>NC_058518.1:192311105-192931706 GCF_904849725.1 Hordeum vulgare subsp. vulgare | reverse complement strand
CAGGTTCTTCGGGCAATTCCCCAGTTTGGAGGTATCAGACTATGTGTTGCGCCCATGCCGGAGCGTGGGGCTTGGCAGCGTGGACTAATGACATTTTTTTTGTCGGGTGGGATCCCCCTGAATGAAAAGGGAAGAGGAAGAGGTAAAACTAAGTTGCTTCTTTGACAAACGAGTTAACCCAATGAAACTTAGAGGTTGCGAAGAGATGAAGAATGGCACGAAGCACAAGCAAGAATTTAAAAGAAATTCGGGCAGCACTTCGGTACAAAAAGAGGCAAAACTTGATAAGATGGAAGATCTTGAAAATATAACACAACACTCTTCTTAAATGGATAAGCAAGGAAACCCCATGATCTTGATAAGAGGAGATGATTGATCGAAGAGAGCAACATCACAATGCCTCCTAAACAAAAGAATAGAAACTAGATCATTCGGAAGAAAGAATGGAGAACAAAATAACAACTTCTATAACAATTGAATTTGAAAAGCATCCTTACCAGAAGAATTTAACAAAGTTGTTGGGAAATCAACAATGAAAAGAACAAGCTTTTATGGGCTTCTGGAAAACATCTCAAAGTTATGATATGAGAATGAGCCACAAATGGAAAACAAAGATTGCTTGGGAGCAACATGATATGCAAAAATTCTTTCGCCATTAAGATACATTGAGAACTTGGATCCACGATAATCACCATAATAGAAACTATCCTTAGGAAAAGGTTTAGGTGAAATCCAATCCAAGATAGCTTCAATGAAGAAATCATGAGTTGAAAACATCTCATGATCGAAGAAATTGGTGGGTTTACATATCTCATCTTGAAACAAACTCTCTTTGAGACACCTCATGAGTCAAGAATGCTATAACACCACCTCAAAGGAAAATGCAGGGAGAATTTCTCTTTGAAATGCAAGAGAAATAACAGTTGAGGTTGTCCAACAAAAAATTGAAGAACACCTTGACAAATAATTACATACTAAACGAACCACCATGAAGAACCACTTGAAGAACACCAGAATGAAAGGATGATAGAAAATAATTGAAGGTTGAAAGGAATAAGATTACGACCTTGCAAAGATTTAGATGGAGCTTCGCAAATAGATAATTTAGAATCTAGAATTTAATAACATGAACAACTCCAGACGAAGAAGGGAAATGATCATCTTGACTGAGATCCCGCTTGGAAGAAGAACGAATCCGTGAATAGACTAACTAACGTAGTCGAACGAATCCTCACACTCCGAAACGGTTTTGGAACTCTATCGAGAAGAAACAATCAGGTAACAACAATCAACACACAATAAAATGCACAATATATGCAAGACATGATGCACAAACAAATGTGATGCATGTTCAATTAATTATGCATGGTATGGCAAAGCACGACAATCAACTCCTACACATTAAGTGAAGCTCAATATGCAATGAGTTGCACATTGACGAAACTCCACATTTGAATTACCTAATTCACACCCATTTTGGTACACGACAATGTTAGATGTTGTTAAAGATGGAAAGAGGTGATGCATAATTAAACTACACTATCTAGGTATTTTCAATGAGGTCGGAAACAACATATAGTATTTCTGTCGTGACCCCGTATGTTAATTTCGAAATTGGTCCAGATCTGAACTAATCATATCTTATATTTATTAAACAGAAAAATAATGTGGACCATGTGACTTTACATGCCATTCCAGTCGATTTACATATATAGATCGTTTAAAACCAAGCTACGGTCTAAAAGATATGACCAACACAAGATGATATGGCAGGAATGCCAAATATATGCAAATGACAGCCACAAGCATGTTAAATCATGCATGCAACAAGTTATTATGAAACTACATGAAATTCTAGGCAAGCTTAAATGAGGCCGGAACAACGAATAAAAATTCCAAAAAGTCCCCATATGCAATTTAAGATTTCAGTATTGTTCTGCTTATAACACAATTTTAGAGTTCTTAAACATCAAAATAAACACCACCATGTTATTCTACACATTTCTTAGTCAAGTTGCATATGAGGAACATTTTAATCAGAGCTACGACTAATTATTTATGAAATAAATCACTTTAAACATGGCATTTATGCAAAATTTATCAAATGACACATTTAAACATTTTTAACAGTTGTGAAAGTTGGATATTATTAATCTACAGAAAATTCAGTTCATTTTACATATATAAATTTTTTAATACGATGCATGGTTGTGAAGTTATTAGATGCATGATTTTAGGGGCTTTATTGTAAAACAGATATATCAAAAGTAAATACTAAATTCGTTCACGAAAAAAGGCAACGAATGGGCCGAAGCTAAGATGGCCCGCTGTGCACGAGATAGATCAAGGGCATATTATCCGATGGACAGGGCAATCTCGGTTTGGGGTAGCTTACCTTCGAGGGCATGGCCCAAGTGGTGGATGGACGCGGCTTGGCCGATGGCAGCTCCACGGACGCAACTGGGCCGAACAGGCCTGGGCTGGTGGAGCGGTGGGCTGGTTACTGCCCTAGCGCAGCAGCTAGCAAAGCGGGCGAGGGAGGCAACCCAACAGGGGGTCGTGCTCGTCCTCCTCTATTCGATCCCAGGAACAAAGGCAGCGACGGGCATGGCAAGTGGGTGACAGTGCAAACTAGCGATGAGGAGGCAAACTAAAGAAGGGAACGGGCACAACAGAGCGAGATTCGATGGATCTGGTGGCTCCCGGGCGGATCCTGGTGTGGTAGAGTCTAGTGGAGTGACGGGGAGGTCCATGGCAGCCATGCTGCTTCTATATGAGAGATAAAAGAGAGAGTTAGGGGAAGGGATAAGAGAATGGAGAGAAAAGAGGAGGAGGTTCGGCAGTAGTGGCATGCGGTTGGGGTCCGATAGACAAGGGCTGTCGAGGTCTCGCGATCTGTGACCCACGACATGGAAGACCGACGATGGGGCAAGGCGCAGGGTGGATCGAGAGGCACTTCTCTCCTCGAGGATCTCATGCACGATCTTCCCCTGGTAGCGGCTGGATAGCTCGGGCGGGCTGCGCTTGGGCCTTGCAGGCTTTGCTGGTGGGGCCGTGGGGGGAGAATTGGGATGCCAGAGACCCTTCGATCTGGTGCAGATGGTCCCGATCGTCTGAATCGGGTGTAGCTGCAGGGCTGGATCCGGCGCGGCAAGTGGCTGCTCCCCAAGTGGTGGCAAGGTTGTGGGTGGATGCAAAAAATGAGGAGGGAGGCTAGGGTTTCCAAATTAGGAGGGCCGGGACTTCCTTATATAGCCGGTTTGCTAAGCTTGGGGGGTTTGCTCCGCTTTTGGATCGTGAGATCTCGATCCGGCGGTCCGGAAGCGAAGGTATAACAGCCCTAAACCGATGCTCCAGAAGATTCCTCTTTTATTCCATTGACGCGATGTGATTTATTTGGTTGCTTTCATTTTCAAAATTTGCATCCATTATTAGTTGCCGGCTCTCTTCGTTTTTGTCGTTGACCGTATCGAGAACAATCACACAAGCACGCACCCACATCATTGTTAAAATATTGTTTTTAAAAGTGTGTATAAAACTTTTTAGGATTGTGTTGAAAGTTGACATGGTGTCTTATTTTAATGCAGGTAGGCCTCGTGCAAAATTTCATTAAAATCGGAATCCGTTTGATACCCAATCCGTTAAACCTATAGCGGCACTATATCCAGTCAAACCGCACACGTTCTCTATGTTCTAAATTGTTGTCGGGCTTCATATTTCCCTCTCTTCTCTTAGCCCAACCACTCGACACAACCCAGCCTAGCAACCTATCCTAAGCCTCTGATCGGAGCCGTTGGATCGCGATCCAATGGTCCGAAAACAAGAGGAACACCTAAACCTAGGCCCTACTATAAATAGATAGCCATCCCCTCATATTTTGGCCAAACCCTAGCTCCGCCTCGATTTATGTGCGCCCTCCACTCCACAGCTGCCGCTGGCTTCCACCCACACAGGGCCCGCCAGGCCCAGATCCGGCCAGCCACGGGCCAAGATCGAGCCGCCGCCGATGCCCACGGGCACCAGAGCCCCGTAGCCCCGAGTGCCTCCAGCCTCGGGCTCCCTTTATCGCTGGCCCAAGCCGCCGCCTTGCACCCCATGCCGGCCGGTTGCTGGATCGCCTCTGCCGGTCGCTGTTGTCGTCACACAAGACCTCGCCCACCCCATCTTCTCCTCTCCTCCTCCTGTGGTCCATCTCTCTCTCACCATGCCCATATTCCACTCTCTCCCTCAGATGTGACCCCGACTCCATAGAGCTCTCCGTCGGCCCCAATCTGCACCGCCGGCCCACACCTGATGGATCCAGATTGGATCCGACCGATCCACCATTGCCCCGCTGCGCCTCTTCCCCGAAGCTCCAAGTCGTCGCCAGGATGCCTCCTGTTCTCGTGGAAGATCAGGAGGACGAGCACGACACAGCTTGACCGTTTCGTCAGCACTCGCTTGGGCCAACCTCACTTGCTAGGTGGGCCGCTTTGCCTCCCACCGCCCCGGCCCTGCTTCGGCCAGGCCGACCTCGAGGCGTGCTGCTGCATCCCCAAGGCCGAGCTCACCCCGCCTCTTGGGCTAGTCGGGGACCAGCCGAGCGGCTTCTCCAGCCACACGCGGCCTCCTCCATTCCGCGAAGCCAAACCCATTACCAAGCTGGCCCAAGGACACTATGGTGACTGCCCTAGCGCTATCTCGCACCCACGTGCGCTTTGCGCTATCCTACGCTGGATTCCATTTTTGGGTCCTATTCCAGATTCAGCGCAGTAATGTTTTTTCACTTCTGGCGAATTTATCAATTAACTGTGAATTACCTGTTTTACATGAAATTCCTCTATCTTCATGCATTTACTAACTCAACATTCGTGCATCGGGTTAAAATGTTTCTATATATGTAATATGTCCAGAATATCATGTAGATTAAGAACTTCCAACTTTCATGCATGTTTAACGTTGTTTAACCTGTTGTTGGCATTTATTTGCGTGATGCCATATTAAAATGATTTAATTCATTGTAAACAAACTATGCGTCGGATTTAAAAACTTCATACATGGTAATGCTTAGAATTTTGTGTAGTTTCACAATACCCTACTCTCACATGTGTTTAAAATATTTAACTTGATGTTTTCTTTGTTTTTTGCACGAATAGTGTGTTAAAATAGTTTGTATCATAACTAATTTACTATAGCTTCGATTAAAATGATCCACATATGTATCTTGGCTTGAAATATCTGTAGAACAACATGGTGCCATTTATTTTGCTATTTAACAATCCTAAATAGTGTTATAGGCACAACATTACTGAATTTTAATTCACATATGCAAAATTCCCGGAATTGTTATTCTTTGTCCCGACCTCATTTAAACTTGCCTAGAAGACATGTAGTTCCATAATATCCCATTGTATCCATTTTTACATGCTTATGGGTGTCATCTGCATACATTTTGCATTCATGTCATATTATCTTGTGATGATCATATCATTTATACAGTAGCTCCATTTTAATAAATAGAAAACATATTTAGTTCAGATCTGGACCAATTTCGAAATTAACATATGAGGTCATTTCCGAAATGTTATATGGTATTTCCGACCTCACATAAAATGCCTAGAAAGTGTAGTTTATTTATGCTTCACCTCTTGCCATTGTTTAAAACATTTAACATTGTCGTGTACCTAAACGGGAATGAACTAAATAATTCAAATATGGACTTTCGTCAATATGCAATGAGTGGCATATTGAGCTTCATTTAATGTGTAGTAATAAATTGGTGTGCTTTGTACTGCCATGCATAATGAAATGGACATGCATCATAATTGCTTGCGCATCATGTCATGATTATGTTGTGATGTTTATCATGTGTTGGTTGTTGTATCCGGATTGTTTCTTCTCGATAGAATTTTGAACCGCTTTGAAGTGTGAGGATTCGTTCGACTATGCTGGTTCGTCTGCTCCATGGATTCGTTCTTCTTCCAAGCGGGATCACAAGCAAGATTATCATTTCCCTAGATAACACAACTATCATTGCCATGCTAGTTGTCTTGTTACTTTCAATATGTCTCGCTACCTACCACTTATATGTCAACCTCCCAACTGAAAAGGATCGAGATGGACCTAGAGGGGGGGTGAATAGGTACAATACCAAATTTTAATAATTACTTAGAAATTTTAGGCAAAAGTGTGGAATATGAGTGTAGGCCTAATAATTGCTATGACAAAGAGTAAGCTATTTAGACTGAATTAAGACAAGCGGTAAACAATAATCAAGTACAAGTGCGTAATAAGGATTAACACAAGTAGAGAGTTAGGGTTAGGAATAACCGAAACTCCAAGAGAGACAAGGATGTATCCCGATGTTCACTTCCTTGGAGGGAAGCTACGTCACCGTTAGAGGGGCAGATGTTACCACGAAGGCACACCAACGCCACGAAGGCTCACCCTATTCTCCCTTTGAGATAACTCCACGAAGGCGTTTCTCAACCACTAGTGGTAAGCCTTGAGGTGGCTTCCAAACCTTCACATACTTTCCAGGGGAAATCACAACGGTTTGATTCCTCTCGAAGACTCCTACCGCCTAGGAGTCTCCAACCTCCAAGAGTAACAAGATCACGGGGATTGCTCAAAACTTGCTCAAATCACAAATCACTTTGGTGGGAAGGAGGAGAGGGAGACGATCTATCTTTTGATAGGAACAACACTCAAAGGGACTCACAAATGCTCTTGGGATCTAGGATTTGGTGTAGACAAGAGTGAATGAGAAGAAAGGTGTTCTTGGATGTATTCTAGCTGTGTTGAACACCCTCTCACGAGGTGGGAGAAGAGTATATATAGTGGGGAGTGAAAAACAGCCGTTGGGGACACTTTAAGTCACACAGGGTCCGGACGTCCGACAGTTTCCGGAAGTCCGGGCGTCCGCGAGGGGTCGGACGTCCGACAGGGGTCGATCGTCCGAGGCCTGTAGATATGACTGAAAATATTGTGAATTGAACAGTGACCGGACGTCCGAGGACCGGAAATCTGAGTTATTCGACTCAACTTCTTCTGGTGGGAGGTTCCGGATTTCCGAAGGGGGACGGACGTCCGGCCCTCGGACGTCCGGAGGGTGCCGGAAATCCGAGTTATAGAGCACATGTTCTTCTGGTGCAGGGCTCCGGATTTCCGAGGCTGGTCGGACGTCCAGCCCTTGGATGTCCGGAGGGAGCCGGAAATCCGAGTTATATGACTCAAATACTTCTGGTGGAGGGCTCCGGATTTCCGAAGCCTACCGGTCGTCCGGCCCTCGGACGTCCGGAGGGAGCCGGAAGTCCGAGGAAATAGACCTGTTTTGAGATAGGAACAGAGTGGAGAATATGTGGTATTGGGTATGATAGTGAAGATGTGGTATGAGCAAGTTCATCGCAAAACCTGTGATCCCCTCTTAATAGTGCGGGATCCCTGTACTCAATATCAGTAAACTCAAAAGGATAGTCTACATCATCTTTTCTTAATCCCGAGCCTTCTTGAAATATAAATCCCGATCTTCTCAGACCACCTTTGACACATAATTATCAATCTACTAAAGTACTTGCCATCCTGAGATACACTCAACAAATAGGATTAGTTTCCTATGTATGTGTTGTCATTAACACCAAAAGTCGATTAGGGCATAGCATGCACTTTCAATCTCCCCCTTTTTGGTAGTTGATGACAACATATACATAGGTCTCAAAAAGATTTAACATACATTATAGCCTAGGAGATATTTAGTACGGAGCTCCACCTTAGTATGTGCATGATAAAATATCGGAGCTCCCATTTAATGTAGTGTATCGAACATATAATGGATCAACATGTAAGGATAATAAATCATCATAGAAAGACAATAGATCATCATAGAAGTAATGGAGCAAAAACATAATAGTCTATGATGATATCATAGCAATCCATAGCAATCACAATCATTCATAAATAGCCATACATGAGTTTATCCATTACATTAAATCTCCAAAGACTAAAAGCTACGATACATTACTCCCCCTTTGGCACCAAGTACCAAAAAGGGAGGCACCAACAGCATCAACCATGCTCAGAGCTCATCAGCATCACCATCAGCATCATCCTCATCGTCAGGCAAGCCACTCCCACCAGCCTCGTCAAGGAAATCAGCCCACTCAGGACCAGATGGGAAGCCAAAATCAGAAGGAGGAGCAGCAGGAGGAGCCTCATCATCACTCACATCAAGAGTGCCCGAGGCTCTCAGACGAGCCTTGAGGGCATTCTTGGAGGAGACTAAGCGATAAACCACATCATGGGTTTGACCACACTGGAAAGTGACGGCCTTCATCATAGCAGAATGTGCCTTGCCAAGGAACTTGGCAATGCGACCGAGAGGAGCGGAGCTAGATGAGGGGGTGGCTGACCGGGCAGCAGTGCGGTGAGTGGATGTGGGGGATGGGGCTTTCTTGGGAGCATAGTTATCCGCCATGTGAGCGGGAATGACCCACTTGCGATGTGTGTGAGTGACAGCAACAGAGAAATCAGCAACATGATTAATAAGAGCCTGGATGAAGGGGGCATGAGGAAAGGCTCGCTTGTATTGAAAGCTAGCAAGCCGAATCTCATGCCATAGAAAGTGAGGCACATTAATTTTGCTCCTGGGGTGCTCGTATAAGTGAGACATGATGTCAATGCAGTAGCCACTGCAAGAGCCCTTATCACCCATCTTGGCATAGAGGGTGCGGATAAGACACTGAAAGATGATGAAGTAAGGTGAGCGCCAGATGGATACCTGGTTAAGATCCTTCATGCGTTCATCCGCATCAAGCTCACTTAGTGGTTTGAGAAGATACCCACACACGTCAATGGACTTAGGCGCATGGTTAGGATCATCCCTATGTATTTGGAAGCCGGAGTTGGGGAAACCAAGTGCGGAAACAAATGTAACATAAGAAGCTGTGAAGTGAACGTCAGAGGTGATCCAGCTGACAGTGTGGTTTGGAGCAAAGTAGCATGTGGCATAGAACTGGTGAATGGCAGCAGCATTAAAGTCGCGATGAAAGGAAAACGGGGCGGCAAGCCCCGATGCCTCAATAATCTCAATGGCACCCGGGTATTTCACCAGGTGCATGCGAATATGCTCAAGATCTATATAGAGATGAACAGATAAACCCTTAGGAACTATGACTGTGGTAAAAATGTCCGCCTGGACGTTTGTGTGGAAACGTGAGTCCGTAGAGTCACGTACGACAGCATATGGATCAATGTTGCGGCGGAAAGTGAGGTATGAAGCCGCGCCAAGTGTGGTGAAGTTCGTGATTGCACGACCTAAAGTAGCAGGGGGTTCTAGTGAGATGCGACGAGCTTCACCTGCGGGCTGAGCAGGAGGAGGTGGTGGCATGTAGAACGCCCTGCGAGTCCCGGGCTTTGGCTTGGACCTCCGATCGACGGGCTGGTCAGGAAGATCCTCGGCGGCAAGCTCATCCTCGAAGTCGGGGTCATCACCATCAGACGACGCGGAGAGCTCTGCAGACGGAGAACGCCGGGCCGGAGAACGTCGGGCAGTCCGTTTGAAGGGACGACGTGGCCCATCCGAGTCCGACCCCGTGCTAGGAGGGGCACAAGAGGATGAGCCAGCAACGTTCTTCCGTGCGGGGAGCTTGATCTTGGGCCTGGTGCACAATATCCTACACGGATGGAAATCCCAAATAAGGAATGAACATGGTCAAACCATAGGAACGAACATGTAGACTTGGGAGAGAGGGAGACCTTTGAGGGGGAACCTCGTCAGGGGAACGGAGGAGTACCTGTAGACGGATCCCGCGGAGGAAGAAGAGGAAGAGGAGAAGGATCCGCGAAGGAGATCGGGCCGATCTCGGGTGTGGCGGCGCTGGGGAGAGCTCCTGGAGCTGGCGACGGCAGCTGCACGGGAAAAATGGGGCGCGTGAGGGCTAGGGCAAAGCCCAGCCCCGCGCCCAGCTACTTATAGGCCCCGATGCATCGGACGTCCGACAGGTGTCGGACGTCCGGTGAGGATTGTGGCGTCGGACGACCGACACTGGTCAGACGACCGGAAGGAGATTTGCCGCCGCACGTCCGAGACATGTCGGACGTCCGAGAAAGAGGAGGAGGCAGGGGCTAATTCTGGATTTTTTTATGATGAGATGATGATTTGCATGGTCTCTCACAAAAAGTACGAACATAGTTGCCTACAAGCATTACATATACTACTTGTGGACAGAAAGTGATTTATGCGTACTTTGTAAGCTCAAAAAAACAGAAAAATAAGACACACTCCCCCTAAATGCATGCCCACGTCAAGACACAAACACAATGTGAGTGTGTGTACGTGTGCAAGGTTTCAAGATATGTTGTCAAGCTCCAATATACCAAGTTCATGCCTAAGTTGACAGAACCTAGCTACGCTAAGTGGCTTGGTGAAAATGTCGGCTAGCTGCATGTCGGTACCCACATGGGTAATATCAGTGTCACCCTTTTGCACATGTTCTCTCAAGAAATCATACCTAATATCAATATGTTTTGTGCGAGGGTGATAAATGGGGTTCTCGGAGATCTTTATGGCACTTTCATTATCACAGAGAAGAGGAACGTGTCGATACGTGATACCATAATCCTTTAGTGTTTGCCTCATCCATAGTAGTTGGGTTGCACAGCTTGCGGCTGCAATACATTCGGCCTTGGCCGTGGAGAGAGAAACACAGTTCTGCTTTTTTGAGGACCAACTTACCAAGGAGCGTCCAAGAAACTGACATGCACCGGAAGTGGATTTCCGTCCCACTTTCTCACCGGCCCAATCCGCATCGGAGTACCCAATAAGATCGAACTTTGCATCCTTAGGGTACCATAAGCCTAACTTTGGGGTGTGAACAAGGTATCTAAGAATATGCTTAACCGCCTTATGATGGCTTTCCCTACGGGAAGCTTGAAATCTAGCACATATGCCTACACTTAACATGATATCTGTTCTAGATGCGCAAAGATAAAGTAGCGAACCAATCATGGAGCGGTAAGTAGATGGGTCAAAAGGAATACCGTTTGTGCCTTCATTTAGAACTACATCTGTGGCCATGGGTGTGTTCATTGGTTTAGCATTTGTCATATCAAATTTTTCAAGAATCTCCTTGAGGTACTTAGTTTGAGACAAGAAAATCCCTTCTTGAAATTGTTGTATTTGAAACCCAAGAAAGAACTTCAAGTCCGTGTTGAGTGACATCTCAAAGGTCTTGGTCATGGAAGCTGCAAACTTCTTGCATAAATGGATGTTAGGAGAACCAAAAATGATGTTATCTACATAGATTTGGCATAAGATCAAATCACCATTTTCCCTCTTAGTAAAAAGAGTGGGATCGATCACCCCCACCACAAAGCCATCATCCAGTAGGAACTTCTTAAGATGATCGTACCAAGCACGGGGTGCTTGTTTGAGGCCATACAGAGCCTTGTGAAGTTTATATACATGGTCTCTGTGGTGAGGGTCAACAAACCCAGGTGGTTGTGATACATATACCTCTTCTTGTAGAGGACCGTTAAGAAAAGCACTTTTCACATCCATTTGATGCAAAGTAAAACCATTGAAAGCAGCATATGTTGGGGAACGTCGCATGGGAAACAAAAATTTTCCTACGCGCACGAAGACCTATCATGGTGATGTCCATCTACGAGAGGGGATGAGTGATCTACGTACCCTTGTAGACCGTACAGCAGAAGCGTTAGAGAACGCGGTTGATGTAGTGGAACGTCCTCACGTCCCTCGATCCGCCCCGCGAACAATCCCGCGATCAGTCCCACGCTCTAGTACCGAACGGACGGCACCTCCGCGTTCAGCACACGTACAGCTCGATGATGATCTCGGCCTTCTTGATCCAGCAAGAGAGACGGAGAGGTAGAAGAGTTCTCCGGCAGCGTGACGGCGCTCCGGAGGTTGGTGATGACCTTGTCTCAGGAGGGCTCCGCCTGAGCTCTGCAGAAACGCGATCTAGAGGAAAAACCGTGGAGGTATGTGGTCGGGCTGCCGTGGAAAAGTCGTCTCAAATCAGCCCTAAAACCTCCGTATATATAGGTGGGAGGGAGGGGAGGAGGCAGCCTCAAAACCCAAAGGTTTGGCCGAAATTGGAGGTGGAGGAGTCCTACTCCAATCCTACTTGGAGTAGGATTCCACCTTCCCACTTGGAAACTCTTTCCACCTTATGTTTTTTCCTTCTCAAACCTTATGGGCCTTAGTGGGAACTTATTCCAGCCCACTAGGGGCTGGTTTATCTCTTCCTATAGCCCATGAGACCCCTTGGGGCGTGACACCCCTCCCGATGGTCCCCGGCACCCCTCCCGGCACTCCCGGTACACTACCGATGAGCCCGAAACTTTTTCGGTAATGCACGAAAACCTTCCGGTAACCAAATGAGGTCATCCTATATATCAATCTTCGTTTCCGGACCATTCCGGAAACCCTCGTGACGTCCGTGATCTCATCCGGGACTCCGAACAACATTCGGTAACCAACCATATAACTCAAATACGCATAAAACAACGTCGAACCTTAAGTGTGCAGACCCTGCGGGTTCGAGAACTATGTAGACATGACCCGAGAGACTCCTCGGTCAATATCCAATAGCGGGACCTGGATGCCCATATTGGATCCTACATATTCTACGAAGATCTTATCGTTTGAACCTCAGTGCCAAGGATTCATATAATCCCGGATGTCATTCCCTTTGTCCTTCGGTATGTTACTTGCCCGAGATTCAATCGTTAGTATCCGCATACCTATTTCAATCTCGTTTACCGGCAAGTCTCTTTACTCGTTCCGTAATACAAGATCCCGCAACTTACATTAAGTTACATTGCTTGCAAGGCTTGTGTGTGATGTTGTATTACTGAGTGGGCCCCGAGATACCTCTCCGTCACACGGAGTGACAAATCCCAGTCTCGATCTATACTAACTCAACGAACACCTTCGGAGATACCTGTAGAGCATCTTTATAGTCACCCAGTTACGTTGCGACGTTTGATACACACAAAGCATTCCTCCGGTGTCCGTGAGTTATATGATCTCATGGTCATAGGAACAAATACTTGACACGCAGAAAACAGTAGCAACAAAATGACACGATCAACATGCTACGTCTATTAGTTTGGGTCTAGTCCATCACATGATTCTCCTAATGATGTGATCCCGTTATCAAGTGACAACACTTGCCTATGGCCAGGAAACCTTGACCATCTTTGATCAACGAGCTAGTCAACTAGAGGCTTACTAGGGACAGTGTTTTGTCTATGTATCCACACAAGTATTGTGTTTCCAATCAATACAATTATAGCATGGATAATAAACGATTATCATGAACTAAGAAATATAATAATAACTAATTTATTATTGCCTCCAGGGCATATTTCCAACAGTCTCCCACTTGCACTAGAGTCAATAATCTAGTTCACATCACCATGTGATTTCAACGAATCCACCACCCATATAGTTATGGGGTCTGATCACGTCTTGCTCGTGAGAGAGGTTTTAGTCAACGGTTCTGAAACATTCAGATTCGTGCGTTATTTACAAATCTTTATGTCATCTTATAGATGCTGCTACTACGTGCTATTCGGAAATGCTCCAAATATCTACTCTACTATATGAATCCGTTTCACTACTCATAGTTATCCGGATTAGTGTCAAAGCTTGCATTGACGTAACCCTTTACGACAAACTCTTTAACCACCTCCATAATCGAGAAAAATTCCTTAGTCCATTAGTTACTAAGGATAAATTTCGACCGCTGCTAGTCATTCAATCATGGATCACTCTCTGTACCTCTCAACATACTTTGAGTCAAGGCACACTTCAGGTGCGGTACACAACATGGCATACTTTAGATTCTACGGCTAAGGCATAGAAGACGACCTTCGTCTATTCTCTTTATTCTGCAGTGGTCGGGTTTTGAGTCTTACTCAAATTCACACCTCACAACGCAACCAAGAACTCCTTCTTTGCTGGTCTATTTTGAACTCTTTCAAAAACTTGTCAAGGGATGCATCTTGTTGAAACTTCTATTAAGCGCTTTCGATCTATCTCCATAGATCTTTGATGCTCATCGTTCAAGTAGCGTAATCCAGGTACTCCTTTGGAAACTTCTTTCAAACAACCTTGTATGCTTTACAGAAATTCTACATTACTTCTGATCCACAATATGTCAACCACATATACCTATCAGAAATTCTATAGTGCTCCCACTCACTTCTTTGGAAATACAAGTTTCTCATAAACCTTGTACAAACCCAAAATCTTTGATCATCTCATCAAAGTGTATATTCCAACTCCGAGATGCTTGCACCAGTCCATTGAAGGATCACTGGAGCTTGCATACTTGCTAGTATCTTTAGGATCGACAAAACCTCCTGGTTGTATCACATACAATGTTTGCTCAAGGAAACCGTCGAGGAAACAATGTTTTGACATCCTACGTGCAATATTTCATAAATAATGCATCAACAACTAACATAATTCTAACAGACCTTTAGCATCGCTACGAGTGAGAAAGTCTCATCATAGTCAACTGTTTGATCTTGTCGAAAACATCTTTGCGACAAGTCGAGCTTTTCTTAATAGTGACTTATCACCATCATCGTCTGTTTTCCTTTAAAGATCCATCTTTACTCAATAGTCCTATGACCATCAAGTAATTCTTCCAAAGTCTACACTTTGTTTTCATCCATGGATCCTCTCTCGGATTTCATGGCTTCCAGCCATTTGTCGGAATCTGGGCCCACCATTGCTTTCTCCATAACTCGTAGGTTCACTGTTGCTCAACAACATGACCTCCAAGACAGGGTTACCGTACTACTCTGCAGCAGTACGCGACCTTGTCGACCTACGAGGTTTGTAGTAACTTGATTCGAAGCTCAATGATCACCATCATCAACTTCCACTTCAATTGGTGTAGGCGCCACAGGAACAACTTCCTGTGCCCTGCTACACACTGGTTGAAGTGATGGTTCAATAACCTCATCAAGTTCTACTTCCCTCCCACTCAATTCTTTCGAGAGAAACCTTTCCTCGAGAAAGGATCCGTTTCTAGAAACAAACACTTTGCTTTCGGATCTGAGATAGGAGATGTACCCAACTGTTTTGGATACCCTATGAAGAAGCATTTATCCGCTTTGGGTTCGAGCTTATCAGACTGAAACTTTTTCACATAAGTGTCGAAACCCCAAACTTTCAAGAAATGACAGTTTAGATTTCTCTAAACCTCAGTCTATACTGTGTATCTCAATGGAAATACGCGGTGCCCTATTTAAAGTGAGTGCGGTTGTCTCTAATGCATAACCCATAAACGATAGTGGTAATTCGATAAGAGACATCATAGTATGCACCATACCAAATATTGCGCGGCTATGACGTTCAGACACATCATCACACTATGATGTTCCAGGTGGCATGAACTGCGACACAATTTCCACATTGTCTTAACTGTGTACCAAAACTCGTAACTCAGATATTCATTTCCATGATCATATCGTAGACAGTTTATCCTCTTGTTACGACGAACTTTACTCTGAAACGGAATTGAACTTTTCAACATTTCAGACTTGGGATTCATTAAGTAAATACTCCTGTATCTACTCAAATCGTCAGTGAAGTAAGAACATAATGATATCCACTGCGTGCCTCAGCACCCATTGGATTGCATACATCAAAATGTATCACTTCCAACAAGTTACTATCTTATTTCATCTCAATGAAAACAAGGCCTTGCTCATGTGGTATGATTTGCATGTCACTAGTGATTCGAGATCAGGTGAGTATAAAGATCCATCAGCATGGAGCCTCTTCATGCAATTTATACTAACATGACTCAATCGGCAGTGCCACAAGTAAGTGGTACTATCATCATCAACTCGTATCTTTTGGCACCAATATCATGAACATGTGTAACACTACGATCGAGATCCAATAAACCATTGAAGGTGATTATTCAAGAAAATAGAGTAACAATTATTCTCTTTAAATGAATAATCGTATTGCAATAAACACGATCCAATCATGTTCATGCTTAACGCAAGCACCAAATAACAATTATTTAGGTTTAACACCAATCCCGATGGTAGAGGGAGCGTGCGACGTTTGATCATATCAATCTTGGAAACACTTCCAACACGTATCGTCACCTCGCCTTTAGCTAGTCTCCGTTTATGCCGTAGCTTTCATTTCGCGTCACTAATCACTTAGCAACCGAACCGGTATCCAATACCCAAATGCTACTAGGAGTACTAGTAAAGTACACATCAACATCATGTATATCAAATACACTTCTTTCAACTTTTGCCAGCCTTCTTATCTACCAAGTATCTTGAGTTGCTTCGCCTCAGTGATTGTTCCCCTCATTACAGAAGCACTTAGTCTCGAGTTTGGGTTTAATCTTGGGTCTCTTCATTAGTGCAGCAACTGTTTTGCCGTTTCACGAAGTATCCCTTCTAGCCCTTGCCTTTCTTGAAACTTAGTGGTTTTACAAACCATCAACTATTGATGCTCCTTCTTGATTTCTACTTTCGCAGTGTCAAACATCGCGAATCGCTCAAGGATCATTGTATGTATCCTTGATATGTTATAGTTCATCACGAAGCTCTCACAGCTTGGTGGCAGTGACTTTGGAGAACTATCACTATCTCATCTGGAAGATTAACTCCCACTTGATTCAAGCGATTGTCGTACTCAGACAATCTGAGCACATGCTCAACGATTGAGCCTTTTCTCCTGTGCTTTGTGGACAAAGAATCTTGTCGGAGGTCTCGTACCTCTTAACAAGGGCACAAGCATGAAATCACAATTTCATCTCTTTAGAACATCACTTATGTTCCGTGACGTTTTACAACGTTTTCGGCGCCTTGCTTCTAAGCCATTAAGTATTTTTGTACTGAACTATCGGGTAGTCATCAGAAACGTGTATGTCGGATGTTCACAGCATCCACAGACGACGCTCGAGGTGCCGCACACCGAGTGGTGCATTAAGGACATAAGCCTTCTGTGCAGCAACGAGGACAATCCTCGGTTTTACAGACTCAGTCTGCAAAGTTTGCTACTATCAACTTTCAACTAAATTTTCTCTAGGAACATATAAAACAGTAGAGCTATAGCGCAAGCTACATCATAATTCGCAAAGACCATTAGACTATGTTCATGACAATTAGTTCAATTAATCATATTACTTAAGAACTCCCACTCAAAAAGTACATCTCTCTAGTCATTTGAGTGGTACATGATCCAAATCCACTATCTCAAGTCCGATCATCACGTGAGTCGAGAATAGTTTCAGTGGTAAGCATCTCTATGCTAATCATATCAACTATACGATTCATGCTCGACCTTTCGGTCTCATGTGTTTCGAGGCCATGTCTGCACATGCTAGGCTCGTCAAGCTTAACCCGAGTGTTCCGCGTGCGCAACTGTTTTGCACCCGTTGTATGTGAACGTTGAGTCTATCACACCCGATCATCACGTGGTGTCTCGAAACGACGAACTGTAGCAACAGTGCACAGTCGGGGAGAACACAATTTCGTCTTGAAATTTTAGTGAGAGATCACCTCATAATGCTACCGTCGTTCTAAGCAAAATAAGGTGCATAAAAGGATTAACATCACATGCAATTTATAAGTGACATGATATGGCCATCATCACGTGCTTCTTGATCTCCATCACCAAAGCACCGGCACGATCTTCTTGTCACCAGCGTCACACCATGATCTCCATCATCATGATCTCCATCAATGTGTCGCCATCGGGGTTGTCGTGCTACTCATGCTATTACTACTAAAGCTACGTCCTAGCAAAATAGTAAACGCATCTGCAAGCACAAACGTTAGTTATAAAGACAACCCTATGGCTCCTGCCGGTTGCCGTACCATCGACGTGCAAGTCGATATTATCTATTACAACATGATCATCTCATACATCCAATATATCACATCACATCGTTGGCCATATCACATCACAAGCATACCCTGCAAAAACAAGTTAGACGTCCTCTAATTTTGTTGTTGCATGTTTTACGTGGTGACCATCGGTATCTAGTAGGATCGCATCTTACTTACGCAAACACCACAACGGAGATATATGAGTTGCTATTTAACCTCATCCAGGGACCTCCTCGATCAAATCCGATTCAACTAAAGTTGGAGAAACCGACACTTGCCAGTCATCTTTGAGCAACGGGGTTACTCGTAGCGATGAAACCAGTCTCTCGTAAGCGTACGAGTAATGTCGGTCCAAGCCGCTTCAATCCAACAATACCGCGGAATCAAGAAAAGACTAAGGAGGGCAGCAAAACGCACATCACCGCCCACAAAAACTTTTGTGTTCTACTCGAGAAGACATCTACGCATGAACCTAGCTCATGATGCCACTGTTGGGGAACGTCGCATGGGAAACAAAAAATTTCCTACGCGCACGAAGACCTATCATGGTGATGTCCATCTACGAGAGGGGATGAGTGATCTACGTACCCTTGTAGACCGTACAGCAGAAGCGTTAGAGAACGCGGTTGATGTAGTGGAACGTCCTCACGTCCCTCGATCCGCCCCGCGAACAATCCCGCGATCAGTCCCACGATCTAGTACCGAACGGACGGCACCTCCGCGTTCAGCACACGTACAGCTCGACGATGATCTCGGCCTTCTTGATCCAGCAAGAGAGACGGAGAGGTAGAAGAGTTCTCCGGCAGCGTGACGGCGCTCCGGAGGTTGGTGATGACCTTGTCTCAGCAGGGCTCCGCCCGAGCTCTGCAGAAACGCGATCTAGAGGAAAAACCGTGGAGGTATGTGGTCGGGCTGCCGTGGAAAAGTCGTCTCAAATCAGCCCTAAAACCTCCGTATATATAGGTGGGAGGGAGGGGAGGAGGCAGCCTCAAAACCCAAAGGTTTGGCCGAAATTGGAGGTGGAGGAGTCCTACTCCAATCCTACTTGGAGTAGGATTCCACCTTCCCACTTGGAAACTCTTTCCACCTTGTGTTTTTTTCCTTCTCAAACCTTATGGGCCTTAGTGGGAACTTATTCCAGCCCACTAGGGGCTGGTTTATCTCTTCCCATAGCCCATGAGACCCCTTGGGGCGTGACACCCCTCCCGATGGTCCCCGGCACCCCTCCCGGCACTCCCGGTACACTACCGATGAGCCCGAAACTTTTTCGGTAATGCACGAAAACCTTCCGGTAACCAAATGAGGTCATCCTATATATCAATCTTCGTTTCTGGACCATTCCGGAAACCCTCGTGACGTCCGTGATCTCATCCGGGACTCCGAACAACATTCGGTAACCAACCATATAACTCAAATACGCATAAAACAACGTCGAACCTTAAGTGTGCAGACCCTGCGGGTTCGAGAACTATGTAGACATGACCCGAGAGACTCCTCGGTCAATATCCAATAGCGGGACCTGGATGCCCATATTGGATCCTACATATTCTATGAAGATCTTATCGTTTGAACCTCAGTGCCAAGGATTCATATAATCCCGGATGTCATTCCCTTTGTCCTTCGGTATGTTACTTGCCCGAGATTCGATCGTTTGTATCCGCATACCTATTTCAATCTCGTTTACCGGCAAGTCTCTTTACTCGTTCCGTAATACAAGATCCCGCAACTTACATTAAGTTACATTGCTTGCAAGGCTTGTGTGTGATGTTGTATTACCGAGTGGGCCCCGAGATACCTCTCCGTCACACGGAGTGACAAATCCCAGTCTCGATCTATACTAACTCAACGAACACCTTCGGAGATACCTGTAGAGCATCTTTATAGTCACCCAGTTACGTTGCGACGTTTGATACACACAAAGCATTCCTCCGGTGTTCGTGAGTTATATGATCTCATGGTCATAGGAACAAATACTTGACACGCAGAAAACAGTAGCAACAAAATGACACGATCAACATGCTACGTCTATTAGTTTGGGTCTAGTCCATCACATGATTCTCCTAATGATGTGATCCCGTTATCAAGTGACAACACTTGCCTATGGCCAGGAAACCTTGACCATCTTTGATCAACGAGCTAGTCAACTAGAGGCTTACTAGGGACAGTGTTTTGTCTATGTATCCACACAAGTATTGTGTTTCCAATCAATACAATTATAGCATGGATAATAAACGATTATCATGAACTAAGAAATATAATAATAACTAATTTATTATTGCCTCTAGGGCATATTTCCAACAGCATAGGCCAATAAAATGCAAATGGACTCAAGACGAGCAACACGGGCGAAAGTTTCACCAAAGTCCAAAACTTCAACTTGGGAGTACCCCTGTGCTACTAACCTTGCCTTGTTGCGTAGGACAGTCCCATTCTCATCTTCCTTGTTCTTGAAAATCCATTTAGTTCCAATTACATTATGTTCCTCAGTTGGTCGTTCTACCAATGACCATACTTCGTTGCGTGTAAAACTGTTTAGCTCCTCTTGCATAGCAAGGAGCCAGTCATTGTCACACAATGCATCCTGAACCCTGTTTGGCACGGTACTAGAGACAAACGAAAAGTGAGCACAAAAGTTTGTTAATTGTTTATGAGTCACTCTACCTTCCGACACGCCGGTGAGGATTTGATCAATATCAACACGGCCGGCCACACGTGGCATGATGGAGGTCAAGGTTTCACGAGGTTCGACTTCGTTTCCATCATCAACGTCCTCAACATATGGATCATTTATGTGTGGAGGAAGATATTCCTCTTCGCGTTGCACCTGTTGAGGTTCATCATCAAACATACCCATACTTTAGTCTACCTCTTGAAGATCAACTTGTTCTTGAGTGTGATCAGGGTGAGAGACATGTTCTCCCACTTGATCCTCAACAACTGGCATGATGTGTGTGCTAGTATCTTGTAGAGGTACGGGCAGTGAACTGTCTTGAGGATGGGGTCTTTGTTCCATGGGAAGAAGTGCACCTACACCCATGTTTAAGATATCTTGTGGGGAGTCTTCTTCACCTGCATCATTTAGATCAACTTGCTCCCCACGGGAGCGGTTAAATTCATCAAACATCACGTCACAGGTTTCTATAACACATCCAGTGGATTTGTTGTAGACTCTGTAGGCGTGAGAGTTTGACCCATAGCCAACAAAAATCCCTTCAGTTGTTTTGGATTGAAATTTTCCTAACCGTTCCCGTTTGTTGAGGATGAAACACTTGCATTCAAACACACGGAAGTACTTAACATTGGGCTTGTTCCCAGTTAGGAGCTCATATGGAGTCTTCTCCAATATTAATCGAAGGAAGAGCCGGTTTGATGCATGACATGCTGTGTTGACGGCCTCAGCCCAAAAACTATGTGGTGACTTGTATTCGTCTAACATGGACCTTGCCATTTCCACAAGTGTCCGGTTCTTCCTCTCTGTCACACCATTTTGCTGTGGGGTGTAAGGTGCGGAGTAGTGATGTTCAATTCCCTCATCACTAAGAAATTCTTCTAGGGTGTAGTTCTTGAACTGAGAGCCATTATCACTTCTTACTGCCTTGATGTCCTTGTCAAACTTCCGCTGGGCTTGTTTGGCAAAATCAATGAAGGTGATCTTCGTCTCGTCCTTGGACTTGAGAAATAACACCCATGTATATCTTGAGTAATCATCAACAATGACTAGGCCATACTTTTGCCCTCAAAGACTTGCCCATGAAGGAGGCCGAAACAGATCCACATGAAGGAGCTCTAACGGCCTCGAAGTGGATACAATGTTCTTGGGTGGATGTTTGGATTGATGTTGTTTCCCAGCTATGCATGCACTGCACACACGATCTTTCTTAAAAGATACATTTGTTAGTCCAAGGATGTGATTGTCGTTTAAGAGATTTTGAAGATTTTTCATGCCAACATGGGCGAGCGGCGATGCCACAGCCATCCCATGCCGGCCTTGGCCATTAGACAAGTTGTATGGAAGGTGCTCTCTTTCGAGAAATCAACCGTGTAAAGGTTGCCATCCAATTCTCCAACAAAGGCCACTTCGAGAGTGTCTCTCTTAAAGACTTTCACATCCGTTAGTCCAAATAATGTGTCATAACCGACGGAAGCCAATTGGCGAACTGAAAGTAAATGATATTGAAGAGATTGGACAAGCATGAAATTTGCAGTAGACATGTCATTAGTGATTGCCACCTTGCCCAACCCAATTACCTGCCCTTTCGACCCTCCACCAAATACAATGCTCATGTCTGGTCGAATGGCTTGCATGAAGTCATAGAGCAAGTTACTATCTCCGGTCATATGATTGGTGCATCCACTGTCGATCACCCATTTGGCTCCTCCGGAGAAAACAGCCTGTAACGAATTAAGACTTGGTTTGAGGTACCCATTTTGTCATGGGGCCTTTCACATTAGTTACAAGAGTCTTAGGGACCCAAATAGCATAGAATCGGAATGCATTATGGGGACCAATGAATTTAGCATAAACCTCTCCTTCCTTTGATTTGCGTAGTGTTAGAGCATATATCTCCATATGTGGTTTTGGTAATTAATGACAATTCCTATGGACTAATGGTTGCCTTAAGTTACATTTATAGGATTTGTCCATAGGCACTTCTTGAAGTCCATCTGTTGGGTTCAAGGAGTTTATATGATGACCAAGATGGTATTCAAGGTATTATCCAAAGAATGGTCATAGAGACACATGGTTGATCATAGATACACATGGTTGATCAAGATCTCACACAAAGAGTAAATCAAGATGATCAACACACAAAGCGTACAAGATGTACCGAGAGGGATCAAGTGATCCCATGGTATGGATTTGTCCATAGGCACTTCTTGAACTCCATCTGTTGGGTTAAAGGAGTTTATATGATGACCAAGATGGTATTCAAGGTATTATCCAAAGAATGGTCATAGAGACACATGGTTGATCAATATCTCACACAAAGAGTAAATCAAGATGATCAACACACAAAGCGTACAAGATGTACCGAGAGGGATCAAGTGATCCCATGGTATGGTAAGCATTGTCCATTACGTGTTTGTGTACTAACCCATGGTCTTCGTGAGAGTTCTATGTGGGGGTTAGGTGTGTTTCCATGGGCTTGCGTCAAAGGGAAGATCTCATACAACCCATGAAGTATGACGTCAAGTTGTGATCGTCATCAAGATTGCAATGTGCAAGTTCAAGTGGATCAGCACGAAGATATCTTGCTTGAAGCTTGCCGTCCATTGTGGTGGCAATGGACTTGTGAAGATATGCTGAAGAGTGGCTCACCCATAGTGAGTATGGGGGAGCAATCAACTAGTCTTCATCAAGCCAACGCAATCAAGAAAGGTGGTCCATCTTGAGGAAGCCAAGATCATCATCATTTAGCTCAAGAGGACGAGGTGCAAGGTATAGGTTTGCCCTTGATAGGTTTTCTGTTTAGGATATATTGTTGTACTATCAAGGGGGGATCTCAAGTGAGTAGCTTGATCGTATCATTCGTTGAGAGCTCAAACCATTTGCATCCTTGCATCATACTTCTTGGTTCTTGTTTGGTGTTTCTCTTTGTGAGTTTTAGAGCTTATGGTCATCTTCGTGACAAGCTCGAGTTCATCGAAAACTGAGTCCATATGCATCTACTATGATGTTTTCGATGTTGGAGTATTTGCCGGTTCTTCACTCATAGAGGACTCACATCTCTATACATAGGATGGAGGCATGAATTCGGTTGTCTTGTTGTGAGTAGGCGAACCCCTAGTGGCCGATCCACTCACAACCTTACGTTTCTCCTTGTGTCCCTCTCGTACAAATATTTCTTTAAGCAGAGTGGTACACTTGAGAGGAGATGCACTTTTCTTGGTGGTGCTTGGGTTGAACCCAAGCCCTTCCTTGGCGAAGACTCCACTGTGTCGACTTAAGATCTCATTAAGAGTCTTTTGTCCTTGTGCACATGTCATTTGACCTCTGTCTAACTGTGCCTTTAGCGAACAGTTTTCCTCAAGGATAGATGTCAGTTCACTACTAGAGTTAGTAGTGCAGGTATCAACATTAATGATAGGTGAGGAGTAGGCCTTAGCTAAAGTGTCAAGATAAGTAACCTTAAGTGCCTCAAAGCTCTTTGTAAGAACAATGAGTTTCTCTTCCTTGTCTTTGAGAGACAAGGATAGACGCTCACAGTCCTTAGAAAGGGAAGCATGAGAGTTCACAAGTCGGTTTTTATCATTTAGTAATTTTTAGCCTTTTTCAAGGAGGCAAGATCATTAGCATGTTTATCAAGGTTTTCACCTACTTTTGAGCATAATGCATCATTTTTAGCTTCCTCATACAGGACTTTCTGCTCAAGAATTTCATCTCTTTCCTTCTCCTCAGTGACGAGGGTTTCGAGTTCCTTCATGGTATTGGTGTGCTTACTCACCATTTCCATAAGTATGCGAAACATAGTGAGCTTCTTTCCTTTAAGAGAGCACATAAATTTGTGTATTTTAGCAAAAATGGGATGATCTAAGTCATTCTCCTCATAGTGATCTTCCGCATCAAGATACTCGTCAGATGGAGTAGAAGCTAGAATGAAAGAGTTTAACCGTGGACTTACCTTAACCTTATCATGGGAGCTTTGGTTTTCCTCATCTCCCATGGCAGTCTTTGCCATCAAACACTTGTGAGCGTTGCCCTTGTAGTCCTTCATATAGTTGTAGTGAACAACATCACCACTTTTGTTGACTAGCCTCAAGATGTTTTGTGTATCCTGAGCTACTCCGGCAACTCCACAAACATCTTCTGGATCTGATTCTTCTTGTGCAACCATTGCCCTTCCATCTGTCCTCTTGAGCTTGGAGTTCATAGGGTTTGGAAACTTCTTCTTTACAAAGGTCTTTGGAAACCTTGGTTTGTCTTCTCTCTTCTCATAAGGACAGTCATTGGAGAAGTGGTTGGTTTCCTCACAGTTATAGCATTTCCTTACCTTCTTCTTTGGGAATCTTCCCTTGAACTTTCGTGCACTGAACTTCTTTACAAAGAGAGCAATGTCCTCATAAGATGGGCTTTCATCAGAGTCAACATCATCACCATCTTCGCAGTCATCATCACCTTCTTCTTCTTCACTTTCTTCTTCGTCACATTCATGCTTGGCTTTCAAAGCAAGATTGATCTTTGATGTTGAAATGCCATGCATGGCAAGGTGCTTTGTTGCATTTCCCTTTGACTCTTCAAATAATTGGAAAGTGGATATGATGTCATCTGGAGTCATTTCTTTGAACCCATGGTGCTGCCTCATGTCCCATACCATTTGCTGGTGATACGGAGCAAGAGCGTGAAGTAACTTGTCCACAAGAAATCTCTTGGTCAGATTGACACCATCTTGCGTCTTGTCACAGTCACATGACTCAACGTCTGCGGCGAGAGTCATGAGCCGTTCTAGTAGTTGCTTGGGAGATTCACCCTTTTCCATACAGAAATTCTGTAATTGCCCATTGGCAATTTCATATTGAGCAAGCCGAAGAGTGGAGGTACCGGTCTTGGTCCTTATAATGCGATCCCACAGCTCCTTGGCACTTGCGATGTGAATATAAGGTCTCCGTTGCTTGTCATTCATTCCTTTTCTTATGCACATGATCGCAGTGTCATTGAGATGCTTGTCATAAGTTTCTCTGGGAGTGAGGCACCTTGGATCTGCAGGATTGTACCCATGCTCGAGGATGTCCAACATCTCATCATTGGCGTACCTAAGATGATCCTGCATACCAACTCTCCACAAAGCAAAATCGGAATTGTCATCAAGCAAGGGAGGTTTTCCTCCAGGATTGTACTTAGGTTTCTCAATTTGAGATCTAGCATAAAGCCATGGAACACTGGTTTGGTTCCTTTCCGGAGGTTGTTGGCCAAATGAAGTACCGTGCACATGTGGCCCTGAGGCCCTCGGGGACGTGGTTGTCCCCGTGGTTAGTGATGCCAGTCTCATTTGGACCATGGCCTCAAGAGAAGCATCATGCTCCTCTTTTTGCTTGGCAAGGGCCCGTTCCAGGTCCTCAGAGGCGAAAGACTTGACTTCCATGGAAGTCCCCTCCCTCTGCACTGTAGCTACCGTAGTTGGAACCTCATCCATCTCGCTCTAGGGCGGTTAAGCCAGAAGAATAGAGCACGAGGCTCTGATACCAATTGAAAAGGATCGAGATGGACCTAGAGGGGGTGAATAGGTACAATACCAAATTTTAATAATTACTTAGCAATTTTAGGAAAAAGTGCGGAATATGAGTATAGGCCTAATAATTGCTATGACAAAGAGTAAGCTATTTAGAGTGAAGTAAGACAAGCAGTAAACAATAATCAAGTACAAGTGCGTAATAAGGATTAGCATAAGTAGAGAGTTAGGGTTAGGAATAACCGAAACTCCAAGGGAGACAAGGATGTATCCCGATGTTGACTTCCTTGGAGGGAAGCTACGTCACCGTTAGAGGGGCGGATGTTACCACAAAGGCACACCAACGCCACGAAGGCTCACCCTATTCTCCCTTTGAGATAACTCCACGAAGGTGTTTCTCAACCACTAGTGGTAAGCTTTGAGGTGGCTTCCAAACTTTCACAAACTTTCCAGGGGAAATCACAGCGGTTTGATTCCTCTCCGAAGACTCCTACCGCCTAGAAGTCTCCAACCTCCAAGAGTAACAAGATCATGGGGATTGCTCAAAACTTGCTCAAATCACAAATCACTTTGGTGGGAAGGAGGAGAGGGAGACGATCTATTTTTTGATTGGAACAACACTCAAAGGGACTCACAAATGCTCTTGGGATCTAGGATTTGGTGTAGACAAGAGTGAGTGAGAAGAAAGGTGTTCTTGGATGTATTCTAGCTGTGTTGAACACCCTCTCACGAGGTGGGAGAAGAGTATATATAGTGGGGAGTGAAAAACAGCCGTTGGGGACACTTTAAGTCACACAGGGTTCGGACGTCCGACAGTTTCCGGAAGTCCGGGCGTCCACGAGGGGTCGGACGTCCGACAGGGGTCGGTCGTCCGAGGCCTGTAGATATGACTGAAAATACTGTGAATTGAACAGCGACCGGACGTCTGGAGAGGACCGGAAATCCGAGTTATTCGACTCAACTTCTTCTGGTGGGAGGTTCCGGATTTCCGAAGGGGGACGGAAGTCCGGCCCTCGGACGTCCGGAGGGAGCCGGAAATCCGAGTTATAGAGCTCATGTTCTTCTGGTGCAGGGCTCCGGATTTCCGAGGCTGGTCGGACGTCCGGCCCTTGGATGTCCGGAGGGAGCCGGAAATCCGAGTTATATGACTCAAATACTTCTGGTGGAGGGCTCCGGATTTCCGAAGCCTGCCGGTCGTCTGGCCCTCGGACGTCTGGAGGGAGCCGGAAGTCCGAGGCAATAGACCTATTTTGAGAGAGGAACAGAGTGGAGAATATGTGTTATTGGGTATGATAGTGAAGATGTGGTATGAGCAAGTTCATCGCAAAACCTGTGATCCCCTCTTAATAGTGCGGGATCCCTATACTCAATATCAGTAAACTCAAAAGGATAGTCTACATCATCTTTTCTTAATCCCGAGACTTCTTGAAATATAAATCCCGATTTTCTGAGACCACCTTTGACACATAATTCTCAATCTACTAAAGTACTTGCCATCCTGAGATACACTCAACAAATAGGATTAGTTTCCTATGTATGTGTTGTCATTAACACCAAAAGTCGATTAGGGGCATAGCATGCACTTTCACCAACATTGCCACTAAAATCTTCTAACCCTTCCATGACCCAGCAAACCCTTGTTTGGCTATGTTACCGCTTGCTCAACATTCTTATAGCACAGCTACTTGCAGGTGTAGTTGCTTCCCTGTGCCAATATTGGTTCCATGTTATATCACCATATAACTACAAATTAATTTAATGCATCTATATACTTGGTAAAAGGTGGAAGGCTTGGCCTTCTAGCGTGGTATTTTGTTCCAGCTACGCTGCCCTAGTTACTTGTGTACCGGTGTTATGTTCCCTAATAGAGCGCTCCTAACATGCTTGGGGTTGTTATGGGGACCCCCTTGACTTTCGTTTTGGGATAAAACTATTCTAGCAAGACCCAAAATTGGTACTATATTTCCCAACAAAATAATACTGAACATCATTATTAAAACATAGGGAGTCATGAACCCAAGGATTAATTTAACATAATATCGGGAGGTCGAGTGCTAATGGTGTTGATACTAAATAGAGCACTGTGCGGGGCCAACCCGAGGCAACTCGGTAGATTTCTATCATGCCATTGTACGTGTCGCTCATCCATCGTGTCCTGAGAACGAGATACGCGACTCCGATTGGGATCGTGGACACGTCAGCGGCCTTGCTGTATTTATTTTACCTGTCTAGAGCGAGAGATTCCAAGGATTCTTTGGGCTATCTCGAGGTTGAGATTTTCCACTAGGAATCCGAGGAGATCACCAGTTTTTTGTGGTCGAGGTTTCCGATGTAGCTTGTGGTAGTTTGTGATGGACTAGTTGGACCACCCCTGCAGGGTTAAATCTTTGTGAGAGCCATGCTCGCGGTTATCTGGCAACTTGGAAACTTAGTTTAACACCCGGTCATATCAAACTTGAAGTAAACTTACTTCAAACTTGCCAACTGTGTGCGTAACCGTGATTGTCCCTTCTCGTGGGTTCTGCATCGAGAAGAGGACATGATGGGGTTATGTTTGACGTAATTAGGTGTTCAGGATCACTTCGTGATCATGATTAGTTCACGTCCATTATGCGTAGATTAAACCCTTCTTATTCTTGAATTCGTAAGTTAGCCACTCAAATAAATAATAAGTTACTTGCTGCGGCCTCACCACTTAACCATACCTCACCTGTTAAGCTTTGGTAGTCTTGATACCTTTGGAAATGAGATTGCTGAGTCTGTGTGGCTCACAGATTAAAACAACAATAGTTGCACGTACATGTAAAATGATACTTTGATGTTAGCACGAGGATTGTTCTGTTTGGTGTTTCTTCTTCTTCGTCATCGATCTAGGATGGGTTCCAGGCCGGCAGCCTGGGATAGCAAGAATGGACGTCGTTCTTTTATCATTTGATTTTGTCCATAGTCGGACTCTCCTCTTCTACATGATGATTGAATGTATTGTTGTGTTGGGATGTTCTTGTTGTAGCTTGTGGCGAGTGTAAGCCAATTCCATATACTCATCTATTCTCTACAAGTAATTGTAATGATATTCATTCTTCCAAAATGACGGGATGTGCTTCTATCCCTGTCGAGGCCCTCGTGACAAAATAAGGATAGCATCGCATCTTGGGTGTTACAGGAGGTTAGCTAGGTGGGATGGTGGGCTATGTGGTGGGCTAGGTTTAAAGAAGAGAGGGAAGCAATGTGGCCGGGAACAAGTTTTCAAACACAAAAACGTCCCACAATTTGACCAGCTATAGTACCACTATATATTTAACGGTTCGGGTATCAAACGACCTCTGAATGCGACGAAATTTGGTAGGCGATGTACCTATGATAAGTAAGACCGCACGTCAACTTTCTACCAAATCCAAGAATGTTTTATACACACTTTTAAAAAGAATATTTTCAATGATGCCTTTGGCGTGCATGTGTGTGGTTGGTCTCGAAATAGTCAATGACAAAACCGAGAGAACCGACAACTAAAAATGGATGCAAGTTTTGAAAAATTACAGCAACCCAGTGACGATGCTATGCAGATGATGCGCATGATGCGATGATGAATACAACAGACAAATAAATCACACGACAACAACGGAATAAAAAGGAAATCTTCGGGAGCGTCAGTTTTGAGCTGTTACATATAGTGAAGTGCAATCAATCAAGTGCCGAAAAGGCCTAACACAACCAACAAGATGAGGTATCTGATATAGTCACGTACTTGTTGCCTAGGGCGAAAGTGCGACTTATATCAAATAGAAAGCAAGAAAAATAGTGACATGCAGCATGGTCCCATTCGAACTACTTCACGGACTCGACTTCGCTTAGGGGATACACAAATCATCCAACCCCAGGGGTTATTGGACTCAATAGTCAAGCTTTCTTCATGTCTTGGAGAGGAGTCTGCTCAGTCTTGTAGGTATTCTTCAGGTGACTTTACGTGTCTTGTTGTTGTTCGTCGAAACGATTTGGGTTGAGTTGGAAAGAGTCGTTGATGACTACTCATGTGTTGAGCTACCGACGAAGTTGGTTCCTCATGGCCGTCATTGATACGGTCTTCTGTTCTCTTTATTATCTTGTCAGTGTGTTCTTGTCTTCCAAGGCATCAAGATTTCAGAGTGGACAATCCTTTATGTAATAACATCGACAAGGCATAATAGAATTCCGACATGTCGGTTATGTTGATGACAATATCAAAACCAAGAGGGGGGATGAAGGGAACCATTTTCCTACTCACTATTGAAAGGACGTGGATGTCGCCTAGAGAGGGGTGAATAGGCGCATTAAAATAATTATGGTTTAGGCTTGAACAAGTGCGGAATAAAACTAACATTTAACTTTTTCAAGCACAAAACCTAAAACAACTAGGCTCAACTATGTGCACCAACAACTTATGCGAAGCAAGATAAACAACTATGTGATAGAAAGATATATAACAAGAAACAATATGGCTATCACAAAGTAAAGTTCATAAGTAAAGGGATCGGGTAAGAGGTAACCGAGGCACGCCGATACCGTGATGTATCCCAAAGTTCAAACCCTTGCGGATGCTAACCTCCGTTTGGAGCGGTGTGGAGGCACAATACTCGCCAATAAGCCACTAAGGCCACCGTAATCTCCTCACGCCCTCGCACGATGCAAGATGTTGTGATTCCACTAAGGGACTCTTGGGGGCGGTCACCGAACGCGTACAAACAAGGTTGGGGCAATCTCCACAACTTAATTGGAGGCTTGCAACAACACGATGAAACTTTACCAGAACGGAATATGGCCTCGAGGAAACCTCAAATGCTCGGGGAAATCTCCACAACCTAATTGGAGACTCCGACGCTTTCCCGGAGTTTTGCACCGCAATGATTGAGCTTCGAGGCACCACCAAGATTTTAGGATGCCAAAGCGTCCACAAAGAACAATCTCTAGGGTACCAAGCACACAAGGGTAATAAGCTTCACAACTTTTAACTTCCACGTATCACTGTGGAGAACTCAAACCGATGCAATTAATGCAATGAGAAGAACACACGAAGTGGTCAAGTCCCTCACACTTGAATCCCTCCACAACCACAAAAGCTATGGAGGAATATGATAGGAAGAACAAGGAGCTCACAAAGAACTCCAAGATCAATATCCAAGGGGTTCCCCTCACATAGACGAGAAAGTGATTGGTGGAAATGTGGATCTAGATCTCCTCTATCTTTTCCCTAAAGATATAGAAAGCATCATCAGAGGGATTGAGAGTTAGCAAGTTCAAAGAAGGTCAACAATGGGGGGCAAATACGAGCTCAAGAGTTGGGGACCACTGGGGAAGAAGGCCCCCTTAAATAGGCATCCAAAAATCCAACCGTTATGCCCACAAGTCATGCTCAAAAGGTAGTACCGTGCACGGGAGCTGTAATTCCGCTTGCAGCAGTACTACCGCCCAACAAAGAGCGATACTTCCGCCGAACATGGACAAAAGTGACCGAAGAAGCTAGAGAAAATATTTAAGCGGAAGTGTGAGCGGCAGGGGAGGATGGCAGTGCCGCTCCCTAGACCGATACTTCCACTCGAAAAAGAAAAAAGCTCCTCCAGATGTGAGAAGAAAAGAATAAGCGGAAGAGAGACCGGTAGGGGAGGGCGGCAGTACCACCACAACATACTACCGCTCTGCCCCAGCGGTACTTCCACCTGAGAGAGAAAACCTGCCTAGAACAGTCATAACTTTCGCATACGAGCTCCGAATTGAGCAAACTCAAACTTATTGGATTCAAGACTTCAAGAGTTATCCAACAGTAAATTCCAATGATATAGAGATATGAAACCTCCATGAATGAAGAACCGGCAAAAACTCCAACATAAAAAACATCATAGAAGATGGACATGAACTCCGATTTTTATGAACTCGAGCTTGTCATAAAGATGACCATATGCTCTAATACTCACAAAGAGAAAGACTAAACAAGAGCAAAGAAATATGATCCAAGTATGCAAATGGTTTGAGCTCTCAATGGAGGATACGATCAAGCTACTCACTTGAGAGCCCCCCTGGACAATACGACAATCTATCCTAAAATAGAAAAACCTAGCAAGGTCAAACATATACCTTGCAAATAGTCCAGTTGAGCTAGATTATGATGATCTTGACATCCTCAATATGGACCACCTTTCTTGATTGCATTGTCTTGATTAAGACTAGTTGATTGATCCCCCATGCTCACTATGGGTGAGCCACTCTTCGACACATCTTCACAAGTCCATTGCCACCACAATGGACGACATGCTTCAAGCATGATATCTTCGTGATGCTCCACTTGAACTTGCACACCGCAATATTGATGATGATCACCACTTGATCTCATCCTTCATGGGTTGAATGAGATGTTCCTCTTTACACAAGCCCATGGAAACACACCGAACTCTCACATACAACTCTCACAAAGACCATGGGTTAGTATACAAAGCGTAATGGACAATCCTTACCATACCATGGGATCACTTGATCCCTCTTGGTACATCTTGTATGCTTTGCGTGTTGATCAACTTCATTCACTCATTGACTTAGTATTGATCAACCTTGTGTCTTTATGACCAATCTTTGGATAAAACCTTGAATGCCATCTTGGTCATCATATAAACTCCTTGAAACCAACATATGGACTTCAAGAAGTGCCTATGGACAAATCCTTCGAATATAACTTAAGGCAACCATTAGTCCATAGGGATTGTCATCAATTACTAAAACCACATACGGAGAAATATGCTATAACAACTATGATGAGGAGGAACAAAAGGCGAGGTTCTCATCCACCGTTGGTTGTCGACACAACAACGGTATGGACAGGGTCGACACAACAAATGACGAAGGTTGTATCACTCTGGGACAATGTCGAAGGTGCGAACATCTTCCGAGTCTAGATGTCCTCATTCCTAGCGAAGGTAGCCTCTTTTGGCATCGCCTTGTCAAAACATTGCCAGCCTGGTCTTACAAATATGTGGGTGATCGTTTGGCAAGGTCGCTCCCTTTCAAGCTACCCACCAAGGTTTCAAGAAACCTAGTGGTTAGGGGAATAAGGGTGCTAGCGATCGTTTGCAAGTTTTCAGAAAGTAGATGAGGAGAGCCAAGAGAATAAGGGTGGAAATACTGAGGCAAAAACCTTCACTTCCTTTGAAAATTTAGAAGAGGTGAGAAATATAAAGGCTTCGTAAGTGATTTTGAAATGTCTAAGAAAACAATTTTGTCCTAACTAACATCCATGCTAACTAAGGCTTCCTACATCCAGGATGGCTCTGATACCATCTCTATGCGGACCCCTATTCATAAGTCGTGATCACCGAATGTACATACACAGTGGTCCCAGAGATCAATGCTCACTGAACACTAGAAATTGAATAACAAGAGTCTTACATCCATTGCGTACCGCTTTACTCGAATAGGGCCTTTATGACCAAGTCTTCATATATTTGCAGCAGAAATCTTCAAAGATTGCGTGAATCCATACCATCTACCTTAACCCTAGATGCATTCTGACTGGGAAGCGTCCTAGCTTGCATGTACATAATCGAGGTATTCTTCATCATATCTTGATCTTTCATGCCTAGCCAATAAACTAACTAGTGGTAAGCTAATGAGAACTTTGAATGTATTTGCAAGCAACCCATGTTTAGAACAAGGCAACAACAATGTATTATATAAGACTAATAGGTAAGTTGCAGAAAGCTGGTTTTGAGTGCAATGTCATTATCAATCAACTCGTAAAAGCATACATCTACAAATTGCAGATATCCATAGGAACAAGTTGTAGATATCATCATAAGCATGGGTTGAGCATCTCATGTTCATTCAACATGTCAAGTCATATGACTTAGCTCAAGTATCACCTTTCTCTCTCACACACACCAAGTTTGTGCAAACATCTGGATGTAGTCTAAGAAGGATCACAAATTGTCCATGATCGTCGACATGACTATTCGAGGTGGCGGAACCATTAAGGTGATATGTGGCATTGGTAACCTTGTCTCCTTTAGCCACATGTGCATAACGCGGCTTGTTGTTGGATCTACGGAGCGAATCATCTGCATCTAGTGGCTCAATGTTGTGGTGGAAGGTGGGTGGATTCAATTTGATAAAGTGTTCAATGGTTACTAGCTCATTACACTGAAGGGTTGTGTTCTGCTCGATGTCCTCTAAAAGGTGGTTGGTGGCATGCTTTTTCATCTCATTTTCTAGCATAACCTATGCCAGGTTGGGAGGATCTTCTTCATCCCTACCACCTTAATGGTTCTAACGACGACCAACAGTACTCCGGTTAATTGGCAACTTCCTGAGTGAAACAACGAGGATTCAAAAACAAGGAAGAACACTGGAACATATCAAAACCTAGGATAACTTGGATAGCATAATGGCTATACGAGTATGAAATATGAGGCAAGCTGCAAGAGATTAGAGAAGCATAACAACTCAACATAATGGGTTTAAGGTCCAGTGAGAACATAGGCATCACTACTCACGACTCTGATGGAACTATGATTTGACATAGAGCAACCATCCTATAAGTCTACATATCCAGTAACTCGTGATCCTAGCATATAGGTAAGAGCCCTATTCCTTCATCCCCATAGAAAAGAAGAGGGTGACTCAGAATAGAGTGTCACGAGGAAATGAGTAAAAATAATCTAACGTTCGCTTCAACAATCAATTCCATTTTATAACTAAAGCATTACTAGAATCAACGTTGACCAGTTTGGCTTGGTGATCCTACACATAGTCATGATCTGATACAAATGTTGTCGGGACCCTGATCCTAAGCCATACGAGTCTAGCACGTAACACATTATATCACTTTGCGGCTTCACGCACGGTAAGATCCTTGGCTGCCACCTTTCCTTGGCCAGGACCGTTTGCGCCTTTTGCCTCATTTATACAAATATGTCGCAAGCAATCATATGTGTGAGAACCCGGGTAGACATGACTAGTTATAGATCCAGGTGGCGTAACGACACATTAACAAGCATACACAACCCAACAATCCAGGACTTGGTCATAACCATGTGTAGACGAGTCATAGATAGCTACACGGACTCCATTACATTGTGTGATATTTTTGTCATTAACATGTGTAGACGAGTCATAGATGGACACATGGACTCCATTACACCGTGTGACATTTACCTATAGGGACAGACACAACAACAAAGAAGGATACATGTTGGTCGATCAATGTGTTCGGTCACACCCTGTGTTTGTATCACTTTGCCACAATATGATTTTATGAAATTTGGAACCATTTAGAACATTTTATGTGCATGTGATGATTGAATTGGTTGTTATATTCTTGTTTGTATGTTTGGTTTTTATTCACAAAATTTTCCCTTCTCTCAAAACTCATCTTCTTGCAAAGATTTAGATGGAGCTTCGCAAAGAGATAATTTAGAATCTAGAATTTAATAACATGAAGAACTCTAGAAGAAGAAGGGAAATGATCATCTTGACTGAGATCCCGCTTGGAAGAAGAACGAATTCGTAAATAGACTAACTAACGTAGTCGAACGAATCCTCACACTCCGAAACGGTTTTGGAACTCTATCGAGAAGAAACAATCAGGTAACAACAATCAACACACAATAAAATGCACAATATATGCAAGACATGATGCACAAACAAATGTGATGCATGTTCAATTAATTATGCATGGTATGGCAAAGCACGACAATCAACTCCTACACATTAAGTGAAGCTCAATATGCAATGAGTTGCACATTAACGAAACTCCACATTTGAATTACCTAATTCACACCCATTTAGGTACACGACAATGTTAGATGTTGTTAAACATGGCAAGAGGTGATGCATAATTAAACTACACTATCTAGGTATTTTCAATGAGGTCGGAAACAACATATAGTATTTCTAACGTGACCCCCTATGTTAATTTTGAAATTGGTCCAGATCTGAACTAATCATATCTTATATTTATTAAACAGAAGAATAATGTGGACCATGTGACTCTACATGCCATTCTAGTCGATTTACATATATAGATCGTTTAAAACCAAGCTACGATCTAAAAGATATGACCAACACAAGATGATATGGCAGAAATGCCAAATATATGCAAATGACAACCACAAGCATGTTAAATCATGCATGCAACAAGTTATTATGAAACTACAAGAAATTCTAGGTAAGCTTAAATGAGGCCGGAACAACGAATAAAAATTCCGAAAAGTCCCCATATGCAATTTAAGATTTCAGCACTGTTCTGCCTATATCACAATTTTAGAGTTCTTAAACATCAAAATAAATGCCACCATGTTATTCTACACATTTCTTAGTCAAGTTGCATATGAGGAACATTTTAATCGGAGCTACGACTAATTATTTATGAAATAAATCACTTTAAACATGGAATTTATGCAAAATTTATCAAATGACACATTTAAACATTTTTAACAGTTGTGAAAGTTGGATATTATTAATCTACACAAAATTCAGTTCATTTTACATATACAAATTTTTTAATCCGATGCATGGTTGTGAAGTTATTAGATGCATGATTTTAGGGGATTTATTGTAAAACAAATAGATCAAAAGTTAAATTCTAAATTCGTTCACGAAAAAAGGCAACGAACGGGCCGAAGCTGAGATGGCCCACTGCGCACGAGATAGATCAAGGGCGTACTATCCGATGGACAGGGCAATCTCGGTTTGGGGTAGCTCACCTTCGAGGGCGTGGCCCAAGTGGTGGATGGACGCGGCTGGGCCGGTGGCGGCTCCACGGACGCAACTGGCCCGACCAGGCCTGGGCTGGTCGAGCGGTGGGCTGGTCACTGCTCTAGCGCAGCAGCTGGCAAAGCGAGCGAGGGAGGCAACCCAACAGGGGGTCGTGCTCGTCCTCCTCTATTCGATCCCAGGAACAAAGGCAGCGACAGACATGGCAAGTGGGTGACAGTGCAAATTAGCGATGAGGAGGCAAACTAAAGCAGGGAACGGGCACAACACAGCGAGATCCGCTGGATCTGGTGGCTCCGGGGCGGATCTGGGTGTGGTAGAGTCTAGTGGCGTGCCGGTGAGGTCCATGGCAGCCATGCTGCTTCTACATGAGAGATAAAAGGGAGAGTTAGGGGAAGGGATAAGAGAATCGAGAGAAAAGAGGAGGAGGTTCGGCAGCAGTGGCCTGCGGTTGGGGTCCGGCAGACAAGGGTTGTCGAGGTCTGGCGATGTGTGACCCACGACAGGGAAGACCGACGATGGGGCAAGGCGCAGGGTGGATCGAGAGGCGCTTCTCTCCTGGAGGATCTCATGCACGATCTCCCACTGGTAGCGGCTGGATAGCTCAGGCGGGCTGCGCTTGGGCCTTGCGGGCTTTGCTGGTGGGGCCGTGGGGGGAAGAATTGGGATGCTAGAGACCCTTCGATCTGGTGCAGATGGTCCCGATCATCTGAATCGGGTGTAGCTGCAGGGCTGGATCTGGCGTGGCAGGTGGCTGCTCCCCAAGTGGTGGCACAGTTGTGGGTGCATGCAAAAAATGAGGAGGGAGGCTAGGGTTTTCAAATTAGGAGGGCCGAGACTTCTTTATATAGCCGGTTTGCTAGGGTTGGGGGGTTTGCTTCACTTTTGGACCGTCAGATCTCGATCCGGCGGTCCGGAAGCTGAGGTATAACAGCCCTAAACCGATGCTTCAAAAGATTCCTCTTTTATTCCATTGACGCAATGTGATTTATTTGATTGCTTTCATTTTCAAAATTTGCATCCATTATTAGTTGTCCGCTCTCTTCGTTTTTGTCGTTGACCGTATCGAGAACAATCACACAAGCACGCACCCACATCATCGTTAAAATATTGCTTTTAAAAGTGTGTATAAAACTTTTTCGGATTGTGTTGAAAGTTGACATGGTGTCTTATTTTAATGCAGGTAGGCCTCGTGCAAAATTTCATTACAATCGGAGTCCGTTTGATACCCAATCCGTTAAACCTATAGCGGCACTATATTCAGTCAAACCGCACACGTTTTCTATGTTCTAAATTGTTGTCAGGCTTCTTATTTCCCTCTCTTCTCTTAGCCCAACCACTCGACACAGCCCAACCTAGCAACCTATCCTAAGCCTCCGATCGGAGCCGTTGGATCGCGATCCAACGGTCCGAAAACAAGAGGAACACCTAAACCTAGCCCCTGCTATAAATAGATAGCCCTCCCTTCATATTTCGGCCAAACCCTAGCTCCGCCTCGATTTATGTGCGCCCTCCACTCCACAGGTGCCGCTGGCTTCCACCCACACATGGCCCGCCAGGCCCAGATCCGGCCAGCCACGGGCCAGGATCGAGCCGCCGCCGACGCCCGCGGGCACCGGAGCCCCATAGCCCCGAGTGCCTCCAGCCTCGGGCTCCCTTTGTCGCTGGCCCAAGCCGTCGCCTTGCACCCCATGCCGGCCGGTTGCTGGATCGCCTCTGCCGGTCGCTGTTGTCGTCACACAAGACCTCGCCCACCCCATCTTCTCCTCTCCTCCTCCTGTGGTCCATCTCTCTCTCACCATGCCCATATTCCACTCTCTCCCTCAAATGTGACCCCGACGCCATAGAGCTCTCCGTCGGCCCCAATCTGCACCGCCAACCCACACCTGATGGATCCAGATTGGATCCGACTGATCCACCATTGCCCCGCTGTGCCTCTTCCCCGAAGCTCCAAGTCGTCGCCAGGATGCCTCCTGTTCTCCTGGAAGATCACGAGGAGGAGCACGACACATCTTGACCGTTTCGTCAGCACTCGCTTGGGCCAACCTCATTTGCTAGGTGGGCCGCTTTGCCGCCCAACGCCCCGGCCCTGCTTCGGCCAGGTCAACCTCCAGGCGTGCTGCTGCATCCCCAAGGCCGAGCTCACCCCGCCTCTTGGGCTAGTCGGGGACCAGCCGAGCGGCTTCTCCAGCCACACGCGGCCTCCTCCATTCCGCGAAGCCAAACCCATTACCAAGCTGGCCCAAGGACACTATGGTGACTGCCCTAGCGCTATCTCGCACCCACGTGCGCTTTGCGCTATCCTACGCTGGATTCCATTTTTGGGTCCTATTCCAGATTCAGCGCAGTAATGTTTTTTCACTTCTGGCGAATTAATCAATTAACTGTGAATTACCTGTTTTACATGAAATTCCTCTATCTTCATGCATTTAGTAACTCAACATTCATGCATCAGATTAAAATGTTTCTATATATGTAATATGTCCAGAATATCATGTAGATTAAGAATTTCCAACTTTCATGCATGTTTAAAGTTGTTTAACCTGTTGTTGGCATTTATTTGCGTGATGCCATATTAAAATGATTTAATTCATTGTAAACAAACTATGCGTCGGATTTAAAAACTTCATACATGGGTAATGCTTAGAATTTTTTGTAGTTTCACAATACCCTACTCTCACATGTGTTTAAAATATTTAACTTGATGTTTTCTTCGTTTTTTGCATGAATAGTATGTTAAAATAGTTTGTATCATAACTAATTAACCATAGCTTTGATTAAAATGATCCACATATGTATCTTGGCTTGAAATATCTGTAGAACAACATCGTGCCATTTATTTTGCTATTTAACAATCCTAAAATATTGTTATAGGCACAACATTACCGAATCTTAATTCACATATGCAGAATTCCCGGAATTGTCATTCCTTGTCCCGGCCTCATTTCAACTTGCCTAAAAGATATGTAGTTCCATAATATCCCATTGCATCCATTTTTACATGCTTGTGGCTGTCATCTGCATACATTTTGCATTCATGTCATATTATCTTGTGATGATCACATCATTTATACCGTAGCTCCGTTTTAAAAGATCTATATATGTAAATCGACTAGAATGAAGTGTAAAATCACTTGGTCCACTTTACTTTGTTGTTTAATAAATAGAAAACATATTTAGTTCAGATCTGGACCAATTTCGAAATTAACATATGAGGTCATTTCGGAAATGCTACATGTTATTTCCGACCTCACATAAAATGCCTAGAAAGTGTAGTTTATTTATGCTTCACCTCTTGCCATTTTTAAAAACACTTAACATTGTCGTGTACCTAAACGGGAATGAACTAAATAGTTCAAATATGGACTTTCGTCAATATGCAATGAGTGGCATATTCAGCTTCATTTAATGTGTAGTAATAAATTGGTGTGCTTTGTACTGCCATGCATAATGAAATGGACATGCATCATAATTGCTTGCGCATCATGTCATGATTATGTTGTGGTGTTTATCATGTGTTGACTGTTGTATCCGGATTGTTTCTTCTCGATAGAGTTTCGAACCGCTTCGAAGTGTGAGGATTCGTTCGACTATGCTGGTTCGTCTGCTCCATGGATTCATTCTTCTTCCAAGCGGGATAACAAGAAAGATGATCATTTCCCTAGATACCACTACTATCATTGCCATGCTAGTTGTCTTGTTAGTTTCAATATGTCTCGCTACCTACCTCTTATATGTCAAGCTCCCAACATTGCCACTAAAAGCTTCTAACCCTTCCACGACCCAGCAAACCCTTGTTTCGCTATGTTACCGCTTGCTCAGCATTCTTATAGCACTGCTACTTGAAGGTGTAGTTGCTTCCATGTGCCAATATTGGTTCCTTGTTATATCACCATATAACTACAAATTAATTTAATGCATCTATATACTTGGTAAAAGGTGGAAGGCTTAGCCTTCTAGCGTGGTATTTTGTTCCATCTATGCTGCCCTAGTTACTTGTGTACCGGTGTTATGTTCCCTAATAGAGAGCTCCTAACATGCTTGGGGTTGTTATGGGGACCCCCTTGACTTTCGTTTTGGGATAAAATTATTCTAGCAAGGCCCAAAGTTGGTACTATATTTGCCCAACATAATAATACTGAACATCGTTATTAAAACATAGGGAGTCGTGAACCCAAGGATTAATTTAACATAATATAGGGAGGTCCAGTGCTAATGGTGCTGATACTAAATAGAGCACTGTGCGGGGCCAACCCGAGGCAACTCGGTAGATTTCTATCATGCCATTTTACGTGTCGCTCATCCATCGTGTCTTGAGAACGAGATACGCGACTCCGATCGGGATCGTGGACACCTCAGCGGCCTTGTTGTATTTATTTTACCTATCTAGAGCGAGAGATTCCGAGGATTGTTTGGGCTATCTCGAGGTTGAGATTTTCCACTAGGAATCTGAGGAGATCACCAGTTTTCTGCGGTCGAGGTTTCCGATGTAGCTTGTGGTAGTTTGTGATGGACTAGTTGGACCACCCCTGCAGGGTTAAATCTTTGTGAGAGCCATGCTCGCAGTTATCTGGCAACTTGGAAACTTAGTTTAACACCCGGTCATATCAAACTTGAAGTAAACTTAATTCAAACTTGCCAACTGTGTGCGTAACCGTGACTGTCCCTTCTCGTGGGTTCTGCATCTAGAAGAGGACACGATGGGGTTATGTTTGACGTAATTAGGTGTTCAGGATCACTTCGTGATCATGATTAGTTCACGTCCATTATGCGTTGATTAAACCCTTCTTATTCTTGAATTCGTAAGTTAGCCACTCAAATAAATGCTAAGTTACTTGTTGCAGCCTCACCACTTAACCATACCTCACCTATTAAGCTTTGGTAGTCTTGATACCTTTAGAAATGAGATTGCAGAGTCCGTGTGGCTCACAGATTACCACAACAATAGTTGCACGTACATGTAAAATGATACTTTGATGTTAGCACCAGGATTGTTCTGTTTGTTGTTTCTTCTTCTTCGTCATCATCGATCTAGGATGGGTTCCAGGCCGGCACCCTGGGATAGCAAGAATGGACGTTGTTCTTTTATCATTTAATTTTGTCCATAGTCGGACTCTCCTCTTCTACATAATGATTGAATGTATTGTTGTGTTGGGATGTTCTTGTTGTAGCTTGTGGCGAGTGTAAGCCAATTCCATATACTCATCTATTCTATACAAGTACTTGTGATGATATCCATTCTTCCAAAATGACGGGATGTGCTTCTATCCCTGTCGAGGCCCTCGTGACAAAATAAGGATAGCATCGCATCTTGGGTGTTACAGGAGGTTAGCTAGGTGGGATGGTGGGCTATGTGGTGGGGTAGGTTTAAAGAAGAGAGGGAAGCAATGTGGCCGGGAAAAGTTTTTAAACACAAAAAACGTCCCACAATTTGACTAGCTATAGTGTCGTTATATATTTAACGGTTCGGGTATCAAATGACCTCCGAATGCGACGAAATTTGGTAGGCGATGTAGCTATGATAAAATAAGACCGCACATCAACTTTCGACAAAATCCAAGAATGTTTTATACACACTTTTAAAAATAATATTTTCAATGATGCCTTTGGCGTGCATGTGTGTGGTTGGTCTCGAAATAGTCAATGACAAAACTGAGAGAACCGACAACTAAAAATGGATGCAAGTTTTGAAAAATTACAGAAGCCCGGTGACGATGCTATGCAGATGATGCGCATGATGCGATGATGAATACAACAGACAAATAAATCACATGACAACAACGGAATAAAAAGTAAATCTTCTGGAGCGTCAGTTTTGAGCTGTTACATATAGTGCAAGTGCAATCAATCAAGTGCCTAAAAGGCCAAACACAACCATCAAGATGACGTATCTGATATAGTCACGTACTTTTTGCCTAGGGAAAAAGTGTGATTTATATCAAATAAAAAGCAAGAAAAAATAGCGACACGCAGCATGGTCCCATTCGAACTACTTCACTAATTCGACTTCGCTTAGGGGATACACGAATCATCCTACCCCAGGGGTTCTTGGACTCAATAGTCAAGCTTGCTTCATGTCTTGGAGAGGAGTCTGCTCAGTCTTGTAGGTATTCTTCACGTGTCTTTACTTATCTTGTTGTTGTTCGTCGAAATGATTTGGGTTGAGTTGGAAAGAGTCCTTGATGACTACTCATGTGTTGAGCTACCGACGAAGGTGGTTCCTCATGGCCGTCATTGATACAGTCTTCTGTTCTCTTTGTTATCTTGTCAGTGTGTTCTTGTCTTCCAAGGCATCAAGATTTCAGAGTGGACAATCCTTTATGTAATAACATCGACAAGGCATAATAGAATTCCGACATGTCTGTTATGTTGATGACAATATCGAAACCAAGAGGGGGGTGAAGGGAACCATTTTCCTACCCACTATTGAAAGGACGAGGATGTCGCCTAGAGAGGGGTGAATAGGCACATTAAAATAATTATGGTTTAGGCTTGAACAAATGCGGAATAAAACTAACGTTTAATTTTTTCAAGCACAAAACCTAAAACAACTAGGCTCAACTATGTGCACCAACAACTTATGCGAAGCAAGATAAACAACTATGTGATAGCAAGATATATAACAAGAAATAATATGGCTATCACAAAGTAAAGTTCATAAGTAAAGGGATCGGGTAGTGGTAACCGAGGCACGCAGATACCGTGATGTATCCCAAAGTTCACACCCTTGCGGATGCTAATCTCCGTTTGGAGCGGTGTGGAGGCACAATACTCCCCAATAAGCTACTAAGGCCACCGTAATCTCCTCACACCCTCGTACAAGGCAAGATGTCGTGATTCCACTAAGGGACTCTTGGGGGCGGTCACCGAACGCGTACAAACAAGGTTGGGGCAATCTCCACAACTTAATTGGAGGCTTGCAACGACACCATGAAGCTTTACCAGAATGGAATATGGCTTCGAGGAAACCTCAAATGCTCGGGGAAATCTCCACAACCTAATTGGAGACTCCGACGCTTTCCCGGAGTTTTGCACCGCAATGATTGAGCTTCGAGGCACCACCAAGATTTTAGAATGCCAAAGCGTCCACAAAGATCAAGCTCTAGGGTACCAAGCACGCAAGGGTAATAAGATTCACAAATTTTCACTTCCACGTATCACTGTGGAGAACTCAAACCGATGCAACTAATGCAATGGCAAGAACACACGAAGTGGTCAAGTCCCTCACACTCGAATCCCTCCACAACCACAAAAGCTATGGAGGAATATGATAGGAAGAACAAGGAGCTCACAAAGAACTCCAAGATCAATATCCAAGGGGTTCCCCTCACATAGACGAGAAAGTGATTGGTGGAAATGTGGATCTAGATCTCCTCTATCTTTTCCCTAAAGATATAGAAAGCATCATCAGAGGGATTGAGAGTTAGCAAGTTCAAACAAGGTCAACAATGGGGGGCAAATACGAGCTCAAGAGTTGGGGACCACTAGGGAAGAAGGCCCCCTTAAATAGGCATCCAAAAATCCAACCGTTATGCCCACAAGTCATGCTCAAAAGGTAGTACCGTGCACGGGAGCTGTAATTCCTCTTGCAGCAGTACTACCGCCCAACACAGAGCGGTACTTCTGCCGAACATGGACAAAAGTGACCGAAGAAGCTATATTTAAGCGGAAGTGTGAGCGGCAGGGGAGGGTGGCAGTACCGCTCCCTAGACCGGTACTTCCACTCGAAAAAGAAAAAAAGCCCCTCCGGATGTGAGAAGAAAAGAATAAGTGGCAGAGGGACCGGTAGGGGAGGGCAGCAGTACCACCACAACATACTACCGCTCTGCCCCAGCGGTACTTCCGCTTGAGAGAGAAAACCTGCCCAGAACTGTCATAACTTTCGCATACGAGCTCCGAATTGAGCAAACTCAAACTTATTGGATTCAAGATGACAAGAGCTATCCAACAGTAAATGCCAATGATATAGAGATATGAAACCTCCATGAATGAAGAACCGGCAAAAACTCCAACATAAAAAACATCATAGAAGATGGACATGAACTCCGATTTTTATGAACTCGAGCTTGTCATAAAGATGACCATATGCTCTAATACTCACAAAGAGAAAGACTAAACAAGAGCAAAGAAATATGATCCAAGTATGCAAATGGTTTGAGCTCTCAATGGAGGATACGATCAAGCTACTCACTTGAGAGCCCCCCTGGACAATACGACAATCTATCCTAAAATAGAAAAACCTATCAAGGTCAAACATATACCTTGCACATAGTCAAGCTGAGCTAGATTATGATGATCTTGACATCCTCAATATGGACCACCTTTCTTGATTGCATTGTCTTGATTAAGACTAGTTGATTGATCCCCCATACTCACTATGGGTGAGCCACTCTTCGGCACATCTTCACAAGTCCATTGCCACCACAATGGATGACATGCTTCAAGCATGATATCTTCGTGATGCTCCACTTGAACTTGCACACCGCAATATTGATGATGATCACCACTTGATGTCATCCTTCATGGGTTGAATGAGATGTTCCTCTTTACACAAGCCCATGGAAATACACCGAACTCTCACATAGAACTCTCACAAAGACCATGGGTTAGTATACAAAGCGTAATGGACAATGCTTACCATACCATGGGATCACTTGATCCCTCTCGGTACATCTTGTATGCTTTGCGTGTTGATCAACTTGATTCACTCATTGACTTAGTATTGATCAACCTTGTGTCTTTATGACCAATCTTTGGATAAAACCTTGAACGCCATCTTGGTCATCATATAAACTCCTTGAAACCAACATATGGACTTCAAGAAGTGCCTATGGACAAATCCTTTGAATATAACTTAAGGCAACCATTAGTCCATAGGGATTGTCATCAATTACTAAAACCACATACGGAGAAATATGCTATAACAACTATGATGAGGAGGAACAAAAGGCGAGGTTCTCATCCACCGTTGGTTGTCGACACAACAACGGTATGGACAGGGTCGACACAACAAATGACGAAGGTTGTATCACTCTGGGACAATGTCGAAGGTGCGAACATCTTCTGAGTCTTGATGTCCTCATTCCTAGCAAAGTGTAACGACCAAGATGCGGTCCTTTCTGATCTGGGGGTCGAGGCCCCCGAATAGGAAAGAAGCGCATCTAAGTGTTTCGCAAGCAAGTAAACATAGCACATAATAATAGTTACAGTAGACAATCTGGGATTCAACTGTCTTCTTATTAATAATACAGAGTACAACGCAGATACAAACAAGGTAGTTCCGGTACGGACTACAAAACAAGGAAAATGCTATGCTACCCGTTGCAGGCCCACGATCACGACCACGACTCAGTCCTCTGGATAGTTCACGTAAAGGCGATCTGTCTCCTCGTCGTACTGCCACGCCAGCTGGGTGCCGTCGGGATCATCTGTCTCTGGGGTACCTGTACCTGCTCGGAGTTTCGGAGGAATCCGTGAGCCACGGGGACTCAGCAATCTAAGACCTTGGTGTCAAAACTAGTCACGTTATTTGGGTAAGGAAGGGGTGAAGTGTTTCAGGCTGCTGCAACCTATGATTGAATAAGTGGCTAACTTACGCGAGAAGGAAGTGAAAGTGGTCTACGCTAACGATCGGGAATACTTGATCAGAAAGTGGTCCTGAACACCTACCTACGGCAATCATAACCCCACCGTGTTCCCGATCGAAGAGAGGTCTTCGAAGGGACAGTCATGGTTACGCACACAGTTGGCATATTTTATTAGTTTATGTTTAAGTTCTCTAATACCGGATGTTAACATAATATTCCAAGTTGCCACATAACCGCGGGCACGGCTTTCCGAAAGATTAAACCCTGCAGGGGTGCTCCAACTAGTCCATCACAAACGAACACAGGCCGCAAAGGCATCCTCTATCACGAATCTCGTGATCTCGTCGGATTCCTTAGAGGAAAACCTCAACTCTGGGGAAAACCAAAGCTTCACTCGGATTCCTATACGCAAGATATACCGCTAAGGTAAGACACGACCAACAGGACCTCCCGTCGTTTCGACGACCCTGATAAGAGCCGCGTATCTCAGTCTCAGGACACGACAGATGAGCTAGACGTCGGGATGGCTAAACCTCTGGGTGACCATTGGGGCCCCGGACATCGCTCAGGTGGGGCCAACACTCATGGGGAGCACTGGCCCGGGTTGTTGATTAAATTCCTCGGGGTAGCTATTCCCTATGCAGATTATTATGTGATTAGCAGATTAAAACCAAAGTTGGGTCCTGCCGGACAAGCCTTAGCACTACGCGATTTATCAAGGGGGTCCCCATAACAACCCCGAACGTGTTAGGAGCGATCATTATGGAATCAAACACCGGTAACCGGTAACTAAGGCGGCAATGACGGAACAAGACACCCGGCAAAAGGCTAGGCCTCCCATCATTTACCAAGTATATAGATACATTAATTAAATAACATAAATTAATATAATGATATCAAGCTCATGTCATCACATGAGTTTAAAACACCTGCAACTAACAATGCTAACATTAGGAGCTGAGCAAGCCTACCTAGCCATGCAAGTTTGCTAGGAAAGAGTAAGGTGTTTAGGCTCATGGCATATGAAGAGGCAATATATTTTCAGTGGTAGGCAGTGAGCAATTTGAAATGGAATCGAAACTAACATAACAAGTCTAGAGATGGGATCAAGGTCATATCATCCTGCCTGTGATATCCTCAGCTTGGAATGGTTCTGGATCGTCCTGCACGTACTCTCCTGACTCCACATATTCGTTCTCCGCTCCCGGTGCTACCCAACATAAGAATAACAGCCAACGAACAGCAGAACCACAAAATGCAACAATCACATGATGCATGAGATGAAAGTTGAGCATGCACCACTATTTCTAACACTAGCACAAGCAAAATAAACTACAACAAGTTTCTGGACAGGACTTTGCACTAAACTATTTGGACATGCATGGGAATGATATGAGAAGATGCAGCTCATAAAAACGGTGCAAAACCATATAAAGAACTTTGCAAACGGAGCTACGGATCAACGGGAATCAACGAAACACGATATGAAGCTCTACGTGAAAGATTCAACACCACACACACAATTGGCACAAATCTGGTGTTCCCAGGTTGCCAAGACATATATTAACCCAACATGAATGAAATGGAGCAAGGTAGAACACCACAACAACAATTAAGCACAAACTTTGAACAAAATGGCAAAACTACGCAATCTGCCAGTTTTTGCATCTTAGCTGTTTGTGAGCAACACGCAACATAGCTACAGGTCTTCAAATATGACAAATAATATATGTGGCTGTTTCCAACCAAGAACACTACAAGTCCCAGCAAGAATCACAGAAAAAGGAATTAAACTCTAGAAGATACAAGGCCACAAACTTTCCCAAAACCATCAGATCTCAGGGACTTAGTGAAAATTCCTGCCCTGAGTTTCTGTTTCTGTTCTGAAGATTTTTGACAGCAATCAAAACACAAGCTACTGGACTCCAAATGACTTTAAAATTGACAGGAAGCTTCACAAACATACCAGGTTCAAAATACTAGCACTGAACTAAGTCCAGTTCTCAACAGAATGACCAGCACATCCTCATCTACAGGGGAAGAAAATGTTTCCAGCATTCCAGACTTTGTGAAATTTTCAGAGTTCAAAAATCTGGAATTTTCCAGCCACATGCCCACTTTGTCTAGGCATAGTTTGCACACACATGCCACCAAGAGGTGTTTGACACCACTATGGTGTTAAGCACAAACCCCTACTCCTAACACACAAGGATCGATGCCCTTGGGCTCCATCTATACCATGGAAACAAAGCCCAAACATTCAACAAAATGTAAATGCAACTCCATAAGGTATGCTTCTAAGATGACAAATACATAGGTGAATCTTATGTGCACAATGACAAAGTGACATGGGGGTTTGAACCCCATGTTTGTGTCATGCACATCAACAACACCAACACACACAATACCTCACAAGCACTAGCATCAAGCTCAACACAAAATAACTCTAAGTTAACAAGAGAGTATGCACATCCCCACATATGGGCATGTGATGGTGCACACTCTCACATATATTCCACTTCATTCACAACAACATCATGCTCTTAAACCTAAGAACAACAAGAGGGGGAAAAACTAAGCAAGTAACTTGGTAGCATCACCTCTCAAACACTTTTAGTAGGTACCACAAGTGGTGTGCACTCACAACAAACACATCTCCATACCTACACCATCAACTCCACTTACAACCTCTATGCACAAATGCCTATTTGCAAACACACCAACAACATGAACTAACAAGACCACATACACATTTATGCCCTACATACATGCTCTCTCTCACCCTCCATCAAACAACAGGGAAGTAAAGATATATAAGGGCATCTGCAACCCATTGATCTAGGCTTAGAGTAGCAAACAAAGCAAGGGAAAAACAAAACAAAAAAATCAGCAAGAAATAAAAGGGAAAAAAATATGGGGTTTCTTTGGGATTTGAACCCCAGATCCCCTGATACAACACACCACAACACATCCACTGCGCTGCTGCTACTGTTGTTGACAGGAGAAGGAAAAGCGCAGGGTAAGGCTTGCCTGCAGGTCACTGAACCGAAAAACAAAACAAACCAAAATAAGGTGCCGAGGGGGGGACTCGAACCCACGCCCTCCATCAGGCACGCCACGCTAGTTACCACTCGGCTATGACACGGCTACTGACAGAGAGGAAAGTCTGAAACTACGTATGCCATCGCTCTCGCTGTTCCTGCAACACCTCTGAGCGCCGGCGACAGAGACAACGCCGGAGCGAACAGCTGCTACCGCCGCGCCACCCGAGGGCGACCTACCGATCTGGGATGGCGCTACGACCGGGAGGGAGCCCCTGCTACCTTAACTCTCCTGCAAACCCGCCTACAGGGAACCCTCATGCCACAAGCATCAACGCCACTGCTTGCTACGGCCGAGGAGCACAGCGACAGGGTGACCGCCGTCTGCCTCGTCGTGCTGTAGGTGCTGCTGCGCCACCGACGGCCGGAGCAAAAGACGACGAGGAGGACCCCTACTACCACTACGCACACAGCCACGGGGCCATCTCGGCAAGGCCGCGACTGCTTTGTCACGAACGCGGACGGCTACTCTGCTTGCGCCCACTAGTAGAAAAACATCTACACAGCCTGCCGGTGCAACTCCGGCAAGCCTCGAGCAGGAGGCTCGGCGCCACAACCGAAGAGGAAACGAGGAGGGGGAGAGGCACGGTCTCGCTCACCTTGCGTCGAGAGGAGAGGCGCCCGACGTGGAAGAAGAAGAAGTGCGCCTACTGCTGCAGGTAAAAGCCGCTGGCCGGGGAAGACGGTGCTCGTCGGGGACGACGAGGAAGAAGCCCCGGCTCCGGCTCCGCGCAAAAATGGGACCCCTCCTGGGTCCTCTTGCCTGCGCAGCGGCGGGGAGGCGACGGGGTGGCCGCTACGCCGGCGACGAGCTCGACCCGGAGCTGACCATGGCTTGGGAACGACCACGAGGTCTCTGGCGGCGCAGGAGGAAGAAGAGGAGGGAGAGGAGGAACCCTACCTCCTAGGGGAGGGAGAGGAGCGCTTTTATGAGCCTCGGGGGACGAGCTCGAACCGCAGGATCAAGGACTCGCTGATCGGGAGGCTGCTAGCAGGTCGTACGTGCGTGACGTCGGGAGGAAGAAGAGGGACGGCGAGTGGGCTGCTACAGCGAAGGGGTATGGGCCTGGGAAGAGGGTTATGGCCCAAGTTGGCTCTAGGTAGAGAGAAAGAATCCCTGGGACTGTTTTCTAATAAAAGTAGGGCCTGAAAGAAAAGAAATATACACAGCCACCTAGTAGGGATAAAAAATAAAAGAAAAACCCCCTGGTCTTGGAAAAATATGACCTAATAGAATAAAATAGGAAAACAATATTTGGAGCCTTTTGAAATAAGTGCAAAACAGTAATTAATTTACTGTTTTGGGTTTATTTGCACCTTTAAAAAACAAAGATCAAGTCAGCAAAAATACTCCTCCTCATAAACACAATTTAATCTAACCACCAGACATTTTAGAATCATTTTTTGGGAAGAAGGAATTTTGACATGGAATAATAGGAGGGAAAAGGATTTTAAATAGCAAGAGCTTAAAATGACTAGCACTCACTCCTACATTACACACACCATTATCACATGAGCATCAACACAAAATATTACTAAACCACACCCTCACACCTATCAAGATCACATGCATTATCTCACCACAATACTAACTCCTAGTAAGAACATATGCCACCATGATCATGACATGCAATCATAAGGTATGGCATAGAATCAAGGTATGGCAAAGATGGTATAGCATGGATACATTCATGCAAAGAAAACTAAAAATAAGAGTCACATGAAATCACAAGATCAAGGAGATGACATGTTATGTTATGCTAAGCATGCATGCAAGAAAGATATGCAAGGGACACAGGAAATCATAGACACAAGTGACATCAACATATATCTGACAGGGTGGACCTACATGCAATAGGTTCCAAATAGGGAAGGTTCCACACTTGGGGCATTACACGAAGGTAGCCTCTTTTGGCATCGCCTTGTCAAAGCATTGCTAGCCTTGTCTTACAAATATGTGGGTGATCATTTGGCAAAGTCGCTCCCTTTCAAGCTACCCACCAAGGTTTCAAGAAACCTAGTAATTAGGGGAATAAGGGTGCTAGCGATCGTTTGCAAGTTTTCAGAAACTAGATGAGGAGAGCCAAGAGAATAAGGGTGGAAGTACTAAGGAAAAAACCTTCACTTCCTTTGAAAATTTAGAAGAGGTGAGAAACATAAAGGCTTCGTAAGTGATTTTGAAATGTCTAAGAAAACAATTTTGTCCTAACTAACATCCATGCTAACTAAGGCTTCCTACATCCAGGATGGCTCTGATACCATCTCTATGCGGACCCCGATTCATAAGTCGTGATCACCGAATGTACGTACACAGCGATCCTAGAGATCAATGCTCACTGAACACTAGAAATTGAATAACAAGAGTCTTACATCCATTGCGTACCGCTTTAATCGAATAGGGCCTTTATGACCAAGTCTTCATATATTTGCAATAGCAATCTTCAAAGATTGCGTGAATCCATACCATCTACCTTAACCCTACATGCATTCTGACTAGGAAGCGTCCTAGCTTGCATGTACATAATCGAGGTATTCTTCATCATATCTTGATCTTTCATGCCTAGCCAATAAAGTAACTAGTGGTAAGCTAATGAGAACTTTGAATGTATTTGCAAGCAACCCATGTTTAGAACAAGGCAGCAACAATCGATTATATAAGACTAATAGGTAAGTTGAAGAAAGCTAGTTTTGAGTGCAATGTCATTATCAATCAACTAGTAAAAGCATACATCTACAAATTGCAGATATCCATAGGAACAAGTTGTAGATATCGTCATAAGCATGGGTTGAGCATCTCATGTTCATTCAACATGTCAAGTCATATGACTTAGCTCAAGTATCACCTTTCTCTCTCACACACACCAAGTTTCTGAAAACATCTGGATGTAGTCTAAGAAGGATCACAAATTGTCCATGATCGTGGACATGAATATTCGAGGTGGCGGAACCTTTAAGTTGATATGTGGCATTGGTAACCTTGTCTCCTTTAGCCACATGTGCATAACACGGCTTGTTGTTGGATCTACGGAGCGAATCATCTGCATCTGGTGGCTCAATGTTGTGGTGGAAGGTGGGTGGTTTCAATTTGATAAAGTGTCTAATGGTTACTAGCTCATTACACTGATGGGCTGTGTTCTGCTCGATCTCCTCTAACAGGTGGTTGGTGGCATGCTTTTTCATCTCATTTTCTAGCATAACCTCTGCTAGGTTGGGAGGATCTTCTTCATCCCTACCACCTTAATGGTACTAACGACGACCAACAGTACTCCGGTTAATTGGCAACTTCCTGATGGAAACAACGAGGGTTCAAAAACAAGGAAGAACACTGGAACATATCAAAACCTAGGATAACTCGGATAGCATAATGGCTATACGAGTATGAAATATGAGGCAAGCTGCAAGAGATTAGAGAAGCATAACAACTCAACGTAATGGGTTTAAGGTACAGTGAGAACATAGGCATCACTACTCACGACTCTGATGGAAATATGATTTGACATAGAGAAACCATCCTATAAGTCTACAAATCCAGTAACTCATGATCCTAGCATATAGGTAAGAACCCTATTCCTTAATCCCCATAGAAAAGAAGAGGGTGACCCAGAATAGAGTGTCATGAGGAAAGGAGTAAAAATAATCTGACGTTCGCTTCAACAATAATTCCCTTATATAACTAAAGCATTACTAGACTCAACGTTGACCATTTTGGCTTGGTGATCCTACACATTGTCATGATCTGATACAAATGTTGTCGGGACCCTGATCCTAAGACATACGAATCTAGTATGTAACACATTATATCACTTTGCGGCTTCACGCACGGTAAGATCCTTGGCTGCCACCTTTCCTTGGCCAGGACCGTTTGCGCCTTTTGCCTCATTTATACAAATATGTCGTTAGCAACCATATGTATGAGAACCTGGGTCGACATGACTAGTTATAGACCCAGGTGGCGTAACGACACATGAGCAAGCATACACAACCCAACAATCCAGGACTTGGTCGTAACCATGTGTAGACGAGTCATAGATAGCTACACGGACTCCATTACATTGTGTGATATTTTTGTCATTAACATGTGTAGACGAGTCATAGATGGATACATGGACTCCATTACACCGTGTGACATTTACCTGTAGGGACAGACACAACAGCAAAGAAGGATACATATTGGTCGATCAATGTGTTCGGTCACACCCTGCGTTTGTATCACTTTGCCACAATATGATTTTATGAAATTTGGGACCATTTAGAACTTTTTATGTGCATGTGATGATTGAATTGGTTGTTATATTCTTTGTTTGTATGTTTGGTTTTTATTCACAAAATTTTCCCTTCTCTCAAAACTCATCTTCTTGCACCAAATCCTTGCCTCATAGCCATACCATGTGAAGAGGACCTAAAACTATTTTATTAAATGTTATTTTGACCAAAAATATTTTCTAAGATTTAAGTTTTAGAAAAACCTGAATTGAGGTTTGTACTGCAAGTCCTCAAATTAGGGTAGATGGTTTGCCCCAAGGATTTTATTTGTATCCTATTATAAAAAAGACTACCCAAAACCGAAGTATAATTTTAAATGTTCTTTTACTATTTCAATTATATACCTTTTTCTAAGGCTATGAATGGTCTTTTATAGGGAAATATTATTTTTGTGCTTTCAAAATATTTGAGAAAATTTAGGGAAACTCAGTGAACATATGTCTTCCATATATAATGTGGGGACCCCGACTTACGCGTCGAGATCGCCGAATGTACGTGCTCAGTAATCCCAGAGATCAATGCTCACCTAACACAGAGATGGTGAATAATAAGAGTCTTACATCCAAGTACCGGATTATTACATCACGTCAGCATATGGTCAAGTTCACAAGGTAGGGCCTAGAAGGCCAAATCATACTGATACAACTAGCGGCGGAAATCTTGGGGCTAAGCGGGTGCCCATGCCATCAGCCTACACCGACAGGCATTCTGACTGGGAAGCGTCCTAGTTCGCAGGGCCGTCTCTAAAGACATACTCTTCTCCAAACTCCGGTCCATCCATGTCTGGTCAATAATATAACCAGTGGCAAGCCAATGAGTACTTTTGAATGTACTCGCAAACAACCCATGATATGAACAATGCAATTGAAAGGATAACAAGTAGTTTGCATCTTGGTGGATAACATCCTATCTATGAATAAACTTGATCATGGATATGCATCATAACTAGATGTTGATTTGAAAACAGGTTACAGATATCAACATATCTGTCAAGGGATGAATACTCCGGATTCACCCTATATGCCAAGTCACCAAACTTGGTCATATCAAATGTTTCATATTAACACTATTGACCACTCACTCACTCTTGGTTTATGCGGAAACGACTCGACGTAGTTTAAGACCGTCCTTGACTATGGACATGGATATTTGAATAGTTTTACACTCTACAGAGGTAGTACGCTGGACCGACGAGAATCGAGAAACTTCCGTGTCATCCACGACTCACGGTATATATCATACCCGAGGTAAGTACCCGATCAATGCATTTACCCTGACGATACTAGACAAAGAGGTCCACTCGATTGGTACCAACCCACATGTTGTACGTCTTACGAGCACTGATTCTGGAAAGTATCAACCATGCGGGGACCAACGGTGTGCCTCGAACACGTAAAAACGGCATAGTCGTCTTACCTGGCACGACCCCATCACGAGAGTGACCATACATCACTCCCGCCACCAGCAATGTGGTTCTTTGCTAGCACCGACCAGAGTAATCAACAAAGCCCCATCCCATTTCCGAAACCATACTCACACAAATACCCGGTGCACCACTTCACCAGAAGTGGCCACCTAACTAATCATCACCCTCGGGTATTAGTGGCACCCGATGGGGTTTTCATACACCTTTGATATTACCATCATCATGCTCATGTTACTACTATTCTAGCTTTACTTGTCAACATGATATTAGCGTGACCCTCATAAGTGATAGGATCATGCTCAACATGCAGGTGCTCCGGAGGAGCAATCGGTAACATCACTTCAATGATTTACCGATACTTATGATCACATGCAACGAAATGTTTTCTGTAATAGCATGCAATATAACATATGTTCAAACATGGTCAAAGGGCTGCTTGCCTTGGTCATCTAGGTATCCGGGGTCTTCGAGGTCTTCAATTCCAACTCCTTCATCACACGGGTTTTCTATTGTCGTAATAAATAAAAGCAATAAGTAGCACACTCCAAAACAGATCACAAAGTCACTTTAAAAATGTTGTTTAATTCTGATAAATCCATATTGTTATTTTAAAATCTTTGTCTCTCGTTTTAGTGAAAGAATATTTTTAAAATCAACATAACAGAAGCAAAACTATTCCAAATTAACCCTTTTTATTATTATAAAATAGAATTGTTGTTTAAAAAAATTCATCCAATGGTTCAATTAAATACTGCACAATTTTAGAAAAATAACAGTGGATGAATCATATTATTTCACTGGTTAAATCCAATGGTTCTATTAAATTCATCCAATGGTTTGAACCTAACGCGCGGGCCCCTGCGGTTAGTGGCTGCGGGTAACAAGGGAGAGAGAGATGGGCCACCGATAGGTGGGGCACACCGGTCGTGGTGGTCTCCTACCTCTGACCAGAGAGGAGGAGGAGCACGCTGGCGTGGCTACCGACGTCCTCCGGCCCTAACAACGACAGGAATGAGTCCGACTCGTCGTCACCTACCTGCTAGTGGTCGAGTCAACGACGGAGGGGCTCTTATTCACTGGCGACGAGGTAGCCGCGGCGGAGGGGTTTTGGGTGAAGGTGGATGTGGAAGCTACGGGCACGGATTCGCTCGGCAAAGAGAGGGGAAAGCTCCCTGGTGTCACCAGGAGTGTTTTGGTGGGCAGAGGGACGCGAGAGCCGACGTGTAGCCGAAGGTCGACCGGAGCCCCGAGACAGAGGGGCCTCGGTCGATCTCGAGCACCGGGGCTCTGCTTGCTCAATGAGGTGGCTAGGGGGTGATTGAGGTCTCGGTGAGGTGGAATGAGGTGTTCCGGAGCGAGGGGAGGGGATATTTATAGGCCCGCGACAGTGAGCCGACTCGGGAGCTCCGGTGATCCACTTTGGCGTGCATGGGGGTGCAGAGAGAGGCTGGGGTCGAAACCACGGACTCAGGACATTGTTTTGGACCTCGAGGACTCACAGCGAGGGAGAGGGAGAGAGGAGAGGTGAGCTATCGCGGCCGCTCTCCTCTAGCGCTTCTGATGCGCACGGGCACGCGTCACACCGGCGCTTAGCGCGGGAAAGGAAGGTCCCTGAGGTCTACCTGATGTAGAGGGGCTGACGGGGGAGAGGAGAGACACCACAGGGAGGCTGGAACCTGCCGAGGGAGTTGCCCCCACCTCGGTTGCTCTCTATAACGCGCCTAGAGCGCAGCTTTGGCATGCCACGGCATGCTGGCGCGCTTTAGGGTGCCTTGGACGTGTCTAGCGTGTCCTGGGCACTGGCTTGGAGATGCCTAGCCGTTGGAGTCCCATGGGAGCCTCGGCTTGTCAAAGAAAGATAAGGAACGAGGTGTTGTCAGTCTTGGGCTGAAGCTTAAATTGGAGATTTTGGTTTATCTACTTTGAAACAGAGAGGGGCCATTTGACTGGAGTTAGTCATTGATGTCAGCCACCTAATCTATGCGTTTGGGAGAAAGGGATTGGGTTTAGCTAAGGTTAGGAGGGGTTTTACCCAACTATCAGAAGGTGCTCGACAGTGGTTTGGGGTGGTTGCACGCCAGCACTATCTATGCAACTTAACAGGATTGGGTTTGGTGCTAAAACAAGGGGCTTCTCCAAGTTTGACCTCCATTGAACAAGTTTAGCTTTGTAAACTTGAAAACATCCCTAAATGACCACATATGTTCCTTCCAAAGGGAGTGTGGGAAAATCAAGTCCCACAAATCCCATTTTTGGCATGGAGTCCCCATTTGAGGTATTAGGCACGCCTGCAAATTTTCAGCTCCATTGGATAAACTTTGCTATGTAGAGTTGCTCTAACTTCATACTGGACAGAAGGGGTTTTTCAATTATTTCGTGACCTTAACCACCTTGGATCAAGGTGAATTTTTATATGGAAACCAAATATGGCTTAGGGACACCACTGGAATTTTCTAAGAATTTATTGAGAATATTTACTTTGGAAATATTTCAAAAGGTCAAAACTGCCAAAAAAGGTTTTCAGGGTTTTACTCAAATGATTATAATATAAATAGGGGTTGAAAATATTATTTATGGAAAATATATGTCCTTCTAAGTATCTCCAAGTTTTCTTAGATTTTTCTAAGGCAGAAAAGTATTTTTCCATATAGGAATATCATTTCTGGCCTCAGAAAGGGACATGGAAATAGAATAGGAAAATAATTCGTAAAATAATTATTTTATGGTTTTGGTGAACTAAAATGGTGCTAGAACAAGATCACCAACTTCGGGTAAGAGCACTCCTTGCCATCAAGGACTTGTAGTGCAACCCAAAACAGTGTTTTGAATATCACATAAGAAGGGTTTTGAAAATAATTAGGTTATGAGAAATGTGGTTTTTGATATCACATAATCAAGCATACAAGCATACAATGACAACCATGGCACTCACAACATTAGTTTTGAAAAAGTTTTAATAAACTCAGATTTTGATTTACAGAAGAAGTGATAGTGAAAACAGGGTGTGACACACCTATCCCCCTTACAAGAATCTCGTCCCCGAGATTCCTAAGCTAGGTGCTAAAAAGGTACGGAAACTCAGATCAGAGATAGTCTTCATGCTCCCATGTTGCTTGTGCTTCGGTGTGGTTGCTCCACTGAACCTTGAAATACTTGATGGTGCGACTTCTGGTGCAACGCTCTGCTTCATCGAGGACGCGGATCGGCCTACACGATAAGTGAGATCTAGCTGAAGGTCGATGGCCTGATGGTCAATGTTCGTATGAAAATCTGGACGATTTGGCGCTTGAAGACACTTGCGAAGTTGTGACACGTGGAAGACGTTGTGCACACCCGAAATTTCTGGAGGCAGCTCCAACTGGTAAGCAACTTCTCCACGCCTTGCCGTGATCTTAAAAGGTCCAATGAACCTTGGAGCAAGTTTCCCATTGACGTGGAAACACTTGGTTCCCTTGAGAGGTGTGACATGCAGGTATACTTGGTCTCCGGGAACGAACTCCACTTCTCTGATGTGAGAATCTACATAGCTCTTCTGTCGCGACGTGGCTGCCTTCAAGTTTTCTCGGACAAGCTGCACCTTATCTTCTTCCTCTTGAAGAACTTCCGGCCCAAAAATCAACCCTTCACCGGTTTCGGACCAGTTGAGCGGGGTGTGGCACTTTCGTCCGTACAACACCTCAAATGGGGCCATCTGGAGACTGGTCTGGTAGCTGTTGTTGTAGGAGAACTCAGCAAATGGTAGACAATCTTCCCATTTGCCACCACGAGCCAAGACACATGCGCGGAGCATATCGTCGAGTAACTGGTTTACTCTCTCCGTCTGTCCGCCCGCCTGCCGGTGGAAGGCAGTGATGAAAGAGAGCTTGGTTCCGAGGGCTCCTTGGAACTTCTTCTCAAATCTTGAGGCGAACTGTGTGCCTTGGTCAGATACAATTTCCTTGGGGACTCCGTGAAGGCTCACAATAATCTCAATGTAGAGGCTAGACAGCTTGTCGCGCCCATAGGTGGAACTGACCGGGATGAAGTAAGACACCTTGGTCAGATGGTCGACAATGACCCATATAGAGTCATGGCCTCTTCTGGGCCTGGGTAAGCCGGTGACGAAGTCCATGCCTACTTTGTACCACTTCCATTCAGGCACTTGGAGAGGTTGTACTAGTCCAGCAGGTCGCTAATGTTCAGCCTTAACTCGCTGACATACATCACATTTCGCAACATAAGACACTATTTCCCTCTTCATGCCATGCCAAAAGAATCTTTCTCGGAGATCTTGATACATCTTGGTACCACCGGGGTGAAGAGTAGGGCGTGTCATGTGCTTCCTACAGGATCAAGTCCTTGAGTTCTGCCTTGTTGGTTATGCATAAACGTTTCCCAAACCACACTACTCCTTGTTCATCCACCGAGAATTCTAGGGCCTTGCATTCCTGGATCTTCTTCTTGATGCCTACAATGCTCTTGTGCCCCTTCTGGGCCTCCTTGATATCATCAGACAACATTGGTTTGACTTCGAGGTTAGCCAGGAATCCTGGTTCCACTAGCTCCAACCCGAATCTCTCCATTTCTTCATATAAGGCGGGTATCCTTTCCTTGAGCAAAACATTCAAGGTGCTGGCCTTCCTGCTTAAGGCATCAACCACTACATTGGCCTTGCCGGGGTGGTATTCAATGTTGAGGTCGTAGTCTTTGATTAACACCAACCATCTTCGTTGCCTTACATTCAATTCCCTTTGAGTAAAGGTATACTTCAGACTTTTGTGGTCAGTGTATATTTCACATCGCTTCGCCAGAAGGTCGCCATGTCTTCATGGCATGCACTACTGCTGCCAACTCGAGATCATGGGTGGCATAATTCTCCTCATGTGAGTGCAGTTGCCGTGACAGATACGCCATGACCCTGCCGTCTTGCATTAGGACTCCACCGAGCCTAGTTCTGGAGGCATCACAATATATCACAAACTCCTTGCTGATATCTGGAGTAGCCAATATGGGGGCGGTTGTCAATCTCTTCTTCAACTCATCGAAGCTTGCTTCACACTCTGGCGTCCATTTGAACTTCTTGCCTTTCTTCAAGAGCTAAGTCATGGGTCGAGCGATGCGGGAGAATCCTTCTACGAACTTGCGGTAATATCCCGCGATTCTGAGGAAGCTCCTGACTTCCTTCACATCGATTGGCGACTCTGAGTTGGTTACCATAGTAATCTTGGAGGGATCGACCGCCAATCCACTTGTCATCATGGTATGACCCAAGAATCCAACTTTGTTTAGCCAGAATTGGCATTTGCTGAATTTGGCATAAAGTTGGTGCTCTCGAAGCTTCTCCAATACTAACCTCAAGTGTTGCTCATGCTCTTCTTCGGACTTGGATAAGACTAATATGTCATCAATAAATATGACGACAAACTTATCCAGGTATTCCATGAAGACCTTGTTCATGAGGTACATGAAGTAAGCTGGAGCATTTGTCAACCCGAAAGACATGACAGTGCACTCGTATAGACCGAACCGGGTCATGAACGCAGTCTTGGGTATGTCTTCAAGTCGGATCTTCAACTGGTAATATCCAGATCGGAGATCGATCTTAGAAAATACCTTGGCTCCATTTAACTGGTCAAACAATTCTTCAATCTTGGGGAGTGCGTACTTGTTCTTGACCGTGACCTCATTGAGAGAACGTTAATCGACGCAGAGTCTGATAGTCCCATCCTTCTTAGACACGAACAGGACAGGTGGTCACCAAGGTGATGCACTCCGACGAATGAATCCTTTCCTGAGTTGCTCATCCAGCTGCTTCTTCAGCTTCACTAGCTCTTCGAATCCCATCTTATAAGGCTTCTTATAGTTAGGCCTTGATCTGGGCATGAGCTCAATGATGAACTCGATGTCTCGGTTTGGAGGCATCCCTGGTAGCTCATCAGGAAAGATGTCCGGGTACTCACAGACTATCGGCACTCAGTCCAGCTCTTCTCCCGACAGGCTATTAATATGCGGTACAAGAGTGGATACTGGCTCAGAGACATACTTGACTTTGACCCCTTGGTCGCTAGTCATGGTAATAGCCGTGTTGGCACAGTCCAAGATACTCTAGTCTTTGTCCAACCAATCCATACCAAGAATTACTTCTAGGCCTTGGGACTTAAAGACGATAGATCTGCTGAGAAACTTAACCTATTGATAGCAATCCCCACTTCTCTACACCCTAGGTTGGTCCTTAACACTGCTCCCGGGGTATGTACCGCAATTTGCCCGTTAAGCAGGGTAGGCTTCAAACAACACTTTTCCCCAAACTTTTGAGTAACAAAAGAATGGGAAGCACCACAATCAAACAATATTGTTGGTGGGGTGGAGTTGACGAGGAACGTACCCAGAATGCAGTGTGGGTCTTCCTGTGCTTCTTCAGCGGAGATATGGTTGATACGTCCCCTGCTGTGATACTGCTGATTGCGGGGAGCTTGGTTCCTGCCTGGTGCTCCTTGACATTGATTTGGAGCATTGGGGCGCGGTGCGTCGGTCTTCTTATTGGGACACTGCCTGGAATAGTGCCTAGTGTGTCCACATCCAAAACAGGTAACTTGTCCTCGAAGGTTGGTATTGACTCCACTGTTGTTCGGTGGGTTGAATGCTAGCTTGGTGTTGACTTGCTGCTAAGGCTGGTAGTTCTGGCGAAATGTTGGAGCCTTATACTGCTGCTGCTGATAACTGGGTCTTGCTGGGGCTGACTGCCATGGTCGAGGCTCCGGATTACTAGGTCCTCCACTTCCCATCATCTTGCGCTTACGGTTGTCTTCCATTGCACGAAGCTTATCTTCCAACATAAGGGCCTTATTAACCAGATCGTAGAAGGTCCGGCATTCACAAACAACCAGTTGATACTGGAGTGACTGCTGCACTTCTTCCATAAAGCGTTCCACTTTTGCGGCCTGAGTGTTGACATCCTCTGGTGCATACCTTGACAGGAGGTTAAACTTCTGCAAATACTCCTTGACGGTTCCACTTCCTTGCCTTAATGCTCCAAATTCCCGCTTCTTAATGGTCATCATTCCGGGAGAAATGTGAGCGGCGCGGATTCCTTCCTTGAACTTTTCCCAAGTGATGACTTGTCCTGCTCGCATGATCTGGAAGCCATCCCACCAAGCTATGGCCGTGCCTCCAAGACAGTGAGAAGCATAAAGGACTTTCTCACGATCATTAGTGCATTTGACCAGTGCGAGGAGGTCTTCGATAGTACGGATCCAGTCATCGGCATCCAATGGTTTTGTCTTCTCCATGAATAGGGGTGGCGTAGTCCGCATAAACTCAGATAGAGTAGAGCGACCATTGCCATTCCCGTTCTACGGCTGGTTGTTCACCAAGACTTGAGCAAGCTGCTGGATAGCGTCATTACTGGCTTAACGTTCCTCGCAGAGAGCTTGAAGGAACAGGGCCATAGTCAAGATTTCTGGAGGAGGCGGTGGTGGTGGAAGATTGCCTTGCTGCTGCTCGTGATGATGTCCAGCTTGAGCATCCCCTCAGGTTCCCTGCTGTTGACCTGAAGAGGCAGAGCAGGGGTTGCCGAAGGTGCTGACGCGAGTTGAAATCACCATCCTGTCAGGGGAGTCTACACGTCAATATGCCAAACTGGCCGGAATCATAAGGGATGATGCTCTATCAAAGGGGGGTTTGGTGTCGTGCTAGTGTGAGATTTTTAAACCAAAGATTTTTGGAAAAGCTAATGCATTAGATTAAAACAAGTGATATTGTTGTTTACAAACTGCCTAAGGCAGAAATGCAGCTTGCATCAAACATGCTTACACAACACTCATGGTTCGCATGAACCGATACATGATCTCACTACGCTTGGGGAGACTCCTAATTGCCTAAGCCGTAATCCTAAGCGGCGGACTGCTCGGTCTCGTAGGCGGGTTCTACAGGGTCTTCGTCTTCATCTTCATCGGTGCTTTCCTCCTTCAGCAGAGTAGGAGAAGGAAGTGGTCCATCACGACGTCTCTTATTTGACGAGGCAGTGAGGAGCTCAGTGTACTCTTCCGCGGTCAGGCGGCGACTCTGAATAGGAGTAGCTGAAGTGGTGGTACTCCTCCTCGGAAGGCAATGGATGATCGCCCTCCGGGTGCTCCTACCTTCTTAACCTTGCGGGTCTTCATCTTCTCCAGGCGAAGTAGGTCCTTGACTTGGTGTAGTTCTTGGCGAATCTTCGTTGACTCCTTGATCAAAAGGTGCGTCAAAGTGTTGGAGGAGAGACTGAAGTAGGTTTGAAACCTTAATGGCGTTCCGTCCTCTGAAGATGGGTTGAGTGTCCAACTCCCATCTATCCCATCCTTAATAAAAGGTAGGTGACGAGTAGCTGCCTCGTTAGCCATCTCGGGAACAATGTCGCGGAGACGCACGAGTTCCTCTCGTGCGGCTGTCTCCAATGCCAACTTCAGATCCTCCATTTGTGGTCCTTCAAAGAACCAACTGGTTGGGCAGTCAATAGCCTTCACTATCACGTCCACGTGATATTCCTTGGTGTCGGCGTTGACCCGGTGCTCGTGGTAGAGGAAGATGTTCGTGCGGCATACTTGACACTTCTCGAGGCTATCTCCCAAAAGTAGGGGAAAGCCCGACTCTAGAAGCATCTCAGGTACGACGACCATCTACAAAGTTGTAGGGGAGAGGGTTAGAACGTTTTAGTGGGTGCAGAAAATCTCAGGGGTAAAGGCTAGGTGCACTTATCATCTCGGCAATTGCCCTTGCTACCTAAGGCTTTCTATAGTCAGGATGGCTCTGATACAAGCTCTATGGGGACCACGACTTACGAGTCGAGACCGCCGAATGTCCGTGCTCAGTGATCCCAGAGATCAATGCTCACCGAACACACAAATGCTGAATAATAAGAGTCTTACATCCAAGTACCGAATTATTACATCACGTGACCAAATGGTCAAGTTCACAAGGTACGGCCTAGAAGGCCAAATCATACTGATACAACTAGCACCGGAAATCTTTGGGCTAAGCGGGTGCCCAAGCCATCAGCTTACACCGACAGACATTCTGACTGGGAAGCGTCCTAGTTCGCAGAGCCGTCTCCGAAGATGTCCTCTTCTCCAAACTCCGGTCCTTCGATATCTGGTCAATAATATACCAATGGCAAGCCAATGAGTAATTTTCAATTTACTCGCAAACAACCCATGATATGAACAATCCAATTGAAAGGATAACAAGTAGTATGCGGCTTGGTGAATAACATCCTATCTATGAATAAACTCGATCATGGATATGCATCATAACTAGATGTTCATTCGAAGAATAGGTTACAGATATCAACATATCTGTCAAGGGCTGAATACTTCGGATTCACCCTATATGCCAAGTCACCAAACTTGGCCAGAATAATTGTTTCATATTAACACTATTGACCACACACTCACTCTTGGTTTAGGCGGAAACGACTGGACGTAGTTTAAGCAGGATTACCCAACTGTCCTTGACCGTGGACACGGCTATTCGAATAGTTTTACACTGTTCAGAGCTAGTACACTAGACCCACGAGATCCGAGAAACTTCCGTGTCATCCACGACTCACGGTATATATCATACCCAAGGTAAGTACCCGATCGATGCCTTTCCCCTGACGATACTAGACAAAGAGGTCCACTCGATTGATACCCAGCCCACATGTTGTACGTCTTACGAGCACCGACTCTGGATAGTATCAACCATGCGACCAACGGTGTGCCTGGAACACGTAAAAACGACATAGTCGCCCTACCTGGCACGACCCCATCACGAGAGTGACCACACATCACTCCCGTCACTCGTAATGTAGTTCTTTGCTAGCACCGACTAGAGTAGTCAACAAAGCCCCATCCCATAAACAGGTAATGTGGTCGTACATGTAAGGTTGGGACGGTCGATACATCATAAATCTAATCCCATTTCTGAAACCATACTCACAAAAATATCCAGTGCACCACTTCACCAGAAGTGGCCACCTAACTCATCATCACCCTCGGGCATTAGTGGCACCCGACGGGGTTTTCATACACCTTTGATATTACCATCATCATGCTCATGTTACTACTATTCTAGCTTTACTTGTCAACATGATATTAGTGTGACCCTCATAGGTGGTAGGATCATGCTCAACATGGAGGTGCTCCGGAGGAGCCATCGGTAACATCACTTCAATGATTTACCGATACTTATGATCACATGCAACAGAATGTTTTCTCTAATAGCATGCAATATAACATATGTTCAAACATGATCAAAGGGCTGCTTGCCTTGGTCAGCTAAGTATCCGGGGTCTTCGAGGTCTTCAAGTCCAACTCCTTCGTAACACGAGTTTTCTATCGTCGTAATAAATAAAAGCAATAAGTAGCTCACTCCATAATAGATCACAAAGTCACTTTAAAAATGTTGTTTAATTCTGATAAATCCATATTGTTAGTTTAAAAATATTTCTCTCTGGTTTTAGTGAAAGAATGTTTTTAAAATCAATATAACACAAGCAAAACTATTCCAAATTAACCCTTTTTGTTATTATAAAACAGAATTTTTGTTGTAAAAATTCATCCAATGGTTCTATTAAATACTACACATTTTTAGAAAAATAATAGTGGAAGAATCACATTATTTCACTGGTTAAATGTTTTTACAAAAATCAGTTAAAATCAAGTTTTAAACAAAAAGAACAAGGGCTACAGCCCCTGGCCTGGGACTGGGCCGGCCCATTGGCCAGCCAACTAGCTTGCCGAGGCGCGCGTGCCGTCAGGTTTGAACCTGACGCGCGGGCACCTGCGTTCAGTGGCTGCACGCAGCGAGGGAGAGAGAGATGGGTCACGGATAGGTGGGGCACACGTGTCGGTGTCGTCTCCTACCTCTGGCCAGAGAGGAGGAGGAGCACGCCGGCGTGTCTACCGACGTCCTCGGGCCCTAACAACGATAAGAATGGGTCCGGCTCGTCGTCGCCTACCTACTGGTGGTCGAGTCGATGATGGAGGGGCTCTGGTTCATCGGCGACCAGGTAGCCGCAGCGGAGGGGTTTTGGGGGATGGTTGAGGTGGCAGCTACGGGCACGGATTCACTCGGGGAAGAGAAGGGAAAGCTCCCTGGTGTCATGGGGAGTGTTTTGGTGGGCAGAGGGACCCAAGAGCCGACGTGTAGCCGGAGATCGACCGGAGCTCCGAGGCGAAGGGGCCTCGGTCGATCTTGAGCACCGGGGCTCTGCTTGCTCAATGAGGTGGCTAGGGTGTGAATGAGGTCTCGGTGAGGTGGAGTGCGGGGTTCTGGAGTGAGGGGAGTGCCTATTTATAGACCCGTGCCGGTGATCCACGGTCTCAGGATGTGGTTTTGGACCTGCAGGACTCGCTAAGAGAGAGAGGGAGAGAGGTGAGGCGAGCTATCGTGGCTGCTCTCCTCTGGCGCTTCTGGTGCGCGTGGACACGCGTCGCACTGGATCTTAGCGCGGGAAAGGAGGGGCCCTGAGGGCTGCCTGATGCAGAGGGGTTGCTGGGGGTTAGGAGAGACACTGCGGGGAGGTTGGAACTGGCCGAGGGAGTCGCCCCCACCTCGGTTGTTCTCTCTAGCGCGCCCAGAGCGCAGCTTTGGCATGCCACGGCATGCTTCCGCGCTCTGGGTTGCCTTGGATGTGTCTAGCATGTCCTGGGCACTGGCTTGGAGATGCCTAGCCATTGGAGTCCCGTGGGAGCCTCGGCTGGTCAAAGAAAGACAAGGAACTAGGTGCTGTCAGCCTTGGGGTTAGCTTAAATTGGAGATTTTGGTTTATCTACTTTAAACCAGAGAGGGGCCTCTTGACTGGAGTTAGGCATTGATGTCCGACAACTAATATGTGAGTTTGGGAGAAATGGATTGGTTTAGCTAAGGTTAGGGGCGGTTTTACCCAACTGTCAGAAGGTGCTTGATAGTGGTTTGGGGTGGTTGCACCCCACCACTGGCTATGCAACTTAACATGATTGGGTTTGGTGCTAAAACAAGGGGCTTCACCAAGTTTGATCTCCATTTGACAAGTTTGTCTTTGTAAACTTGAAAACATCCCTAAATCACCAGATCTGTTCCTTCCAAAGGGTGGCAAATCAAGTCCCACAAATCCCATTTTTGGCATGGAGTCCTCATTTGAGGTATTAGGCACTCCTGCAAAGGTTCAGCTCCATTGGATAAACTGTGCTATCTAGAGTTGCTCTAACTTCATACTGGACAAAAGGGGTTTTGCATTTATTTTGTGACCTTAACCACCTTGGATCAAGGTGAATTTTTATATGGGCACCAAATATTGCTTGGGGATACCACTGCAATTTTCTAGGAATTTATTGAGAATTTTTCCTTTGGAAAGATTTGAAAAGGTAAAATCGGACAGAAAAAGTTTTCACGGTCTTACTCAAATAATTATAATATGAATAGGGGTTTAAAATCTTATGTATGGAAAAGATATGTCCTTCTGAGTATCTCCAAATTTTCTCATATTTTTCTAAGGCAAAAAAGTATTTTTCCATAAGGAAAATCATTTCTGGCCTCAGAAGGGGACATGCAAATAGAATAGGAAAATAATTCATAAAATAATTATTTTATGGTTTTGGTGAACTAAAAGGGTGCTAGAACGAGATCACCAAATTTAGGTAAGAGCACTCCTTGCCATCGAGGACTTGTAGTGCAACCCAATGCAGGGTTTTGAATTAACCAGAAATAAGAAAAAGGGTTTTGAGAATAGTTAGGTTATGAGAAATGTGGTTTTTTGATATCACATAATCAAGAATACAAGCATACAATGACAATCATGGCACTCACAACATTAGTTTTGAAAAAGTTTTAATAAACTCGGATTTTGAATTACAAAAAAAGTGATAGTGAAAACAGGGTGTGACATATAACAGTTTCAACCCATGGTCATTGTCAAAATATTGAACAAAACTCCTCAAAACCCTTTCTACCTATTCCAAGCTTTTGAAATATTTCCATAGTAAATATTCTTATATAATTCCAAGGAAATTATAGCAAGTCACACATTATATATGTGATGATCTTTGCAAGTTTCATCTCTGTCCAGAACCAAATTTGAGCAACTCCACATTGCCATGTTTCTCCAATTGCTATCAAACTTTGGAGGATTGAGCTAGTCCCCAAATAATGATGCAACACCAATTTGTGCATTAGGGGGGATAGATTTTCTTATATCGATCTACAAAAAATTGTTCTCCTGATTTCTATGGTTTTCTATGTTTACATTGCCAACTATCTTAAAACGAGCCCAAACTTGGTGATCAAGCTTCATTATTCCCACTATTTGATCGTGTTAAGTATAATAGATTGTAGGGATGTTTATCTTGATCAAAAAATCATAAAACACCTTTTGGCAATTTCTAAAGCTCATAGTTTTCCCATCTTATCTTGTTCTCCTTGGCCCCAAGTTTTTAACACAGCCTCTCTAAGACCCACAGAACCTCGAGTAGCAACACCAACGACCAGCTCCATGATTACATGGGTGAAACACCCAATTGAACCCACTGGATAACAATTATTCTTTCTTCTCTCTCTTCTCCCTCTCACTCAAGGACATTCCAGAGCATCCACAACTCCTTTCTAGTTCTTTACTCCCTCCTGCAGCTAGTGGACATGAGTGGTCGTGTCAGAGCACATAAGTGGAATGCCCATGCCGGCCAAAAAGCCTCTCTCGAGCATCCTACAAGATAGGCCGAGGGTTGACCTCATGCACTTACCATGCCCTTGGACGATTCGAGACCCCCTCCTTGACCAAGTAAAGGCGCCTTAGCGTCCACGACATGACATTGTGTCAAGAGCCACCCCTCCCTCTATCTCTCACCCCTCTGCAGCACGCGCCCGACGTCGCCCCTCTCGGCCAACCAAGGGCCTCACATGTGCGCGCACCCCTGATACCACTCTTGCTCCTCCAGGTCAAAGACCACCTCACAAGCACCCCCGAAACAAAGTTGAGCCCTCCGTGGCCTTCATCGCCTATACGGCCAGCTCCAGCATCGCGCCATGATGGACCATGGGCTGGCTATATAAAGCCTCCCCGAGCCCTCTCTTCCCCTCCTTTCTCTCCCTCCACCTCCTAATCGAGCACCAGCATCCCCATTTGGTTCCCTAAGCTTCCTGAGATCGAGATCGAGCCAGAGCTCTGCTGCCTCAGGCCGTCGCCGATCGCAAGGTAGAGAGCCCCTCTTGATCCGTTTCTTCTTCCTATGGACTCCCTCACTCCGGAGATGCGTTCCCCACCTCCCCCTCAGGTTTTGCAGTTGGAATTGTCGACCTCGAGCTCCTCCCATAGCTCCTCCATCACGGGATCCTCGTCGCCGGCAACTCCGTCCAACCCTGCAGCTCCCTCGACCTTCATCTCGACAACGGCTCAACGTTGGTTCCATTCCCATCGCCATCTCGCCCCGGCATGCCCTCCTCCATCACTGATGAGCTCGGCCACCTCCCTGGCTAGTGGTTTACGACGCCCTGCCAATGGGGTCGGTCGTCAGCCTCTCCTCTCTCCTTCCCTCTCCCTCTATGACTGGCCATTTGGCCCCGCCATTAGGTTTGAACGTGACGGCGCACCTGGCTGGCTCGCATGGGTTGTTTGGCTCTCAACTAGCCCACCTAGTAGCCAGCTTTGGCCTAGGACATAGTAGCCCTTCTCTTTTTTCCTTTTTTTCAATATATGCAAAAATCCATCTTGCTAAAATAATAGTCGAAATTCAGTGATTCTAATTTCTAAAAATTTGTAACATAACAACCTATTTAATAATGCCACTTGTGCAATTTTTTAAGAGAGACTTATACATAAACCTTGTTTTAAATATTTTAACTATTTGTTAAAATGTCATTTTCTACTTTTAACACTTCAAAATGAAAACCTAATAATTTTTACAAAGCTTACATTCACCCTAGTATTTGACAAAAAGGTTTGACATTTTAAGAGTGATTTATTGTTCCTATTTTTGCTGTAGTCTTACTTTTGCCCATTTTATCGTGATGAAGGATTCCGTTGTTGATGAAGGAGTAGGACCAGAAGACTTTGAAGACCCAGGAGACTCTGTTGAGCCACGCAATCAGCAATTTCCCATGTCTAAGAAACTATTTTTATTCATGTCATATAGCATTTTATTCCGTTGCATTGAATCATGAATCGGTGACCTCCGAGGTGGGTCACTCCCGTTACTTTCCTTGTTGATACTTGCAGTGAGCATTACCTACCTTCCAATGAGGGCTGGGCAGGTGGGAATTAGTTAGGATGCTAAGTAGTTGCTACACAAGTGGGATAGGATTATAAATGGTGTTGGAAATGACGGTGTTTTCAAAGACTTTTTGAAAACCCCGTTGGGTGCCACTAATGCCAGAGGGAGAAGATGACTGAGATAGGTAACCACTTGAGAAAGAAGTGCTGTACCAAGGCAAGTGAGTGTGTTGTTACTGAAAACAGATTGGTTTAAGTTGCGACTGTTACTCCAACCTTACATCTACAACAACAAAACCCCTTATGGGACGGGGATTGGTTGATTAATATGGTTGGTACTAGCTGAGAGCCTGCATTACTAGTGGTGAGAGTGACGTGGTCAGTCTCGATATGTGTTCGTGCTAGTAAGGACGGACATGTGTTGTTTATTACATAAAGTAGGCACACCATTGTGTGCCCTCGTGTATGATACTTGTGATGTACACCTTGAGGGATGGCACCAACGAGTGGACTCTTTGTAAGTATCGTCATGGGAAAAGCATTCTTTGGGTACTTACCTCAGTTGGAAAATACGATGAGTCATGTATTGACACGGAAGTTTCCCGAGTCTTGTGGTTAAAGTGTGTAACCTCTATAGAGTGTAAAACTGTTAGAATATCCGTGTCCACGGTCAAGGACAGTTGTATGACCGCTCTTGGGCTATGTCCATTATTACAAAACTATGGGTGTGTGGATGTGAGGAGGAGGGTATTTGAGCTAAGTCGGATGACTTGACATGATGATGGAGCATGCGATGCTCTACCTGGTTTATATTGACATATGTAACTTGTTCATATGGATACCAGTTACCTCATGTTGCATGCCTTCATAAGAAGTTGATCATGTCATTGCAGTTAAAATTAGCTTTCAAAACTTACCTATTAGTGCTATATTATTCATTGTTATTACCTTGTTCCAAACATGGGTTGCTTGCGAGTACATTCAAAGTACTCACAGGCTTTCCACTGGTTATTTAATCTACCAAGCATGGAACAAAAGGAGTATGATGAAGAGTTTGTTGGAAACGAATACGTGAACTAGGACGCTTCCTAGTCAGAATGGGTGTAGTGTTAAGGTAGATGGCATGGGTTCAGGATTTCTTTCAAGATTTCCGTTGGTATTTATGTTTGGTGTGTTGGCCTTCAAGGCCCTGCCTATGTAAGATTTTACCTTAAATTTTTTATTTCTATCAGACGATATGTATGGATGTAAGACTCATGTTATTCAGCTTTTGTGTGTTCAATGAACATTGTTCTCTGGGATCACTATACACGTGCATGCGGTGATCACGACTTATGAGTCGGGGTCCCCACAGTATGGAGCAGTAGCAAGCTACTAGGGCTAAGTCGAAGCACAAAGAGGCATTTCCGTGTAAAAAAGGCTACCATAGGCATACAACTAGGTGTTGAATCCCACACATACCAATGCATTTCAAACATACACACAATATAGACGATATGTATTGATACAACATGGCATCACAACATAACTCTACCACACAACATTTACTTAGAAGGCTGCAAAGAGGCAACATAGTATAATGTTACAAGCATGGGTCACATGACCCAACATTCAGAGCATACAAACAACAAGTATAAGTTAAACATGTCTATGTACACACGTCTACTAAAAAACGGATGGAAAAGCCTTAAAATCTACAATGATCCTCCCAAAGGAGCCAGACTACTGTCTGGGTTCCCAAGCTACTGGTCGATGTCAATGTTAGTAAGAAAGCTTAAAGTGAACAAGATCTATATACGCAAAAAATGTAAATAAGCAACAATAAGTATAAAAGTACTCAACAAGTCTTACATGAGAACTAACTACGCATGCATCATGTATCAACGAATGGAGTTATGGGGTTTACTATAGAAATGCCAGCTTTGACCTTTGGCTAACCTGAACTACGGCAAAATATCATTCCTATATCCTCTCCCTAAGAGAGAGCGCACACGAGTCCATCTATCTAGTCACCAATGAATACACCATTTTGGATCCTTTCCCGTCTTCCTACGAGAAGTCTATCCATAGCACTCACAATTATCTTGCGCATTTTAGAGTATCCATTGAAATTATCTATGAACCATGAAAGTCTACAAGTAGTCCATATCCGTGAACTCTGCTATTGAATAGATAGTTTATCCTGCAGCGGTGTATTTCATCACACATGCTCCCACCACTTATCGCCCTTTACACGTCATGTATTCGAAGAGCTACAAGTGGAAGCCCGACGAGGATGTCAGCCACAAATATTAAGTTACAGTGACTCACATCCAAGGTAGTCGCCTATCTGAGTTGGAACCCGTAAGAAGTCCGGTGGAAGTTTCCAACATGGCCTCAAACAATGTGAGCAGGCCCCCAAGCCGGTCACGAGTAGGTCGTTCATCCACTTTACTGGTCGTTCCACAACCTATAAACATTTCGAACTACTAGGACTCCTGGAAAGAGAACAAGGTAGGTTAATGATGAGAGGATCCATTGGTTTTGTGCCCAACGTGCGGTAGTATCTAGTCTTGGAACGCCAACACCAGATCTCGGTTCCTAAGTACGGTGTCAATGTGCGGTAGTAGCTAGTATTGGTTTCCCATTGTCCGGTTGTGCACATCATGCATTAATTATCATTTCCAAGGTTGAAATTACATGTGCAGAAAAGGTCCCCCGTATTTAATCTATCCTTATGCATCAGCCATGCAAAAAAACCTAGTGATGCATTATACATTTTTACTTCCATATGTTTGTAATGTACTGTGGCGGTTGCAATTCTCCGAAATAGAATTTCTAGAACTTCTTGGGTTTGTAAGTCATGTCGCCCCAGCAAGTGATTCAGTCATCAACCACTAAGGGATCAAGTGAAATTGCCCACAAAGTGTTTGATATTCATTCATGGCTTCGACCGAGAGGGGTAGATAGAAATTATATTGAATAATATGGTTATCAGGAAAATGTGCGAATGAGATGTCTTCATTTTTTGCGATGGAGAACATGTGTGGCAGGGTGTTCTACATTGTGCGTCCATTAGTCCATATATCTTTCAAAATTAAAGCGATATTACCTTCCCTTGTGATAGTAACTATTGTGCCTATAAAAAATGTCCATGAGAGAAAAAATATCCTGCCACTATAAGTATCAACCAGTCGGCGTTTCTTGTGGTGGTGTATCATCATAGTGTTTATCCCAAATCAGCATCACCCAAGACACATCTTCTTAGCGAATGAATTTGTGTAGAAACTTTAGGAGTAGGGCCTGGTTATGAATCTTAAGATTATGTACCCCTAGCCCTCCATTTGTTTTAGTTAGCATACAAGATCCCAACCTGCTAACGAGTGAGTTGTAGCATCTCTATCAACAAGCTTGCGCCAAACACATGCCTTCATGCTCTATCGAATAGTATAATTAGTTTGTCGAGTATCTTTAGCACACCCATTGCAAATGAAAAAATAGAGGTGAGCACTGAATTGACATATTGTATTCTCCCCCCGTAAGTCATCCAAATGGTTGTGGCGGTCAATCGTCTTTCAATTCTGTCCACCAGCGACATGAGCTCCCGAACCGTAAGTCTTATTGTTCCCATAGGATGGCCCAAATATGTGAAGGGCATGGTTCCAACCTGACATTCCATAGTGGCCACCAGTTTAGTTGCAAGCTCTGGTGCTAAGTTGAAAGGAATCAGTTGGGATTTTGAGAATTGATCTAGAGTCATCTTGCTCTTGCGTAGCTATCTAGTAACCCTTTGATTATGAGTAGTTGGTGATGGTTCACATGTAGGATTAGGATTGTATCATTTGTGTATTTTTATTAATGGGTAATCTTTTGACAAGGGTTGGTCGACGGACATGGTGAAGCTTCCTTCTCTCCAAGTTTTTTCATAGGAGACTGTAACAAATGTACCGCTAAAAAATAGAAGTGGCGAGGCAGGGTCCCCCTGTTTGACTCCTCCTTTGCATCTGAATGCCGTTCTTAGAATACCCTTTAGAAGAATTTAAGAGGTTGCTAATTTTAGGATGCTCTCAATCCACATGATGCATTGATCACCAAAACCTTTGTGTTTCAGCATGTTAATAATGAAGGAATGCTCCATGGCGTCTAAACCCTTTTCAAAATCCAGTTTTAAGATAACAACCAATGTTCCAGAAGATTTGCATTGGTGTATATGTTCAAATGCCCATCCCAAGCAGTCCAGTATTTGATAAAAGCATACTCGTTACAATGGACCAATTATAAAATCCAAGACTCCTGTCGTTTGGCTAGTATTTTTGTCATGATTTTCCGAACACAGTTCAAGAGAGATATAGGCCGAGAGTCATTGGCAGTTTGAGGAGTTATCTTCTTTGGTATTAAGGTAATCAGAGAGTTCTTGAGGATTTTCAAATCAATTCAATCGTGCGAGAAATCATTGCACAAATTGTAAAAGTCTAGAGGTATTATGTGCCAACAAATTTTCAAAAATATGTTGTGAAGCCGTCTGGTCCAGGTGTTCTGTCACAAGGGATAATTTTCATAATTTTATCTATTTCCTCCTTGGAGAATGGTTTAGTTAATTCTTCTAGTCCTGGTATATGATGTATTATGTCTCGTATATCAAAATCATATATAGGTACATATGACACCCCAAGCGGTTATTGAAGCAAGCTAATGAAGTTGCTACTTTATCATCATAGTTTTTGATGAGAGTGCCATCAGCCAAAGGGAGAATAGGTATGGAATTTTTGCAGTGTCTCTGTGTGGCCTTTGCGTGGAAAAATTTGTGTTCTCCTCCCCTTGGAACGCACTCTGGACAATGTATCTCTTTTTCCAATAATCATTCTAATATTTGAGCAATCTAATAGTGTGGTTCTTTAAAATGTTTCTGAAGTTGTCCTCGGGTATTGAAAGTTGTCTCATTTCTTCCATAGTGTTAATCTTCAAGATGTACTAGTTACAGTGTTCAATGAGCAACCCCAACTTTGATAGTTTCCTACTCCACTTCTTGAGAGCGTACCTAACATGTTTCAACTTTGATGTTATCAGAGTTGCATATGTAGATGCTTTGATAGGTGCATTCCATGATTGTTGAAATGTTTCCATAAATTCTGGATGATATGGCCAAAATGATTCAAATCTGAATAATTTGCTGTTGGGTATGGAAGTTTGCACAGTTAGGAAGCATTGAATATGGTTTGATACTGGTCTTGACATGGGTTTCACAGTAGTATTAGGGAACATAGATACCATTGCACTGATGAGAAGTACCAATCTATTGGTTCAAACAAAGGTTTCGGCTGCATGTTGCTCCAAGTAAATTGTCTACCTTTGATGGGGAATTCAAATAGAGCAAGTCCACTTATGGTTTCACTGAAAGTGAAAATATCTTCCAAGTGTCCTCATGACAAATTCCTATTTTATAATGATCTAATAAAGTTAAAGTCCCTCATGAAAAGCAAGATATCCTCATTTCTTATATGTCTCGTCACGCCCATCACATGGCCCATAGACATTTGAAAGAAACCATGTCTGATTAGATTGTGTTGCAACAAGTTTTAGTGTGAGAACATATTTTTCCCCGTGGAATAAAGTTCGAGTAAAATTGCTCCCGCACCATATATTAATCACACCACCTGCTCCATTGGAAGGAATATATTCAAATTTGTCAAACCTTTTTGGACAACATTCCTTATAAAATAGTTATCAAAGTGTTCCATTTTAGTCTCTTGTAAGAACACGATATAACACCCTGTTTCCTGTATTTTATTATACACAGCTAAACTCTTGTCATCGTGGTTCTTTCCCTTGATATTGCAGCAAAGAATATTCCACATCACATTGGCCATTACAGAATACAAATATTTAAGTGTTCAAAATAAAAAGGTTCACTTGCATGAAAAGGAGCACATAACAAAAGTGTCTTGCCCATGATATATATATATATATGTAGCGCAATTAAGGATGAGTCTTCTGGATTGCAGTGTTTCCGTTTCCATTTGAAGCCATGAGCTTCTCTGCAGTGATTTCCTATGGAGGGATACCATAGTCATTGATGCCACAAAACTTCATTGTAGCTATGGGGGTGGGTGGGGGTGGCACATTTGCGGATGCATTGTGGTCATGTTGTCCAGAAGCCAGCCCACTTGGAGTGTTTCTAGGTTTGACACGTGATATCTTTATGCGTATGTCGAAGAGGGTTGGAGGTTTGAAGGCTTGGAATCTCGTGGACTGTTCACTACGTCTAACTTCAGATACCACAACTCGTGTGTCAGGTTTGCTCCTCTTGCTTGACATTGTAGTGTCAATGGGCATGCTATCTGCTACCTTAATGTTAAAGGGATGTTCAGTTGCAGAGCTATGGATTTCATTGTCAAATCTCATGTTATTGTTAAGAGAATACTCATTTTCACTTCCAAATTCTATGAATGTATCACAACATGCTTCCCATATCTCTATCCCAAAAATGATCATTGTTGTTCCACATGCAAAGGGGCAAAAAGGGAAGATGCTTATGCATGCAAGTTCCAGGAACTCCTTGAAGGATGCCTATATGAGATTTAGGCATGCAAGAGCCATATCATAACTGTACTGATCTTCATGGAAGCTAATATGAGGTCTGAACACAATGTAAAAGAAGTCAATAATAAATTCTAGTACATTCTTCTCAATGGTGATTTCCACTTCTATCACATCTCTCACTGATTGCGTGAAGACAAATTCACAAGTTGGACTCCCTGTAAGTATTGCATCAGCAACTTGTACTACCATAGCAACATGTTCATTCCAGACCCTAAGCCCATCATCTTGCCCATTATCACTATGTCTAACCACATCCATCATCGATAGGCCGTCATATCCTGTCATTGTTCTATTACTAATACAATTATACTAAGAAGGTATAGTGGGAGAACCGGCCAAGCTCCCCGTCCCTACTGAGGTGGAGGAGGGGTGGGGCAGCTTCCCAATAATTTGTAGCATTCTGCAGTTGCTAAACATTGGCATCATGTTGTCCTTACTGGGAACACTAAGGAAGGGCAGATGATGTGGAAGAGGGGAAACTCCAAGTGGTGGTACAACATCTTCGTTTACTTACATCCCTGTGCTAGGATTTCTTACATTAAGGATGTAGATAGGTACAAAACAAGACATTCCAAATCCACTAATCCGAGTAAATATTTTAAGAACTAGGCTTAAAGGTAATAATTCCAGTTCATTTATCAGCACTCGCATAATGATCCTAGCTTTTTCCACTCCTAGCCGCTGCCACAGAACCAGACCGCCAAAGTAGGACACTGCCTGCATAACATAGTGATTGATGGCAGAAGCTGTTCAGGGATCTCCAGCATCTATGTGACTCCATTTCCCACAGGAATAGCTGACATGGATCATTCCTATCTCACTAGGCTCTGGGCAAAATTGGAGCAAAGGGGAGTTTCCTACGGCTGTGCAAAGGGGACTGTGATGGCTAGAAGCACCCGGGGGCTTCCTTTTATAGCCAACGAGGTCGGTTCTAAGGTCGCTCGCGATAAGATCACCGACCAACCACTTCTATTGCTGCAGGGGGATGTGGCTATGCATGATGCTGTTGAGGGGGGTACTAGCGGATGGCTGAGCTAGCAGATGAGAGGGTACTTGTCGCATGGGCGAGCTGGCGCGCTGGAGTGTCTCGGGCGGTGCTGCCATCATCGCGGCACGTGCTGCCGTCGCGAGTGGTTAGTACTGCTTCAAGCGGGTCAGGCATGCATTGCGGGGGCCATCTCTGCTAGCGTGAAGATACTTGTAGGATGCCACTTTGGGGAGAGTCAGGGGTGCAGGAAGGTGGGTGTGGCGATGTTCTGAACCGCCCGTGCAAACTGCGGGCTCCTGGTGTGCTCTGGGCACGCACGACACATGCTCGATGCATTGCCAGTGCAGGCGAAAGGTGTCCAATGCATGCGAGACTACACAAGACTGGGTTAGAGCGTGACTGGGGGCTGAGGGACACATTGGTTTGGCTAATGGAACAACTCCACAGTGCAGACTAAAAACCAGGTCAAATCTGTTCATGGACTCAAGGTGTTCGACATATTGCCATGGGCCTCTATGGGGTTTTGCTGCCCAGCAAAGTTCCCAGGTCAATTCCTATTTAGGTGCACAATAGGGTGGCAATGTTAGATTTACAAGAGCAAATACATGGCACTGCATTGCTCTGAGAAAACCATTACTGGACAGGAACTTTAGGGTATTAAAACAGGGGTCAAAATTATCTCAATGGCTCCAATCTCATGGACTTAATGTTTTGGTAGGATCCTCTATAAGCTGTAAAACTTCCATGGTCTTTGGGGCAGTGTAAAATGGGGTTGTAGTCCAGAACAGAAAAGAGGATGGGGTGCTTAAAAGTTTCAAAGGACCAAGGTGGATTTTGGCATAAAAGTGATCCAAGGACCTCACACGACATCTACAAATTTTTGTAGAAGTTTTGCAATAGTATATCAGAAGGTTGTAGTGCAAATGTGGTCCTTCAAACAATTAAAAAGCCATTTTCAAAGGAGGGAAACTTTTCAAAAGCTTAACAAAATGTTCCTACTAATTTTGTCAAATGAAAGGAAATGTTTTGAAAGCAGGCACTCAAGTCCCATAATTCCTTTTATGATATGTTTGCTTTGGACTCCAAGAACACATGCATAGTAGAAGGAACAAGACAAGTCATGTGCATCTTGGACATATGCTTCAAACATATGGGAATGAAGGATTTCCATGTTCAAGACTCATTCTTGCAAACAATATGTGCAAGAGACAAGAGATCATCCTGAACAAAGATATGGTGCATATACTTACCTTGAGGTTCTTGAGCATCTTAGCGCCAGGACTACGCTTGAGAAAACAGTTGTTAGATAACACAAGAGTATTCTGAAAAGGTCAGAACGTAATGGTTCAATGGGAATAAGGGATCGTGGATTCTTCTTGTTGATAAGGGTTCCTTGAATTTTCTCCCCCTTATATTGTGGGTTCTCTATACGTTTCTCCCTCAGTTTTCCCCCTTCTCAAATTGAGGGAACACTAGAATGTTTCCCCCTTGGGCATAAATCCAGTAAAATCTCGAAGAATGCAGGTAGCATCAATTCGGAGTCTCTGAGGCAAAGTGGTTCAGTACAACCGAGAGTGAATATTGAGCCTCTTAGAGAAATCGGTGGCACCAATTTTCCAAACTCGGAGAGGCCGAATCTCAAATGAAAGCTTTGCTGCAAGAAAATATGGCATGCCAGTTGTGAGATGATTTCAAATCTCACATAAATCCTTCCTCCCCATTTTGAAAATAAGTCCTCGGATATTTGTGTAGTGCTCTCAGAGAGGGTTCAAATGATTTTCAAGGTATTTTCAAAAGATATTCAAAGAATTTTCACAACTAGATTAGAATTGAATCGTTCCAATAAAGTTTGCCAAATATAGGTGAACTTGTTGTGGATGCTCAATGTTGATGAAGATCATCCTAACTTGGGAGCTATCCTTGACATTTTGGTTCTCTTTCACCTACATTGGTTAGTCATACAAGGAAGAATATAGTATATCCAAATGAAAAGAGTGAAATTATTCAACAAATAGTTGTCAAGAATATGATTTTGTTTTCTGCTTCTTCCATCTCCGAAGATGGGGTTGTTAATACTTGGCCATGACAAGATTGCTTTTGATGTGAGTTCATGACAATCTTGTTGAGGTTAGTTCTATCAAGTACCTACAAAAGGTTAGATGCAATATAAGGGAACATTTTTTTCCAAGATATAATATAGTGTCATATCAATAGCATCATGGAATAATAAACTAAGCTCATGCCCTTGCATACATCCGAGTGAGTCTAGCTCAAGTTCGAAGCATCAATGATGTTCAACTCACTCCTCGAGTGAGAAAACACGTTCTCATAAAGTGGCTTGGTAAAGGTATCAACCAATTGCTTGTCATTACAAACTTGATTGATATTAATATCTTCTTCCTGAACATAATCATGAATGAAATGATGTTGAACTTGAATATGTTCAGTTCGAGAATGTTGCACGAGATTATGGGAAATTTTAATAGCACTTTGATTGTCACACAAAAATGGAACATGTTTTAACATGAATGCCATGATCCTTAAGAGTTTGCGCTATCCATAGTAATTCCGCACAACATGATCTGGTGACAATGTATTCTGCTTCAGCGATAGATAGAGATACCGAATTTTGTTTCTTCAATGATCAAGATAAAAGAGAATTCCCAAGAAATAGACATGTACCCGAGGTGGATTTTCTATCAACCTTATCTCCGGCAAGGTCCGAGTCGGAATAGCCAACAAGATTAAATTAAGATCCCTGGGGATACCATATGCCAAAGTATGGTGTATGCATCAAGAATCTCACAATTCTTTTCACAGCCTTTAGATGACACTCCTTAGGTGCCCCTTTATATAGGGAACACATGCAAACACTCAACATGGTGTCGGGACGGGAGGCACATATATATAGCAATGAACCAACCATTGATCGACAAACCATTTGATCAACTGGTTTTTCCACTGTGGTGAGATCAACATATCCACTAGTAGGCATGGTAGTTTTCGTACCTTTGCATTCTTGCATGTTGAACATCTTGATTAAGTCCATGGTGTACTTGGTTTGAGAGATAAACATACCATCTCTCCTTTGTTTTATTTGCAAACCAAGCAAGAATTTTAGCTCACACATCATGGACATCTCATACTTTTCTAACATCAACCTTCCAAACTTCTCACTAAAATGTGGTTAGTAGATCCAAAGATAATATCATCAACATAAATATGACACACGAATAGTTTTCCATTAACTCTTTTAGTGAATAAGGTTGCATCAATTTTACCAACTTCAAAACCCTTTTCAATAAGAAACTTCATTTGGCATTTGTACCAAGCTCGATGGGCTTGTTTAAGAGCATATAAATCTTTACGAAGTTGGTAAACATGATTAGGTTTCTTAGGGTTCACAAAGCCGAGAGGTTGTTTGACATAAACTTCCTCCTCAATTTTCCTGTTTAGGAAAGCACTTTTGATATCCAGTTGGTAAAGAGTAATATCATGGTGATTGGCATAAGTGAGAAGAATACGAATGTCTTGAAGTCTATCAATGGGGGCATAGGTCTCACCGTAGTCCATACGTTTGACTTGCGTGTAACCTTGAGCTACGATATGTGCCTTCTTGCGGACCACTTGGCCATCTTCATCTTGCTTATTTCAAAACACCCATTTTGTATGGATGATGTTGTGCTCATCCTTGGGTTTCCCCACTGGTATGCAAACATCATTCCTCTCAAAGTTGTGTTGCTCTTCGTACATGGCATTCTACAAATCTTGTTCTTGAAGTGATTCTCATAACTTCACAGGATCAATGCTAGAGATAAATGAGTAATACTCACAAAAGATAGCTAAACGACTTTTAGAGGGAGTGATTCTCCCGGTTTGTATGTCACCAAATATTTGATTTAGCGAACGATTCTTGTCCACTATTGCTCGAACTTGTGACAACTTTTTCTTGTTGTATGGTGGAGATTCCTCATCATAATATTCTTTGTTGTTGTTGATGGTGTCATCTCCTTGAGGTGGTGGTGAAGAAGGTGGAGGTGGATCATCACGATGTACTTCTTCCTCCTCTTCATCATGTCATGTACCACTTGTGGATGCCTCCATGTCGTTTTGTGGTTTCCCTTGACACTAATTAGGAGCTTCCACTTGTATTGATGAAGTGCTTTCCTTCGTCTCCATGGGACGAATCTTGTGGATGGACATGTCTTGGATGGCATCTTAAGGTTCCTTATCTCCTAAATCATTTGGCAATTGTTTGACTTGCAAAGAATTAGATTCATCAAACTTCACATCTACTGTCTCTTCAAATTTTCGAGTGAAGTTATTGTAGACCTTGTACGTGTGAGATTTTGATATGTAACCAAGTAGGAAACCTTCAAGAGATTTAGGAGCAAATTTAGAACCACGATGCTCACCTAGAATGTTGCACTTTGAGCCGAATGCCCAAAAGTATTCAAATTGGGTTTTGTTACCGGTGAGTTCATATGCCATTTTACTGAGAAGCTTGTGTAAGTAGAGTCTTTTTGTGGCATGACAATCTCTTTCCATGGGTTCTGCCAAAAATTGTATTGGCGTCTTGTATTCTTCAGGCATCGTTCTAGACATATCTATGATAGTCCGGTTCTTCCTCTCAATAACTCAATTTCGTTGTGGTGTGTGATATGTCTCCAACATATCTATATTTTTTGATTGTTCCACGCTAATACATTATCTTTCTATAATACTTTTGGGGTATTTATTACCATTTTATATTTTTTTGAGTTGTAATCTATTGACCCAATACCAAGTGCTAGTTGTTTTTTCGTGTTCTCCACTTTTCATGTTTTCCATACCAAACGTACAATTACCCTCAAGCTTTTTGGGTATTTTTTCTAGCCCGAAATAACATCAAAAAGCATCAGAAGAAGGCTAGAGGCCTCATGATGGCCCCACTAGCATCAGGCACATCCTGGGGGTGCCCTGATAGCTTGTGCCTCCCTCATGGCCTTACCAACTTTGTTCTTTGGCTTATAAATTCTCTTCTACACCGAAAAACCAGGGGGTGTCCCGAAACACTTCTGACGCCACCGCAAGTCTCTTGTCTGATGGGAGGCCATCTTGAGCTTCGTTCCGACACCCTGTCGGAGGGGGATGGATCATGGAGGGCCTCTTCATCAACCTTGTTGCCGTCATGATGATGTGTGAATAGTTCACCATAGAGCTACAGGTCCATGGCAGTACCTAGATGCTAGTCTCTCTTTCTCTTTTGATCTTCAATACAATGATAATCACATTTTCCCTTTGATCCACATGATGTAATTCACTTTGTGCGGTGCATTCATTGGGATCAAATGAATTGTGGTTTTATGTTCATATTATTTATGATAAATATTTGAGTCTTCTCTGAATACTTATATGATTCTTATGTGCATGATTAAGATAGCTTCGTAATTCTCTCTGATCTATTGAAATAGTTTGGCCAACTAGATTGATATTTCTTCAGGAGAGAGGTGCGTTGTAGTAAGTTCAATTTGGCGAATTTCTATATCCCAGTGATAGAAGGGTACAAGATGCGTCTTTGTTTTGCGTCTACTAAGTTTAAAACAATGGGGCTTATTCATATTGATTGAGTTTACTTTGTCTACATCATGTCGTCTTACTCCTTGCATTACTTCCTTTGTCAAGAACTTAATATGTAGATAGGCAAGCATAGAAGCGCTCTTGAAGTGAAGGAATAGTAATAGGTGCAGGCAGGATTCATTATATTGTTTTATGGACGTGATGCCAATATAGACATGATAATTTCCGTAAATTTCACATAACTATCTGCTTGTCTATCAATTTCCCAACATTAATTTGTTTACCCACCGTATGCTATTTTTCTTCACAGATGCCACTAGGGAAAGCTACGGCCCCGGGGTCTATTCACAACTTATTGATAAAACCTTCAATACCCTTGCTGCCATTTATTTATTTTATTTATATTTTTCTATCTACAACTATATAGACAGCTCAGTTGCTTGCAGATAACAAGAGAAGAGGATTGACAACTTCTTGCCCATGTTGCGTACAAGCTGTTTGTTCTTTTTTGTGCAGCCACTAAAGATGGTTGTTGTTGATATTCCTATTGGTTAGATAAACTTTGGGTTTGTAACTGACGGAAATACTTACCCACTCTGTGTTGCGATAAGTTGTTCCCCTTCACGGAAAACCCAACGCAGATCACGAGTATCAAGAAGGATTTCTGGTGCCGTTGCCAGGGAATATCATCACCAACTACCAAGTAACACCAGAAAAAATTTCATTTACTTGTTCCTCTTTTTATTTGTTGTTATATTTAGTTTGTCTCATAAAAAAATACAAAAAACATTTACCTTTGCTTGCTTAGCTTGTCACTAGTTTGCATCTTTGCTCCCTAGTTCACTTGCCTAGATATGCTATCCTTATCTTTGTCACACCAAAAGAGATAGTAAATGAAAATATTAAGATAAATGGATCCTCATCCACTAGATAATATGTTCAAAAGACCCATTTATGTTGAAACAATGGCTAGTGCGAGTGCACTGGATTATCTTCAGGAGATCTTGCTTGAAAATCATGAATCCAAAAATTGTGAAATTTGTAAAGTGATTCATGATAGTTCATTGAATGAAAAGTATGATTGCTATATTGTTGAAATTGAGTACGATCCTACATGTCATCATTATGAGAGAGGAAAATATGGTTATGGAAATTTTCATGCTACCCACTTACCTCTCTTGATATTCAAATTGTTAATGCTTCATTCTTCCTACGTGCTTATGCTACACATTTCTTGTTTCCATAATTTTTACTTATAGAATGCCTAGACTTAAATGTGCTTGTCTCATGTTTTATGATGCTCTCTGTGTGCTTCAATTATTTTATTTTTATGTGAGCATCATTGAAATTTCAAGCCTATTTTAATGGCTATAAAGAAAGAGCTTGTTGGGAGACAACCCAATAATTATCACTTATTTCTGTTACTGTGTAATAACATGATTATTTCCTCCGTAATGATTGTGTTTTTATGTTTAATTTTGTGTATGTGCCAAGTAAAGCCTTTCGGATGATTTGCATGACGAGTAGAATTGATACGGTGTAGAAACATAAACTTTGACATCGAGTGTACAATTTCTCTAATTTTACTGGTATGTTTTTAAGCTGCAACTTTTACACAGTATTTCTGTACAAATTACTCACGTCGTCGTCATTTTGCCGAATGTTTGGAGTTATATAAGTATAAGTTCATTACAGATTACTACGGACTGTTATGTTTCAGTCAGATTCTATTTTTTCAAATGAAGTTTGCTTGTTTTGATGATGCTATGGATTGTATCGAGGGGTGGGGGGTATAAACCATGGAGGAGTTAGATACATTACCCTATGCTAAAATAAAATAATAATCAATATGTAACAGCACCTCAAAGTATTTGATATGTGGCTTATAATAACGGATCTCACGAAGTTTTCTTGTGTTTTGTGTGATTGAAGTTTTCATGTTTTGGGTATTGTCTCGATGGACATAGGATCGAGGAGCATCATAAGACTAATCTCGGGTATTACCAAGGCACCCGAAGGTAATATTCTAGGAATACTCAAGTGTCTAAGCTTGGGGATGCCTTGGAAGGTATCCCCTCTTTTCGTCTCAATCCATGGGTACGTTACTTGGAGCTATATTTTTATTCATCACATGATGTAAGTTTTGCTTGGAGCGTCATTTGCCTTTGTTTGATTTTAATTTCAGTTTTCCACAATCATTGTTTTCTAGACACACCTATTTTAGAGACATACCGCATCATAAAAAATTGTTAGAATACTCTATGTGCTTCACTTATATTTTTTGAGCTCAGTAGTTGCTCTACTACTTCACTTATATCTTTTTGAACACGATGGCATGTAGATTTTATAGAAATATTATGCTCTCATTATTCACTCATATTTGGTTGAGATCTGGACACATAGTGACCGTAATTTGCATGGGTCATAAGACTAGATCAAAAATAATGAGTATCCGGTGAGTGATGATAAAAACCATTATGTAGCACATAGAGAGAAATTATGGGTTAATGCTATTGATGTGGTGAATTGAAAAAGGTGTGAGTGCATTACTATTAATTCAGATAGGTGTAGATATTAAGAGATGTTAAACTTCTGGTTCATCTGAAAAATTAAAAGGGCAAGGTGATGATGTGTGAGCATTTCTATTCCTCGTTGAAATCCTTGTGTTGTTTTGAGTCCGAGTCGCGCGATGGCTAATTCCTAACAATGCTCTCCCTCGGGGCATGCAAGTAGTACTTTGACTTGTGATAAAACTAATAATTCTTTGCAATAAGTATATGAGTTGTTGATGACTAATATGACAAAATGGACATACACACTCTCACCTCCTCATATTTGCTAGACTCTTTGCTACCTGCATCGCCCGTCAGCATGAGGATTGGTGCAACTTCCGTCAGTGTATCCCCACCCCATGACATGGCATGCTCTCTTGCACATAAACCTTTTTATATCCTCCTAAAAACATACACCATGTCTACCTATCATGGCATTTCCATGGCCATTCCGAGATATATGCCATGCAAATGCCATCGTCACTTCACATGACTAGTTCGTTCCTCATCATATTGCTTTGCATGATCATATAGAGGTGGCATAGTATTTGTGTCAAATCCACTGTTCATCATATATTTATATATGTCACGCTGGATCATTGCACATCTTGGTACACTGATATAGGCATTCATATTGTAATCATGTCACTTCATAGTTCATCATATCGAGTTTTCAATGAGTTTTAAGTAAATAAAAGTGTGATGATCATCATTATTAGAGCATTGTTCTGGTGTGGAAATAAAAATGGGGGTGGCCAAATGATCCCACCATAATATTAATAATGAAATGAATGAGAGAAAAAGAGAGAAGAGACTTTGCTACTATCTTTTACCACACTTGTGCCTCAATGTGGCGCCTTGTTCTTCATGTAGAGAGTCTCATGTTACATCATTCGTATGCTAGTGGGAATCAATTTTTCATAAACTTGCCTTGTATATTCCTATGACAGGCACGCTTGTCAGGATCAGTTTCCAAATAATATAATTATCGGAAATCAGCCATGAATGTCATTCCAGCATAGAAAATAATTCACACTCGTATACCAATCTTGATATAGAAAAACTAGTTGTACTTAATATTATACAGGGTCGAGCAGAGGCCGCTCAACAGTTTATTACAAGCACACCCATATTTATCATAACGACGTATATAACACAGTTGTCATGGGGGTAGCACTACTACTTGCATATATAGGTGGATGTGTCACATCAGAGTGAAGTGATACGACTTAAATACTACGACATGCCAAGCATGAGAGTAAGGCTCGAAAATTTATTCATGATGGAGGAAGTGGTGGAATAATACAACGACAGACTCCAAGATCACAAGACCAACTAGTATTCCTCTAGGCATCGTACTCGCTATCATACTCTTCATCCATAAGATCTCCTTCATCAATATATGGATAAATCCACAAGCCAGTGAGTACTTTAAAAGTATTCGCAAGATAGTAAAGACATAAGACAAAATGAATTGAAACAAAATGCACATGCGCAAGTTAGTTTAATTGTCATAATCAGTAAGGTTAATAAATTAGCAGTAAGCTCAAGCAAAGTAAAGGTAGATAAGTCGGGCGGTAGTCCTCCGAAATGTCCAAGAAATAAAATACACCGATTGGGTGTCTCAAGCGACGCCTCGAAAGGTTAGTAATAAAATAAAACTACGACAGTCGGGGCTATAGGCGACACAACGAAAAGGGCTTAGTTAAATAAATAGCTTGCCACTGTTGGGCGTCTAGGCGACACCACATAAAGGGCTTCATAAAAATAAATAAATTTCCACAGTCGGACGTCTAAGCGACACCATGTAAAGGGCTTAATAAAAATAAATAAGTTGCCACAGTAGGGAGACTAAGCAACACCGCATACATGACTTCATACTAAATTAATAGGCCACAGTCGGGCGTCTATGAGACACCATGAAAAGGTTATACATAAAATAAATACTTTCTACATTCGAGCGTCTAGGCGACAACACAGAAAGGGCATACATAAAATAAATACTTTCCACAATCGAGGGTCTAGGCGACACCACAGGAAGGGCATAAATAAAATAATGACTTGCCACAGTCGGGCATCTAGGCAACACCACGGAAAGGGACTAAATGAAAAAAAATACTTTCCACAGTTGGGCGTCTAGGCGACACCATGGAAAGGGCATAAAAGAAATAAATAACAACAAGTGAATATTTGGGTGGTACAACCAACCTACAGGGTACTCAACACAACCAAGGTTTCAACAGGTCAGTTGTAAACGTCACAATCATATAATCAAAAGTAGGAGTTTTCATAAGTAATATTTTGTTCTCCACAGACCGACACTTGACCTATCAACCAGTCGTCCTTGACCATGGACGAGGCTACTTGAATAGTTTTGACTCTGTAGAGGGTGTAGTATTACCCACAGCCAACGGGTTTCAATAGTCACAAGGACTAATCCCGTGTATGGTATTTTAGAAGTAAACACACATAACCAGCACACAACCATTTTTACCTAGCGAGGCCTAGAATCACCCAGACTATGCTTCAAGGACAAATTATAAGACGGGGAGGCCAACATCCTCCAATATCATGGGATCAAATTTATACCACACGCTACTAAGGGGTCCCCCCCTCTCGTCCCTAGGCCAGTAACACCCATGCCCCCTGACCGAATGACTGGCATTATTCAGGGCCATGGAACCTTCATCCTGCCTCTCTACTTGGTGTGCACTTGGAAATAGGATTACAACTTACTAAGCCCTATTCTCTTTTGGGAAGACTTAAGGCAACACGAAAAGTATGGTGACACACTCACAACACTTGATCTATGCCGGTACTGGAGGTGTTAATATGTTAACCGACTGTCATGCATCTGGCATGACCAGGCCACAACCTATCACGTTACTCGTGACTAGGCTGTCCAAAGGCCTCTCATCACTTCACAAGTGTTAACTTAACCATACATGAAATCATACCACATGTCATGCTATAAATTCATATGCAACAAGTTTATCAAGAAATGATGTGAGCAAACATCACATCAAATGTTTAAACATGCTTGTATGGGTCGAAAAGTGTGTGAGGCTAGCTCCACGAAGTTGACAGCGGTGTCTCCTCCTTCGGTAGCTACATCCCACAAATATCACATTCTATCCTAAATAGCGAGTGCATATAAAAGTTGTCCCGAAATATTTTTAAATAAATATCACAGAAAACTAGACACGATAATTTTTTTTTTAGAAAAAGAATCAACTCAAAAACCTTTTTAGTTCAAAATTTATATAGAAACCAAAACCAAGGACTTATGTGTGATAAACATAAATTTATCCTCCGAGAGGCTGGGTGTGTCTCTACAATGTGGTGGAGTGGTGCTAGGTTGGAGAGTGACTTGGGGGTCCTCTATTTATAGGCGGGCGAGGGGAGTACCATCACGAAGCTTGCTCCTACGATGATCATCGCAAGCTAGAGGATTTGCAGGGGCTTACGGTGGCGAGGACGGCTACAACAACGACACGGGGGACCGTTTTGCCACTAATCAAGCACTATTCCACGGTAACACCGCCGCTCGACAAAATGTCGCTCACGATTGCGGCGGCTGCAGATGGCGTGCTCTGGGCCGCTCCGACCACCGCGATTGTGCAGAAGAACACTTAGGGTGGGAGATGGACATGCGGGGGCCTCTAGTGGGTTGGGCAGTGCTATGCGGTGCCATTTTGCACAAGAGGCCTGTGGTGGCCACAACAGGCATTGGTGACGTCGCTGTTGAGGCCGGCGCCAATAGGCCAGCTCATCCCCGACAACCAGACCCGTCCAAAAGATCGCGTGGTGCACTGGATAGGAAGGTGGCACCGTGAGGAAGGGGCAACAAGTGCATTGGTGAGATTGTCACTGAACAAGACAAGTTCTAAAATTATGCACGCCACATGCTCGACGAACTGCCATTGGTACGAGGAAAATGAGTTTGGGGCTGAATTGTTTTTGGGGGGCTTCTCATTGGTTCTAGAGACTCCGTGACTTAATTCAGAATTTTTGGGGTTGGAGAAATGTGTTTTTATCAAAAATATCAAATCTGGTCCGAATTCCTAAGAAACAGATTTTGGAAATTTTGAATATCAAAACACAAAGTCTTTGGCGAACTAGGTTTAGGGTAGCAAGGGTCATCATGGATAGCTTACTTGGTGTCAGAATCTAAGGGAACTTTAGGTTCCTTTGCAAATTTTTGAGGGCCAAAAAGGATTACACAAAATTCCTGGAGTCGTTTTAAAATAGATAAAAATAATAAGCACCTCTAAAACTTGGTGAAATTGTTTTAAATGATGTCCTGAGGACAAATGAGGGTCATTGGAAATGAAAACTTTCAAATAGGGAGGGGAAAGAAATGAGTGAAATTTTTTAGAGAGCAAACTTGAACAGAAACCCATTTGTAAATTTCAATTAAAATAAGAGAGAGAGTTTTCACAATGAAATTTCTATCATGTAAGAATCATGTAGGAACTCTTGCCAACCAGAAGTTAAGTCAAGAATACTCATAAGAATTTCTATCAAGATAAAATTTCCAAAACATTACAAAAGAGGTTTTTATAAAAATTTCAATAACTCTCTTTAAAAATAAATAAATTTCCAAAATTCCAAATTAAAAATTTGAGGGAGTTAGAACACCTATCCCCTTAGAAAAAATCTCGTTCCCGAGATTTCAGTCATCCTTCAAGCAAGTGCGGTTGTTCTGTCCGCAGGAATTCTTCTCTTTCCCAAGTTGCTTCATCCTCGGTGTGATTGCTCCACTGAACTTTGTAAAATCTGGTCAAATTTTGACGTGTCCTTTCTGACTCTTTCATGATTTTTATTGGTTGCTCAAGGTAAGTAAGATCTGGTTGAACATATATCCTGTCTTGTGGTACTCGTTTGTCTAGGTGGCTCACGCACTTACTCAATTGTGACATGCGAAACACGTCATTTACGTATGAAAATTCAGTTGCTAGTTCTAGATGGTAGGCTACCTTGCGTCTTGGTGCAATTATTCGGAAAGGTCCAATGAAGCGAGGTGACAATGTTCCTTTGACCTTAAACCTTTGCAGACCCCTCATTGAGGATACTCGGAGGTACACATATTCATTTGGCTCAAAACTGACATTTCGATGCTTTTGATCATAATTACTCTTCTCACGACTCTGGGCTGTTTTGAGTTTGTCTCTAATGAGTTTCACTTTGTCCTCTCTTCTTGGAGCATTTGCGGACCGAAGATACGGCTATCACCGGTCTCTGATAAATTTAGCGATGTGCGACATCTTCGTCCGTACGGGGCTTCAAAGGGTGACATTTGTAGACTGACCTGATAATTGTTGTTCTAGGAAAACTCTGCATATGGTAGGCTTTCTTCCCAACTGGTTCCGTAAGTCAAAATGCATGCACTGAGCATATTATCCAAGATTTGGTTCACACGCTCAGTCTGTCCTCTTGTGTGGAGATGATAAGTTGTACTAAATACCAATTGTGTCCCCAATACTTGTTGTAGATGATCCCAAAATCTTGAGGAAATCTGCGTGCCTCTGTCAGACACAATGGTCTTTGGGATTCCATGCGAACAGACAATACAGGCGAGTTACACTGGCCAGATTCTGTGTGGAATAAGTGGTCTTCACGGGAATGAAATAGGTCACTTTGGTGAGTAAATCAGTGATGACCCATATCGCATCATGCCCATGTCGGGACCTCGGTAGTATGACAATTAAGTCCATGCCGATCTCATGCCACTTCCATTCAAGTACTTTCAGTGGTTGCAATAGGCCTGCTGGTTTCTGGTGCTTGTCCTTGATTCGCTGACATGAATCATAGCACGCAATGAAAGAGGCAATATCACTCTTCATGTCGTGCCACCAATATTTTGCCTAGATGTTTTTGTACATTTTTGTGCCTCCTTGATGGATTGAATATGGCATGGTGTGGGCTTCTTCTAGAATTTCAGCCTTGAGGTCTTCTTGGTTAGGTACACATAGTCTATCGCCGTACCATAATATCCCTTGCTCGTCAATATTAAATTCTAGGGCCTTGCCTAGTCGCACTTTCCTTTTTATCCCCTCAATATTGGGACATCCGTCTTGACATTTCTTGATTTGTTCATGCAGTTTGGGTAATATTTCTAGGTGTCTTCAGGAAATAGGAGCATGTTGAGCTTGGCAAACTCCTGAATAAATTTAGGTCTCAAATTTTGCATTGTGTTAGTGTATGGGTTGGGTTTCTCCTGAGAGCATCGGCTATCACGTTCGCTTTACCTGGATGGTAATAAATTCCCACATCATGATCTTTAATCAATTCTAACCAACAGTGCTGCCCCAGGTTAAGCTATGGCTGTGTGAAAATATACTTTGACTTTTGTGTTTCGTGTATATTTCACAAAGATTTCCAAGTAAGAAGTTCCTACATTCCTTGAGAGCATGGATTACTGCGGCTAATTCCAAGTCATGAGTAGTATAATTTTCCTCATGTCCTTGTAGTTTCCTTCAGGGATAGGCCATGACTTTTCCTTCTTGCAATACTACTCATCCGAGACCTTTTCTTGATGCGTCAGAGTACACTTCAAAATGTTGTATAAGTCACGGACGATTAATACTGGTGTTGTGGTTAATTTCTTCTTCAATTCTTGAAATTTTTTCTTGCACGCTTCAGTCCACTCGAACTTCTAATTTTTGTTGAGTAACCGAGTGATCTATTTGGCTATTGTGGAAAATACTTCAATAAATCTTCCTTAATACACATTCATTGCAAGGAAACTCCTTAAGTCTGTTATGTTGGCGGGGTGTTTCCATCCAAGCACGGCTATAAATTTTTTGGGGTGTACGACAATAGCTTCTTGTGTCATTACGTGACCCAATAATCCGACTTCTTTCAGCCAAAATTCAAACTTGCTGAACTTGGCGTACAACTGATGTTTCCGTAGCTCACCTAGTATCATTCTTAGGTGTGGTGGGTGTTCTTTAGGTGTCTTGGAATAGACCAATATATCATCAATGAAGACCACGATGAACTTGTCCATATACTTCATGAATACCTTGTTCATTAGATGCACAAAATATGCTGGGGCATTCATTAATACGAACACATCACTGTAAACTCATACAATCCATATCTGGAGGTAAAAGTTGTCTTAGGAAGAACCTCTGGTTATAGTTTTAACTGATGATATCCCGACCTTAAATAAATCTTGGAGAAAACTTTAGCTTGCATGAGCTGGTCGAATAAATCATTTATTCGAAGTAGCTGATACTTATTCTTGATAGTGTCCATGTTGAGGGCTCGATAACCAATGCAGATCATCAGTGTACCATCTATCTTTTTAGCAAACAATAGGGGTGATCCCCATGGCGAGGAGCTGGGCCTGATACACCCTTTGTTCAGTAATACTTTTATTTGATTCTTTAGTTCAACGAATTCAACTGGTACCATTCGGTAGGGTTTCTTGTAAATTGGAGTTGTGTCGGGTGCAAGTTCGATGACGAACTCTATTTCCTGATTCGAGTCTTCCGGAAATACGTCTCGAAATTCACACACTACTAGAACTTATGTCAATTCTGAAATATCCACTTTATTTAGTTGGGCTTGAGGTGGTGCGGGTCTCTTCATGGCTGCTACTCTTACTTTCTTTCCATGATGATGGGTGAGAGTCACGCTCCGGTCGAAATAGTCAATAAAGCCTTTGTTTCTATTCATCCAATCCATTCCCAAAATAATGTCGAGACTATAGCTTTCTATCACAATAAGGTTTGCCCAAAATTTCAAACCTTTGATTTCACTTGTAACACCTTTGCAGTAACTCTGAGTGACTTTTTGTACTCCGAGGGATTTTATGTTCATTGAATTTTCCAAAGGGAGAATCAAAAAATAGTGTTTGAAGGCACTTCTTTGAAATGAACGAATGGGAAGCTCTAGAATCAAACAAAACCATGACAGGAATTGTGTTCACACGAAGCTTTCCGGGTACAATATCTGGTGCGTTCATAGCCTCTTCCTTGGCCACATGATTCATGCGACCTTCCTATGGTTATTGTTGGGGTTGAAATTGTTGCGCTTCAGAGCTAAGGTGTTATTGTGGTTGTTCGGCTTTGGCGTCGCATTTCCTGATTTTGGGCACTGTCTCGCATAATTGCCTACTTCTCCACATGCAAAGCACGTATTGTCTCGGAGGTAGGTAAATTCCTTGTTCCTTGCATGATAATTACTGTTAGCGCTAGGAGCTAATGTTGGAGCTCGTGATGTTGAATTTTTCTGGGTCTGGGTCTTCTACCTCTTGTTGCATGATTGCGAAGAATTATTGTGACGACGCTTGCGAATGTCGTCCATATTGCGACGTTCGGTCTCAAGCAAAATTGCCTTGTCAAAGAGTGTCTTGAAGTATGGAAATATGTGGACAACAACTTGATGGTGCGAGTCCATCTAGGAATTTCTCCATTCTCTTTTCTTTTGTCTTGTTCTCATCTCTAGCATAGCGAGACAATTGAATGAACTAATCCAAATATTCCATTATAGTTGAACTCGGTTGTTTGAGGTCTTCAAATTCCATATTCTTAATTTTCATAACACTATTTGGAATATGCGCCCCACGAAAGCATTCCTTGAATTCTGCCTACGTAATGTTGTTCTCATTTGTGTGAATGCGTAGGAAATTTTCTCACCAAGACGTTGCGGCTACGGTCAGATAATGTGGTGCATATACTACCTTCTCGTAGTTCGAGCATTGTGCAATAATTAATTTCCTCTCAATATCGTGCAGCCAATCGCCAGCTTCCATTGGTTTATCAATGTGAAAGAAAACCGTGGGACGAGTTTTCTGTAGTTCAGCCAACCTGGAATGCTGTTGATAAGGTCCAGGGTGATTTTTAGGTTCGAAATTTGATTCGCCATTTCCTGGAGCCTCTACTTTCTTTCTTCGTGCACGTGACATACTTGCGAGAATGCTGAGTCACTCTCCTGGTGACTTGATTGGCCTTGAGTAGAATTATTGCCTATCTGAGTGAAATCATTTTATTCTAGTGGACTAGGCATGGAGTGAGTCAAGGGATGATGCATTTTTACTCTAGGGTGTTGTTGCAAAAATCAAAGGAGTCAAATCCGAGCAAATGAAGAAATAATTTTTTGCAAGCCAAAGTGAGATACCCAAATATTTTTCTATAAAACATCGTCTTCTTAGAAGAAGGACCACGGGTACATATTTTATAGCAAGCATAATTATACAATACATCACTCAGGATGTGCATACACATTCTTGACATGTTATTTAGGCTAGTGCACTTCTCCATATCCTAGATAATCCAACACGTCTATTTCTCTCCAAGCCAACAAGCAAGTGACCATGTTATACATATCATACAAGATGTCCTGATGCGGTGCTATACCACTTTCTAGCTAGAGGTGGACGGGACATTGATTGTCCTGCCAAGAGTAAGTTCCAGATAGGGCGCTGGGGACTCAACCTCTTCCTGAAGAGGCTCTAGGCGATCGACGCGGGGCTGGGTGTTGGGGAACGTCGCATGGGAAACAAAAATTTTCCTACGCGCAGGAAGACCTATCATGGTGATGTCCATCTACGAGAGGGGATGTGTGATCTACGTACCCTTGTAGACCGTACAGCAGAAGCGTTTAGTGAACGCGGTTGTTGTAGTGGAATGTCCTCACGTCCCTCAATCCGCCCCGCGAACTATCTCGCGATCAGTCCCACGATCTACTGCCGAACGGACGGCACCTCCGCGTTTAGCACACGTATAGCTCGATGATGATCCCGGCCTTCTTGATCCAGCAAGAGAGACGGAGAGGTAGAAGAGTTCTCCGGCAGCGTGACGGCGCTCCGGAGGTTGGTGATGATCTTGTCTCGGCACGGCTCCGTCCGAGCTCCGTAGAAACGCGATCTAGAGGTAAAACCGTGGAGATATGTGGTCGGGCTGCCGTGGAAAAGTTGTCTCAAATCAGCCCTAAAACCCCACTATATATAAGAGGAGGAGGGGGAGCCTTGCCTTGGGGTCCAAGGACTCCCAAGGGGTCGGCCGAGCCAAGGGGGGAAGGTCTCCCCCCCAAACCGAGTTGGACTTGGTTTGGTGGTTGGGAGTCCTTCCTTTCCTTCCCACCTCCCCCTTTTTTTTCTTTCTCCTTGATTTTATTCCTAATGCGCATAGGCCCCTTTTGGGCTGTCCCACTAGCCCACTAAGGGATGGTGCGCCACCCTCAAGGCCTATGGGCTTCCCCGGGGTGGGTTGCCTCCCCCCTGGTGAACTCCCGAAACCCATTCGTCATTCCCGGTACATTCCCGGTAACTCCGAAAACCTTCCGGTAATCAAATGAGGTCATCCTATATATCAATCTTTGTTTCCGGACCATTCCGTAAACCCTCATGACGTCCGTGATCTCATCCGGGACTCCGAACAACATTCGGTAACCAACCATATAACTCAAATACGCATAAAACAACGTCGAACCTTAAGTGTGCAGACCCTGCGGGTTCGAGAACTATGTAGACATGACCCGAGAGATTCCTCGGTCAATATCCAATAGCGGGACCTGGATGCCCATATTGGATCCTACATATTCTACGAAGATCTTATCGTTTGAACCTCGGTGCCAAGGATTCATATAATCCCGTATGTCATTCCCTTTGTCCTTCGGTATGTTACTTGACCGAGATTCGATCGTCAGTATCCGCATACCTATTTCAATCTCGTTTACCGGCAAGTCTCTTTACTCGTTCTGTAATACAAGATCCCGCAACTTACACTAAGTCACATTGCTTGCAAGGCTTGTGTGTGATGTTGTATTACCGAGTGGGCCCGGAGATACCTCTCCGTTACACGGAGTGACAAATCCCAGTCTCGATCCATACTAACTCAACGAACACCTTCCGAGATACCTGTAGAGCATCTTTATAGTCACCCAGTTACGTTGTGACGTTTGATACACACAAAGCATTCCTCCGGTGTCCGTGAGTTATATGATCTCATGGTCGTAGGAACAAATACTTGACACGCAGAAAACAGTACCAACAAAATGACACGATCAACATGCTACGTCTATTAGTTTGGGTCTAGTCCATCACATGATTCTCCTAATGATGTGATTCCGTTATCAAGTGACAACACTTGCCTATGGCCAGGAAACCATGACCATCTTTGATCAACGAGCTAGTCAACTAGAGGCTTACTAGGGACAGTGTTTTGTCTATGTATCCACACAAGTATTGTGTTTCCAATCAATACAATTATAGCATATATAATAAACGATTATCATGAACTAAGAAATATAATAATAACTAATTTATTATTGCCTCTAGGGCATATTTCCAACAGTCTCCCACTTGCACTAGAGTCAATAATCTAGTTCACATCACCATGTGATTCCAACGAATCCAACACCCATATAGTTATGGGGTCTGATCACGTCTTGCTCGTGAGAGAGGTTTTAGTCAACGGTTCTGAAACTTTCACATCCGTGCGTTCTTTACAAATCTTTATGTCATCTTATAGATGCTGCTACTACGTGCTATTCGGAAATGCTCCAAATATATACTCTACTATACGAATCCGTTTCACTACTCATAGTTATTCGGATTAGTGTCAAAGCTTGCATCGACGTAACCCTTTACGACGAACTCTTTAACCACCTCCATAATCGAGAAAAAATTCCTTAGTCCAATAGTTACTAAGGATAAATTTTGACCGCTGCTAGTGATTCAATCATGGATCAGTCTCTGTACCTCTCAACAGACTTTGAGTCAAGGCACACATCAGGTGCGGTACACAGCATGGCATACTTTAGATTCTACGGCTAAGGCATAGAAGACGACCTTCGTCTATTCTCTTTATTCTGCCGTGGTCGGGTTTTGAGTCTTACTCAAATTCACACCTTACAACGCAACCAAGAACTCCTTCTTTGCTGATCAATTTTGAACTCCTTCAAAACTTGTCAAGGCATGCAACTTATTGAAACTTTCATTAAGCGCTTTTGATCTATCCCCATAGATCTTTGATGCTCAACGTTCAAGTAGCGCAATCTAGGTATTCCTTTGAAAACTCCTTTCAAACAACCTTATATGCTTTACAGAAATTCTACATTACTTCTGATCAACAATATGTCTACCACATACACTTATCAAAAATTCTATAGTGCTCCCACTCACTTCTTTGGAAATACAAGTTTCTCATAAACCTTGTACAAACCCAAAAATCTTTGATCATCTCATCAAAGTGTATATTCCAACTCCGAGATGCTTGCACCAGTCCATTGAAGGATCACTGGAGCTTGCATACTTGCTAGTATCTTTAGGATCGACAAAACCTCCTGGTTGTATCACATACAATGTTTGCTCAAGGAAACCGTCGAGGAAACAATGTTTTGACATCCTACGTGCAATATTTCATAAATAATGCAGCAGCTACTAACATAATTCTAACAGACCTTTAGCATCGCTACGAGTGAGAAAGTCTCATCATAGTCAACTGTTTGATCTTGTCGAAAACATCTTTACAACAAGTCGAGCTTTTCTTAATAGTGACTTATCACCATCATCGTCTGTCTTCTTTTAAAGATCCATTTTTACTCAATAGTCCTATGACCATCAAGTAGTTCTTCCAAAGTCTACACTTTGTTTTCATACATGGATCCTCTCTCGGATTTCATGGTCTCCAGCCATTTGTCGGAATCCGGGCCCACCATCGCTTTCTTCATAACTCGTAAGTTCATTGTTGCTCAACAACATGACCTCCAAGACAGGGTTACCGTACCACTCTGAAGTAGTACGCGACCTTGTCAACCTACGAGTTTTGTAGTAACTTGATTCGAAGCTCAATGATCACCATCATCAGCTTCCACTTCAATTGGTGTAGGCGCCACAGGAACAACTTCCTGCGCCCTGCTACACACTGGTTGAAGTGATGGTTCAATAAACTCATCAAGTTCTACTACCCTCCCACTCAATTCTTTCGAGAGAAACCTTTCCTCGAGAAAGGATCCGTTTCTAGAAACAAACATTTTGCTTTCGGATCTAAGATAGGAGATGTACCCAACTGTTTTGGATATCCTACGAGATGCATTTATCCGCTTTGGGTTCGAGCTTATCAGATTGAAACTTTTTCACATAAGTGTCGAAGCCCCAAACTTTCAAGAAACGACAGTTTAGATTTCTCTACACCTCGGTCTATACTGTGTCATCTCAACGGAAATACGCGGTGCCCTATTTAAAGTGAATGCGGTTGTCTCTAATGCATAACCCATAAACTATAGTGGTAATTCGATAAGAGACATCATAGCATGCACCACACCAAATAGTGTGTCACTATGACGTTCAGACACATCATCACACTATGATGTTCTAGGTGGCATGAACTGCGAAACAATTTTCACATTGTCTTAACTGCGTACCAAAACTCGTAACTCAGATATTCATTTCTATGATCATATCGTAGACCGTTTATCCTCTTGTTACGACGAACTTCACTCCGAAACAGAATTGAACTTTTCAATATTTCAGACTTGTGATTCATTAAGTAAATACTCTTGCATCTACTCAAATTGTCATTGAAGTAAGAACATAATGATATCCACTGCGTGCCTCAGCACCCATTGGACTGCATACATCAGAATGTATTACTTCCAACCAGTTACTATCTTGTTTCATCTCAATGAAAATAAGGCCTTGCTCATGTGGTATGATTTGCATGTCACTAGTGATTCATAATCAAGTGAGTATAAAGATCCATCAGCATGGAGCCTCTTCATGCAATTTATACTAACATGACTCAAGCGGCAGTGCCACAAGTAAGTGGTACTATCATCATTACCTCGTATCTTTTGGCACCAATATTATGAACATGTGTAACACTACGATTGAGATTCAATAAACAATTGAAGGTGATTATTCAAGCAAACAGTGTAACCATTATTCTCTTTAAATGAATAATCGTTTTGAAATAAACACGATCCAATCATGTTCATGCTCAACGCAAGCACCAAATAACAATTATTTCGGTTTAACACCAATCCCGATGGTAGAGGGAGCGTGCGACGTTTTGATCATATCAATCTTGGAAACACTTCCAACACGTATCGTCACCTCACCTTTAGCTAGTCTCCATTTATGTCGTAGCTTTCATTTCGTGTTACTAATCACTTAGCAACCGAACCGGTATCCAATACCCTCATGCTACTAGGAGTACTAGTAAAGTACACATCAACATCATGTATATCAAATATACTTCTTTCGACTTTTGCTAGCCTTCTTATCTACCAAGTATCTAGAGTTGCTCCGCCTCAGTGACTGTTCCCCTCATTACAGAAGCACTTAGTCTTGGGTTTGGGTTTAATCTGGGTCTCTTCATTAGTGCAGCAACTGTTTTGCCGTTTCACGAAGTATCCCTTCTAGCCCTTGCCTTTCTTGAAACTTAGTGGTTTTACAAACCATCAACTATTGATGATCCTTCTTGATTTCTACTTTCGCAGTGTCAAACATCACGAATCGCTCAAGGATCATTGTATTTATCCTTGATATGTTATAATTCATCATGAAGCTCTCACAGCTTGGTGGCAGTGACTTTGGAGAACCATCACTATCTCATCTGAAAGATTAACTCCCACTTGATTCAAGTGATTGTCGTACTCAGACAATCTGAGCACACGCTCAACGATTGAGCTTTTCTCCTTTACTTTGTGGACAAAGAATCTTGTTGGAGGTCTCGTACCTCTTAACAAGGCCACAAGCATGAAATCACAATTTCATCTCTTTAGAACATCACTTATGTTCCGCGACGTTTCAAAACGTCTTCGGCGCCTTGCTTCTAAGCCATTAAGTATTTTGCACTGAACTATCGTGTAGTCATCAGAAACGTGTATGTCTGATGTTCACAGCATCCACAGACGACGCTCGAGGTGCAGCACACCGAGTGGTACATTAAGGACATAAGCCTTCTGTTTTACAGACTTAGTCTGCAAAGTTTGCTACTATCAACTTTCAACTAAATTTCCCTAGGAACATATAAAAACAGTAGAGCTATAGCGCAAGCTACATCGTAATTCGCAAAGACCATTAGACTATATTCATGACAATTAGTTCAATTAATCATATTACTTAAGAACTCCCACTCAAAAAGTACATCTCTCTAGTCATTTGAGTGGTACATGATCCAAATCCACTATCTCAAGTCCGATCATCACGTGAGTCGAGAATAGTTTCAGTGGTAAGCATCTCTATGCTAATCATATCAACTATACGATTCATGCTTGACCTTTTGATCTCATGTGTTCTGAGGCCATGTCTGCACATGCTAGGCTCGTCAAGCTTAACCCGAGTGTTCCGCGTGCGCAACTGTTTTGCACCCGTTGTATGTGAACGTTGAGTCTATCACACCCGATCATCACGTGGTGTCTCGAAACGACGAACTGTAGCAACGGTGCACAGTCGGGGAGAACACAATTTCGTCTTGAAATTTTAGTGAGAGATCACCTCATAATGCTACCGTCGTTCTAAGCAAAATAAGGTGCATAAAAGGATTAACATCACATGCAATTCATAAGTGACATGATATGGCCATCATCACGTGCTTCTTGATCTCCATCACCAAAGCACCGGCACGATCTTCTTGTCACCGGCGTCACACCATGATCTCCATCATCATGATCTCCATCAACGTGTCGCCATCGGGGTTGTCATGCTACTCATGCTATTACTACTAAAGCTACTTCCTAGCAAAATAGTAAACGCATTTGCAAGCACAAACGTTAGTATAAAGACAACCCTATGGCTCCTGCCGGTTGCCGTACCATCGACGTGCAAGTCGATATTATCTATTACAACATGATCATCTCATACATCCAATATATCACATCACATCGTTGGCCATATCACATCACAAGCATACCCTGCAAAAACAAGTTAGACGTCCTCTAATTTTGTTGTTGCATGTTTTACGTGGTGACCATGGGTATCTAGTAGGATCGCATCTTACTTACGCAAACACCACAACGGAGATATATGAGTTGCTATTTAACCTCATCCAAGGACCTCCTCGGTCAAATCCAATTCAACTAAAGTTGGAGAAACTGACACCCGCCAGTCATCTTTGAGCAATGGAGTTACTCGTAGCGATGAAACCAGTCTCTCGTAAGCGTACGAGTAATGTCGGACCGAGCCGCTTCGAGCCAACAATGCCGCGGAATCAAGAAAAGAATAAGGAGGGCAGCAAAACGCACATCACCGGCCACAAAAACTTTTGTGTTCTACTCGAGAAGACATCTACGCATGAACCTAGCTCTGATACCACTGTTGGGGAACGTCGCATGGGAAACAAAAATTTTCCTATATATCAATCTTCGTTTCCGGACCATTCGTCATTCCCGGTACATTCCCGGTAACTCCGAAAACCTTCCGGTAATCAAATGAGGTCATCCTATATATCAATCTTCGTTTCCGGACCATTCCGGAAACCCTCGTGATGTCTGTGATCTCATCCGGGACTCCGAACAACATTCGGTAACCAACCATATAACTCAAATACGCATAAAACAACGTCGAACCTTAAGTGTGCAGACCCTGCGGGTTCGAGAACTATGTAGACATGACCCGAGAGACTCCTCGGTCAATATCCAATAGCAGGACCTGGATGCCCATATTGGATCCTACATATTCTACGAAGATCTTATCGTTTGAACCTCAGTGCCAAGGATTCATATAATCCCGTATGTCATTCCCTTTGTCCTTCGGTATGTTACTTGCCCGAGATTCGATCGTCAGTATCCGCATACCTATTTCAATATCGTTTACCGGCAAGTCTCTTTACTCGTTCTGTAATACAAGATCCCGCAACTTACACTAAGTCACATTGCTTGCAAGGCTTGGGTGTGATGTTGTATTATCGAGTGGGCCCCGAGATATCTCTCCGGAGTGGCAAATCCCAGTCTCGATCCATACTAACTCAACGAACACCTTCGGAGATACCTGTAGAGCATCCTTATAGTCACCCAGTTACGTTGTGACGTTTGATACACACAAAGCATTCCTCCGGTGTCCGTGATTTATATGATCTCATGGTCATAGGAACAAATACTTGACACGCAGAAAACAGTAGCAACAAAATGACACGATCAACATGCTACGTCTATTAGTTTGGGTCTAGTCCATCACATGATTCTCCTAATGATGTGATTTTGTTATCAAGTGACAACACTTGCCTATGGCCAGGAAACCTTGACCATCTTTGATCAACGAGCTAGTCAACTAGAGGCTTACTAGGGACAGTGTTTTGTCTATGTATCCACACAAGTATTGTGTTTCCAATCAATACAATTATAGCATGGATAATAAACGATTATCATGAACTAAGAAATATAATAATAACTAATTTATTATTGCCTCTAGGGCATATTTCCAACACTGGGAAGCAGCCACAGGGCTAGAGGGAAGATCTATCCTAATAGGGGTAGGAGCAATAACTTGATTAAACTCCTCAAGGGAAGGAAGTTGGCGTCTTACTGGCTAGACTAGCGGCGTGCATGAAGTAGAATATGAAGGGCATGACCGAGGTGGCGTGAGATAGAGATCCTTAGTCATGTTAGGAGGACAAGCCTGAGCAGCATCCACACGAGTGTCCAATAAGTCATCCACCAAGCCATCAAAAGTTGACCCCAGGTCCATGAGGTTCTTCACGAGTAGCTCAAAAGCCTCATCACTCTCTCCTCTAGTGCTAGCAAAATCATAATGACTCGTGTACGAAACATGACACGGGAGGTAGTGATAAGGACGAATCTTCCTCACTGGAACGATGTCTCGGAGGCATGTAATAGCCTCCCTGGAAGTCATCTGCATAGCCTGCCTCTTCGTAGGCATGGCTCTCCCGACAAACCGAAGGCGGCGGGTCTTGATGTGTCCACCCTTGAACTACACGGACGCTTGATTCATAGTCACAGCGTCGCTGATCCTATGGCGATAGAGCGAGTAATAGGTACGAGTCGTTGGTATAATCGCGATCCTGACGATGACAGGGAGGATTTGGGAAAATCCCACCGGCTCGTTGACTAATACTTGTGACGGACAACCGTTGCCAGCCATCTACACAGTAGACAAAAAATTGCAGATAGTCATAACATAAATATAAGTTGACTAGCAGAAAATTTTCTATAGTATGTAGGATGCTCAAACTAACTTAAACTAATTAACTGGTTAGCGATCACACCTAGTGGTTTCCAACAGTTAGCCTGACTCTGATACCAAGGCTGTCACGACCGGTTTCCAAATAATATTATTATTGAAAAATCAGCCATGAATGTCATTCCAACATCGAAAATAATTGAAACTGGTAGACCAATCTTGACATAGAAAAACAAGTAGTACTTAATATTTTACAGGTTCGAGCAGAGGCCGCTCAACAGTTTATTACAAGCACGCCCATATTTAGCATAAAGGCGGATATAACATAGTGGTCATGGGGGTAGCACTACTCCTCGCATATACAGGTGGATGTGTCACATCGGAGTGAAATGACATTATTTAAATACTACGACATGCCAAGCATCAGAGTGAGGCTCGACAATTTATTCATGGTGGAGGAAGTGGTGGAATAATACAACGGCGGACTCCAAGATTGCAAGACTGACTGGGAATCCTCTAGGCATCATACTCACTATCGTAATCTTCATCCTTGAGATCTCCTTCATCAATATCTTCCCAAATCCACAAGCTAGTGAGTACTTTGAAAGTACTCTCAAGACGGGTCAACATAAGATAAAATGAATGCAAACAGAGTGCATGTGCACAAGTTAATTTAATTGTGACATTCAGTAAGGTAAATAAATTAGCAGTAAGTTGAAGCAAAGTAAAGCTAGATAAGTCGAGTGGTAGTCCTCCCCAAATACCAAAGAAAATAAAATACATTGATCGGGTGTGTGAAGCGATGCCTCAAAAGGTTAATAATAAAAGCAAACTAGCACAGTCGGGCGTCTAGGCGACACCATGGAAAGTGCTTAATAAAATAAATAGCTTGGCCCGGTCGGGCATCTACGTGACACCACGTAAAGGGCTTAATAAAAATAAATAACTTGACACAGTCGGGCATCTAAGAGACACCAAGTAAAGGGATTAATAAAAATAAATAACTTTCCATAGTCGGGCGTCTAGGAGACACCGCATATGTGGCTTATTAATAAATTACCAGACCAAAGTCACGCGTCTAAGCGTCACCACAGAAATGGCTTAAATAAAATAAATACTTGCCACAATCGGGCATCAAGCGACACCATGGAAAGGGCATAAATTAAATGAATACATGCCACAGTCGGGCGTCTAGGCTGGGCATAAATAAAATAAATACTTGCCATAGTCAGATGTCTAGGCGACACCACGAAAAGGACATAAATGAAAAAAAATACTTGTCACAGTCGAGCTTCTAGGCGGCACCATGGAAAGGGCATAAAAACAACAAGTGAATATCCAAGTGGTAGAACCAACCTACAAGATACTGAACACAACCAAGGTTTCAACAAGTCATATGTAAATTTCATAGTCATATAAACAAAAGTAGGAGTTTTCATAAGTAATATTCCAAAGACCGGCATGAAGACCTACACTTAATCTGTCAACTAGTCGTCCTTGACCGTGGACGCGACTACTGGATTATTTTTGACTCTGCAGAGGGTGTACTCTTTACCCACAGCCAACGGGTTTCAACAATCACAAGGACTAATCCCGTGTATGGTATTTTAGAAGTAAATACACTTAACCAGCACACACCCATTTTTACCAAGCGAGGCCCGGAATCACCTGAACTATGCTTCCAGGAAAAACTATAAGACGGGGAGGCCAACATCCTCGAATAGCATGGCATCAAATTTATACCGCGCTATACTAAGGGGTACCCCCTCTTGGCCCTAGTCCATAAGCACCCATGCCCCCTGACTAGCATTATTCCAGGGCCATGGAACCTTCATCTGGCCCCTCTGCTTGGTGTGAACCTGGAAATAGGATTACAACTAACTAAGCCGTATTCCCTTTTAGGAAGACCTTTGGCAACATGAAAAGTAAGGTGACATAGTGAAAATACTCGATTTATGCCGATACTGGAGGTGTAAATATGTTCACCTACTGTCATGCATCTGGCATGACCAGGCCACAAGTTATCACGTCCGTCGTGACTAGGCTGTCCAAAGGCATCTCATCACTTCACAAGTGTTAACTTAACCATGCATGAAATCATACCACATGTCATGCTATAAATTCATATGCAACAAGTTTATCAAGCAATCATGTCAGTAAACATCACATCAAATGTTCAAACATGCTTGCCTGGGTCGACGAAGTCAGAGGCTAGCTCGGCGAAGTTGACGGCAACGTCTCCTCCTTCGGTATCTAAGTCACACAAATATAAGATTCTACCATATATACCAAGTGCGTATAAAAGTTGTCCAAAAATATTTTTAAGTAATATCACAAAAAACTAGATAACAGGACAAATGTTTCAGAATAAGAATCAACTCAAAATCCTTTGTAGTTTAAAAGTTATAAACAAACTAATCGAGAACTATTGCATGGTAACACCGCCGCTCGACGGAACAACGCTCACGGGCACGACTACTGTAGATGGCCTGTTCTGCGCTGCTCAGACCACATCGACGGTGCTTCAATGTTCGCATGGTGGGGGATATATACACATGGGCCTATGGTGGCTTGGGCGGTGCTCGGCGGCGCCGTTTTGCAGAGGAGGCCTCTGGTGGCCGCAACGGGAATTGCTCACGCAGCAGTTGAGGCTGACACCGACAGGCCAGCTCATCCCCGACGACCAGACCCGTGCAAGAGACCGTGCAACACACTCGACAGGAAGGAGGCATAGTGAGCAAGGTGCCAACGAGCGTACTGGTTAGATTCTCATTAAACCTAACAATTCCTAAAACTCTACATGCCAGCTGCTCAACGAAATGCCATTGGCACGAGGAAAACGAGTTTGGGATTGAATTGGGGACGTCTTCTCATTGGCTCTAGAGATTGTGTGAATTAATTCCAAACTTTAGGGGTTGGATAAGATGGTTTTTTATCAAACATATCAGTCAAACATATTTTGAAAAGTTTGAACTTCAAAATAGGAAGTGTTTGGTCAACTAGGTTGAGGGTACCTAGGGTCATCATGGATAGCTTACTTGGGGTCAGGAACTAAGGGGAACTATAGGTTCCATTGAAAAAATTACGGGTCCAAAAATGATTAAAAAAATTCCTAGAGTCATTTTAAAATAGAGGAAAATAATAAACACCTCTAAAACTTTGTGAAACTGTTTTAAATGATGTCCTGAGGACATATGAGGGCCATTTGAAATGAAAACACTGAAATAGGGAGAGGGAAGAAATGAGTGAAAATTTTAGAGAGAAAACTTTAGCATAAACCCATTTGTACATTTCAAATAAAATAAGTGAGAAAATATTCACAACAAAACCTTTGTCATGTAAGAATCATGTAGAAAATCTTTCCAAACCAGATGTTAAGTTAACAATTCTAATAAGAATTTTTCTCAAGATAGAGTTTCCAAAAGATTGGAAAACAGGTTGTTTACAAAAACTTAAAATAACTCTCTTTCAAAATAAATGAAATTTAAAAATCCCAAATAAAACATTTGAGGGTGTTACTATCCTCAAATGCTCGAGGTCTTCATGAGCAAGCAAGTTGGATGCACACAACACTTAGCTTTAGTGGAGCTTTCATACACTTATAGCTCTTGTGCATCATTTGCATGGCAATCCCTAGTCCTCGCATCAAAATCTATCGAGGGTCACTTCCATAGCTTGTTCGTACACACAGTTTATGTGAGACTATGTTGTCCACTTTTACCCCTTGGAAACCTACCACCATATTATATTCCACCTTTGTGCTATGTCCAATGGTTCACGCTCATGTATTGCGTGAGGAATAAAAATGTGATGCATATTGAAAAAGTACGAACCAATTGTCTAACTTGGACACCGTGGTGATTTACATTTGTATTAATGTGGTGAAGATGGATCCTTGCTAATATAATAAATATGGATGGGGGGTTAAACAATCTTTGAGGATTGTATACTTTGACAAATTAATAATTTGCTCCTTATTCCTATAAGTATTGTTGTGTTAATATGTGTTAAATCATCGTTTCTCAATGAGCATACATGAATAAGGTTACATCATGGATAGCATGTCACAAATAATGTGTTTTTATCATTTACCTACTCGATGACGAGCAGGAATTAAGTTTGGGGATGCTTGATACGTCCACAATGTATCTATAATTTTTTATTGTTCCATGCTGATATATTATCATTCCAGAATACTTTTCCGGTATTTTTTTTATCATTTTACATTATTTTTTGAGCACTAACCTATTGACCTAGTGCACAGTGCCAATTGTTGTTTTCGGCATGTTTTTAACTTCTCAAGTTTTCCATACCACACGAAGTCCAATTGCCCTGAAACTTTTTAGTGATTTTTCTAGACCAAAAGGAGACCAACGAGCATCGGAAGAAGGCTCGAGGCCTCACGAGGGGCCCACAAGCCATCAGGGCACGACCTAGGGGGTCGGCCTGATAGCTTGTGCCTCCCTCATGGCCGTCCCGACTCCATTCTTTGGCTTATGAATCTTCATCTACCCTAAAAACCCAGGGGAGTTCTGAAGCACTTTTTACGCTGCCGCAAGTAGTTGTTTCGACGGGAAGCCATCTGGAGATTTGTTTCGGCACCCTGCCGGAGGGGCAGCGATCATGAAGGGCCTCTTCATCAACCTTGTTGTCCTCACGGTGATGTGTGAGTGGTTCACCACAGACCTGCGAGTCCATGGTAGTACCTGGATAGGAATCTCTCTCTTTTGATCTTCAATATAATGATCATTGCATATTTTCTTTGGTACACATGATGCAATTCACTTTTGTCCAGTGCGTTTGTTTAGAGACAATGAATTGTAGGTTTATATTAGAATTATTCACGATAACTATTAGAGTGTTCTCTGGATACTTATATGATTCTTGTGTGCACGTATGATACCTTCGTAATTCTCTCCGATCTATTGAAATAGTTTGGCCAACTAGATTGATATTTCTTCAATGAGACAGGTGTGTTGTAGTAGGTACAACCTTGGGAATTTCTATATCCCAGTTACATAAGTCCACCAGATGCATCTTTGTGTTGCTTCTACTAAGGATAAAATGATGGGTCTTATTCATATTTCTTGAGTTTATTTTTTCTACATCATTTCTTTTTATTCCACGCATTACTTTGTTTGTCATGAACTTAATACGTAGAGAGGCAAGCATAGTAGTGCTCTCGAACTGAAGTAACTGTACTAGATGCACGCAGGAGTCAGCCTTTTTGTTTATGGGCGGGATGCATATATACAAATGATCATTGCCGTGAATATCCCTTAACTATATGTTTTTCTATCAATTGCCCAACAGTAATTTGTGTACCCACCGTATGCTATTTTTTATGAGAGATGCCAGTATGGAAAAGTATGCCCCCAGGTCTATTCACAACATATATATAAGCTTCAATACCTTAATGGCATTTATTTGTTTTATTTTTATTTTTCTATGTACAACAATCTACACACCTCACTTGCTTCCAATTAACAAGACAATAGGATTGACAACCCTCTTTCCCGCGTTGGGTGAAAGTTATTTGTTCTTTTGTGTGCAGCTGCTAAAGACGGTTATGGTTGATATTCCTATTGGTTCGTTAAACCTTGGTTTCAAAATGGAGGGAAATACTCACCCACTTTGTGTTGCGATAACCCGTTCCTCTTCACAGAAAACCCAACGGAGATCATGAGTATAAGTGTGTACGTCGGTTCGATAAACCTTGGTTTCAAAATGGAGGGAAATACTCACCCACTTTGTGTTGCGATAACCCGTTCCTCTTCACAGAAAACCCAAGGGAGATCATGAGTATAAGTGTGTACATCGCCGAAAACTCATGTGAGATACCCTCTTCCTCAAGAAAAGTATCCACATTTGTGTTCTTTATCTCCGATTCATTGTCACTATGAACTTTCTTAATCTTCACTTCGAACTGATTTTGGGCGTTCTGAGCGAAGTTCTTGAAGATCTTTTGTACCCGCGACTTGTCATCAAGAAAGAATAACCATGTAAATCTACAAAAATCATCAACAATAACTAGACCAAAATAATTTCTATCGAGGCTCTTGTAAGCATTGGGACCAAAGAGATCCATGTGAAGTAGTTCGATTGGCTTTCTAGTATTCATGATGTTCTTCACGAGATGACTTCCACCGACTTGTTTTCCTCCTTGACAAGCACTTCAAATTCTATCTTTGTCAGAGATAACATCTTTAACACCAAGCATATGATCACCTTTGATAAGCCTGTCAAGATTACGCACACCAACATGTCCTAGCGTTCTATGCCATAACCAACATTTAGAAGATTTTGCAATAAGAGATGTACGAGTTTTGGATTTCTTAGTGAAATCGACGATGTACATGTCACCTCTATGAAAACCAGTAAAGACCATGTTATGATTACCTCGATGCAACACATAGCAATTGACTTCCATAAATAGCACATTGAAACCAAAATCCGCTTATCTAGATACAGAAAGAAGATTGTTGCCAAGGGATTCAACAAGCAAGTCATTTTGAATGGAACTATCATGAGATATGGCCACCTTACCAAGACCAAGTACATTAACGTTGGAGTTGTCTCCAAAAGTGGCATACCTTCGTGGTCCATGGTTTGGTATGATCTCATGAAAGATGTCTTTATCCACGGTAATGTGATTGGTGCATCCACTGTTGAGTATCCACTCCTTTCCTCCTGCCATGTAGTCTCTAAGGTTAAACAGAAGACTAAGGGTCCTCACGGTATTCTCATACTCAATGTGAAACTTCTAGTCATCATCATAGTAGCCGTGATGCACATTGTCGTCATCGAATTAATATCCTTGTCAGAAGAATCAAAACATTCATTAGAATTTCGAACCTCATAATTTTCAACTTTATGAATGCGAATGGCTTCAATAATGATGCTATTGATGGTAATGATAACTCGTTCAACACGCATAAGGTCAAGAAGTTCAAATAGATAATTATCAAAGTTAGGATCATTGGGCTTCATTTTCTGAAAGACGATATAATTTTTGAAAATTACATCAAGAGTTTTGAAGGAGTAGTCGGGTTAACTTTTCTCCAAATATTTCCACAAAGTATAAGCACAACCAAAGTTCTTCATTTAATTAAGCACATTTCTTGGAAGTCCTCTAATGATGAGATTAAAAGTTTTAAAATTTCCAAGCATATTACCTTCATCAATGTGAGAAGGATGTAAGGGATTAATGGGAGGCACATAGGTATTTTCAAAATACTTGCTCAAATGGAATTCATCACATATATCAAGAAGTTCATCTTTACATTGTCTATAATACTCCCCATTCATAATAGGCACTCAAGAACTAAGATTCCCCAAACTAGACACATCCATCTTCCTCCAATGGTGATTAAACCAAGGCTATGGAGACCAAAGCTCTGATACCAATTGAGGGAGAACTAGAAGGGATGTCTAGAGGAAGAGTGAATAGACTACTAGACAAATTAAAACCTAGCCTTTCCCAATTTTAATTGTTGGCATATTTTAACATTTGGAGCAAGTAAATCACACCCTACAGATGCAAGTCTAAGAGTATAGTAGCGGAAAGTATATACATGCATATGTAATGAAAGGATTAGAATTAAGGAAGATCAAGCAGAAAGATGGACACGGTGATTTTTCGCGTGGCTCTAGTAGGTGGTCCTATCATACAGGCACGTTGATGGAGACTTCAACCCACGGAGGGTAACGTCCGCACAAGTCCACGGATGGCTCAATGTAGGGACGGTCTACGGAGAAGCAACCTTGTCTATTCCGTCATGTCTTACGTACATGAATGACTAGCCTCTCTTGGCGTAGATCTTCACGAATTAGGCGATCGCCTTGCCTGTACAAACTTCTTGGTTCAACTCCACAACACGAAGTAGGAGGCCTCCAGGTGACACGTTACCAATCTAGGAGGCACCACCCTCCAAAAGGTAAGACATGCGGTAGTACGACGAACTCCTTGTTTTGTGCTTCAGAAGATAGTCTCCTCAACACTCAATTACTCTCTCATTGATTTGGCATGGGTCAAAGAGATTGATATAGTGGAAAGCAACTTGGGGAGGCTAGATATCAAGTGTCTAATGGATGCATTGGAATATCTTGACATCAACACATGAGTAGGTGGTTATCTCTTAAAAAAATGGATATGGCAAGCGTATGTGTGTTCTGAGTGCTTCCACTATGAATTAGAGGTGGTGGATGGGCATATATAGGCATATACAAAAATCCAATCGTTACAACATTACTGCCAACTTGATGAAACCAAAGTGAATCTCGATGGCACTCATTTGCACAAAAACTGGAAACTTATATATTCTCAGTGACACCGAAATAGGAATCTTGGTGGTACCGATATGGGTGACCTAGGGTAGTTTCCAAATCTCGGTGAGACCGACTCCAAGACACGGAATTTTTGATTTTAGAAAACGATTTAGCAGAAACTTTGTCACTAGTTTTGGTGGCACCGAAAGGAATGTTGGTGGTACCGAGGCTCTAGGGTTTTGGAAAAGGTTCTGTTTGGTGAAAAATCGTAGCCGAATTGAAAAACATGGTGGCAGCAATTTTCCTGTATAGACTTTGGACAAAGGACTTTTGTGGGAGAATGGATGATTAATTTTGGTGGCTATATCTAAGCACTTTAGCAACCAATTCATCATAGATACCTCACCCCCTATTAATAGTATTGGATTTCCTAAGGACTCAAATGTGATTTTTCACAAATATATAATGTAGAGTCTTGTAGCTTGAAACATGGTAAATCCTATTCCTTTGCTTCCTTGGGGCTTTTTCACACAATACTTAGCCAATCCTGTGTGTGGACTATACCTGAAATATTATAGGTAAAAGTGTTAGTCCAAGAGACAATGTATGTTGTGAGGAATTATCAAAACCACCAAGGGAGCATATGTGCTTTCACAAACTCAATGACACAAAGAATATATGAAATGTCCCACATGGTTAGAAGCCACTAAGAATCTAATACATCGTTTGGCTAGTTGATGCACCTTAAAACCACATGCAAGACCACCAATACAACACTGTAGATCAATAACCATATATTATTCCAATAGACAAAGAGAGGCCGAAGAGAATGATGCCACCAAGAAAAACTGTCTGATCTTTGAAGAGGGATGAAAATGGACCATAGATCCAAATTTTCTACGAACGTGTGGAGCCACATTGAGACCAAGGGAAAAACCCCTACGCAGAAGACTCGCCATGGAGCCAGATGAACTCTAACAGTCGCCGTGGTAAGGTTGGAGGAGGACCGGTGCGCATGCACGGGTGTTGGTGGGAGAGCAGCAGGGTTGGGAGGAGGAGACCATCTTTCCTAAAACTTCAAGTTGAATTTCTTGACCATGAGTCCTATCTCTTCATTGGCAACAAGATTGTCACTTCAAGTTGCAGCAATATTACTTGTGGCTTTGTAAGAACCGTATGATGTGTTGTGAAGATATTCTTTGCACTAGAGTGACACTTCATGAGCCAAAATCCTAGCAGTGACTTATGTGGGCTTGGGATCTTTGTAGTTAGGCATCATTTGGATCAATCTGCACACGGTGTCCTACCTTCCATCCAAGTCTGTAAGAATCTTCTTGACGATAAATGTTTCCGTCACCTATTCACTTCCTAAGCCAGAAACCTCATTGGTGATGACCCCAATCCTAGAGTACATTCCATCAACTCCTTCACTACCCTTCTCGTTGAACTTATCGAGTTGAGTTTGAAGCACATTCAACATAGATTCCCTGGTGGATTTGGTACCTTCGTGCATATGAACCAAAGTATCCCAAATTTTCTTGGCATTCTCAAGATGACTTGTTAAATTTTTGGGGGCATAGGCAATTGAATAGAATGTCACATGCCTGAGCGTTGTATTGCAAGATCTTCAGTTGTTTCGCAGTCAGTTTATGATCCGGTTCATTTCCATCTCCAAAGAATTCAGCTTGCAAGCCAACATGAACAACAATCCAAACAGTGGGATTATGACCAAGAATATGCATTTTCATCTTATGATTACAACTAGCAATGTTTGAACCTGCAAAACATGGACCTATATAGTTATAATTTCCCTCACAAGACATCATATTTGGCTAGGTTATGAAACAATTGCAATGGAGACGAAAGCTCTAATACCACTTGTAGGATCGAAAGTATGATGAGAGGGGGGGTGTTATTAGACTACTTGACTAAATTAAAACTTAACATTTTCCCAATTTTATTAGTTGGCTAGTTTTAGTGATTTTACCAAGTGTAGCACACCCTACACATGCAACTATACGAGTATACCAGCGAAAAATTATGACATTGCAAGCGTAAGTAAAGAAGGGTTAAGAAGGTCAAATGCAATGAAGAAGCATATATTTTTGGTATGGTTCTCATAGGTGGTGCTATCGTACGTGTACATTGACGGAGACTTCAACCCACATAGGGTAATGATTGCACGAGTCTACGAAGAGCTCCCACCAAAGGGCCCATGAAGAAGCCACCTTGTATATTCCACCATGGCTTATGTCCATGAAGGAGTAGCCTCACTCGGAGTAGATCTTCATGAATTAGGTGATCTCCTTGCCCTTACAAACTGCTAGGTTAAATTCCAAATGATTTGGAGGCTCCCAAGCGACAACTAACCAATCTAGGAGACACCACCCTCCAAAAGGTAAGAGATGGTGTATGGATTAAGAACTCCTTTTTCTTTTGCTTGAATATGTACTCCCCTCAACACTTAATTACTCTCTTAAAGAATAGGGCTTGGAGAATGATTGGGTGGAAAGAAACTTAGGGGTCCTAGAAATCAAGATTCTTATGGTGCGAATGGAATGTCTTGATCTCAACACATGAGTAGGTGGTTCCCTCTCAGAAAATGGATGGTGGAAAGTATATACATTGTGAGTGCTCTCACTATGAAAGAGATGGGGTGGGTGGTATATATAGCCATCTCCGAAAATCCAACCATTACAACATTGTTACCCAACTCAGTTGTACTGACTAGTGCAAAATGTCCTAACATTTAGCTTTTCGGTAGGACCAAATGAAACATCTCGGTGAGACCAATTTGCCTTAACCTAAGAAGCTCCAGTACTTTGGTGGCACTAAAATGTAAAACTCAGAAATTCTGAATTTGAACATTTCGATTCCAGCAACTTAATCACTTCTTTTCTGTTTCATCGAACTCAAGCTCGGTTATTCTGAATTGTTAGGGTGTAGCATAGGTTCTGGCCGGAGCTAATTCACTCGGACCAAAGTGGAAATATTTGTTACACTGATTTTGGTAGTTTAGGTTTTTGAATAGAATCTTTTGTGAGAATTTGGTTGAGGCTTTTGGTGGCATATCTCTAAGCACTTTAGCAACCAGATAATTATGTGTACCTCATGCCTTCTAATAGTATTAGCTTTCCAATGGACTCAAATGTGTTTCCTCACATAAAACATAATGTAGAGTTTGGGAGCTTTTGCCAATAAGAGTTCATTGCATTCTAGGGGATCCTTCTCACAATTCCTAACCAATCAATTCATTGAACTTCCTATAATATACTTGATAATCCCATTAGTTCAACGAACTATATGGTGTTGTTAATTACAAAAACCACCTAGGGAGAAGTTGTGTTTTTAACTCTAGATGATGGTCCCCTCATTCTGTTTACCTATCGTAAAGATACAACTAGATAAATGACAATAAATCAATTTTAACAAAAAAGGTGGAACCGTTAGCCATAATTCTACAATGATAATGCAAATTATACATAGACATTGTTATTAATTAATTGAATTAGTGATTAAACTTAATTAATTCCTATATGTGCTCCCACTCAAATCAATATCTCCCATATTCTTTAAAGTGATTCATGACCCTAATCTTATTCACAACCACTGATGTGGACATCACTTATGACATGAATTCAAATAGTAGGTAATATTTTGACAACCATATCTCCATATGACTATTGTTCATCTTTGATGCCTTTGCCTCCGAGCGCAGAATGATTTTTCAAGAACTTCAAGACAACCGAGTGATATCTTCTTGCTCGGTTTGACCTTGCCCGCCTTACACCTCACGATTCGTTTATACTCATGTGGACATGACACACTCTAGAAAACTACGTGTTATACACAGTTGGAACAAAGGGACGAGAACCTTTAAGCTTGATATTTTTAGTGAGAGATCACCCTAATAATTGTCTACTGTACACTCAAAGGGTGCAAAAATAAAGGTTGCCATGGATAAAAAATAAAGGGATAAACATATCAAGAAATTAATATTTCGTGACCTTCTTCAATCTTCAATTGAATTTGCGTGACTTCCAATATTTCGTTTCCGTGGCAACCATTTCAAAAATGTTGCCATGGCAGAAATTTACATTTTTTGACATAGCAACCGTTTGAAAAAATGTTGTCGTGGCACCAAATTCATAAATTCCGTCGTGGCACAAATATATATCTCGTCGTACCATGCCTAGCACACCTTCACAATGCTAGGATCTTCTATGTAAGCTTTCCATCATCACCTCTAATATGTAGGCTATATCTACAATATTTAGATGAACTTGGAAATCTCGTGCATCCATCCATCTTGTAGCACAACTGCAAGAAGGTCCTAAGATGACACTTGTATCATAGAGCCTTCGACAAAACTATGTGTGGTGCATGAATCGTAAACGTCATAGTTCTAGTTGTGTCGCAAATAAGACAAATTGTGTGAGATGGTTGATCCATCAACCACGATTCAGATAAGAGGTGCATATGTGATAAATGGCAAACAACTGAGATTTAGCAATTGTTTGTTGTGAGGAAAAATAACACAAGCGGTTAAGAAAACGTAGATTTTTGCGATGTACTTCATACAATTCACACTCTAAAACTCTTTGCAAAGATCAAATATAATGCAAACGGTTACGTATTTCCATATGTGTGCAACATACAACATAAATGTCACTGAATTGAATTTTTTGCGCTGATTCAAGAAGAACACAAACTGTTTGGCGTAACAAGGTATGTGTGATACTCTACAAATAGGACGGCAATCAGAACTGTGTGGGATAATTCTGGACAACACATATGATTTGTTGATCCAAATTATGTGCTTGATAGGGCACATAGTTGAAGAATCCAATTGTGTGTGATAATGTGAAAGATCACTATCAAATTTGTATTCTTAATCGCTTGCAATTAGATTGACAGGGGAAACAGAGTTCATATGTAATCATGAGCTAATGGCAACAAAGAAATACAATTAGATTTACTTATTGTTGTTGTTGTTGTTGTTGGATGGCATTGCGACATCGACTTGGCATGGATACTTCTTGCCGCTAACCATTGAATTTTCATCGCCATTGTCATCATCGCTACCGTCAATGTCCTCGTCGGCATCCTCGTCTACGTTCTCCTTGTTCAACCATTCCTCCTCCTCCTCCTCATCATCATCATCGATGTCCTCATCGGTGTACTCCTTGTTTGACCATTTCTCCTGCATAATCGTTCTCATCTTGTTTTTCCTTCGAATGATGCTTGTTTGTCTGGTCATCGTCTCGGGTGGCAGTGTCCCTTCCGTGAGCCATATAAAATAGAGGTCTCGAGTGGACTCTGAAGTAATGGAAGACAAAAGTAATGATTCCAAGGTTGACCCTAGATCGCACGCCAGATTGGTGGAACTATCGTCCTCACTATCGTCTGACAAGGGTGCACTACGTAAACAAATGGTGAGAAAGCGAGATTGCGCAGTTTTTGTAAGTGTGTAGCACGGCCGACCGGGACAATGAAGATGGTGGCGACTGAAGCATGGTATGAATAAAAGAGGAATGGCAATTGAAGTATGGGATTGACAAATTATATTGGCGCCTTGGCAGGCAGTGAGAATTCCTACATAATCAACCACAAATATGAGTTCCATGTCGCTCTAAACTCCCACTAATGCGTAGTTCTAAATGTGATAATTACAGACATGTGTTAGAGCGTCCAAATGTGTAAAATATAATAAACGATTCGCATTGTACATTTGAGCAATTCAGACGGTTCACTAGATACTTTGTTTAACTACGCACAACCTTATATGAAACACAATGTGTGTGAAACAAGCATTCACATAGGACAATTGGTAAGCAATAGTTGGCCTCTCTTTATTAATGTAGCTAGTAGTAATCAAACAAAACCCCTAATCATCATTGCAAACAATGAATAGAAGATGCCTAATGCCACAATTCAACTACACATGCTAGTTACTCCTTGTCTCTTGCTTTATTGTGTTGCGTGTGTTTGATTCTTTCTTGCTACATAATGGTGACTGAATACTCCAGATCCGTCTGTTTCTTGTTTAGCTTTACATTATCTTCTACAAGTTTGGTGATAACACTCCAAACCCTCTATGTCGTTCATCATCCAACCAGTTAACAAAGGCACATGGTTCATATCCCTTCAAATTTTAAATACTCAGGATTATGTGGACATTAACTAAACTTAAAGGATGAACTTATCACTGACCTCTAATGGGCAACCAATAAACCGTCTGCCAATGTCGAATCCCACCGTGCATATACATCGAGTCGGCGTGTTTCCGAGCACACAACTCAGCTTTTGATACTTGTTGGCGGTACAAAACTCGTAGTCGAAGTTGTGTTGCGGGAGTCTGCTGGAGTCATACTCTAGATCCCGCATTTGATCACTTTCCAAAGAGGGGGAGGGTGTCTTGTTTAGGATGGATCGAGTGACCTCCTTGCTTTGTACATGCTTAAAAGGTGAGGAATGATTGGGATTAGACAACGTAATTCGGATCCGTATTACACCGACCTCCTGATGACTTTAGGCAAGTGCTCAGTGGTGACCAATGTCGTCATGGCTCCGCCAATGTCTCTGCCAAGAGCGACTGAAAGAACTGGAGGAGCCGCACTGAATCCATCGACACCACTCATCTAGGTTCCCCAATGTCACGGCCACGCGAGGCAATTTGGGGGCTAAAATATTTGGAGGCTATCTCGGTATTTGAGGAGGACGTGGAAACTTTGGGGATCTTATAACGACCGGGGAACTATTAATCACACTCTGTTGTATACGACACACGGTTTTCACACAAATTTTGTGAGATGGCAACGTGGGTGATACATGGTTCCTGTAACATAACTATATGTGATGTGCTACTCGATACATATGGGGCTATAAAAGTTTACACTTTGGAAACTCATAATAAAAATTATGTTATGCTGATAAAGATAGCGGTAGTGACCAAGGCACCCGGTACCATATAGGAGGTCAATCCTGAGTCGGTCTATGGTGTCGGTGTTATAGGAATTCCATACTTGGTCAGTCTGTGATGGCGACATGATAGGAGGTCAAGCCTGGGTCGACGCCGGGAGATAGAAGGAGCTCAATCCCCGTGGCCGGCTCTGGCAAGATTGAAGCACATCCCCTGCAGTCAAAGGAGGGATTGTGGAGCTCGGACTTCACGCGGTTGCCACGGTAAGCTTTGCTCCTCGACCCTGTCGTCTCGCCGTTCCTGGGTTGAGGTCGTTTCACGGCTAATTAATTATTGTATTATTTTTGTTGGGTGCCTTAATTTAGGTATTAAATTCATATAAGGGTACTATTGTATGTATAAATTGACTGGGCATTAATTAATGTCATTGTACAGTTGTATAACATTATGCAACTCCCTCCATTTTCAAAATAAAATCTTGTGATTCATTCACGCATCTTTGGGCATCCATTAATCCATTTATTAATATTTTTTGAATTCCTCCTTGCATGTGCAGATGGAATAATCTGAATGGATGGGGATCGGAGAAGCTCAAGTTTTGTGGAAAGCATAAAGGAATTCATGGATTTTGCGTAATGGACAAAGAGGAGAATTGGCGAACAAGATTATGTTCTTTGTCGATGCATGATTTGTAACAACGAGGAAGTGATACTCTAGAAGATTCCCTTTTTATTTTGTTATCACCGTATGATTTATTTGGTTGTTGAATTCATCACCACATCATGTACATCATCCGCATTGCATTGGCACTCCGTTGCAATCATTTTTCAAAACATGCATTCGTTGTTAGTTGTCGGTTCTCTCCATTTTCATCGATGACCGTTGCGAGTCCAACCACACACTCACGTGCCCGTAACATTGCTTATTTTTTAAAGGTGTGTATTAAACATTCTCGGAATGGGTTCAAAGTTGGTGTGTGGTCTTATTTTAGTGTAGGTAGACCACTTAGAAAATTTCATCGCATTCAGAGGTTGTTTGATACCTGAACAGTTAAACATATAGCGGCACTATGTATTTTTGTATTTAAAAAATCTATCATGGGTTGTTCATTTTCCTCTCTTCTCTCAGCCCATGGTAACTTTACACAGCCCACTAGCCTAGCTATGCCCTCTCCGCTTCTAGACCGTCCGATTGAGATCGAATGGTCTGAAAACGAGCTAAAACCGTTAACCTAGCACCCAGCCTATAAATAGGGAACCTATGTAACACCCAAGATGAGATCCTATCCTTATTTTAGCACGAGGGCCTCGACAGGTATAGAAGTGCATCTCGTCATTTTTCAAGAATCCATATCGTTACAAGTACATGTACAGAAGAGATCAGTATATGGAATTGGCTTCAACTCCCCACAAGCTACGATACGAACAACATAATACAACAATATATACAATCATCATGTAAAAGAACAGGGTCCGACTATGGACGAAGACAACGATACAAGAACGACGTCCATCCTTGCTATCCCGGGTTGCCGGCCTGAAACCCATCCTAGATCGATGATGATGAAGAAGAAGAAACTCCAAATAACACAATCATCGGGCTCACTTCAAAGTATTGCTTTACCTGTACTTGCAGTTGTTGTTGTAGTAATATATGAGCCACAGGGACTTAGAAATCTCATTCCAAAGGTATCAGGACTAGAAAATCCTAAAGGGTGAGGTCTGGTTAACTGGTGAGGCTGTAGCAAGTGACTAAGCATTTATTTTAGTGGCTAACTTACGAGTACAAGAATAAAAGGGTGATAATCTATGCATAATCGAACATGAACCAATAATGATCAAATGAATGATCCTGAACACCTACTTACGTCAGATATAACCCCATTGTGTGTTGTTCCGGATGCAGAACTCACGAGAAGATACAGTCACGGTTACGCACACAGTTGCCATATTTTAGTCAAGTTTACTTCATGTTATCTAGAGCCGGATGTTAAACAAAGTTTTCAGGTCTTCCACATAACCGCGACCATGGCTTTCTGAAAGATTTAACCCTGCAAGGGTGGGCCAACTAGTCCATCACAAACTACCGCACGCCGCGTCGGAAATCTCGATCGCGGAAAACCCGTGATCTCCTCAGATTCCTAGTGGAAAACCTCAACCTCAATAGTAGTCGCGTATCTTGTTCTTAGGGCACACCGGATGAGCCATGGTTACCACGCCGAAACATTGAGTTGCCTCTAGGGCGTTAATAAGACGCTCCATTTGGTACCAATGCCATCAGGACTGGTCCCCCCTGTATTATGTTGAATTAATCCTCGGCTAGTGCTAAATCCCTATGCGATAATTAGTTATTAGTATTATTATGTTTGGCAAATATATTACCAATGTTGGTCCTTGCGAGACAAGTTTTATCCCAAAACGAAAGTGAAGGGGGTCCCCATAACAACCCCAATCATGTTAGGAGCACTCAATATGGAACTTAACACCGGTAGCCGAAACTAAGGCCGCAAGATGAAAAAAAACACCAGGATAAAAGGCCAAGCCTTCCACCTTTACCAAGTATATAGATGCATTAAATTAAATAACTATAATACGTTGATATAACAAGGAACCCATGTCCTCACATGGAAGCAACTACACCTGCTTCTAGGAATTCTATCAAAAGGCTGAGCAAGCGGTAACAGAGTCAAATGGTGGTTTGCTGGGTTGTGGTAAGGTTAGAGGATTTTCATGGTAATGCTGGGAGGTTGACATGTAAGTGGTAGGCAGCGAGACATAGCAAATCAAATAAGACAACTAGCATGGCAATGATAGTAATGGTATCTAGGGAAATGGTCATCTTGCATGTGATCCCGCTTGGAAGAAGATGAATATGTGAACCAGACGAACCAACATAGTGGAATGAATACTCACATTCCGACACTCTTTCGGAACTCTATCGAGAAGAAGCAATCTGGAAGCAAGAACCAACACACAATATTCACCACAACATATGAATGCCATGATGCATAAACACATATGATGCATGTCTGTTTTAATTAGGCAAAGCATGACAGGCACAACAATTTATTACTACACATTAAATGAATCTCAATATGCAACGAGTTGCATATTGGGAAAACTCCATATGAAATTACTTAGTCCACTCCCGTTTAGGTACACAACAATATTAAATATTGTTAAACATGGCAAGAGGTGAAGCATAAATAAACTATTTGTCTAGGTATTTTAAATGAGGTTGTAAACAACATATAGCATTTCCAAAATGATCCCACATGTTAATTTTGACAATTTATATTTGTTAAGCACCAAAACAAAGTGGACAATGTCATTCTACACGTCATTATAGTCGATTCACATATATAACTCATTTAAAACGGAGCTACTGTCTAAAAGATATAACCAACACAAGATGATACGGCATGAAAGCAAAATGCATGCAAAAGACAACCACAACATGTTAAAACATGGATGCACAAGACATTATGAAGCTACGCAATGTTCTACACAAGTTTAAATGAGGCCAGAACAACAAATAACTATTCTGGAAAGTCCCCATATGTAATTTGGATTTGCTACAGATCTTCCTAAAACACAATTTCAGAGTTTTTAAATTGAGAAATAAATGCTACCATGTTATCGTACACATTTTTCTAGCCAAGTTACATATGTGGACCATTTTAGTCAAAGCTATGGTTATCTAGTTATTGTGAAAACCATTTTCACAAGGCAATTAAATCAAAATTAAATGAAACAACAAGTTAAACATTGTAAACATGTGTGCAAGTTGTTTATTGTGAAACTACACAAGATTCTAAGCAGGTTTCACATATGAAGTTTTTAAATCCGATGTACGGTTAGCTTGCTATGAATGAAATCATTTTAATATTGTATCACACAAATCTATGGAAACAACATGTTAATCAACTTTAAACATGTATGAAAGTTGGAGAATATTAATCTACGCGGAATTGTGGACATTTTACATATATAGAGTATTTTCATACGATTCACGGAAAATTAGTTATTAGCAATTTAAATCATGCATTTTTCTATAATTATAAATACACCAGATAGTTGTTAAATTCGTCTAAAGGAAAAAAGCGCACTGGCCGAATTAGCGAGCGCAACATATCTATATAGAGCCTTGAGCGACATATAGGCATGGGGGCAGCTCACCATGGGCCAAGGCCCAGCTCAGTGCAGCGGGAGAGGCACGCTGGACGACGCCTTGGCGAGGCAAGACGGACCTGTGCGGGGGTTGTTGGGCCGGTGCGCGGGTAGGATGGCCCACGTGGTGGCACGACTGGGCTTCGGGCGAGGTAGGCAGGCTGACCAACGATGCGGGAGGTCGATGCCCACAATGGTGCTTGGGGCGTCGTGCTCCTCTTGCTCCCGCACGAGCAGAGGCACAGGCGACGCTCCATCGAGGGGCGGCTTCGTAGGTGTCCGGGGGCGGCTGGCGTGACGGCGTCCACCCAGATCTGGCCGGATCCAACGACAGCACGAGCACGAGCGAGGCTCTCGTCAGGCATGCATGGTGGCGGCGGAGCTCCGAGTGCGGCCACGGCAGTTGGCGACGGGGACATGGATGGGCGCGGCGGTGAGATGGGGTGCGGCTACGGAGGCGAGGTGCAGGAAGGAGGCTCGCCGGAGGGCACAACTGCAGGGCGACGAGCAGCATGTCTAGTGGCACGGGCTGCTGCTCGATAGGAGCGGGGCTCCCGTGGCCGTGAAGGGACGACCATTTTTCATACTATTGTATCACGATCCGACGGCTTCGACCGTGGCGTTAGCTTAGGTGGGTTGTGAAGAGTGATGGTGGGATGAGATGAGAGAGAGTTTGTGGCCCGTGACATGCGTTTTAAAATACCGAAACATTCGATAATAAACAGATGACGGTGCCACTACGGTTGACCGTTCGGGTATCAAACGGACTCTGATTGTGATAAAATTTTGCACGCACCTACCTACACTAAAATAAGGCCGGGCACCAAGTTTCAACCCAATCCGAGAAAGTTTCATACACACTAAAATAAGGCCGGGCTGTTACAACTCTCCTACACTAACAAGAGATCTCACCCTGAGATCTATGATTGAAAAGGGGAAGAGGAAGCAAAGCGAGCGGTAGAACTTAGTTGCTTCTTAGAAAAAATGAGTAAAACAAACGATCCTTGAAGGTTGCAAATTGATGAAGAATGACATGAGGAACAAACAAGAATTTCAATGGAAATTTCGACAGCACTTCGGTAGGAAAGAGGGCAAAAATTGATAAGATGGAAAGAAATTGAAAAGACTTCACAACACTACGGTAAAATGGATTGGCAAGGGAAGAATATTATCTTGACAAACTGATATGCTGAGTTGAAGAGACCAACAACATAAAGCCTGTGGAAGAAAGAATAGAAACTAGATCATTGGTGAGAAAAGGACAAACAAGAAAAATAACAACTACTACCACAATTGAATTTGAGAAGCATCCATGAGAAGAGGGATTGAACAGGGTTGTTGGAAAATCAACAACAAAAAGAAGATGCTTTTAGATGGCTTATGAAAACCATCTGAGATAATGACGTGACAACCAACTACTAATGAAACAAATATTACTTAGGAGGAACAAGATATGCAAACTTCTTTCACCAAGTGGATACATTAAGAACTTGGATCAACGATAATCACCATAATTGCCACAATCCTTAGGAAAAACTTTAGGTGAAATCCAATCCAAGATTACTCAACGGAAGAAAAGATGGGTTGAAAATAACTCATGATCGAGAAATTGGTGGGTTTAACTCTCTCATTCGTGAAACAAATTATCTTCGAGACTCTTCCACTAACAAGAATGTTATAACACCACCTCAAAGGATAAAGGAGGAAGAATTGTACTTGGAGATGCAAGAGAACGAATACTTGAGGTACTACCACAAGATTGTTGAAGAACACCTTGAGAATGAATTATTCCTTGACGAACCACCTTGTAGAACCTTCGTATACAAAAGAATGATAAACAAAATGAAGGTTGGAAAAAATAAAATTATGAACTTGCAAAATATAGATGAAGCTTCACGAAGAGATACTTGAGAAAACATGGAACTCCGGAAAGAAAAAGTGAGAACACTTGAAATTGAGAATTGATATCCTGAACAAGCTCCGGAAGAAGGATTGAAATCACCTCAAGGAACAAGAATAAGAATTACGTTATGTTTATCCTTCATCAAGTTAAATTGACCACAAGCAACGGATTTAGCATACCACTTATTCTTCTTCAAAAGATTGGAGAGAGGTAGAGATAGAACACAAACTTGAAGAAGTATTGAACGAAACACTGGTAAGAATTTGGAATAAAAGAGGATAATATAAATGAACTAGGCTACATGAGGACAATAGAGCACGATTCGATTAGAGAATGCATAAACAAGCCACCGTTAAGAATTCCAAATGAATGAGAATATCATGTATGAAACAAGATACATGAGATTGAAGAGATCATGATCAACCTAACACAAAACTTCAACAAGGCACCGGAATAATTGAGATACAAACGAAGGGACAACAATTGCAAAGCTGAAACCTGAGAACGAAGAAATCTTCTGAAATGATGGCCTTCGGAGGATTGAGAAATGAAAACAACTCTGAAGTGCACTGGCTAGATATGGAAGGAATTACTCATGATCGAAAACAACTTGAGAGAGAGCACGAAGCCGAGATGACAATTCTTGAAAAGAACGTAGAAAGGTTTAACACAAACACTTCTTCGGTCTTCACGCTGAGAATAATAGCAAGAATCACCATCATGAATTACTGAGACACTCCAGAATATTGAATTAGGAAAGGTTGAGCAAATGATGAGAAACAAATTTGGAACGATCTTGGAGAAGAAACATGACTCAAGGAATACATTGTTATGTCACATCTGAAAAGAATTAGAGATCACTCGAAAATATTAGAAGAGCCACGTGAGAATCTGGGAAAACCTGTGGGTTATGGGCCCACTCAAAGAGAACACCATTGAATGGTTTGCTTAGAAAGAGAGATTGCACCAGTACAAATGAAAACTTGATGAGGTGACAAGCTCGATATAATTTGGATGGATTCGAGATGAAACATGAATATTCTAAAACATCTTCAGCACTCCCGATATAATAGAGAGGGATGAATAAGAATTCGAACATGGGAATCATTGAAGGAATGAAATTGATATAATGAACACCGAAGGCTTGAATTGAATCCACCGGAGAAGAAAACAAGAATGGTGAATGATGAACTCGAAACTCCTCAGAATCTTCACAATGAATGACCAAAAACAATATGGAAGAGAAGATAGAGGAAGAAATATGAAAATGAAATGCACATGGATGATAATTGAATTACTGAAGAAAAGGGCGGGAGGGCGAGGAAAAACAAAGACAACATGGGGCAGATGATACGAACTCCGGAAAGAAATAAGAGGATTGATCTTGCAAATATTGGAAACGATTGAATTAAATTGAAGATAAGCGCTCCGGTTGAAAAGAATTGACATGACGACTCCGGCTTGAAAATAATTGATAAGACAATTTGATTGGACAAAAGAATTAATTAGCACTCCCATAGAACCGCTTCAGAAAGATATAAAATCACCACGTGACACCGAAGCAACTCGAATTACCATAGTCCTGCGAAATAGAGGATGAGGCTTATGAAACAAGCCAGAACAATTACATAATAGAGGTTTCATCACATATTTTCGTGGCAAGGTTGTCACCAGCTCTATGTTACATTAGCCATCATGTACAAGGTAGGGCACATGACATACGAATCGTCCCCTAGTCGTAGCAAGCTACAAGGACTCTTTAAGACACAATGACAACCGCTGTAAGGAAGATCGTGAACAAATGAATCCACTAGATGTCCAACCGCAACCTCACATCATGCATCTGTTGGAACTAATTGAACTCCCACCTAAGAACTCCCGAAATTTTCTGGTTATGCAATCGAGTCCACGGATACAAGGAGTAAAATCCATCAATAAACTCCTACCAATAAAACTACCTGTCCAGTGCATCACATCCGTCAACACATAACCAGAGATCTCAGAAACTCGTCTACCTCATACCCTCGTAAACACATCGATACCAAGTATGGTAGTATATCCGAATGCTCTCCACCAGTACTGGGGATGCCTGACTCCTCTCGCCACTACTAGTATCAAAGCAAATTCGAACATCCTCCATCCTGAGATACTATGGAAATTTAACGATAGCGAGTGTGACAAGAATCCCCTGGATCTTAACTCCTCGATAACAGCATGCACCAAGAACAAAATCCCGGTCACGACAACATAGTAGAGGTTCCCAAATACCCTCGTGATCCTAAATTTTTGGGAGTGAGAAGAGGAGTAGAATTAAATTCTCAGTCGTAAACCTCACAAGAGAATATGTGAGGATAAAAATAATCCTACTCCATGATATATAACTAGACTCAAAGTAATTTTTCACTAGACTTGACTCGGCCAAGTTCGATCAATCAAGGGGGCTCCTAGGTCGGTACTTCTCTGATACCAACTTGTAACGCCCAAGATGCGATCATATCCTTTTTTGGCATGAGGGCCTCAACAGTGATAGAAGCGCATCTCGTTGTTTTGCAAGAATGGATATCATTACAAGTACATGTACAGAAGAGATGAGTATATGGAATTGGCTTACACTCACCACAAGCTACAATATGAACAACACCATACAACAATATATTCGATAACCATGTCGAAGAGCAAGATCCAACTATCGACAAAAACAACAATAAAAGAACGACGTCCATCCTTGCTATGCCAGGCTGCCGGCCTGGAATCCATCCTAGATGGATGATGATGAAGAAGAAGAAACTCCAAATAACAGAATCATCGCGCTCACGTCGAAGTATCGCTTTACCTATAGCGTGCAACTGCTGTTATAGTAATCCGTGAGCCACATGGACTCAGCAATCTCATTTCTAAAGGTATCAAGACTAGAAAATCTTAATGGGTGAGGTATGGTTATGTGGTGAGGCTGCAGCAAGCGACCAAGCATTTTTTTGAGTGGATAACTTACGAGTACATGAAAAAGGGGGATGGTCTATGCATAGTAGAACGTGAACTAATAATAATCAAATGAATGATCCTGAACACCTACTTACATCAGACATAACCCATTGTGTCCTCTTCCGGATGCAGAACTCATGAAAGGAGACAGTCAAGGTTAAGCACACAGTTGCCATATTTTAATTAAGTTTACTTAAAGTTATCTAGAACTGGATGTTAAACAAAGTTTCCAAGTCTGCCACATAACCACGGGCATGACTTTCCGAAAGATTTAACCCTGTGGGGGTGCTCCAACTAGTCCATCACAAGCTACCACACGCTGCGTCAGAAACCTCGACCTTGGAAAACCCGTGATCTCCTCGGATTCCTAGTGGAAAAGCTTAACCTCGAGATAGCCCAAAGTATCATTGGAATCCCTCACAAAAGACGTTCGAGAAAGGCAAAAGAAATCCAACAAGGTTGCCCGACATGGCAACAATCCCAATAGGAGTCGCGTATCTTGTTCTCTGGGCACACCGGATGAGCGATGGTTACCACACCGGAACATCCAGTTTCCCGGGGGGCGTTAATAAGCTGAAGTGTTTGGGACCAACAAATCAACACTCCCCCCTATATTATGTTGAATTACTGCTTGGCTAGGGCTAACTCCCTATGCGGCAATTAATTATTAGTATTATTATGTTGGGCAAACATAGTACCTATGTTGGGCCTTTCCAGATGATTTTTGTCCCAAAACGGAAGTCAAGGGGGTCCCCATAACAACCCCAAGCATGCTAGGAACGTTCAATATGGAACTTAACACCGGTAGCCAAAACTAATGCGAAAAAGATGGAACAAAAAACCAGGATAAAAGGCCAAGCCTTTCCACCTTTTACCAAGTATATAGGTGCATTAAATTAAATAGCAATAATATGGTTATATAACAAGGAACCCATGTTTTCAGATGGATGCAACTACACCTGCAACTAGGAACGCTATCAAAAGGCTGGGCAAGCAGTAAAATAGCTAAACAGTGGTTTGCTGGGTTGTGGAAAGGTTATATGCTTTTCATGGCAATGTTCGGAGGCTAACATTTAATTGGTAGGCAGCGAGACATAGGGAAATAAATGAGACAACTATCATGGCAATGATAGTAATGGTGCCTACGAAAATGGTCATCTTGCGTGTGATCCCTCTTGGAAGAAGAACCAATTCGTGAAGCACACGAACCAACGTAGTCAAACGAATCCTCACATTCCGACACGCTTGGGCAACTCTATCGAGAAGAAGCAATCCGGAAACAAGAATCAACACACGATATTCACCAAAACATGTGCATGACATAATGCACAAACACATATGATGCATGTCCGATTTAATTATGCAAGGCACAGCAGGCACGATAATTTGTTACTACACATTAAATGAAGCTCAATATGCAACGAGTTGCATATTGATGAAACTCCATATGGAATTACTTAGTCCACTCCCGTTTAGGTAAATGACAATATTAAATGTTATTAAGTATGGAAAGAGGTGAAGCATATATAAACTATCTATATTGGCATTTTAAATGTGGTCGCAAACAACCACTACTAGGAGAAAGCCTACAAGTAGCGCTGATTTTTCCCTTACCAGTAGCGTTGGGGGCAAGACCACTGCTAACACGCTACAACTAACCTGTTAGCAGTAGCGCTCGATTTAAAGCGCTACTGTGTCTACGTTAGCAGCAACGCTGGAATAAATAAAGCGCTATACTGCTAATATTCCAGCTCTACTACTAATATTCCTTCTTTCAATATTTAATTCCAGTCGTATTTTTGCCCCCCCTATGTATTTGTGCATGCTCTAAACAATAGTTACATCGTATCATAATAAACATGCATTATTCCCATCATATCATATACATAAATTACTCTCGTCATTTGTACCATCATCATCATTATCCAACACATAATATCGTTATCCAACACAAATATCATCAAATCTCGAAAATAGCAATACACACAAGTCATGTCACACCCACAAGTTTCATCATCATTATCTAAACCATCATCTAGAAGAGAAAAGCGGTCAACATGAGAAAGAGCGCGACTATGCAGTTCTTCTTGAGGCACAGGTTTCGCTTCCTCTCTTGCCGTAGCATCCACCTCAAGTAACTCATTTCCACTTCGGCTCTGCTGTCGAACCCTCTATGGCTAGCGCCCGGGTATCTGTCCACCTCAGCATGAGCGTCTGGCCAGTGATCGTACACTCGTGGAACCCTTCCAATGAATACGGCGTAGCAACCCTTCGCCATCTCTGATCTATGTACATGCATCATAAGTTGATTAACAACGACATATAATATGCAACATAATGTACTTGAGAAACACAAAGTGGCATAGTTAGCATAATACAAGCAGTAAAAACATAAATAACAAAGTTCCTCATACACAAACTAATTAACTAGACCAATGTATACGCTAGTTCATAGAAAGCCGGTAGTAATAATTATAAACACACATTATCATCGTCAATCACTCCTCCATGTCGGCGCCCCAATCTTCATAGTTAGGGATGACTGACCCGAGCTGGTTGAAAGGCTTTTGGTCAAAATGTTGAGCGCATAGCAGTTCTCGGACATTCTCCCACCTCATTGTCCATTGGAAGAACATCCCTCCTTGTTCAACGACCTGCTTCATGATCACTTGGGAAAGTTCACACTTTATGTGATAAAACTCAGCTCGGATTCGATGACCCGATGTCGTTCCTATGCTTGTGGTCCAGTTCACAATCTCGGCATCGCGAGAATTAGCTAACATGCGAAGGTGTTAATTATCCCTTGTGTACTCGACCATGTGATGCATGAGGTAGAATCCATCAGCCTTACTAGTGTTCGGTTGTTGGATGCACCAGAAGTTGGTCTTATGGCTGAAAGTCGGCGCTTGATTCCTATACTATTTCACCTTGATATATCTACCAATAAGGTTGAAGGTTATCAAGGCACTATCAAGAACACTCTTTATGTGCGTGTAATCCTTTTTCTCGATGTTCTTTGATGAGTCCAAGTATAGAGCATGGGAGTATTGTGGGTACAGACAGATGTGGATGCCCCCCCCGCTACGCAAAATCGGTACACCTCAAATTAGCCTTAATGCTAGCAAAGGAATGATCAGAACTTACGAAAGGATATCCGCGGATGACTTACGTGGTATGATAAGGAAGGAGAATCAATTCCTTATTTAGCAATCACGAAATCACTGATGTACTTGCTCGCATAGTCAAGGTGCTCCTTGCAGACTGCCAAGAAGCTCTCGTGCATGTAGTACAGGTCTACAACGTAGATATATTCTATGTTCTCGCGCCTCATGATGTAGTTGAGATACACCGCATATAGGCGGATGAACAGAAAATCCAGCTTGGTCATGTGGAACATGTCGTAGATGTATTCAAATCGCAGGATGAACTTATCCGCGGGCCATGTGTCGACGTATGACATCACACCCAGAACCTGAGTCGGGTAAAGTGGGTAGTATCCTGGTTTTTCCGTGATGAGAAGTCTTCTCTCTATGGCCAGCACATCATCTTGAAGTCTCCTTAAATCATTGTTCTGGAGGTTCTCTACCGCTTTCTGAGGTAGGATCAGGTTGCCGGCGACATGGAAATGATCCGCACCTACGACATGTATTTTTTCTACCTCCCGGGGCTTTAGAGGCGGCTGGCTGCTTGAAGCAGCTCCCGTGCCTTTAGATCCTTTCTCCTCCGGTCTCCTCCTTAGCTTCTTGGCGAGTGTCGGTAGTGAGACCGCCATAACTTCCCTAACCACCACCCCCAGCGTCGTCAGGCTAATTACCAATGGATGGCCCCCGTGTTGTTCTTGCTGGGTAGAGGCGGCATCTTGAGTCGTCTCCCGCGAGGATCGCATGAAGAGATACTTTTTGCAGTCTCCCATAGGACGTTGCGGCTCCGGCAATTCAGGCATCATCAAGTCATCTCCATGCTCATAGCCTGAGTCATTCTCCCAAGCATCGTCATAGACGGTATTTATATACTGGTTAGGGTCATCAGCATCCTCCGCCATGACATCATCAGCATTTGCTTCTTTGACGGGGGCGACGTCAGCTGGCACTAATGGAGCCTCTCCCTCACCGTGCCGACCACTATCACTCACCGCGACACGTCCATGTAATTCGGTAGGAGGGGTGGTGTTCATACCTTGTTGAGGAGTTGTCGTTGGTGTGCTGCCGGGCGCCTTGACACGAAGGTGAGTCTTCGGCCAAGGGAAGATCCAGCTCTTGCTTGCGCCAATTTGTTTAGGGACCTCGTTGTCATCAGCTGGTGTCGGAAGAGGCAAATCCTCGAAGCCCGCTTTCACAATGGCCACACAAACTTTGAAGACGCCATGGGGCATCTATAGGTTGTGGAGCATGCGGTCCTTCGGCTTCATGATCGTTTCCTTTCCCACATCTATCTTCTGGCCATTGAGAACGTACACTAGGATGCACAGGGTTTCGTCAGCCTATGAAGACATGACTATGACGTCGGACATCCGAAAGGCAACTGAAACGGAAGACAATATAGACATGCTGGTGAAGTGTGTATGATGCGTAATTACCGTGATGGCGTCGAGCTCACCCAAAGACGACACCCCGCTGAGCACGCCAGAGATGGAGGATGAGCTGCTATGAACCGGAGAAAGACCAGGTACGGGAGTATCCACGGTTGCGTGAGCAGGTGCTGGTGGTACGATGTTCGCTGAATTGCTCCAAACAAAACTGAGAAGGGGAAAGTCCTCTGGCCTTTTTTCTGGAATCGTCCTCACAAACTCAAAAACTGCCGGAACCAAGTGCCCCAAGGAAGCTGCCGCAGCTGCATTTACCTTATCGTCGATTAACTTGGCCAGCTCTTCTTTGGTCTCAACTTTGCTCTTATCTACCGCGTGCACAACCTTCTTGTCGATGGTCTATTGAGAGAGCTGTCTTCTCTGCTTTTTTCCTCCGGCTTTTCGTGGTACCACTTCATCCACGAGGCGCCATCTCCTACGCCGTGCACACGTCCATAAGACGGAGGTTTATTCTTTTATATTATGTTCCTTAGTGATTCTTGCATGTTCTCCGTTGCTTTTTATTGCTTTGGCCAAGTAGTAGATCATAACTCTAAGAGGGAGCGTTATGCATGATTGTGGTTTCAGGCCCCTCGATGTCTAACTTGAGTGACAGAAACATGAGACTAGGGGATGTGCTTGTTGCCACCAGGGAGAAAACAACGGTGCTTCTGACCACAGTTGCAACTATTGTTTACCTTACGCATAGTGTCATGGGAATAAGCCTGACAATAGATGAGTAGGGTACGAAAGTAGAGGGCCGAGTCCTAGCTACGGCAAGGTTGTATGAGTTCAGGCCCCTCTGCGGTGGAGGTAATAGCCATATGTCTCAGTGCTCTGGAGCTTTTGTGTTGAGTGGAATATAGGTGTTACAGAAAGCGAACACTTGTGCCAGAGGGGAGGGGTGTCTTATATAGAGTGCGTTGCCCCTCATAAGTGTCCAACCTTCAAGGGTGCGATAAGTGAGATTAAATGCATACGTTACAGGTAATGTATGCCATAAATGATAATAACTATAGTAGTCTAACGTATGACCATTGGCCTCCCTGAGGTGGCTTCTGGCCTTCTATGTCGACTGGCTTCTGGTCTTTACTGAGTGGAATCTAGTGGTCGAGCATAAGATAATCCTCCGAGTGGTTTCCTACCGAGTGGACAAGAGGTTGTATTAATTCAGTCGGTAGGTATCTTGTGACCTTCAAGCTAATAATGAGGTGCCCTTGGGTAGGACTTATAGGTCAGGCCTATGACCCTACCCTAGGTCTATAACCCCATCATTAGCCCCCGAATGGATCGAGGTTCAAGTGGTGAAAGTGTAGCTGTAAAACTTGATATAGGAGGCTGAATTTGAATGCCCTTCAAAGTTTTGTTGAATTGGATGTCGATTGAAATCTTCATCATTCGCCTTGATCAATTCTGCTTGGTAAAAAACGTCTGAGCGAATTTGAGGATCCGAGTGAACTAGTGAATCAGCGCGTCTGACGGGATCTTCTAATGTGACTAGTCACCCTGTCAGCCCCGGATTTTCCGGTATATGAAAACTTCGGTTGCCGCGCGTTACGCGGCGATGACGTCAACGCCATCAAGTGGACCGCGTCGCCTCGATTCCGGCGCCTCTAGCTCCGCCACGTATCTGGCGGTGGCGAGCGAGGGGATAAGCTGAGGGTCCACTTGCCACAAACCTAGTCGGTTGGCTATAAAAACCGCCGGCGCTAGGGTTCGGAATGGAATCGGCTCTTTCTTCTCCTCTTCTATTCCTTCTCCTTAGCTAAGAGCGCAACTCTCAGCAGACAATATTGCCGCCGTAGCCATGAGGAAAGGGCAAACCAACAAGCTGGAGAAGGCGAAGAAGAAGGGCGGCTCCAAGCCCAGGAAGCAGGCTCTCCCGCCGGGCTAGATCCAGGGGTATTTCCTTCGATCCACTATGCGGAAGGAGGACGTCCTTGAACTCGTCGAGCACAGTATGACGGCGGACAAATATTGGACGCTTTTTGGTGATGAAGTCGAGCCCGAGCCGCGCGAGGGAGAGCGAGTCCTCCTCCTGACCCACGTCGAAAGAGGTTTCTCCCTGCCACCTCATCCTTTCATTAGGGGGTTCTTGAACTTTGTCGGGGCGCAGTTGCATCATTTCCCTCCGAATGCCATTACCCACCTTTCTGCCTTTGTAACCTTATGCGAGTGTTTCTTGCGGTGTTCTCCTCACTAGGGACTCTTTAAATCTATCTTCACTATGCTTTCTCAGTCGATGAAGAAGGTCAATCCGACTGATGACAAGACCCATGTCATCTAGTTGTGTGGGGGCTTAGGACTTCAAAAGAGAGCCAAAAGTAGTTATCTTGTCATGAATTTTCCCGAGTCGGTTCGCAACTGGCAAGCCACTTGGTTTTATTGTAGTGATGTCGCTTGCCGAAATATGTTGAGTGGACTTCCTCCCTTTACTTCAGCGTGACCGAGTGCTCCGAGGACGTTAGTGTCGACGAAGGAGGAGAAAGCTCAGGTGAAGCCTTTAGTCAAATCGCTGATTGGTCTTGCCCGCAACGGAGTGAGAGGGATGGATCTGTTAGAGACCTTCCTTGGAATACTTATCCAGCCTCCCCAAGCTTGGGACCACACTATGTGGCATTACACTGGTCCAAAGGACTCCACTCGGTCTCATCCTAAGGAAGTGGATGAAGACACGGTAGCGAAGTGGATCCACGGAATAGCTGGTCCTTGTGATAATCCAAAGGTTGCGAAGAGAGTCCTCCCCTTCTCTGCTCCAAACCCGCCGATAAATAAGGTTAGTTCTGCTCTATTGAATACCTTTTCATTACCAACGAGTGCTTGCGATTTCCTTGTCGACTGAGCTTGTGAGTTGCATCTTGCAGGCATGGACGAACTTGCATTCTCCGGTCTCGAACGGCAATGCACTCGACATCGAGGAGGGGAGCATGGAGGACAGCGCGGAGAGCGAGGAATACGTCGAAGACAGTGAGGAGACCGAGGAGGAGGAGTCGGAGGAAAGGGAGGAGGAAGACTCGTCACCTTCTCGCCACGACCCCCGGTCTAAGCAGTGTCATAACCCTGCGGGCACTCCGAGCAAGCCTTTGGTGTCGAGTGGCAGGAACGCCAAACGTGTCAAGGGATTGTCTGGCAAACCGGTGGAGCAGCCTGCAAAGGTGTCGAAGCCTAGCGGACCCAAACCTCGTAAGTCTCTGCCTAGAATAAGGATCGCCCTGTTAGTCGGCTTTGCGTAATATTTAATCTTCCCATCTAATCTGAGTGAACTTTTCTGGTTGTTGATGACCGAGTGGAATTTCATTGACGGAGTTGTTACCTCTGTGATGTCATCGCCGCGAGGGGCCGAAGACCCCATGGAGGTTGATACCGCAAATGCAGCCACTTCACAGCTAGTTTTTACTTATTTTTCACTCTGCATTACTCTTCCATGTGTATGATTTTCTCGCTGTAACTTCTTGCATTTCCGTCTGCCAGCCGCGCCGCCAATAGAGGTCATCCAACTGGATGACGATGATCAAAGGCAACTTGCTGCTGAGGCGGAACCTATTGTGTCTGAGGTCCATGTGGTGGAGATGCCTCTGGTGAGTGCTCTGCCTGTCAGTTTGGTTGTTGTCACCACAACACCGACTGGGTTACAGTCGGGCGCTCCAATTGTTTCTGCCGCAACCTCGGGGTTGATGTCGCCTACGACCGTGTACGCCACGCGTCGAATTCCTGAAGACCAGACTGGTGCTGCCAAGGAGGCTATGATCGAGGTGGAGGTGATGTGCGGCAAGCAAAAGGAACTTATGACGCCATCGTCTCGGTGTATAACAACAGCGTGGTGCTCCAAGAAAACGTCCGAGTAAGTGCGAGAGTAAGTTTGAATTCTGACTCACACCCACTTGGTGTTTTTGTAGAAATGTCCTTGTTTTATCTTTGTTCTAGTGGGGTCACTCCGAGTGAACCCACTGGGTGTAGTCCCGGAGACCACTGCCATGTGGTTGCACTGGCAGGGGTCTTAATTAGTAGAGACTTTCTTTTTTGTTGATTGCAGTCAGCGAGAGCTGATCTGGTTGAGTGTTGAATCCAATGGGGGCAAGCTAAGCACCCACTGGGTGTAGTCCCCGAGACTATTATTAATCGGTAGTGAATGATAATAGTCTTAAGGACTTGAATGTATAATCTTTTTGGCTCGTCAGGACAGACCTGATCGAGTGATAAACCCGTGGGGTCACGTCGAGTGAACCCACTGGGTGTAGTCCCCGAGACCGTTATCGAGTGCTTGCATCGGCACGGGTCTGATCGGACACATACCTTTTTCTTCAATCGAATTAAGTTTTTATCACTCAGAAGTGAATTAACTTTGATCGTATATCACTCGGAAGTGAGATATATGTCGACTTATGTTTGTCTTCTGATCCTTTTAGAAAGCTTCTCAAGCAGGTACTGCGTATGCTACCTTGGATGCATAGAAGACTCAACTGGTTGCGAACCTGGAGGAGGCTACAAATGAAGTAGCTGCTTTGAAGAAAACGCCAGAGGAGAAGGACAAAGCATTGGTCGAGGCACAGGCAACCAGCAAGAGCTTGCAGGTGGAGGTGGAGAAGATGCAGAAAGAGCGGTACAAGTGGATGAACCAGTTGAAGGATATTAACAAGAGGGTGAATGCTCAGGAAAAATACATGGGAGACTTTGCCACCAAGATGCTGGGGTTTCTCACTGGTAATTGTCTTGTCGAGTGAATCTTGTGATTGATTGTGTGTTATTTTGATGATGGCCTTGAAATTTCTCCACCACAGAATTATGTCAAGACTTGGGGAAGGAAACTGAGGAGGTCAAGCCCTCGCTTGACCCTATCAATACTCCACTCGGTGATGACCCAGCTCTGAATGTGTTCCATGTGATCTCCTGACCGACGAAGGTGGATAAGTACGCCACACGACTGAGGGCGACTGTGAGCAAAATCGACAAGGAGCTATGGCCAGAGGATGATCTCGAGCATGACCTGGAGGCGATGATGACCCGTATGGAGCAGATTCCTCAGCGGGTTCAAGTGTGTTAGAAGTTTGTCGCTCGGTGTGGGGCTGCCGTGGCTCTGCCACTCGTCAGGGTCCATTGTAAGGAGACTCGTGAGGAGAAGATGAAGGCACTGTAGGTTGCACACACAAAGAAGCTTCGGTTTAAAGACTTCATGGAGACCTTCATCGATACTGGAACACGCATCGCCGACGTCATCGACCTCGACACCATCGTGGAACCGGCCAGTCTAGGTGAGCCGTGAGGAAGACGAACATTCATGAGAAAAAACTTTGATTTGCCTCGGTATGCCGAGTGGTTCTGTAAACACTTTAAACTTTGTTCGAGTAATAACCTGAGTGCTTCTGTCCTACGCGGATAACCTTGATCCGCGCCGGGTATCATTAATTTGCTCGCTTCGACTGAATTTGAGTTTATCTTTGTCGACTAAAATTTTCTTTTGGGGGATGCTCTGGGCATACATAAAGTCTCCCACCTAAGGGAAGCTTGATTCACAGTTAGGTTGGGGCTAAGAGAAGCCTTATTCGAAGTTGGGCTGGGTTTCGTCACTTAGGCGAATCTGGTTCGCGGCTAAGCCTCCGAGTGATATGATTATTGTCCACTCGGAGAAATTTTTAACTTAGGCGAATCTGGTTCGCAGCTAAGTCCCCGAGTGAGAGGGTAGCTCTTCACCCGGAAAAGTTTTTAACTTAGGTGAATCTGGTTCGCACCTAAGTCCCCGATTGAGAGGGTAGCTCTTCACTGAGAGACGTTTTTAACTTAGGAGAATCTGGTTCATGGCTAAGCACCGAGTGAGAGGGTAGCTCTTCACTCGGAGAGGTTTTCGTTACTTAGGCGAATCTGGTTTGTGGCTAAGCCCCCCGAGTGAGAGGGTAGATCTTCACTCGGAGATGTTTTTTAACTTAGGCGAATTTGGTTTGCGACTAAGCCCCCGAGTGAGAGGGTAGCTCTTCACTTGGAGAAGTTTTTTAACTTAGGCGAATCTGGTTCGGGGCTAAGCCCCCGAGTGAGAGGGTAGCTTTTCACTCGGAGAAGTTTTCTAACTTAGGCAAATATGGTGTGCGGCTAAGCCCCTGAGTGACATGGTTGCTCTTCACTCGGAGAGGTTTTCTAACTTAGGCGAATCTGGTTCGCGGCTAAGCCCCCGAGTGAGAGGGTAGCTCTTCACTCAGAGAAGTTTTTTAACTTAGGAGAATCTGGTTCGCAGCTAAGCCCCCGAGTGAGAGGGTAGCACTTCACTCTGAGAAGTTTTCTAGACCGGAGGCAACAAATATATTGGAGTAATCAAAACTTCTGGCAAGTAAATTGCTTTAGGGTATCTTGTTCGTTACATCAAAACAATCGCTAATCAGGCATAAAAACGCTTAAGTAAATCTCCGTTCCATGCCCTTGGCTCGTCAATCCTTTTCTCGATATTGTAGAGTCGGTAGGCTCTATTGTTCAGCACCTTGGAGACGATGAAGGGTCCTTCCTAGGCGGGAGATAACTTGTGTAGTCGGAGCACAAAATCACCTGCTTGGAATGTCCGACTCCTGATGTGTCTTGAATGGAACCGCCGTAAGTCTTGCTGGTAGATCGTCGATCGAATCAGGGCCATCTTGTGCTCCTCCTCCAAAAGATCGACTCTGTCCTATCGGGCTTGTTCTGCTTTAGTTTCCGAGAAGAGTTCGACTCGGGGAGAATTGTGGAGCAAATCACTCGGAAGGACAGCTTGTGCTTCGTATACGAGAAAGAATGGAGACCGCCCAATCTACCTGTTCGGGGTCGTTCTGAGTCCCCAGAGCATAGAAGGCAACTCTGTGACCCAAGCGCCTGCAGCGTGTCCAATTTCTCGCATGAGACGAGGCTTTAATCCTTGAAGTATGAGTCCATTCGCCCATTCAGCCTGGCCGTTGGTTTGGAGGTGAGCAACGAATGCGTAATCCACTCGGGTTCCTTTGTTGGAGCAAAATCTCTTGAATTCATTCGAGTCGAAGTTCGATCCATTGTCCATGATGATGTTGTGTGGAACTCCAAATCTGAAAGTGATTTCCCTCATGAATTTGATTGCAGTATGTGCATCTAGTTTTTTGATTGGCTTGGCCTCTATCCACTTGGTGAATTTGGTGACTGCAACCAGCAAATGAGTGAATCCACCATGTCATGTTCGAAAGGGTCCGACCATGTCCAAGCCCCATACAGCAAATGGCCATATGAGTGGGATTGTCTTCGGAGCAGACGATGGCTTGTGCGATTTGTTGGAGTAAAACTGGCAGCCTACGTAGTGGTCAACAATTTCCTTGTCCATTTCACTCGCACGTGGCTAGAAGAATCCAACCCGGAATGCTTTGGCAATGATGGCCCTGGAGGACGCATGATGACCACATGTTCCCGAGTGGATTTCCTCCAAAATCAGTCGGCCTTCCTCACGGGAAATACACCGTTGAGCTACGCCAGTCACACTTTCCTTATAGAGCTAATCTCCCATGACCGTGAAGGCCTTCGATCTGCGGACAATCTGTCTAGCTTCGACTTCATCTTCGGGTAGCTCTCGCCTCAGGATGTATGCGATATAGGGCACTATCCACTCGGGCATGAGCACTCGAATCTCCATGATCAGATCGACAACTACTGGGATTTCGACTTCAGTCGGATCAGATGTACTTGCATGCTGAGGAGGTTCTTGAGTGAATGGAACTTCCTGGACTGAAGGAGCGTGTATGTGCTCTAAACAAACATCACTAGGCACAATTTTTCGAGTGGATCCGATTTTTGCTAACTCATCAGCAGCTTGATTCTTCAATCGAGGGACCTGATGAAGTTCTAAACCTTCAAAAAATATTCGCAAGTTTTCTTACTGCGTTGCAGTACCCAGTCATGGCAGGGTTTCTCACATCCCACTCTTTCATCACTTGATTAACCGATAGATCCGAGTCACCGTATTCCATCAAGCGTCGAACGCCGAGTGAGATGGCCATACGCAACCCGTAGAGGAGAGCTTCATACTCCGCCTCATTGTTAGAAGAATCAAAGTGAATCTACAATACATAACTGAGCTTGTCGCCCTTCGGGGATATAAGAACTACGCCTGCACCAGAACCATTCAACATCTTAGAGCCGTCAAAGAACATAGTCAAGTGTGTCGAGTGAGCCGAAGCTGGTTGTTCTTGTTCTACCCATTCGGCCATGAAATCCGCCAGAGCTTGAGATTTGATGGCTTTATTGGCTTCGAACTTTATGTCGCAATATAATAGCTCCATTTCCCATTTCGCCACTCTGCCCGATGCATCCCGATTTTGAAGGATTTCTGACAATGGGGCATCGCTGACAACAGACACCAAGTGATCTTGAAAATAATGAGCCACCTTCTTTGCAGTCATGTAAATCCCATAGAGAAGCTTCTGATAGTGGGGATATCTTTGCTTGGAAGGAGTCAATACCTCAGAAACATAATACACTGGGCGCTGAATCTTGTAAGCCTTGCCTTCCTCCTCTCGCTCGACTGTTAGGACTGTGCTGACGACTAGATTTGTAGCCGTGATGTATAAGAGGAGTGTCTCTTTGCTGTACGGAGAAGCAAGAACCGGCTGGGTGGATAGCAGAGTCTTTAACTCGACAAATGCAGCTTCTCCTTCGGGAATCCACTCGAAGGTATCTGACTTCTTCATGAGTCGCTATAATGGTAGGGCTTTCTCTCTGTGTCGAGATATGAATCTGCTTAATGCTGCCAAACACCCTGTAAGCTTCTGAATGTTGTGTACTCGCACAGGGCTTTTCATTCGGACGATTGCCCCGATCTTTTCGGGGTTAACATCGATGCCTCATTCGGAAACGAGAAAACTGAGTAACTTGCCGCTGGGGACTCCGAATATGCACTTGGCTGGGTTGAGCTTGATGTCGTACCTTCGAAGGTTGGCAAATGTTTCTGCCAAGTCACTCAACAGGTCGGAACCTTTGCGTGACTTGACTATGATATCGTCCATGTAAGCCTCCACGTGCTGACTAATCTGATCTAGGAGGCATTTCTGAATCATGCGCAAAAAAGTAGCTCCTGGATTTCTGAGACCGAATGACATAGTGATGTAGCAGAAGCACCCAAGCGGGGTGATGAAGGATGATTTTTATTTCATCTGGGCCATACAGACGGATCTGGTGGTACCCAGAGTAAGCATCTAAAAAAGACAATCTCTCACATCCCGCAGTCGAGTCGATAATCTGATCTATGCGGGGCAGCGGGAAGTGGTATTTCGGGCATACCCAATTGATATGCTTGAAGTTGATGCACATTCGGAGTGACTTCTCCTTATTAGGCACCATGATGACATTCACGAGCCACTCGAAGTGCTAAACTTCGCGAATGAACTTGGCCTCTAGGAGCTTAGCCACTTCTTCGCCGATTGCTTTTCTCTTTTGCGTGGCGAACCGACGGAGATGTCCCTTGACAGGTCGAGCTTTGGGGTTGACTCTTAGTCGGTGCTCGGCCAGTTCCCTAGGCACACCAGGCATGTCAGCGGGCTTCCATGCGAAGATTTCCCAGTTCTCATAGAGGAACTGGATGAGCTCGGCTTCCTATTTAGGATCAAGATTTGTTGAGATGTTGGTCGGAGCGGCAGTGGGATCCGTCGGGTGGATGTTGACTTTCTTGATTTCGCCTACCGACTGGAATGCAGACTCAGAAGCTGGATTCTTCGAGCGCATCAGTTTGGCGGGGTCTGCTGTCTGCCGGTACTCATCAAGCTCCGCCATTACTAGCTGCTGGTCGGAGATCCTGGAGCCCTGCTGCAAACAGTCTTGTGCCCTGTGCAGATTGCCAGTGATGGTGATGACTCCCTTTGGCCCTAGCATCTTCATCTTCAGATAGACGTAACATGGCCAGGACATGAAACGTACATAAGGTGGATGACCAAGTATGGCGTGGTAGGCACTGTGGAAGTCCACCACCTCGAACGTGAGTTTCTCTTTGTGGAAGTTCTTGTCAGAGCCGAAAGCGACTTCTAACGCAATCTGGCCGAGTGACTTGGCCTTTTTCCCTGCGATCACTCCGTGGAACTGCATATTGCTCTCGCTGAGTTTGGACATCGGAATGCCCATCCCCTTGAGAGTGTCGATATACATGATGATCAAGCCACTCCCTCCGTGCATCAGCACCTTGTGAAGCCGAACTCCTTCAGCCACTGGATCGACAACAAGAGCCACACGTCCTGGGGTGGGTACATGGGTCGAGTGATCCGACTGGTCAAAGGTGATGGCAGTCTGCGACCACTTGAAATTTGTTGGGGCAGAAGGAGCTGCCATGTTGACCTCTCGGTTTACCACCTTAAGTCGACTCTTGCTTTCGACGTCAGCAAAGATCATTGGAGGGCATGGACTTTTGGAAAAGGGTCCTCTTGCTCGTCGTCCTCTTTCTCTTGGTCTTTCTCACTCGACTGATCCTCTCCGAATTTCTGGATCAACAGGCGCCACTGTCGAGTATTATGCTTAGGCACTATAGTGTTGCCTTCTTCATTTATTTTCATGTGGATTGTACATGGCTGATCAAGGACATCTGGTCCCGACTACCTGTTGAATTTCTTGGGGGGGGGGGGAATTGACTCTTGGCCTTTCCCTTGAACTTTCCTGCTCCCAGAGCGACTGCTTCTTTCGGCGGTGTGCGCTCTACTTTCTGCTTCTGCGTTCGGTTGGAATTGGCATCTTCGTCGACTGCTTTGCCTTTGTCGTTGCGGAGTCAGTCTTCGCCTTCCCCATTGGCATAGGGGGTTGCTATCTCCATCATCTTGCTCATGGACATGTCTACTATCCGACCGAACTTCAGGTACAACTCTCGGTACCAGACGCCTGCTTTGAAAGCGCACACTGCCTGATGCTCGATGACCATCTCCACCGTGTGGTGGAGAGTGGTCTAGCACTGGATGAAATCGTGCAAAGACTCACTCGTCTTCTGGATACAATGTTTTAGTTCGGTGAGACCATTAGGGCGCTTGCCGGTGCCCTCGACGGTCTTGATGAACACTCGGGCCAAGTCTGCCAAGCAGTATATGCTTGAAGGAGCTAGTTGATTCAGCCAAGCACGGGCTGAACCATCCAGCATCAGGGGCAAGTGCTTCATTGCAACATTGTCGTTGCCACCGCCGATCATCTATCCATGTTTCCAGCTTGGATTCTCCAACAAACTTGCTTATTCTAGCCGTCAACCTGAAGTTGGGGGGAATATCAACGGAGCGGATTGCTCGGCTGAAACACTCGGGGCTGGAGATAACAGAGCCACTTCCACTTGGACGATCACTGTCGTATCCGTCACAGTGTGCTCGACCTCTATCAACTCTCTTCTGAGTGAGATAGTGTCTTACATCACGCCTTTGGTCGCATTCATCACCCACCGATCGCCTTTCTTCGTAGTGCCGGGGCACGTACGAACCACTCCGCGGAGGAGAGCGTGAACGATGACGATCATCGCGATTGAACCGGGGGAAGCAGATTCCGCCCCTGGTCTCTGTATCGATCTTCTCGGTGATCTCCCACTCTGCGATGCTGGGGAGAACCCGGGTTGTAAACCGACCGAACTGTGTCTGCTCGAATAAAATTGTTATGGAGTCTGTTGTGAGACTGAGAAATAGCGGAATTCTGGTGATGTCCCACCTGTAATAGTGCGCGGATCTGCTCCAAACCTTTACCCGCTTCTGAATTTGTTTGCTGGATGGAGTCTGCAATCCTTGCCGCCGCGCCAAGTTGAGGGCGGGCGTGTGAAATACCTCATTGTTGTTTTGATGAGAACGCCGACCGGATGTTGGAGGGCGCTGATGATGACGCGCGCCCGAAGTCTCTCCGGCTTCCCGCTTGTCCTGATTGGTCCTTGGCGGGCTTTCGTGTGAGCCGGCCATGAAGTTCTCCGCCACAGGGCTGCAACCCTCGCACTCGGAAGGAGAGCCAGAAGGATTTGACACCAAGTGGGAGGCAGCGCACGGAGGCGTAGCAGGCTCGATGTCTGCCACCTGTGGCGAAGACGTTTGACGCGCGAGTGGATGGCACACCCAGCGCTGGAGCCGCGAGCGACTAGATCGCTTGTTGCGACGCGCGATGGGGAGCACGGTCGACGGCGGAGTGGATGGTTGGTGGAGAAGAAACCCGCAGGAACTGGCACGAAATAGAGGCGCCTCCCGAAGCCATGCCGAATCATCGGCGACGAAGACGAGTGTGCCAAAGACGATCTCGTGGCCCAAGCACAAATCGCCGCCGGAAGACATGGTGAAGGAGAAAAAACGCAAACTTGTCGGAAGTCGCCTAGACGCGTGCCCCACGGTGGGCGCCAACTTTCGTGAGAATAAGTCTGACAGTAGATGAGTAGGGTACGAAAGTAGAGAGCAGAATCCTAGCTACGGCAAGGTTGTATGAGTTCACGCCCCTCTGCGGTGGAGGTAATAGCCCTACGTCTCAGTGGTCTGGAGCTTTTGTGTCGAGTGGAATATAGGTGTTACAGAATGCGAACCCTTGTGCCAGAGGGGAGGGGTGGCTTATATAGAATGTGCTGCCCCTCATAAGTGTCCAGCCTTCAAGGGTGCAATAAGTGAGATTAAATGCAGACGTTACAGGTAACTTATGCCATAAATGACAACAACTACAGTAGTCTAACGTATGACTGTTGGCCTCCCTGAGGTGGCTTCTGGCCTTCTATGTCGACTCGCTTCTGGTCTTCACCGAGTGGAATCCAACGTCAAAGATAATATAATCATCCGAGTGGTTTCCTACCGAGTGGACAAGAGGTTGTCTTAATCCAATCGGTAGCTATCTTGTGACCTTCAAGCTAATAATGAGGTGCCCTTGGGTAGGACTTACTGGTCAGGCCTATGACCCTACCCTAGGGCTATAACCCCATCACATAGTTCGTTAATCCAGTTGTCCGTTGCTTTTAGTTTACACTTTGGGTGGGGCTCGCAACTTAATACCGGAGAGATGTTCTGGATAGATATCTCAAGGTGGATGATTAGTAAGTAGATGCTGATGAATTAACAATCTACTTGTCTTGGCGGACTGCCCATTACTATTGAACCTCTAACTATCAAGGAGCATAATTAGCATTGCGGTGCGATCATAATTCTGTCAATTGCCCAACTGTGATTTGTTTACCCTAGCATAGTTGTTTATCGTCTTTTGGGAGAGAGACGTCACTATTGAACATCATGTGACTCCGGTCCATATCACCATCATTGTTTACACCTCCATCATTTATCGCTTTCATTTTCTTTTCCGTTGCAATCACTATTACCTTCCCGCTTGTGTTTTGATCCTTTGCAAACTACAAGGCCGGAGAGATTCACAACCTCTGTACTCTATGGGAGCAAAGTTATTTGTTGTGTGTGCAGGTCCACGTATTCTGCTAGCTCCAGGGTGGAAGACACCTACTTGTTGAGCCTAAGAGTCCTCCTAGTTCGATAAACCTTACTGTCTCCTTGTAAGGGAAATTTGCTGCTGACTACATCTCCACCTTCCACTTGGAATATCCAATGAGGGGCGAGAAGTATATACATCATCTCGTCATCAGGGTGTATCTTGGAGGTCGCGAGGACGCTTTGGCCTCACGAGTGTCCCTACCCCCGAGGCATTAGTCTCCTGATTCCTTTTGGGTCATTGGTAAACCCTGCTGACTTCTTCTTCTTCGTGTGTGAGGCTGGGTGTCTACTGACTCAGGAGGCCTGCAAGGATAAGCTTCGGCCGAAGCCCCCAAGCGAGGAGCCGACCGCCAAAAGATGCAACCATGGTAGAACGGTAGGGTTCGAAGTGGGTGCGACAGAAACAACTGAAGGATGCGTAAATTAGAGTAGCGGCTGGGGAGTGCCCTAAACTCCTGGAGGCCTCATGGCCCTGTGGGCGCCCTCGGACAGAGTGAGCCAAAAAGTTACCTGGCAGCATCCAACAAAAAGTCACCTGGCGGCCATGCTGCTGAAGTGCCAAGGGCACCGTTGTCGCCCGATCTCCTGCGTCCACGATCCCGACCCTCACAGGTCCGCCGTCTCCTGAGGCTCGGGACCTTCCCTTGTCCCGAGCATCTCCTCCTCTTCCTGACCACGCCTCAGCATGCAAGGCATCAGCATGGCCTGCTGGAGCTGCTGGTAGGTAGAAGCCGCATTCCCCAGTCCAAAGGGCATGAGGGTGCTGGCGCCTGGGCACACCCACAATTGGTCAGCTCGCGCAAGCCAGAATGGGCCTTGAGCCGCAGCGCTGTCGATTGTGAGCTCGTTGATGCAGATGCGGGGCCGACCGACAATGCCAACGATGGCGGCTGCGATTGCTGATGCACGGAAGTCCCCGCCTCCCACATCCTGGGACTCTCGAAGTTCTTGGATTGCTCCGATGACGGACTCACGCGCGCTGAAGTGCACCCTCAGGTTGTGCTCGAGTGCCACCCTCGCCTCACTGGTCAGGCTGGGAACCTCCCCGGTGGGAGCCCCCAGTCCTGACCCAAGGGGGGTGCCGAGCGCGCCTTCCTATGCAATGAGAGGCAAGACCCCGTCCCCGGGCATGGAGCCCAAAGTCCCACGGCGCTCCATGGAAGGAGCTGCTTCTTCTTCTTGTGTGGGTCCCCGTGAGGTGGCTCGTCTTCTTCGTCATCCGAGCGTTCCGCAGCCGTAGCGCGGTAGGCGCGCTTGAGTGTATAGACGGCATCCTTCTCGTCGCAGGCGATGGTCATGACGGCGCTGCTCCCTGGCATCTTGAGGACGTTGTATCCATGGTGGGTCACTGCCATGAACTTGGCGAGAGCCGGGTACCCAAGGATTGCATTGTATGGCAGGTGGATGTGCGCGATGTCGAAGACGATGATCTTAGTGTGGTAGTTCTTGCGCTCGCCGAAGTTGACTGGTAGATGCACCTCCCAATGGGCACGGCGGACCCTTCCGTGACTCCTGAGAAGGGCTTGGTCGACATGAGCTGTTCGTACGGCAGCTGGAGTGTCTCGAAGGTCTCTACTGATAGGACATTGAGCCCCGCTCCACTATCGATAAGGGTCTTGGTGACGAGGACGTTTCTGATGGTTGGGGTGCACATCATGGGGAGCTTGTCGTCCATGAACGAGCACCTGAGGTGATCATTTGGGTCGAAGGTGATGGTGGTTTGGGACCAGTTGAGGGGGCACATTGCTTCGGGCTTCGGGAGAGCGGCATTCACCTCCCGGGCGTACTGCTTGAAGGCGCGGTTCGAGGCCGGGGTCAGGGCGCCGCCCAGGATGGAGGCCTCCGCCCTTACCTCCTCGAAGCCCCCAGCCCCATAATTCTGCTTGTCTTTATCACTCCTTCTGGGTGGCGGAGGCAGCCCAGCCTCACGAGGCCTACCGCATCATTGCCCCTCCTGAAGGTCATCGCGTCAGCGCTCCCCCTGAGGCTCGCCGCGCCATAGGTCCACCTAAAGTTGGTCGCGCCAACGGTCTTCATCAGGCTCTTCATGCCACCCATGGCGCTGCTCCCGATCATCCCAGCGGCCTCCACTGCGACCACCTCCACGCGCGGGTCCTCTGTCTCCCCGTCCGGGGCACCTACTGAAATGCTCGTCACAGACCAGGCGGAGCTCGTGGCACTCGGAGGTATCATGGCTACTGGAGCCGTGGAAGATGCAAGTTGGCCCCCTCCTGACGGGCGCTCCCCCCTCAACCGTGCTTCGCCTCAGGCTCGGCTCAAGCACCACTTGAGCCTTGCGCTTCGCCTCCTTGGTCTTGGTCTTCTTCTCTTCTGGTTCCGTCGCCAGATGCCCGAGGAGCGACAAGCGACCTTTTTCAGCCCTGACGCACTTGTTTGCTAGGTTGAACATCTCCAACACAGTGCTCATTTCATCACTCATGACGAGCTCCTCCTTCATCTCGAGGTCGGTGACTCCGTCAGAGAAGGCCGAGATGACGGCCTCGTCCAACGCCTTGGGGATCTTGAGGCGCATGGCCGTGAAGTGTTGTAGGAACTTGTGTAGGGTCTCCCCCTCCTACTGCTTGATGCACCGCAGGTCGTTCATGGTGGGAGTGCGACCGCGTGTGCCAGGGATGTTGGCGACGAAGCATTCGCATAGATCATCCCAGGAGGTGATGGATGCCCTTGGGAGGTTGAGGTTCCAAGAGAGCGCGCCGCCCTTGAGCGCCATGGGGAACCAGCATGCCATGACCTTGTTGCCCCCTCCTCCGGCCCTGATACTCAGTGTGTAGAGTTGCAGGAACTCGGCCGGGTCCAGGGTGCCGTCTTAGCGCGGGGGTAGGTCGGGATTGAACATTCAGGGCCACGCAGTTGGGTAGAGCTCAGGGGCGATGGCGAGGCACCGCACCAGCCTGACAAGTGCAGCACGCGCGGGGCGACTCGGTCCTGGTGCTCCACTGGGTCTACTTCGAGCACGACATGCTCGTGGTACGGGATTTGCAGCGCCGGGATCGCGCGTGCATCGGCGCGTGGGTGAGGGACCACCTGATAGCTTGCTTCATCTCCGGGACCCGCCCTGGTTTCGCAAGGCCGGTCATGGGGACGCGCTTCCTGCTTGGGCTCGGGATGAGCACCACGCAGCGGAGGTCGGGGTGGCATGTCTTTCTCCTCGTCGTTCGCGAGGGATTGTTGGGGTCAAAACAAGCGGGATAATGTCGTGGGATCACCGGCAGTAGCGACGAGCTCCTCGATGCGCTGGAGCCAGTCATTGTGGTGGTCAGGGGAGGGCCGGTAACGAAGCAGCTCGGTGGCCATGGCAAGCATGCGCCGGACATGCCGCATTTCCGAATGGGCGCGTGAGGCCGACACGGAAGCCCGGATGAGCGATAGGGTGGCGGTGCGGCTGTCGGCTTGCTCGATAGCCGGCTGGGAGGAACCTTGATGTTCTTGACCGTCGGGGCCCGTGGCGGCGTTTGACATGGGCGATGGTGACCAGCGTGCGCCGGCTGGGCCCCGGGCGCCGTCTGAGCAACGCGGGTGGCGCGACACTCGCCGTGAGCCCGACGAGCGTTAGCCATCGGAGCGATGAAGCTTGGTGAAGGCAAAGCTTGGAGGAAACCTTGATGCCCCTACCTGGCGCGCCAAATGTCGGATTTCAGGCTCCACAAAATCCTAAAGATTCTAACTCAGTGGCGTGTACGTAGATCTCTCTCGGGCTCGCCTCCCCTAACTCGCTACTCGCTAGGGATGGCAGAGAATTCGCTCGATGGTGAGGAGGGCTAACATGGGAGGTTACCCTACTCCTGCTTTGGTGGATTGCATCTCATGGAGGTTGGTGGATGAACTAGTATAGTGTTCGTGGGCCTCCGTAGGCCACGTGGCCTTTGTGCGATGCCGGTGGGCGAATGAATGAATCAGGGATCCCCTCTACGAAGTAACGTATCATCTATATATAGCGGCGGCCCAGGTCCTCTTCCCTAACGCAAGGGCGCGATGGGATCCCACAATGGCCAATTTTAAAGGGGAACAGCGGAACATGCTCCCCTGCCCAAAGGTGGTCTTCCCTGCAAAGTTGTTGTCAACGCAGCAGGGACGGGTCTAGGGATGACGTCCGTCCTCCTGGCGCGCGGTGGTGGCCTTGTTGCACCATAATGGAAGCCTTTGGAAGATGCCTTGGGAACCCGCGTACGTCCTTCCCTCCTTTGCACGAAAGGGGAAACTGCACCGTCCTGCAATCCATTCCTTGCGTGCCCTTTCCTCGTGTCATCCTTGAATCCTAAGGCCGGGTCTTGCCTCGGAACCTCTGCCGCTCCGGAGGGGTCATGAGGAGGCCCCCCGCAGGTCTTGATGCTGCTCCTCCTCGCGGGAGTCTTGCCCTGAGTGGTGCCACGTTCGATTCTGTTTGCTTGATGAAGTGGACCAGCCCTAGGCCATAGGCAGGCAGGTCTGTGTACCCCCATTCCAAGAACACCCACAATAGTACTGGTGATAACAGCGATTTTGGTAACAGTAATAGAAATAGTAATTTAGTAGCACGTGTGACAATAGAAGCAACAGTACCAACTTAACTAGAATCGGTATGTGTGAAATGTAGGAATGTGGATCACTAGTGAATAATTATAAACTAGGGCGACACAGAACTTGCTCCAATTCAGCAATACAATATAGGCATGTATTCCGTATATACTCATACGTGCTTGCAATAAGAACTTGCATGACATCTTTGTTGGAAATATGCCCTAGAGGCAATAATAAATTGGTTATTATTATAATTCCTTGTTCATAATAATCGTTTATTATCCATGCTATAATTATATTGAATGGAAACTCAAATACATGTGTGGATACATAGACAAAACACTATCCCTAGTAAGCCTGCAATTACGTTAAGGTTTCCTAGCCATAGACAAGTGTTGTCACTTGATAACGGGATCACATCATTAGGAGAATTATGTGATGGACAAGACCCAAACTGTAAACATAGCATATGATCGTGTCAGTTTATTGCTTGTGTTTTCTGCATGCCAATGTATCTGTTCCTATCACCATGAGATCATGCAACTCCCGGACACCGGAGGAATACCTTGTGTGTATGAAATGTTGCAACATAACTCGGTGACTATAAAGGTGCTCTACAGGTATCTCCGAAGGTGTCTGTTGGGTTGGCGTGAATCGAGACTCGGATTTGTCACTCCGTATGACGGAGAGGTATCTCGCGGCCCACTTGGTAATACAACATCACAGTAAGCCTTGCAAGCAATGTGATTAAGGAGTTAGCCACGAGATCTTGTATTACGGAACGAGTAAAGAGACTTGCCGATAACGATATTGAACTAGGTATAGAGATACCGACGATCGAATCTCGGGCAAGTAACATACCGAAGGACAAAGGGAACAACATACGGGATTAACTGAATCCTTGACATAGAGGTTCAACCGATAAAGATCTTTGTATAATATGCAGGAGCCAATATGGGCATCCAGGTACTGCTATTTTTTATTAACCGTAGAGGTGTCTCGGTCATGTCTGCATAGTTCTCGAACCCGCAGGGTCTGCACACTTAAGGTTCGGTGACATTTCGGTATAGTTGAGTTATAGGTGTTGGTAACCGAAAGTTGTTCGGATTCCTGGATAAGATACCAAATGTCACGAGGAGCTCCAGAATGCTTAGGAGGTAAAGATTGATATATAGGAAGTCCTGTTTTGGTCACCGGAAAAGTTTCGGGCTCATCGGTAGTGTACGGGGAGTGTCGGGAGGGTACCGGGGACCATCGGGAGGGGTGTCACACCCCGAGGGGCCTTATGGGTTGTGGAAGGATACAAACCAGACCCTAGTGGGCTTACATAAGCTCCCACTAAGGCCCATGAGGTTTGAGAGGCAAAAAACCCAAAGGTGGAAAAGGTGGAAAGGGTTTCCTAGTGGAAAGGAGGAATTCTACTCCTAGTAGGATTGGAATAGAACTCCTCCACCTCCAATTTCAGACAAACCTTGAGGGTTTGAGGATGCCTCATCCCCTCCCTCCTTCCTATATATGCTATAGGTATTGAGGGTTTTTGAGACACAGAAAAACAGCCACGTGTTGCCCTCTCCCTAGATTTGTTTCTCCTCTATTCTAGTTTCACCGGTGGTTAGGCGAAGCCCTGCTGGAATAGCTCCACCACCACCACCACCATGCCGCGGTGCTGGATAACTCATCTACCTCTTCGCCCCTCTTGCTGGATCAAGAAGGTGGAGATCGTCATCAAGCTATACTTGTGCTGACCGCGAAGGTGTCGTCCTTTCGCACTAGATCGGGATGGATCATCATTGGATCGTGGGACGGATCGCGATGAGATCGTGGGACGGGCAGCGATTTGGATCCTGAAGATGTTCCACTACATCAACCCTGTTATATACGCTTCCGCTTAGCGATCTACAAGGGTATGTAGATTTACTCTCCCCTCTCGTAGATGATCATCACCATGGATAGGTATTGCGTGTGCGTAGGAATTTTTTTGTTTCCCATGCGACATTCTCCAACAATCTTTTGTCCTACCCTCTCGTGGCGTCGAGGTCCTATTGGATACTTTGGGATATTAAGGCCTATTTTTAATAGAGAACCGGAACAAAGCATTAATAAATAGTGACTATATGAACTCCTCAAACTACGGCAATCACCGAAAGGAATCCCAATTATTGTCACCTTGGGATATGCGGATCAAGACAGATAATAGATAACTATAACTTGCAAGATAGGATCTAAATCGCTCTTATATTCAGGGAAAACATAATAGGGTCAAATCTGAAATCATGGCACTCGGGCCCTAGTGACAAGCATTAAACATAGCCAAGTCATAGTAACATCAATCTCAGAACATAGTGGATACTAGGGATCAAGCCCTATCAAACTTAACTCTATTACATGATCAATCCAATCCAATTCCACCGCAGTCTAGCAATCCTACAAAGGAATTACTCACTCCCAGTGGTGAGCATCATGGCGGTGTTGATGAAGAAGGGTTGGTGAAGACGACGGCAACGACCCCCCCCCTCTCCAGAGCCCCAAATGGACTCTAGATCAGCCCTCGGATGAAGAACAAGAGGTGGCAGTAGCTCCGTCTGATAGAACGCAATGAAAAAATTCCTTATATTTTTTTCTCGGAGAATATGAATTTATAGGTGTAGAATTAGGATCGGAAGTGCCTCTAGTGCTCGACAAGCCATCCCAACGCGACCTGGGGGGCGTGTTGGCTTGTGTCCCGCCCTCACTTCCCCTCCGGCAGGTCTTCGCTCCATAAATCCTTATAAATACGAGAAATAGTTCACAAAAAATTTCGTCCGATTACGAGAACTTTTATTTCTGCACGAAAATAACACCAAGGTAGTTCTGCTAAAACATCATCACTTCGCGTAAGTTTCATTCAAATAATGGAAATTAGAGGCCAAAATCAGAGCAAAAGTGTTTGGAAAAGTAGATATGTTGAAGACGTATCAACGACCTTGCTGTATTTGTTTTACCTTTCTTGAACATTTTGTGTATCGGGTTTGTGAGGATACTTTGGGCTATCACGAGGTTGAGGTTGTCATGAGGATTCTAAGGAGACTATGGGTTTCTGTGGTTGAGTCTTTCCATGTAGATTGTGCTTAGTTAGTGATGGATGAGTTAGAACACCCCTGTAAGGTTAAATCTTTCTGAGAGCCGTGCCCGTGGTTATGTAGCAACTTGGAAACTTGGTTTAACACCCGATCATAGCAAACTTGAAGTAAATTCAAATAAAATACAACAACTGTGTGCATAACCATGACCGCCTCTACTCGTGAGTTCTGAATCCGAGAGAGAAAATGGTGGGGTTATGCTTGACTTGTAAGTAGGTGTTCAGGATCATTTTTTATCATCATTAGTTCACGTCCATTATGCGAATATCACCCCCTCTTATTCTTGTACTCGTGAGTTAGCCACTTAAATAAATGCATAGTGCTTGTTGCGGCCTAACAACTTAACCATATCTCACCCATTAAGATTTGTCTGTCTTGATACCTTTGGAAATGATATTGTCGAGTCCTTGTGGCTCACAAATTACTACTACAATAGTTTCATGTATAGGAAAAGTGATAATTTTGACGTGAGTGCGATGATTGTTCTATTCGTAGTTTCTTCTTCTTCATCATCAATCATAGGATGGGTTCGAGGTCGGTAACCAGGGATAGCAAGCATGGATGTTGTTTTTATTATTTGATTTCGTCCGTAGTGGGACCCTGCTCTTTTGGATGGTGACTGAATGTATGTTTGTCTTGAGATGATGATGATTAGCTTGTGGTGAGTGTAAGATAATTACATATACTCATGTCTTCTTTACTTGTGCTTGTAACGATACCTATTCTAGTGAAACGACGAGATGCGCTTCGATCCCCATCAAGGACGTCGAGCCAAAATAAGGATAGGACCGCATCTTGGGCGTTACAGTATTGTACCAATATGGTGTCACGTCCAATTCGTGATTTGAGTTCCACTTAGACAAGAGGGGATTCATGGATGGATATACACGATGGACTCAAGAAGGTGAAGAGATGGTCATGGATGAAGTTAACCTAAATGTTGGCAAGGTGCCAAACCCTGATCAGAGTCGCATGTGTGTCGAATTTTACTTCAGGGCTCAGACGTCAATGTGCAAAAATTATACTGGCATGGCAAACACCCCAAACAAAAACCAAGACTGCGGGACATACGACACCAACCTTGATGATATGCTAGATTTTGCGGCTATAATTGCAAATTTTCAGGGCAATGTAGCAGATTTAGCCGAGTGAAAGTAGTTGCCAACCATTTATGGGACCTACAAGAAATATTTGTATACAAGTTACAAAAATAAATATCCCAAGTTGAGTGCCACACTAGCGCTACAGAGTTTTAAAACAAATCATGTTAGTTGTGTCCCCGGTTATGGAAGGATTTGAGCAGGTAGACCTTTACTATTGTTGGATGATCTTGACAGATGAAACCTTAATTAAAATTGAGTGGAGAAGTTAATAATGGAGATAAGTTGGAATTAGATTGCCAAACTCAACCATATATATTAGCTATAGCAAGAAAAAATAAAATTGGCCTATCATGTTGTTATTAGGGAAAATTAGTTATTCTACAAAACAACCACTACACTCTCCTCTTTATATACATTGCATATAGATGTAGTTTTGTTATATCATTCATGTCTGACTTGTTAGTACATTCAACGTCCTGACCCTTGTGGCTGCTACTTATCATGTTGCAGATTTTATGAGACGAGTTAGTGATACGATGTAGGGTTACGGTGTCTATACTTGACATTTGCCTATGGTTTCGATGGATTCATGAAAATTTTATTTATTTTTCCATTGTGTTTTATTTGTAATCTAGCCTTAAGTTATGCATGCATGTAATATTTTAAATCTGGATCTACGATGTACTCCCTCCGTCTGAAAAAATGTCCTCGTGGTATCTTTTTAAAAACCTCCCTAGCAAACTCCCAACAAACAGAGCGCTCCGCTGCCCCGCTCTTCTGCTACATAGAAGATCCCCCACATCGGAGATCCCCCGCTCGTCGCCGCGTTGGAGATCCCCGCTTGCCCCCGCGCCGGAGATCCCCCGCTCGCCCCCACAGCTTCCCCGATCGGCCCATGGCTCCCCCGGAACTTCCCTCACCTTTTCCTCCTCCTCTTTCCCCATGGTGAACCACAATAAGGACAAGGCTAGGTTTTTCCACTCCGTCTCTCTGATCCGCCGTGGCAGCGCTCTATCAGCGGTGGATACTCCCGGTCGAGTGACAGAGTCGGCCGGCGTACCGCGAGGGCCAGGTGTTGGGCACCTGGCGATGTGTCCTCCCCTTCGATTTCGTCACCGCCGTCGCGCTGTTGCCCATGCCTCTACAAGAGGGCCGACCATCACGACCTCGAGGATGTCCTCAATGTCGTCCTTCATGTCGTCCTCTGTAGAGTACGTCCATGCTGCTCCCTCCATCAGCATCTCATTGAATCATCAGTATAGCTGGGTTAGTTTTGATGACAGCAAGTAGATGATGAAATCAATTTATGAGCAAAATAGGTGGTTTTATAAGCAAATCAATTTCTTTTCCTTGATTGCGAATTGGGGGCCGATAGCATCGTTTTCTTTAGGATCATCAGGAACCTAGGGCTGGTGTGTGTGCCATTGCAGTACAACGACTTGTACATTGTGTTTCAGTTTTGGAAATTTGAATAGGGCCCAGAGCTAATCAGAATGAGAAATGCTCCCATTTGGGTGCAAGGGATTAAACTTCTTATATTGAAGTTAAAGAAGAGTGAGGGTATGATGTGGATGAGGATCCCCAATATCCTGAAGGTGATTGCATCTCCTCCATATTCTGATTTGCAAAATGAGATGCTGACACTAGTCTTGTTTGCACTATCATTAGTGTGAGGTTGATGTTGATGAACTGGTGAGTATCCTTCTATAGATGCAACCAGAAACCATGGCACTATCATTAGGACAATTCCAATGAAACAATCTCACTATACTAACTAGGATCATTAACCAGAGACCATGCTCATTTTCTGGACAGGTGCTACTGCAGTTGTTGTAGGTGCAGCCATTTTGGGATCTGAAACTCGATACAAGGAAAGGAAATTTGGTCAGGAAGAAAATAAGTTGTTCGACGTCACTTGAGAGAGCAACAAGCTAGAGCTGAAATGATCTTCTTGTTGGGCAGTATGTGATCACAGCAGCAACAACAATATGATCCTAATTGGGATTTCACTAGCAAGAGTAGTTCTTTGTTAACACTTGTACTTAAATTGAGAAAATTTAGTAGATGCTTAAGTGGAGGACTCAAGTTATTTAGAACAATAAGGAGAAGAAGAAGGAGAAGAAGAAGAAGGAGAAGAAGGAGAAGAAGAAGAAGAAGAAGAAGAAGACGAAGAAGACGAAGAATATGGAGAAGATGAAAAAGATGAATATGAAGAATAAGAAGAGGAAGTAGACAAAGAAGAAGACAAAGAATATGAAAAAGAAGAAGAAGATATTATAATGACCTTGTACATCTCGTAATGACCCTTGATGAAAATATTATTTCTCTTCTTCTTACTCCTTGTATTGACCTTGTACATATTGTAATGACTACTCCAATATTAATGAAGATATTATTGAAGTAATTCAAAATAATTCATACTATAATCCAAATAATTCTAAATAAATCCAAATAAATCACATAAATCCAAATAATTTAAATAATCCAAATAAATCACATGACATACTCCAATCTTTCCTTATTGAACACATGACACAAGACATACATATCACACATGGTATACACATGACACATGACACGAATTCCTATCCTTTCTTTTCATATCCATTCTTTTCATTTACCTATTGACTGCTTTCCTTTTCCTTAATCTATTCTACTTGTTCAAGAATGGCCATTGTGTGAGTAATTAGATCGGCACTGCAATACACATCGATTATTTCCTCTCCGGAATTTTGTAAGCGATCTTTGTGCAAATGAGGAATTTTGTAGCTATTTCCTCCTTTATCTTTCATGACTTCAAGCATGACTGCTTGGAGTGTGATGAATCTTTTGAACATCTTATGAATGTCATAGTTCTCAAACTCCTCCTCTACACCCTGTATCAGTTCCTGGATATTCATAAGCGCTATGTAGTTGGTTAGGGATTGGAGAGAGGGGTGGAAGCACATGTCTAAAACAGGTTGTTGTAACAATTGAATTTCCAAATCTATTTGTTCCACTGCTTCTCGAAAACCTACATCATTAGGAATGACATGAGGCCTTGCATTTCACGTTGAATGAATATTGCGGTGCCCTCATCGTCGTCGGGCCACATGTCTTGGATTGTCGAGATTACTTTATTGATGAAGTACTCTCTGTATACATGTATGGTTACCTTCACTGGTTTCACCTCAATCGTTCTTCTATCTCTGCTTGACTACTCTGTTGTGCCTCTTTCTCAACAACAAACGCCCAAGTCCCGATCTTTCCATCGAATCTCATCTCTACTTCATCATTGTACCAGGGATTGGCCACGGCAGTCAAGAACATGACCTTCCTAATATTGTTAGTGTTTGACACAATGCGCTCAGGTTCAGGTTCTCCTGGCAATACATAGTAATTGTTCTTAACCCTGGTCATATCATACCATTTCACCTCTATATGAACCATATTATTCATTGATTTGCAGCTAGGATAGGGGGTTGATATCCAGTGCTTATCCATCATGGATATGCAGAATTTCAGTCTCGCTATCTTGTTGGCTGGCTTGAGGAAGGGCTTGACAGTGTTAGTGATGCATTTCGGCTCTTGCAACTGAAACCTATCGTGTAGCATCGAGGGGGGAACACCCAAACACCTTGCAAGAGATCTGATTGTTCTTCTTATGTTCAGTGGGACCATAGCTGTTCTCGCCAAGTCTAGCTCTTTTCTTTTTCTACCAACATTCCCCTTCTTCTTGCTTGAGACGTTCACTTCTTGGCCTAAGTCAACTTGTTCTTTCACTAGATTGCATATTCTTGAAACTGTTCGTACGCATACATTCATCAGTGTGGTGACGAGAACCTTTTCATATACAAGAACGTCCCCATCTCTGAGCTCGATTACTCGTAGAGCAAAGTAAACACCAAACCTCTCATTGTTTCACAGCTTCTTATTTTTTGGATTACCTTGTGCATCAGCTTCTTCCTCTCGAGCTTCTTCCACCTCTTCAACCATCAAGTTCATATCCATAGCAAGACCCTGTTGAGCTGCATCCTCCTCTTCAGCAATCAAGTTCAAATCAATAGCATGAGCATCTCTAGGTTCTTCCTCCTCTTTACCAATCAAGTTCAAATCAATAGCATGACCCTCTCGAGCTCCTTCCTCCTCTTCAGCAATCAAGTTCAAATCAATAGCATGACCCTCTCGAGCTCCTTCCTCCTATTCAGCAATCAAGTTCAAATCAATAGCATGACCATGTTGAGCTCCTTCCTCCTTTTCAGCAATCAAGTCCAAATCAATGGCATTATCCTGTTGAGATTTCTCCTCCTCTTCAACAATCAAGTTCAAATCCATAGCATGACCTTGTTGAGCTCCTCCCTCCTCTTCGACAATAAAATTCAAATCAATAGCATGACCCTCTCGAGCTTTTTCCTCCTCTTTAGCCATCAGGTTCAAATCCATAGCTATTCCTCTCCTTCTATCTATAATCAATGATAAATGGAAAAAGATGAATCTGTTAGCACCATAATCGCAACAAATGAAGCATTCTTGCCAATATACAAATGATTGAAACAAGTAAATGAAACAGGGCAAAGAGGCTGCCATGGCACCATTTTGAGTATTCTCAGTCAACAAACGTTTTAAATATCCAGGGTGCATTGTTTAACTTCACGCATTTCCTAAAAACAAAAGGTCCTTTTAAACTTCTAGGATATTGTACTGGGTTTTTTAGAACTAATGCATGTACTCTACTTCTGGTTCTACTTGAAGATGGTCTATTAATAAACATGGTGGCATTCAGGTGACAATGAGACAAGTAAGTCCACTATTTCTGTTCACAATCGCACAAGTAAGTCCTGTTTCTATACCTGTTTTTGTTCACTGAATTTTGTTCACAATCTGACAAGTAAGTCCAGGTTCAGTAGCAATAACATCAACATGAGGACATCAACAACAAGAATTAATGATCATCGCAAGGCATCGCAAGCAGCAATTCAATTTTCTTCAGTAATGTGCACATGGTCACAGTACTGTACCTATAGCGAACAGTAGCAACAGAGTGATTAGTAGCAGCAGGGTGCAGACTCGACCGGCAGCAACAACGGCAACAACATGTGGCGGTCGGGTGGCAGAAGCTCGTCCACATGGTCGTCTCACCGCCGGGGAAGATCCGCCGAAGTGGGGAGCGGCGGCTGAGAGGGGAGCGGCGACTGGGTTGGTAGCAGACATTAGGATAGCCGGAAGCATGAGGATATCGCCAGGGAAAGGAGGAGGAGGAATCGACCAGGCAGACGAGGAGGAGGAACCTTCCAGGGTGACAAGGAGGAGGAACGTCGACTCTGGTTGCCGCAGGAGCAAGGAACCGGCTGCAGCTCGCCTTCGTGCGGGAGGGCAGATTTGCTGCAGCGGAGCAACCATAGGTGGGAGGACAGCTTGAGGGTGGCATGGGTGGGCAGCAGCGCAGGTGGTCAGCGGTCGCCCCCTCCATCTACGGCGGCTGCTGACGGTGGCGAAGACGACCGCTTGGTCCAGCCGCGGGCAAAGGAAGAAGAAGCAGAGGAGGGGCGATTTGCACGAGATTTAAAACGAGAAGGGTGTTTTTGCAAAATTAAAAATGAACTAAGCTTGGATAGCTTTTTCCGGAAGGAGGGAGTAATATGTATGACATGTTGTTATTTTGATATTACATGATGTAGTGTGCATGCTAGCTATTGATCGACGGACTAGCATAGTCAGCACACAAACTCAGATCTTATCATCTTTGGTCATTACCAATATCTTGTGTTATATACTTCAATGTGCTATATTTTTCCTTGTATGCGTTCTATTTTCTTAGTGTCGCTCGTACACTAGCCTCCTATGTCCAAAGCATAATATGCAGCAAACTAGCCAAAATATGTAGTGTGATTAATAAGCCAAACAAAGCGACATGGGCCCTTCATCAAGATGAACTTCCCACTCCCCATAATAGGCTCATAGTTACTAGGTGGGAAAAATGGTGTGGGCGTCTAATCGACTAGATTTGTCAACATCAACCAATGGTCCTCCTAATGGGATCAAAGTAATAGTTGCGCCTAAATCAAAGTGGTCCATCTTCATAATGTGGCCTACAACTATGCAAAAAAACTTTAGTAGGCCCAATTTGTTGATAGATCATTAACAAGTCGGAAGCTTGATTGAGCCATAATAGTGCAAACGAGCCAACGGGCCATTAGCAAGCCAAAATAGTCCTCAATTAATGCTTGGCACATTTCCTTGTTGTGCCTGTAACGTGGTGATTGGATTTTATACTTATATTTTAGAGTATATTCTACTGCCAAAATCCTTCATACCATATCCATCTAGCACTTATTCATGTCTCCAATGCATAGTTGGCGGTATTTACTCATTTTACCAAGTTACTTGCACACTTTTTATTTTTCTTTAGTTTTATTACTTTTCTATTGTTTTGTATCATGGATAGAGGCATCTGTTTCTTCCACTTCAGGTGCTTCACTATTTGGAATTGACCCGCCGGTTTTCGTTCCTTCGCTTGAGCCCTAAAAATGAAAGGTTAAGGTATGTATAATGACATGTGAATATTGAACCAAGCACTGATAAAACAAGTAGTAATGTACCTAGGGTGACAAATAAGGGGAGGCAATTTTGAAGATGCTGAATTGTTAGATGAAGGAGGAGACACGTATTGCAGTGGACAAATCTTGTGAGCTTAAGGAAATTGACAAACAAGATACATTTGATAAAGAAAGAAAAGGTACCTGAGTGCGGCGTTTACGACCAGATGTTTTGTGAGGTAGACCCGCCATAAGATCACCTGAGGAGATGCGGGTGTGGTGTTTTGGAGTATATAAAGCCTTCTTCAAAAGTAAGTTAGGATCCAAATGAGCATGTAGATGATTCATAAGAACTTTCCTACAAAACCGCCTTCGAGGTCTTTCCAATGAAATATTTGAGTCAGAAGATATTGAAATTACCTCAGCATCTTCAGCGTCACTTTCAATGTCATCCCCCTGAGAATAAGTTGAGTGATTAGAACAGCATGTGGCACAATAAGGGGACAGTCTAGACATTTACCTCAGATAGTTCTTCAATGTTCTGTGACTCGCCCACAACGGATGACTCACCTGCACCTGTTTTGGTTTTCTTCTTCTTCTTTGTGGTTGTCTTGCCCCTTTTAACAGATGGATTTGCTGGTCTACATTTCCCGAAGGGCGCGTCTTTCTACAACAAGGGAAGTTAGTTTTACAAAGAACAAAGGGAATACCAAATAAGGCGGGTGATGGTTGGATATATTTACCTCAGGAGCCGGATTCTGAATGTAGAATGGTTCCAAACCAAATTTTGAACATACTTCTTTCGGCTCACCACATAATTTCTTCACAAGGCTATTAACTTCTTCAGAGTCAAGCATTACATTGGTGAATTGTTGAGTATTGTTCAAATCGCCATTTTAATGGCACATCAGCCCATCCCGGCGGCTTCAGGGCATAATGCGCCATTCCACCTAGCATTAGATCAAGTCAATCCCGGTTAAGCCATTGGAGTTGAAGGCTCTCAGTTTTGCCCAGACAAAGGTGTGGTCGGCTTGTTCTTCCTGGGTCAATGCACCAGGGAGCTGGAAATCCATTGGAAGACGCTCCCCTATGAAGCCTGGCAGGAGATTTTCTTGAGCCGGTGCGGTATTTTTATAGTAAAACCAATTTTTCCCCCAGCCCTTAGGTTGACTGGGCAAGGTGACAGCAGGGAAACCGCACTTGCGCCGCCTCTGTATGGTAAGTCCACTGAGTTCTAAGCTGGGGCCATCAGCCCATTCTGTCTGGCGTTCAAGTAGAAGAACTCCCTAAATATGGGAACGATAGGTTCTATTCCTAGGTACGCTTCACAAAAGACTTGAAACTGACATAAATTACTAATAGAATTGGGACCTAGATCTTGGCTGTGAAGGTTATAAAAGCTGAGAGCGTCCCAAAAGAATTTTGAACCAGGAGGAGATAAGCCTTGTTCTAAATGATCAGCAAAAACCACGACCTCTCTTTCGCTGGGTTGAGGTCGCACTTCTCCAGCGGTGTCTCTCCATCCAATTATCTCCTTAAGAGACAAGGTCCTTGCTGACACGAATTGTTGCAAGGCGGCATCACCAATTTCTGAGGGTAACCAGTCACATTTTGAAGGTCTCGACATGACTGACAGATTCAGGAAGGAGCGAGCTGCATAAGTATGATTGGCGGGTTATTCTAGCAAGTAAAAATTGTTTGGAGAAATGAGGAGTTCAAGAAATAAGCAATAAAGAAGTTCATAATACTTGAGTTGCTTTAATACAAGGCGTCTCACGGTGATGGCGAGTTATAAAATGTCTAACAGGCCTGTGTGAGAGTAACAATAGTTTACGAAGGAACTGTGATATCGGATTCCACTAAGTATTGGATAAACAGTTTTCTACCAAGATATATAGAAGGACGGATCTACCAATGGTAAGAAAAAAGGAATTTAATAGCTCCATATGGCAGTAAAATATGGGGCAGCAACGACTAATGTTCATGAGGTTCCCGGAAAATATCCATGAAGTTTATGCGGAATTCAGATTCATATTCGTTCCGCAACCTATCGTGGGGTAAGTTTTCATCAAGGCGTCGAATAGATCTGTGCCGGCAATGACAACACGATGAACCCTAAGAACTCCATTGAACTATGGTGGGTGACCTAAGCAGATCTAGTGCGAGAAACGAAGCCTTACCTGACGGTATCGACAGAGGCGTAAGGAGTATGCGGTTCGGAGCAGAAGACGCATGGCAGAGGAGCCCTCGTACCGGAGTGCTTGTCAATGGGAGGCACATCGGCGGTGTGTCGCAGACTTGAGATCGAGGTAGAACACGAATGAGAGGAGCGGGGTAAAAATAAAAAGAGATGCCGCGGTTGGTATTTAAAGGCTGAGAGGAGAAATGGAAACGACACGCACGGGATTCTAGGAGGCGTAGTAATTCCGCAGTTGATGGCGCCTCGATTACCGGGGCAAACGGATAAGCCAAAGGAGCCGTTGGGGTGACATCATAAAGATCCCTGAAATCTCGGGATAGTTGTCGTCATTAACAAATGGAGCAGGAAAACTTGGGGAGATTACAAGTCAACATTTCTTCCATTGGGAGACAAGTTTGAATTATGTGTGAGACGCCAAGAGTGCGAGGAAGCTTTATTGACGTGAACAAGTTCAAGTCAATCTGGGGCCGAATGTTGGGGATATTATCCCGCCACAAGACTCGCCCTAAGCGGCCGGGTCAAGATGATGGCGGATCAAATGTTTCCTGCTCAAGTTGGGCCATGACTTATAAAGCAGAAGGCGTAAGGTGAAGTGAGAAGAGCCAGCGGTGGCCCAAGACATAAAGTCTGCGACTTGCGGCCCACAACAGAGAGGAGCTTAGGGAAGTTTCCTTGCGATAAGAGTAAGGAGAGTTAGAGATATGTCAGGTCACGAATAACACATGATCCGGACTCTTGTAATCCTAGAGCCTCGACCTCTATATAAAGGCGAATCTCTAGGGCTGATAGATGGAGGTAAACATCAATCGAGTGCTAGGTCAGGCGAATCCGCACCCTTGTAATCGATTTCCATGACAATACACACATAGCAGGACGTAGGCTTTTTACCTTAATCTGAGGGGCCGAACGTGGGTAAAATTGTCTCTTAATTCCCGCTAACCCCTTTGAGGCGCCACATGGTTGCGATGCCCCCATCTCGAAATCCTCTCAGGAGGACATCTGTCGTGACAAAACCACGACACCGTCCATCCCGGCCAGCCCTCGTCATGCACGGCGCGGTCTCAGCTTGCTCCCTTCTCCCCCTCGATCGTAGACCGTCCCTAGGTGCACCACAAAGTCGAGCCCTCCTGTGGCCTTCATCACCTCCCCAACCAACTCCGCAGGCCACGTCCAAAGTGCACTGGCGCTTGGTTATCTAACCCCACCCCCCGAGAGCCTGTCTCCGCTCCGGAACCCCACTCTCCCTCCTAGTCGTGCACACAACCACCCAATCCTCCCCTCGAGGTCACCATCGATCTTAAGGTATAGACCCTCCCTGGCCCTCGTTCTTCTTCCAACGGTCCTCCCTTACCCTCCCGACACCATTCCCCCTCTTTGTCGTGCAGATTTTGGTCGGAGGCGACCAGAGCAAGCACTTGCTGAGCCCCTCTACCACGACCTTCTCGTCACCATCGTCCGAGGGCACCCCGGCGACCAACAACACCTCCTCCCGGTCGGCAACAAGACCCTGGTTCCATTCGCCTTTTTCCCCAGTCAATGCTGGTGAGCTTGCTGTCCTCCCTGGCTAGGGGTTGATGATTACCCTAATAGAGGCCCCCGCCCATTATCCTCTCGTCCCTTCCCACAACTCTCTCTCTCTATCATTGGGCCCAATCCATCAGGTTTGAAACCGGAAGGTGCACGCACGCGCTGGCTTGCCTGGGCCGTCCTAGCTGGGTGAGACTGGCTTGGCTGGCTGTTTTGGCATAGTAGGCACAGTAGCCTTTTTATTTTTCCATTTTATTACAGTTTTCCAAATATTCGACTCAAATAAATATTTTTCCAAATCAAAATGTTCCACCACCAAAAAATCGTGTAATATTACAACCAAATTGATTAGGACACTTGTGCAATTTTTGGAAAAAAGTTTTATACACTTGTTTAAAGTATTTTAACTCTATGTTGAACTGCGTTTCACCACTTTTTATACTTCAACACTAAAAACTAATAATTTTCACAATGCTAAGAATCACCCTAGTATTTTACAAAAATGAGTTACCATTGTTCTGAGTTTTACATTTTCCCTGTATTGGTGTGGCCTTATTTCCATAGATTGCATTATTGATGAAGGAGTTGGACCAGAAGACTTCGAAGACCCCCGAGACCTTTTTGAGCCAGGCAAGCAGCCCTTTGACCATGACTAAGAAACCATTTTATGCATGTCATATATCACTTTATTTCATTGCACCTCAATCATGTTGAATCAGTGACTACCTTGGTGGGTTGTCACCGATATTTTCTCATTGATACTTGCACTGAGCATAACCATGATACCCCTTATAGGACGGTGCTTTGTTGATTACATTGGTTGGTGCTAGCACACAGCCTGCATTACTAATGGAGGGAATGACGTGGTTGCTCTACAGATGGGATCGTTCCAGGAAATGATGACCATGGGTTGTGTTTTATAGACACCCGATACATTGCTGGTCCCTACATGGGTTTACTTGTGATGTACATCATGTGGGATGTGTGCCAACGAGTGGACTCTTGGTTAGTATCATCAGGGGAAAGAAATTGTTCGGGTACTTACCTCGGGTATGGACAATACCGTGAGTAGTGGCTTGACACGGAAGTTTCTCGAGTGTTGTGGGTAAAGTTTGCAACCTGTGTAGAGCGTAAAACTATTCAAATAGCTGTGTCCACGGTCAAGGATAGTTGGGTGGTGCTACCTAAACTACGTCCATATGTTTTCACAACTAGGTGTGTGTGTGTGAGAGAAGATGATAGTGTGATACTTGAGCTAAGAAAGATGAGTTCGCATGATGGATGAACATGAGATGTTCAACCTTCTTATATATTGATATCTGTAACTTTTTCATATGGATATCAGTTACCTCATGATGAACGCCTTCATAAGATATTTATCGTGTCATTGCAGTTATAAATTTTGCTTTGTGCAACTTACCTATTAGTGCTATATCTTGCATTGTTATTACATTGTTCCAAACCTCGGTTTCTTGCGAGTACATTCAAAGTATTCACTCGCTTGCCTCTGGTTATCTAATTGTCTAGGACTGGAAGAATAGGAGTATTATGAAGAGTTTGTTGGATACAAACATGTGAACTAGGATGATTCCTAGTTAGAATGCTTGTAGGGTTAAGGCAGATGGCATGGGTTCATGCTTTTGTTCAAGATTTATACTGTTAGATATGTTTGGTGTGTTGTCCTTCGAGGCCCTATCTATGTAAGACTTTACCTTAATGGTCTTTATTTCTATCATATGTATGGATGGATGTAAGACTCTTGTTATTCAGCTTCTGTGTGTTCAGTGAGCATTGATATGTGGGATCACTGTACACGTGCATTCGGGTATCACGACTATCAGTCGGGTTCCCCATAGTTTACTTCCTGCAAGCTGGAATACCCATCACCACTACCATCATGAGATATACCCTAATGGCTTAGTCAGGAGATGATAAGCAAACCAGGGGTAATCTATCAAAATGTTGCACCACATTGACACTCACACCAGGATTAGAGTGATGGATCTCATTGTTGAGAGAGTCAGAAGGACAGTTGCTGACCAAAAGAGATCATGTGGATATGCTCCGTACATTCAAATGTTGATCAATCCCAAAATTTAGATGAATGCATATCTGCTTGATCGTCCACACCTACCACTATAGCCAGAGTTTGAAGACATCATATTAGTGATGGACCCCGACCATCCTAGTTCAGCTTCAGCTCGTGTTCACGCAGATGTAGTAGGAGAGGCAGATGAAGCTAGAGTAGCTCTAGTTACAAAGTTGAGGACCAGAGAGGAACAGATGACTTATTTTATCAGCACCATCCGAGGAATGGAAAAGAATATCTGTGACATCTTGCTGAACCAAAATAGTCTCGAGAGGATCATGGAGACAACATTCCATGACCTGGATATCAAGGTGGCGGAGTTGACTACAACTATTGATCAGCTGAAGCATTAGTTGATACAGTGCACACACCTTGCTCAAGCAGTGATGATGAGGATGATCCGTCTCTTCCTACTACCACTCAGTTCAGGACTTAGGAGATGTGCAAGTGTGTGAGTTCCGGAAGCCAAAACATCTTCATCAGCTCAAGCATCACCTCCATCAGCTCCACTAGCTCCTGCACCTCTAGTGTTTATACATCCACCTGAGAAGATATCTGCTAAAGCCTTTGCCAAAACTCTGCTATCGACTCCATCAAATCCTAGCTGAGGAGATCAGGCCCAAATCGACGCTTGCTTCTAGACCTTTGAACTTTTTTCTAACTTCTTGCGAAAGGGGGAGAAGTTCATAGATCAATAGGGCTAAGAGAGAGAGAGGGTGTTGCTTTTTCTTGCTCCGTTTGGTTTACAAAAAAAATTGGACTTTTGTATGTCTTAAACTTTATCGTGTTTGATCCTACAGTTTGACTATTGATGCTACTATGTCATACCTTTGAGCTATCTACATGTTGATCATTCACTCTTTTTTTTGGTGTAATGTGCATTACTTTTCATTCATATCATTTATGCGCACTACCAAAATGTATGTGACATGGAAGAGTGACCCATGATCCTAATCGATTGTGCATTGGCATTCTATTGCATATCTAAAATAATGCACAAATTTAGGCGGAGCTCTTGCTTGTCACATACTTCTCAAAGAGACGGTGCTAATCATTGATTATATCTTTCGTCGAAGATCTGAATTATATGTTGTCATTAGTTACCAAAAAAGGGGGAGATTGAGAGCACAACTTCTCCCTAAGGTGATTTTGGTAATTAATAACAACATATGCCTCATTGAACTAATGATCTTATCTAATTATATTTTAGAAAAGTCTAGAGATGCATTGCCTAAGGATTGTGAGGAGAACACTTGGATGCAAGGAACGGAATATGATTGGCCAAGCTTCAAGCTACAAGACTCTACATTTTATATTTGTGAGAAATCACATCTGAGTCCATAGGAAAGGCAATACTATTAAAAGGGGATGAGATAGCTATGATGAATTGGTTGCTAATGTGATTAGATAAAGCCACCAAAAATACTCATCTATTCTCCCACAAAAATATCTGTCCAAAGCCTAAACATCAAAATTGGTGCCACCAGATAGAATGCATGCCCTACCCTAGAGTCTCGGTGCCACCAACATTCCTTTCGGCGCCACTGAAATTAGTGACCAAGTTTCTTGTATGTCATTTCAAGAATCCGAAATTGCAAGTTGTGAAATCGATCTCACCGAGATTTGGAAACTGCCCTAGGTCACCCATATCGGTACCACCGAGATTCCTATATCAGTCTCACCGAGATTACAAAATTTACCACATTTTCTACAAGTCGGATCCACCTAGTTGGGCAATAATGTTGCAGCGGTTGGATTTTTGGATATGCCTATCTATACTATCCACCACCTCTCATTCGTAGAGGAAGCATTCAGAACACACATACACTTGCTATATCCATTCTTATGAGAGAGAGCCACTGTAACACCCAAGATGCGATGATATCCTTATTTTGGCACGAGGGCCTCGACCAGGATAGAAGCGCATCTTGTCGTTTCGCAAGAATGGATATCGTTACAAGTACATGTACTAAAGAGATGAGTATATGGAATTATCTTACACTCGCCACAAGCTACATCAGAGTCACATCAGTACAATACATAAACATCATGAAGAAGAGCAGGGTCCGACTACGGACAAAAACAAACGATAAAAGAAAGACGTTCATCCTTGCTATCCCAGGCTGCCGTCCGGGAACCCATCCTAGATCGACGAAGAGGAAGAAGAATAAACTCCAAATGAACAATCATCATGCTCATGTCTTAATATCCTTTACATGTACCTACAACTGGTGTTGTAGTAATCTGTGAGCCACAAGGGACCCAACAATCTCATTTCCAAAGGTATCAAGACTAGCAAAGCTTAATGGGTGAGGTATGGTTAAGTGGTGAGGTTGCAGCAAGCGACTAAGCATTTATTTGGTGGCTAACTTACGAGCACAAGAATAAAGAGGGGGATGATCTATGCATAGCGGACGTGAACTACTCGTGATCAAATGAATGATCCTGAACACCTACTTACGTCAAACATAACCCCAGCGTGTCCTCGATCAGAGAAGGATCTCGCGAAAGAGACAATCATGGTTACGCACTCAGTTGGCACATTTTAATTAAGTTAACTTCAAGTTATCTAGAACCGGATGTTAAACAAAGTTTCCACTTTGCCACATAACCGCACGCAAGGTTTTTTGAAAGATTTAACCTGCACGGGTGCTCCAACTAGTCCATCACAAATTACCACAAGCCGCATAGAAATCCTCGATTACGAAGCTCGCTATCTCGTGGGACTCCTTAGTGGAAAACCTTAACTCTGAGATTACCCAAAGCATCACCGGCATCCCGATGCACAAGACATTCGTCAAAGGTAAAACTAATCCGGGAAGGCCACCCGACGTGTCGACAATCCCGATAGGAGATGCGTATCTCATTCTCAGGACACGATGGATTGTCCAAACTTCCGGTAGGCCAATCACAGAGTTGCCCCTGGTAGCCACCGGCGGTTGATAGGTTGGACCAACACTCATGCAGAGCACTGGCCCGGGGGTTGATTAATTATCCACAGGTTCCGAAAAGTCCCTATGCATTTTTATTAGGTTATTAGGCGAATGTAGTATCAAAGTTGGGCCTTGCCAGACCAGCTTTAATCTAAGACGAAATATCAAGGGGACCCCGATCGTGTTACGCGCGCTCAATTATGGAATATAACACCGGTAACCGAAACTAAGGCGGCAAAGGTGGAACAAAACACCAGGCTAGAAAGGCCGAGCCTTCCACCTTTTACCAAGTATATATTTGCATTAAATTAAATACCATTAATAGGGTGATATAACAAGGGACCCATGTTATCACATGGAAGCAACTGCACCTGACACATGGTTAAGGAAGCGGTAACATAGCCAATCAGTGGTTTGCTAGGTTGTAGAAAGGTTGAATGTTTCATGGCAATGTTGAGAGGCTGACATTTAAGTGGTAGGCAGCAAGACATATCGAATGAAACGAGACAACTAGCATGGCAATGATAGTAATGGTATCTAGGGAAATGGTCATCTTGCATGAGATCCCGCTAGAAGGAAGAATGACTCCGTGAAGCAGACGAACCGATGTAGTCGAACGGGTCATCATTCTGACACGCTTGCGGAACTCTATCGAGACAAAGCAAATAGGAAACAAGAATCAACACACGATATTCACCACACGATGCACAACACATATGATGCATGAACGGTATAAAATATGCCCGGTATGACATGGCAATTTACACAATCAAACACTACACATTAAGTGAAGTTCAATATGCAACGAGTTGCATATTGACGAAACTCCACATATCAATTATTTAGATCACTCCCATTTAGGTACACGCCATATTAAATGTGGTTAAACATAGCAAGGGGTGAAGCACAAATTAGTCTACCTATCTAGACATTTTAAGTGAGGTCGGAAATGACATATAGTGTCTCCGAACTGACCCCACTCGTTAAATTTTAATCTGTCTAGATTTGTCCTAATCACATATTATGTTTGTTAAACGGAAAAAAGTGGTTCACGTTATTCTACTCGTCATTCTAGTCCATTTACATATATGGCTCATCTCCAACGGAGCTACAGTTAAGTAACTACGATCTAAACCGTTTTTAACACGTTGTCAAACAAAACGAAGCAACAACAAGGCCTAAATTCTTAATTATGCATGCAAGTAGAAAACAAATTAATCTACGTAAAATTCTGCACGTTTTACTTATCTATGGTTTTTACATATGAAGCACGGTTAAAAAGTTATAAGCGTTTTAAAACGAATGGTCTATCTGAAATTCGCAAAATCCCTAGTGCAAACAACAACAAAAAATGATAGGGTATAATAATGTGGGGCTAAGCTGGGATTTGAACCCAGGACCCTGTGTGTTACAAAGATGAGCGCTGACCAAAAAGGCTGCCTACGTGCTCGTGACACAACAAGGGGTCGATGTTAGATGAACCTAATACAAAAGTTGATCCTGTGATGATGAAATAAAATGGGTGAAAATAATAGTGCATCCGTGGGGACTAGAACCCACAACCTGTTGCAACGAGGCAGGTTGTGCTAGCCAAATCGGCTGGCTCTATGCTCGTGCTAATAATGACATGGCAATCCTAATAAGGCCGACAACCAGAACGCATCTTGGCAAAACAAAATAGAGTTCAGATTAGGGCGTTCTTACGGCAGACACACGGGACCGGCGGGGATGCAGGCTGCCATTGGTGCTAGGGCGTCCGTGATCTCATCCGGGACTCCGAACAACATTCGGTAACCAACCATATAACTCAAATACGCATAAAACAACGCGAACCTTAAGTGTGCAGACCCTGCGGGTTCGAGTACTATGCAGACATGACCCGAGTGACTCCTCGGTCAATATCCAATAGCGGGACCTGGATGCCCATATTGGATCCCACATATTCTATGAAGATCTTATCGTTTGAACCTCAGTGCCAAGGATTCATATAATCCCATATGTCATTCCCTTTGTCCTTTGGTATGTTACTTGCCCGAGATTCGATCGTCGGTATCCGCATACCTATTTCAATCTCGTTTACCGGCAAGTCTCTTTACTCGTTCCGTAATACAAGATCCCGCAACTTACACCAAGTCACATTGCTTGCAAGGCTTGCGTGTGATGTTGTATTACCGAGTGGGCCCCGAGATACCTCTCCGTCACACGGAGTGACAAATCCCAGTCTTGATCCATACTAACTCAACGAACACCTTCAGAGATACCTGTAGAGCATCTTTATAGTCACCCAGTTACGTTGCGACGTTTGATACACACGAAGCATTCCTCCGGTGTCAGTGAGTTATATGATCTCATGGTCATAGGAACAAATACTTGACACGCAGAAAACAGTAGCAACAAAATGACATGATCAACATGCTACGTCTATTAGTTTGGGTCTAGTCCATCACATGATTCTCCTAATGATGTGATCCCGTTATCAAGTGACAACACTTTTCTATGGTCAGGAAACCTTGACCATCTTTGATCAACGAGCTAGTCAACTAGAGGCTTACTAGGGATAGTGTTTTGTCTATGTATCCACACATGCACTGTGTTTCCAATCAATACAATTATAACATGGATAATAAACGATTATCATGAACTAAGAAATATAATAATAACTAATTTATTATTGCCTCTAGGGCATATTTCCAACAGTCTCCCACTTGCACTAGAGTCAATAATCTAGTTCACATCACCATGTGATTTGAACGAATCTAACACCCATATAGTTATGGGGTCTAATCACGTCTTGCTCGTGAGAGAGTTTTAGTCAACGGTTCTTGAACTTTCAGATCCGTGCGTTCTTTACAAATCTTTATGTCATCTTATAGATGCTGCTACTACGTGCTATTCGGAAATGCTCCAAATATCTACTCTACTATACGAATCTGTTTCACTACTCATAGTTATTCGGATTAGTGACAAAGCTTGCATCGACGTAACCCTTTACGACGAACTCTTTAACCACCTCCATAATCGAGAAAAATTCCTTAGTCTATTTAGTTACTAAGGATAACTTTGACCACTGATCAGTGATTCAATCCTGGATCACTCTGTGTACCTCTTAACTGACTTGCTGCAAGGCACACATCAGGTGCGGTACTCAGCATGGCATAGTTTAGAGTCTACGACTAAGGCATAGAAGACGACCTTCGTCTATTCTCTTTATTTTGCCGGGGTCGGGTTTTGAGTCTTACTCAAATTCACACCTCACAACGCAACCAAGAACTCCTTCTTTGCTGATCTATTTTGAACTCCTTCAAAAACTTGTTAAGGCATGCAACTTGTTGAAACTTCCATTAAGCGCTTTCGATCTATCTCCATAGATCTTGATGTTCAACGTTCAAGTAGCTCAATCCAGGTATTCCTTTGAAAAACACCTTTCAAACAACCTTGTATGCTTTACAGAAATTCTACATTACTTCTGATCCACAATATGTCAACCACATATACTTATCAGAAATTCTATAGTGCTCCCACTCACTTCTTTGGAAATACAAGTTTCTCATAAACCTTGTACAAACCCAAAATCTTTGATCATCTCATGAAAGTGTATATTCCATCTCCGAGATGCTTGCACCAGTCCATTGAAGGATCACTGGAGCTTGCATACTTGCTAGTATCTTTAGGATCGACAAAACCTCCTGGTTGTATCTCATACAATGTTTGCTCAAGGAAACCGTCGAGGAAACAATGTTTTGACATCCTACGTGTAATATTTCATAAATAATGCAGCAACTACTAACATAATTCTAACGGGCTTTTAGCATCGCTACGAGTGAGAAAGTCTCATCATAGTCAACTGTTTGATCTTATCGGAAACATCTTTGCGACAAGTCGAGCTTTTCTTAATAGTGACTTATCACCATCATCGTTTGTCTTCCTTTTAAAGATCCATCTTTTCTCAATAGTCATGTGACCATCAAGTAGTTCTTCCAAAGTCTACACTTTGTTTTCATACATGGATCCTCTCTCGGATTTCATGGCTTCCAGCCATTTGTTGGAATCCGGGCCCACTATTGCTTTCTCCATAACTCGTAGGTTCACTGTTGCTCAACAACATGACCTCCAAGACAGGGTTACCATACCACTCTTGCAGTAGTACGCGACCTTGTCAACCTACGAGGCTTGTATTAACTTGATCCGATGCTCGATGATCACCATCATCAGCTTTCACTTCAATTGGTGTAGGCGCCACAGGAACAACTTCCTGCGCCCTGCTACACACTGGTCGAAGTGATGGTTCACTAACCTGATCAAGTTCTACCACCCTCCCACTCAATTCTTTCGAGAGAAACCTTTCCTCGAGAAAGCATCCGTTTCTAGAAACAAATACTTTGCTTTCGGATCTGAGATAGGAGATGTACCCAACTGTTTTGGATATCCTATGAAGATGCATTTATCCGCTTTGGGTTCGAGCTTATCAGACTGAAACTTTTTCACATAAGTGTCGAAGCCCCAAACTTTCAAGAATGACAGTTTAGATTTCTCTAAACCTCAGTCTATACTGTGTCATCTCAACGGAAATGCGCGGTGCCCTATTTAAAGTGAATGCGGTTGTCTCTAATGCATAACCCATAAATGATAGTAGTAATTCGATAAGAGACATCATAGCATGCACCATACCAAATAGTGCATGGCTATAACGTTCAGACACATCATCACACTATGATGTTCCAGGTGGCATGAACTGCGAAACAATTTCCACATTGTCTTAACTGCGTACCAAAACTTGTAACTCAGATATTCATTTCTATGATCATTTCGTAGACAATTTATCCTCTTGTTACACACAAAGCATTCCTACTGTTTTCTTGCGATGTTTGATACACACAAAGCATTCCTCCGGTGTCAGTGAGTTATATGATCTCATGGTCATAGGAACAAATAATTGACACGCAGAAAACAGTAGCAACAAAATGACACGATCAACATGCTACGTCTATTAGTTTGGGTCTAGTCCATCACATGATTCTCCTAATGATGTGATCCCGTTATCAAGTAACAACACTTGTCTATGGTCAGGAAACCTTGACCATCTTTGATCAACGAGCTAGTCAACTAGAGGCTTACTAGGGACAGTGTTTTGTCTATGTATCCACACATGCACTATGTTTCCAATCAATACAATTATAGCATGGAATAATAAACGATTATCATGAACTAAGAGATATAATAATAACTAATTTATTATTGCCTCTAGGGCATATTTCCAATATGTAGTACATTCCTCAATTCGGGGGGTTTTGAAAACTTAAATCTAATAAATGCCTTTTGGTCAAACTAATATTTTGTAAGAATAGCTTAAGGTCCTATACATATGGTATGGTCATTGTGCTAGGATTTGGATCAAGGAGATGAGTCTAGAGAGTAGGAGTATTTTGTGAATTGAAGCACATCCAAGCAAATAAGCAAATAACAATGAAGTCAAGCATCACAAGCACACACAAAGTTTTAATTGGTCCTAATTTTTTAGTTATGTTCACTTACCAAGGAGAGGCAAAACACGGGGTGTGACAATGCATCTTTGCACTCCTCCCACCAGCACGTCAAGCATTGGGTCCATGGGGTCAACGCATGAGAACTAACAACAGAGGCAATGAAAACCATCAAGTGGTCCAACACTCCCATCATCTTCGACATTGATGATCACCTTGACGGCATCACTGTTGTCAGGTGTGTGCCATTAATGGTATCGCCAACAATTCGCAAAGTCAAGGTCATGAAGACGTTGGTTGACAGTTGTGTCGGCTTGAGTTTGATCTCGCACGTCATTATCAAGCACCTAAAAATCCCCCACACGGATCTCACACCAGCATGGTCGTTCCAGGGAGTCAACCGAGGAAGATCTCATCCCAAGAAAAAGAAATATGTCGGTAACGTTTGGTAGCAACCTAAACTTCAGGACTGAGAGGGTCGTCTTCAATTTTGCAAAGATGTCTCTACCGTATAATGTAATCTTGGTCCGACCAGCTCTCGCAAAAATCATGGATGCATCTCACCACAGCTACAATACACTAAAGATTAGAGGGCCGATGAGAGATATGACCATCCACTCCGACAACAAAAACGCAGTCCTCTACATTGACAAGCTCTACCGGGAGGCAGTGCCAGCATCTACCGACACGGCACTTGCTCCTGCTGACAAAGCTCCCTAGGGAAGAAGAACAAGAGTTCACACAAGGCCTTTGGCGAGGACTTTGGGAAGCGCGTCATAGAGTGCAACACACTCGTAAATGACTTACGAGAGACCACTACCGGCAGTAGCAAGAAAAACAAGGTGACCATCCCCAAGACGAAGCAAGTGTTTGCACGAGTGGACATCAAGGGCAGCACTTTCACCATAAATGCCACCCTCAACAGCAAATAGGAAAGCACGCTCGTCGACTTCTTGTGGTCGAATGTTAATATGTTTGCGTGACAACCATCTAACATCCGTGATGTTCCTAGGGAGGTTATCGAGCATCACCTTCGGTTTATCCCGATGAGAGATATCACAGTCCACTCTGACAACAAAAACGTAGTCCTCTGCATTGACAAGCTCTATAGGGAGGTAGTGCCAGCATCTACCGACACGACGATTGCTCCTGCTAACAAAGCTCCCTGGGGAAGAAGAACAAGAGTTAAGACAAGGCCTTTGGCGAGGACTTTGGGAAGCGTGTCGCAGAGTGCAGCACGCTTGTCAATGACGTACGAGAGACCACTACCGCCAGTAGAAAGAACAATATGGTGACCATCCCCAAGATGAAGCAAGTGTTTGCACGAGTGGACATTGAGGGCATCATATTCACCATAAATGCCACCCTCAACAGCAAATAGGAAAGCACGCTCATCGCGTTCTTGTGGTCGAATGTCGATATCTTTGCATGGCAACCATCTAACATACGTGTTGTTCCTAGGGAGGTGATCAAGCACCACCTTGTTGTTTGTCCCCATGCACGTTCTGTTAAGCAAAAGGTCAAGAAGTTGGATGTGGGGATCCCGACTCATTAGTCGTGATTACCGAATGCACATGTAGAGTGATCCTTGAAATCAATTCTCACTGAACACACATAAACTGAATATCAAGGGTCTTACAACCAGTACATACCATTTTACTTGGATAAGACCTTTATTGCCACGTCTTCGTACACTTGTAGTGGAAATCTTCAACGATAGCATGGACCCATGCCACCTTCCTTAACCCTACATGCATTTGGGCCAGGAAGCTTCCTAGATCGCATGTTCATCTCGAAGATACTCTCCATTATATTCTATTCTTTCATGCCTGGCCAATAAAATAACCAGTGGCAAGCCAATGAATACTTTGAATGTACTCGCAAGCAACCCATGTTTGGAAGTAGATAATCAATGCATGGTAAAACACTAAGTAGGTACTTTTGTGGAAAGCTACTTTTAAATGCAATATCATGTCCTACCATTTGTAATGCATGAATCAACACATTGCGGATATACATATGAAAAGGCTACAAATATCAATATAAACAGAGTATTTCAACTATAGTTTCACCATCTCCTCAAGTCATCTGACTTAGCTCAAGTATCAATTTTGTCACACACACCAAGTTTGTTAAAAAAATGGGCACAGCCCAAGAGCAGTCATCCAGTTGTCCTTGACCGTGGGCATGGTATTCGAATAGTTTGGAAATCTACAGAGGTTGCAAACTTTACCCACAAGACTCAGGAACTTCCATGTCATCCACGACTCACAGTACCTTAGATACCCGAGGTAAGCTCCCGGACAATGTCTTTGCTTTGTCAACACTAAACAAAGAGTCCACTTTTTGGTGCTATCCCTCATGATGTACATCACACATACCATCCATGAGGGCACGCAACAGTGTGCTCGGTGTCTGTGAAAAGCGCCGATGGTCGTCTTTTCAGGCACGACCCCGTATTGAGAGTGACCACGCCACTCCCACCACTAGTAGTGCAGTCTCTCTGCTAGCATTGAACAAAGCCCCTTCCCATATAGGGTTAGAGTGGTTTCTACATGTAAGGTTAAAATAACGGTCACAACCTAAATCAATCCCTCTTTGAAAACAACACACACACTTGCCTCGGTACACCACTTCTTTATCAAGTGGTTAGCTAGCTCACCATCATATCCCTCGGGCATTGGTGGAACCCGATGGGGTTTTCGTAAAGGTGTTTGGTGAACATTTGTTTCCCATCTCAATGCATATCCACATCCCAGTTTTGTAGGAACTACTCCCTCCGTTCCTAAATATAAGGTGTATTAATTTTTGAAAAAGTCAAACTTCTCAAACTTTGACCAAGTTTATTGACAAAAATATCAATATCTAGAATACGAAATCATTATCACTAGATTGACACTAAAATACAATTTTATATTATATATATTAGGTATTGTAAATATTTATATATTTTGCTATAACGTTGGTCAAACATAGACAACGATTAACTTTTTGAAAAACTAATACACCTTATATTTAGGAACGGAGGGAGCACTGAGCATCTAAACTACTTCCCATCTGCATAACCTTCGTAGGAAGGTAGGGTCATCCATAATGCAAGTATCAATGAGAAATGCATCGGAGACCAACCCAGCAAGGTTGTCACCACACCATCAAGATGCTCTCTCATGCAAAAAGTAAGGTACTTCAATGCCATGCATAAAAATAGTTCCACAACATCGTCAATGCGCTGCATGTGTGGGCCAGCAAAGCCTTCTAGGTCTTCACAAGCTTCTATTACAACTCCGAGCACTTCGTCTACTTCATCAACTATAGTCGGAAACAACCATAATAAGAAATAGAGTTAAGAAGGAAAAAAAGTGTAAAAAATAGGGAGTTTTATATTTATTGGACACGTGTAGCTATTAAATAGTTAATCAATGAGGTCCTACTAGATCTGGATGAACGAGGATTTTTCTATAAGGTGGAAACGGAGGGACTTATGGTCCTATAATAATTATATATAAAATATTTTCGTAAAAAGGAATCAAGACACTCTTGAAATATGGCATGGTTTTAGAAACATTTAGGAAGTGGTTTCAATGAACTTGGATTTGGGATGAATTTCCTATGATTTTCCTAATATGACATTTGTACCTATTAGTTGACAAAATATAGGATAGGGAAAATGGGGATATTTATTTGATCCAACCAGAATATAGGATAGCAAAAATGTTCACTATGGCTAGACAAGTAGGACTTGGTTTTCTAATCATCTAGGAATATGAGTCACTCCATTTGGAACTACCAAGAATGCCTAGAGATTTCACAAAGTGGCCCTGAATAGTTCAAATTTTTTATTTAAAGTTGAACAATGGAGAAACTTGTGTTGGAAAATATGGAAGTTTTGTCAACTAATAGGTGGGATTTTTAGGAGAATATAGAAATTTGAATCATGAAATTTGAAGCTATTATGCATTTATGAACTTATCTAAAAAAGAAAAGGCCAAGGAATTCTACCAAAATGGTTGAAACACCGCGCTAGGCGCGGAATAGCCACTCGGCCGACCAAGTGGCTCAGCCACGCATGCAAAGGTGCCACGTCGATGGCATATTCGAGCGAATATGCCTTCAGTTGAGGGAATCGGCTTCTGTCACACCATGTTTTCACTTCACTTCTTTTGTAATTCAAAAATCTGAGTTTATTAAAACTTTTCCAAACTCAATGATGTGAGTGCCATGGTTGACATTGTATGCTTGTATGCTTGATTTTGTAATATCAAAAACCATATTTTCATAACTTAATTATGCTAAAAAATATTTTTCTTATTTCTGGTTAATTCAAAACCGTGCTTTGGATTGCACTGCAAGTCTTTGATTGCAAGAAGTGTTCTTATCCAAAGTTGGTGATTTGGTTCTAAAACCATTATAGCTCACCAAAACCATAAAATAATCATTTTATGAATTGTTTTCCTATTTTATTTGCATGTCCATTTCTAAGGCTAGAAATGATATTCCTATATGGAAAAATACTTTTCTGCCTTAGAAAAATCTGCGGAAATTTGAAGATACTCAGAAGTTCATGTATTTTCCATACATAAGGTTTTCAACCCCTATTTATATTATAAATATTTGATTAAAACCCTCAAAACCTATTATGTTTGTTTTTACCTTTTGAAATATTTCCAAAGGAAATAGTCTCCATAAATTCCTAGAAAATTCCAGTGGTCTCCCTAAGCCATATTTGGTGCCCATATAAAGTTTCACCTTCATCCAAGGTGGTTAAGGTCACCAAATAATTGCAAAACCCCATCTGTCCAGTATGAAGTTAGAGAAACTCTACATAGAAAAGTTTATCCAATGGATCTGGAACTTTGCAGGAGTGCCTAATACCTCAAATGAGGACTCCATGCCAAAAATGGGATTTGTGGGACTTTATTTTCCCACACTCCCTTTGGAAGGAACATATCTGGTCATTTAGGGATGTTTTAAAGTTTGCAAAGCTAAACTTGTCCAATGGAGCTCAAACTTGGTGTAGCCCCATGTTTTAGCACCAAACCCGGTCCTGTTAAGTTGCATATCTAGTGGTGGGGTGGAACCACCCCAAACAACTATCGAGCACCTCCTGACAGTTGGGTAAAACCACTCCTATCCCCAGCTAAACCCAATCCCTTTCTCTCAAACTCATAGACTAGGTTGCTGACATCAGTGCCTAACTGCAGGCAAGTGGCCCCTCTCTGGTTCAAAGTAGATAATACAAAATCTTCAATTTGAGCTTCAGCCCAAGGCTCACAGCACCTATTTCCCTCTCTTCCTTTGACCAACCAAGGCTCCCACGGGACTCCAACGACTAGGCATCTCCAAGACAGTGCCCAGGACACGCTAGACACGTCCAAGGCACCTCGGAGCACGCCAGCATGTCGTGGCATGCCATAGTTGCGCTATGGGCGCGCTACAGAGAGCAACCTAGGTGGGGGCGACTCCCTCGGCCAGTTCCAGCCTCCCCACGGTGTCACTCCTCTCCCCCCGACAGCCTTTCTGCATCAGGCAGCCCTCAGGTCCCCTCCTCTCCCGTGCTAAGAGCCAGTGCGACGCGTGCCCGCGCGCACCAAAAATGCCAGAGGAGCGCAGCCACGATAGCGCCCCACTCCCCTCTCCCTCTTTCTCGCAGTGAGTCCTGGAGGTCCAAAACTACATGCTGAGACCGTGGTTTCGACCCCAGCCTCTCTCTGCACCCGCATGCACGCCACGGTGGATCACCGGCGCACCCGAGTCGGCTCCCCATCGCGGGCCTATTCTTAGCCCCTCCCCTTGCTCCAGAACCCCTCACTCCACTTCACCGAGACCTCAATCACCTCCCTAGCCACCCCACTGAGAAAGCAGAACCCCGGTGCTCGAGATCGACCGAGGCCCCTCCGCCTCGGAGCTTCGGTCAATCTCCGGCTACACATTGGTTCTCTAGACCCTCTTCCCACCAACGCACTCCCCGTGACCTCACGAAGCTTTCCCCTCTCTTCCTGAGCGAATCTGTGCCCGTAGGTGCCACCTCCACCATCACCCGAAACCCCTCAGACGCAGCCACCTCGTTGCCGGTGAACCAAATCTCACCCTTCACCGACTCGACCACCAGGAGGTAGGCGAGGACGAGCCGGACCCATTCATGTCGTTGTTAGGGCCTGAGGATGTCGGTAGCCACGCCGGCATGCTGTAACACCCAAAAATGTTGCCATAATTTTATTTACTAATTTTGCCAGGGTTATTTTGAAAATTTTAACTCTGGGTTCTCTTCTGATTTCAAAGCCTTTCCTATTCTTAGTTTTATGAAAAACTCTTTCTATGATCTAGAGCTTTTTGAAAATTTATTTGTGACGTGAGTGTTGACTAAAATATTTTTCTTCCATTGGATATCCAAAGAAGGCTTTTCTATAAATATAATCTTCCAGGTTCTATTTATTCAAAACTAGTTTTAATTTTTCCTAAGGTTCCAATTTTAAACTACAACCACCTGAGAACTTCTTCCAAAAATTCCACAATAAACTTGGCAATTACTTACTATGCTCCTGGATCAATTTTATATAAAAATATGGCCAAGTGTTTTGGCAAGTTTAAGCAAATTAATAGATTTTACTTTCTGGTCCAATTGGAGTTTGTTTACAATAACCTCTTTATAGAAGTCTCCAAAAATTCTACAAAAATTTGTAGTGGTCAAGGGATTCATATAAATGAGTTTTATGCAAAAAAATGTTGGTCTTTTGAAAAATTTGAGCACCCCTTCTTGTTTTATGTTCTGGACTAGATTGTCATTTTGCACTACAACCCCAATCTTTTCTTTCCCAATGGCCTTAAAAAATTTGTGCTTATAGTCCACCCTGTAAGACCCTTAAGTATCAAATTTCAACCCCATTTGAGTTGTTTTGACCCGTGTTGCATCATCATCTTGTTTCTGTCCAGAAATGGACTTTTGCTATAATTGCATTATGAAGTTGTTTGGTTGCTAAATCTAACCTTACTACAATTGTTTGCATCCAAGGAGACTCCTATCTGGAAATTCTTGTGGCTAGTAAGTGCTCTTAGATGCCCTTAGCATTTTGTCAAACACCTGGTGTCCCTGACCAAATTTGGCATGATGTTTTGTTGTTGTGAGGGAGTTGCCCCATTGGCCATATCAGCATGTCTAGCTAAGCTTGAGTAGGGCCCTTAACCATTCTGGAGAGTTTCACCTCCAGCCTAAGCCCCTAGGTAGCACTGGCATTTTATCGAGCACCTGGCACGGATGCCAGAGCATGCTCTGGAGCACACGCATTGCAGCCAGTGTGCCCGAACCACCGTGTCCCAACCCTACCGCCCTTGCTGTCCGAAGAGGCCTTAGCGTGTGTGCTAATTCGCACGAGCTTCCCGTGAACTAATGTTGCCCCCGCTGCCCCTGGTGCCCCCTGGAGCACCACAACCGCGCCGGCCATCGATGGCTGCAGTGATTGCACAGTGATGCAACACCGCCCAAGCGGCCCCCAAGCGCCACCTGCCGTTGGACCGCTCCTTTGCATCGAGCCAGTGCTTCCTCAGCCCTGTTGCCGCATCATCCGCTCCTCTGTCACCGTCAGGAGCTGTCCCCTGCAATCTTATCCAGCTCCGACGCGGAACCGAACATCCGGGGCTATAAATATGACCCAGTGGGCTCAGTGCAACCCAGTCCCCCACCTCGAAGCCATAGCCAGCCCCATCGGCTCAAATTTGGACCGAGGCACCCTCCTTCTCCAGCTCCGGTGGTCTTCCCCCCGACATGCCTCGAGTCGATCTAGTCGAGCCTAATCTTTGTTGCCCCTTCTAAGCCCACGATTAGCTTCCCCGCAACCTCATGGAGCTGCCCCACCCCTTGTTTTGCGCCTAGAGCCCCTCCTAGCTAGCTCGTCGTCAGAACCGATGCATCCTCCACCATGGAGGAAGGGCTGCTCGCTCCCGACATCCACCGCAGCTCCAAGACCCTGGAATGGGTACGCCTCGATCCCCTAAGCCCGCCGATGCCCTCGGTTCCTCAGCTCCAAGACCCTGGAATGGCAAGCCTCACCGGAGCTCCCTCCTCCCTTCGGCTGGAGGAGGAAGACGACCAGGGTCAGGCATGCACGTGGGACCCCGCGCATCAGCCTCTCATCCCCAGCCAGACCCCGCGCGAGTGAAGGCGCCTTCGGTCAAGTACGCCTCCCCCTCTGCGTTAGCCTATTCCTAACCAAAACGTTTTCTTTTCTGTTTGTTTTTAACAGATATTTGACCAGACTTTGACGGGCTATAACTTCTAAAGTAAAACTCCAAATGAGTTGATTCTTTATCTCACCTCTTCCAAATTCTGTCTAGTTTATTTTAATATTTATTTGAAAATTTTCTAAGGCAACTTTATGTGTTGGTTTTATATTGTGTGTTAATTAGTATATTTTTAAATAGGCTTTGAAGAGAGGTGTCAAAACTTGTAAAAGTTTTCTGGTGAAACCCTACCTCTCTACACTTTGAAAGCAAGCTTCTTGAACCTACATTTATTTTGGTTATGTGTGGTTTGCTTGGTAATAGTAACATAGGGTTATGTTATATATTTGGTGTTATTTCATGTGATAATCATGCATGTGGTTTCATAAATTATGAGCAAAGATTGTTGCATTATGGTGCATGGACAGTGGTCACCCTTTCCTACCCTACATTCCTACCGGATAGGATTTTGTGGAAGTCGGTGTGTTGTGGAGGAACGACCGTGGGATTGACATCTCGTGGACGAGAGTGGTTAGCAAGGCATGTTAGGTGGGTAGTGACTCTATCTGCATATGGTTTGTGCTAATCATGCAGGTCATACTAAAACCTCCTGAGTCAACCATAGATCGAGTCTTGTAAGTATGTCTCCTTAGTAGCATGCTACCATAGCTTCCAGGATAATGGATTCGGTATAGTCAGTTGTAGAGCTATTATCAGTAAGACACCAGTAGAGGGGCCAGGATGTAGGTATCCACGGCCGTGGTCTAAATCTAGTCATACGGTCAGGGGGCATGGGTGTTCCCGGTCTGGGACCGGAAGGGAGGGCACTCCCCATTAGCGCATGGAATAATTTTTTTTGATCCCATGCTAGTCGAGGTCGGAGCCTCCCCATCTTATGGTTCTGCCTCGACAATTTAGTCCGGTTGGAGCCGGGCTTCGCGGAGGTAAAATGGGTGTGTGCTGGTTCTGAGTGTCCGTTTTTAAACTGTCGTACACGCAATTAGTCACGATGACTATCAAAAACCGTGAGCTATGGGGAAAGAGTACACCCTGTGCAGAGTCAAAACTACTAGAGTAGCCGTGTCCACGGTCAAGGACGTTGGTTGACTAGTCAAGTGTCGGTCTAAGTGTCGCTCTTCGGAGGTAGTTAACGGATTATGAGACCAATCAGGAAATATGGTGGATAATTATAAACATTATTTTCTATGGACTAACCCTTATGATTTCGATTGTTGAATATCCCTAGGACGTTTCTACCTCCTGGATATTCTTTATTATTTCTTATAAGCCGTTGATGTGGTGTCGCTGAGACGCCCGACTGTGGCATGTTCATTATTTCTGATAAGCCCTTTACATGGTGTCGTTTAGAGGCCCAACTGTGGCATGTTTATTATTTCTTATAAGCCCTTTATGTGGTGTCGCTCAGACGCCCGACTATGGCATGTTTTATATTGCATCTATTATTATTACCCTTATTGATTGCTTATTAAATTGCAGTATGATTATAATTTCACTACTAATACTTGAGTAGAATTTTTGGGTTGACGAAGTATCATGGTATCATTATAAGTGTATAACTAACCCTGCAATTTACATGTTTGTTCCTTGATGTTTGCGAGTACATTCAAAGTACTCACTGGCTTATCCCTGACTATTGTCTTGGCCAGATTGCGAGCTTGGAGAGGATAAGCTTGACGATGTGCTTGGAGCATAGGCATCGAGGACAGTAGTCGCGTGAGATAGGAATTAACCTGGTCAGCTGTTCCTTTGAGAAATGGAGTCCCATAGACGTTGGAGATCCCTGAACCGCTTCCGCCATCAACCACTATAAACCCTTTGATATACTCATTAGACCACCTTGGTCTTGTACCTCAATTTGTATTTTTTTTCCTTGGACATTTATATCAAGGAAAGGTGTGCCAGCTAAAACTATTCCTGGTGCTGGTATACTTAAGGGCCATTTGAAGGGAAATTAAAATCCCCGAAAATCCGGTCCCCACAACCTTAGTATCAGAGCCAGCTGACCGTTGACTAATCCTATATTAGCTGGGTGAATAAGCACCTGATACCACCCATCAAGCTAGTGCCATAACCACCAGACAAGTCTGCCCTAACCAGTAGCGAAATAGTGTTAGCCAACACCTTTCGGCAAAGCGGTGCCCAACCTATCAGACTAGCCGTGTGGTCACACGTTAGTGACTCACGACCATTTTGTCCTTTCCCGCAATCTTGCGAGAGAAGACTTATTTTCCTTTCTATAAAGGGAGCGATTTCCCAGCACAACGCATCACGACCAAAACCATCTAAAGATGCGAGGCCCCATTGTCCACAACGAGACCACTGCTGCGGACAAAGGAGGTTTTGTAGCCATCCTAGCCAGAAAAATCCGTCGTGCCTTTGCCATGGAAGAGCCTCCGGAGTATGTTGTGTACCAAAAGCGCACGAGTGGTGACATTTGTCACTTCTGGGCCACAATACACATCTACGGTAGGAGTATCACCCAAGAGCGTCCCCATCGGTTCACCGGAAGGACAACTTCCTACGAGCCCGAAGCCATCCAGCTGGCAGCTCGAGAGGCAATAGTTCAACTCCGGCACATGTCGCCTGGAGTAAACTGTCGATCGTTCTACTACTACCCTAGCCAAGAAGGTTATGGTAGGTCGATCCAAGTCACCAGCACAGACCATGAGACCGACCCCGCCCTGTTGCACCTTGTGCGCTATGTGAGAGCGCACGAGGCACTGTACGACCAGGTCACCCTCGACCTGATTGCAGCTCGTGCAGAGCTGACTCGTTTGAGGAGGAGAGAAGCGGAGCCCGAAGCCAGCAACCCTGTAGTGCTGTTTGGGAGACCGATTGAGCTCCAGAGGTCTGTGCCAGCTGCCGACCCAAATCATGCGCCTATCTCCCCCGAGGAGCTTCGGTGCATGTTGGTGATTTCCTCCAACCGAACGGTAGCCACAACACCCCGCAATGGACACCACCGCTACCCCAACCTTGTAGCTCCACCCCCTTCCCAGAGCAACCGTGACGTCGTAGTTCCAACAAACTCGACGTCCGCAAGACCCGCTCTCCTAGATGTAAACGAAGTAGACTTAGCCTTGATCCTGCTTTAGAGTTCTCTTGCAAGTAATGTATGAGCTAGTATTTCGTGAAATAAATGAGCAAGCTGTTTTTGTTCCATTATTTTAAGCACTTTAGGGAATCACCTGTGTATGCTTTTAGGCCGCATAACTATAGTTGGACGTAACTGCGGGAAGCCAATTCCCAGCAGTCTACCACAGTAAGGTGTCACATTTCGTGGACTTTTATCTCTGGCCTTGACCAAACCACGCTAGAGCGAAGCGAGTCATCGAGAGCAACCCAACCTACGGCTTGTGTCCCAACCCCGCCTATATAAGGGTCACCCAGTGATCTTTTCAGCACCCCTCAGCTTGTGCACTGCTGTAACACCCAGTTTTTGGCCTTCCTGACTACTTATCTTATTTCAAAATTTAGGACCAATTAATTTTTATTTTTATTTTGTGAATGCTTGTGATGCTTGGAGTGACTATTGTTTGCCTGTCTGCTTGAATGCCTACGATTGCTCCACATTAAATTCTTGCCATCCTCCTATTCACCTCCTCATTCCATGATCTCCTGCCTAATGATCATGCCATGTGTTTAGGATAAATATCTATTTTCACCAAATATTATTTTCACCAAAAAGCATTTCTTTGAATTAAACTTTCAAACCCCTCAGATGAGGTTTGCACTACAAGTCCTCCAATTAGGGAGTTTCTTTTGCACCAATTATTTTATTTAAAACCTATTATCCAAATTTCCTTCAAAAACCACCATATTATTATTTTAAAACTTATATTATTATTTTATTTAAAAGCCTTTCTGTGAGGCTAGAAATGGTCTCTTATGAAGGAAAGTTATTTTTATCGATTTAAAAATATTTAAGAAAATTTAGGGAAACTCAGTGGATATATTTATTCCATAATTATGAGTTTCAACACATGGTCATGTTCAAAATATTGGGCAAAACCCTCCAAAACCCTTCCTTCCTATTTCAAGCTTTTGGAATATTTCTATAAGAAATACTCTCAATAAATTCCAGTAAAATTCTAGCATGTCATCTATGATATTCGTGATGATCTTGCCAAATTTCATTTCAATCCAAGTTGATTTGGCTCCCCTAATCACTCTAAAACCCTATCTGTCCAGAATCAAATGTGAGCAACTTTACATTGTGATGTGTCTCCAATAGTGCTCAAATTTGGTGGACATATTCTAGTACTCCAATAAGGCATCCACACCAAGTGGTACACCAAGGAGAATAAAAGAACTTGTCCTAAGACCCTCAAAACCCTCTATGCTAATTTCTGACTTTGGTAAACTTTACCTTATAAAGTTTCTCCAATTGACCTCAAACTTTTTGTGCATGCCTTAATGCTCAAATAATGCCCCTACACAAAATATTGGATTGTGGGAATTTATTTGAATAGGGTTCTAAGCAGAAACCCATTTCTGCCCATTTCTAGGGGTTTTCAAGTCTACATTGGAGAACTCCTCCAACAAATCCAAAATTTGGTGTGCAAGCCTATTTTCATCTATTATTTGACCCTGGTAAGTTCCATGGCCATAGGAATTTATCTGGTAGCCCAACCATAGATCAAACACCTTGTGTGCACTTACTAAGTTGGCTTCTCTTGCCCCTTCCACTTTTATCCTTGAGCTCCACTTTCTACCACAGCCTCACATAGTTATATTTTACCTCCAGTAACATCCCCATGGCCACTGGTCAATTATTGGGGAAGGACCCTTTGTAACTTTCATTCATTTTCACCCTTGGCAGCACTGTTTTACCCTTCTTCCCATTCTTTTGCTTAACCCAAGGCTCCCAACTCTTCCAAAGCATCTATCCTATGACAAAGCTTCATTTGGAACCAAGATATAGCATACTCATGTGGAGAAAATGAGCAGCACCTCCTCAAGTTAATTTCTGGCCAAAATATAGGATTGCACTACAAGTACTAGCTAGGCTCACTTTCCTGAGTTGAAATTTGGCAAGCTAGTAGTCCTTCTATTAGCAAGAGTGCTGGACTTGGTTTTCCCTCAATTAACTCCGTGTGCAAACTAGTTTTGCTAGCACTAAGTTTGCGGCTGCAAACTAAATCAAAGTCAGCACCCATTCAAACCTTCTTCACTTGGCTCCAAACTCCATGAGTGACCTCTGGCAAGCATGCCTTGCATGGGAGACATCTTTGGCAGGTCATATGGTCACCCTGGACACGCATGGCCATGGTGACCACGCTGTCAGCCTGCACTAATGGTGCTCTACACCATTTCCTCGTCCCCTAGCTCGTGTCCCGCAGCTGCAGTATGCCCCAGAGCGCTAGAGCATCCCCCCGTTCCTCCTTGACTCCCTCCAGGATGCTAGCTAGCTTCCAATGCCCCTCTGGGACGTGTGGCGCCCATGCCCACGCGAGCTCCTGGAGCTCCCGAGCTATCTCGGCCTCTCCCTCCCTATATTCTCTTCTCCCTCTCTTACGTCCTCCCCCTTGAGCATTAGCAGCCGGGGCATCTCTTCTCTTCCCGTGGGATCCATCCCGGGTCCCCCTCGAGCTCCCTATTTCCCTCCTTCCCTCCTCCATTCTGCGATGACCGAAGCTCGCTAGAGGCTTTCGCTCGAACCAGGCCGCCAGCAAGGTTTCCCCCTCGGCCCTAGCTCGCCTCGGGGTTCTCCTGACTGGCTCTGCTCCCCTCGAGCACCTCCCGTTCCCTTCCCTTCACTGCTAGTGCCGGAGCTGGAAAGGCCGTCGGCCTTCCGCAGATGCACCACCGGCTCCCCCATTGTAGCCCCTCGCGGGCGCCATGGGAGGGAATGGAGGCGGTACAGCCTCCTGAGCTCGTCGGCGCTCTCACCTAGGCAGGGGGTGGCCCGAGACGCGGCGCCCATGCGGCAACCTTGCCCTGCTGCTCTCCCGTGCCGGCAAGAGGAAGGGGACGACCCTGCAGGCGGGGCCCCCGCGTCAGCCCCTCATCGGTTGGCCCCGGCTTTAAGTGGCGGTGCCCTGGCCGTTGGCGCCTCCCGCACACGAAAGTTTATTAGTAGGGGTATGTCTACGACATCAGCAGGCCTCCCGGGCGGTTTGCGCAACCAGGCCAGCCCATCTCCTTCTCTAGCGCCTAGTGCGTAGGATAGCTAAGTCTGGAGGCCCAATTTGTCTTTTTCATTATCTGTAAATCTTCTAAAACCTCCCATAAATTCATACTAACTCCAAATTCATTGATTCAAAATTCTGCAGGTTTCTAAAATCATGTTCTACCCAGATTTGAGCATTGCACCTTTTTCCAAAATATTTCCGTGGGATAATAATATCTAAATGCCCGTTCAGATAATATAAAACCATCCTTGCAAATTCCTAGCAGATTCAAATCAACTCCAAATGGAGTGATTCTAATTCCTAGGGCCTTCTAAAATCCTTCCCTATTTTTAGAACCTTGGTCAACATTTTTGTGTGACTTACTTCTGTTGCAATAAATAAAGAGCTCCTATTGCTATTTATTCCACATTGAAAAATCTCTAGAATATTCATACCAACTCCAAATTTAGTGAAACCACTTCCTAAATGTTTCTAAAATCATGCTCTATTAAATGGGTGCCTTCACTCATTTTTAACAGAATGATTTCTATTGGCTCCTTCAATAATCACCTATTGCTCCTTTCACCTATTCAAAAATCCTTGATGATCCAAATCTCCTATGAAAATATTTAGGTATTTTTCTTATGACCAGAGAGGTCCAAGAAAAATAAAACTTCTATTTATAGAACACTTTTATTCTGCTTGATGTGGGGCTTACTATGGTTGTTTCCGACGATAGTTGATGGTAGATGGAATATTCGGAGTTGGAGCGGAAGACCTCGAAGACCCCGAGGACTTACGTGAGCAAGGCAAGCAACCCTTTCACCATGACTGAGCATATGCTACTTTGCATGTTATAATAGCAAGTATTCCCGTTGCATATGATCATAAGTGTCGGTAATCATTTGATGTGATTTTACCGAAGGCTCCCCTGGAGCACATGCATTGAGCTTGACTCTACCCCTTAGGGTCATGCTAATACCATGTTGACAAGTAAAGGTAGCAGTAGTACTATCATGAGCATGATGTTGTCGTAAAGCAAGAGTTTATGAAAACCTCGTCGGGTGCCACTAATGCCCGAGGGTGATGATGAGTTAGGTGGTCACTTTTGGTGAAGTGATGCACCCGGTATTTGTGTGAGTAAGGTTTGTCACATCCTGTTTTTGGCTTCCCTGATTAACTCACTTATTTCAAAAATTAGGACCAACTAAAAAAAATTGTGAATGCTTGTGATGCTTGGAGTAACTATTGTCTGCTGTTTGTTTGAATGCATGTGATTGTTCCCCATTAATCATTGCCATCCTCCTGATCACCTCCTCATCCTAAGATCTCCTGCCTAGTGATCATGCCATGTGTTTAGGATAAATATCTATTTTCACCAAATATTATTTTCACCAAAAGGCATTTCTTTGAATTAAACTTTCAAACCCCTGAGATGAGGATTGTACTACAAGTCCTCAAATTAGGGAATTTATTTTGCACCAATACTTTTATTTAAAACCTATTATCAAAATATCTTCCAAAAACCATCATATTATTATTTTAAAAGTTATTTATTATTTTATTTAAAAGCCTTTATGTGAGGCCAGAAATGGTCTCCTATGAAGGAAAGTTAATTTTATTGCTTTAAAAATATTTAAGAAAATTTAGGGAAACTCAGTGGATATATTTATACCATATTTATGAGTTTCAACACATGTTCATGTTCAAAATATTGGGCAAACCCCTCCAAAACCATTCTTGCCAGTGTCAAGATTTTGAAATATTACTATAAGAAATATTCTCAATAAATTCTAGTAAAATTATAGCATGTCATTTATGATATTATTGATGATCTTGCTAAGTTTCATTTTAATTAAAGTTGATTTGACTCCCCTAATCACTCTAAAACCCTATGTGTCCAGAATCAAATTTGAGGAACTCTACATTGTGAAGTGTCTCCAATTGTGCTCAAATTTGGTGGACATGTTCTAATACTCCAATAAGGGATCCACACCAAGTGGTACAACAAGGACAATGCAAGAACTTGTCCTAAGACCCTCAAAACCCTCTCTGTTGATTTCTGACTTTGGTAAACTTTACATTATAAAGTTTCTCCAAATATCTTGAAACTTTTTGTGCATGCCTTAATGCTCAAATAATGCCCCTACACAAAATATTGGATTGTGGGAATTTATTTGAATAGGGTTCTAAGCAGAAACCCATTTCTACCCATTCCTATGGTTTTTCAAGTCTACATTGGAAAACTTCTCCAGCAAATCCCAAATTTGGTGTGCAAGCCTATTTTCATATGTTATTTGACCCTGCTAAGTTTCATAGCCATTGGAATTCATCCGGTGGCCCAACCACATATCAAACACCTTGTGTGCACTCACTAATTTGGCTTCTTTTGCCCCTTCCACTTTTACCCTTGAGCTCAACTTTCTACCACAGCCTCACATAGTCATATTTTACCTCCAGTAACTTTCCCATGGCCACTGGTCAATTATTGGGGAAAGACCCTTTGTAAGTTTCTCTCATTTTCACCCTTGGCAGCGCTGTTTTACCCTTCTTTCTATTCTTCTGCTTAAGCTATCACCCCCAACTCTTTCCGGAGCATCCATTATATGCCAAGGCTTCATTTAGAACCAAGATATGGCATGCTCATGTGGAGAAAATGAGCAGCACCTCCTCAAGTTCATTTCTGGCTGAAAAGTAGCTTTGTACAACAAGTCCTAGCTACACTTCTTTTCTTTAGCTGAATTTTTGCAGATCTGTAGTCCTTCCATACCAGATGCTCCAGGACATGGTTTCAGCTCCCATCCCTGCCTGTAAAAACTATTTGTATTAGCCCCTAGTTTCCTGCTGAAATCTTTACAACAATCAAACCCCATTCAAACCTTCTTCACTTGGCTCCAAACTCCACCAGTGCTTCGTGGCACGCATGCCTTGCATGCTTGACACCTTGGCCTAGCCAAGGGGTGGCCCAGGACATCAGGTGGGGTGGTGACCACCTCCCTGGCGTGCAAAAACGGTGCTCTGCACCTTGTCTTCTTTCTCCATGGCGTGCCTAGCCGTTTCATCGTGCCCCAATGTGTCTTAGAGGCTCCCCTTGACCATTCAAAGCATCTCCATCCATCAGCTAGCCTCCAAAGTCCTTCTGTGGTGCGTGGAATCCATGCACCGAGAGCTCCCGAGCTTTCCCTCTCTCTCTCTTCCCTCTTACCTTCTCTTCCCTGAGCCCCTGGCTCCAATTGGGCTTCTCCTATCTCCCTGGAGCCTCTCCTCCTCCCTGCTCTCTCCCCAAGCCTTCCCCTCCTCCTGTCATAGTCAAGGCCGAAGGGTAGAGCTCCGTCCTCCGCACGGGTTGGCATGCGCAGGGCCCCCTCGCCTCCTTCCGCCCTGCTGGAGACCCCCAGGCTGCCACATATCCTCCCTCTAGCACCTCCAGACCCTCCCCCCTCGCTGCTGGTGCCGAGAGCAGTAGAGTCGTCGGCCTCCCGCAACCACCGCCGACGGCTTCCCCCGCGGTCCCTATGCGGACACCCTGTGTGGGAATGGGGAGCGGCGAGGTCCCTGAGCTCGCCGGTGCCCTTCCCTTGGTCAGGGGACGGCCGAAGGCACGTCACCGCGCGACTTCCTCTCCCTCTCCCACAGTTCCTCGGCTCCAACGTGAGGAGGAAGAGGACCAGCAGGGATGGACCCCTAGGCCGACGTGGCTCCCTCCCCCAAGCGCCCTCGTTGCCGAAGCGGCACCAGATGCAGCCCGAGCCACCGGAAGCAGCGTCAGATCTCGGCCCTGTTCTGCCTCCTCTCTCTCCCGTCTTGAGCGGGAGGTTAGGGACGGAGCTGACGGGCGGGGCCCATCGTCAGCCCCTCATCAGTTGGCCCCGGCTTTAAGTGGCGGCGCCCTGGCCGATTGGCGCCTCCCGCGCGCGAAGGCGCATTTGCAGGATACGCCTTCGACGTCAGCAACTACCCAGGCGGTCTGCGCAACCGGGCCGGCCCACCTCCTTCTCTAGCGCCTTGTGCGCAAGATAGCTAAGTCTGGAGGCCCTTTTTGTCTTTTTCATATATCTGCAAACTTCTAAAATCTCCCATAAAATCATTCTAACTCCAATTTCATTGATTCAAATTTCTCCAGGATCGTAAAAATGAGGCCTATCCAAATAAGTGCTTTGCACATTTTTCCCTACCCACTTTCTGTGGCATTTTCATTTAAATCCAAATCTGTCCATAATTGACTCCACTTTGGAAATTTCCCTAGGATGCAAATCAACTCCAAATGGAGTGATTCAAACTCCCACAGCCTTCTAAAATCATTCTCTATTTTTAGAACCCAGGTCAACATTTTTGTGTGGCTTACTTGTGTTGCAATAAATAAATAGCTCATATTGCTATTTAATCATCATTGTAAAATCTCTAGAATATTCATTTCAACTCCAAATCCAGTGAAACCACTTTCTAAAAATTTCTAAAATCATTCTCTGTTAAATGGGTGCCACCACTCATTTTTAACAGAATAATTTCTGTTGGCTTCTTCAAGGATAACCTATTGCTCTTTCCATCCATTCAAAAATCCTTGATGACCCTAATATCCTATATCAAGCTTCATGTATTTTTCTTATGACCAGAGAGGTCCAAGAATAATAAAACTTCTATTTATAGAACACTTTTATTTCAGCTTGATGTGTGGCTTACTATGGTTGGTTCCGACGATAGTTGATGGTAGACGGAGTATTCAGAGTCGAAGCAGAAGACCTGGAAGACCCCGAGGACTTACGTGAGCAAGGCAAGCAGCCCTTTGACCATGACTTGAACATATGAATTGATGCATGCTAGAATAGCAAGTACTTTTCCGTTGCATGTGATCACAGTGCCGGTTCATCATTTGTGTGATGGTACCGAAGGCTTCTTCGAAGCACTTGCATGATGGTGATGTTATTCATTTGGATCCTCGGAGCACAAACATGATGAGCTTGACCCTACCATCTATGAGGATCATGCTACTGTCATGTTGACTAGTAGAGTTATAGGATCATTGCATTGAGCTTGACCCTACCCGTTCAGGGTCAAGTTAATACCATGTTGATAAGTAAAGATAGAGCATATTAGCATGAGCATGATGATGAGTTAAATCAAGAGTTTATGGAAACTCCATCGGGTGCCACTAATGCCCGAGGGTGAGGATGAGTTGGTGGTCACTTTTGGTGAAGTGATGCACCGGTGTTTTGTGTGAGTATGGTTTCTGAAAGGGGATTAGATTTATGATGTGTCGACTGTCCCAACCTTACCAGTACGACCACGATACCCCTTTATGGGATGGGGCTTTATTGATTACTCTGGTTGGTGCTAGCAAAGAGCCACATTACTAGTGGCGGGAGTGATTGTCGTCACTCTCGTGATGGGGTCGTGCCAGGTAGGACGACTATGCCATTATTATGAGTTCCAAGCACACCGTTGGTCCCTGCATGGTTGATACAGTCTAGAGTCGGTGCTCGTAAGACGTACAACATGTGGGCTGGGTACCCATCGAGTGGACCTCTTTGTCTAGTATCGTCAGGGGAAAGATGATGATCGGGTACTTACCTCGGGTATATGTGATATACCGCGAGTCGTGGATGACATGGAAGTTTCCCGGATCTCGTGGGTCCAGCGTACTACCTCTGCACAGTGTAAACTATTCGAATAGCCGTGTCCACGGTCAAGGACAGCTGGGTAATCCTGCTTAAACGACGTCCTGATGTTTCCGCATAAACCAAGTGTGTGTGAGTGTGTGTGTGGTGTTAAAAAGGTGTTGTTATAATAATAATATGACCAAGTGCGGTGACTTGGCATATAGGGTAAACCCGGATGGTTTAGCCCTCAGCGGATACATTGAGGTTATGACAAGTCTGATGACTTGGCATATAGGGTAAACCCAGATGGTTCAACCCTTAACAGATATGTTGATATCTGTAACCTGTTGTTCAAGAGTAATTCTTTAACTTGATGCATATTCAAGATCATTCCACCCAGATGAGTTACACTAGAAATGTATGATATTGTTATCCTTCACTTTCATTGTTCGTATCATGGGCTGTTTTGCGAGTACATTCAAAGTACTCATTGGCTTGCCACTGGTTATTTCATTGACCAGGTGTGAAAGACACGATATGGTGAGGATTAACTCGGTGACGTTCTTGCGAGCTAGGATGCTTCCCAGTCAGAATGCCTGTAGATTAAAGCTGATGGCATGGGTTGACGCTTTGAACCAATAATTTCGCTATTGGTCTAGTTTGGTGCTTTGACCTTTAAGGCCCTATATATGTAAGACTCGACCGAAGTGGTCATTTATTGTGTCAAACGGTATGTATGGACGTAAGCCTCTATTATTCAGTACCTGTGTTCAGTGAGCATTGATCCTTGGGATCACTGGGCACGGCGATCTCGACTTACCAGTCGGGGTCCCCACAAGGTTTCGGAAATGGGATTAGATTTATGATGTGTCGACCGTCCCAACCTTATCAGTACGACCCCGTTACCCCTTATGGTACAGGGCTATGTTAATTACTCTCGTCGGTGCTAGCAAGGAGCCACATTACTAGTGGTGGGAGTGATGTGTGGTCACTCTCGTGATGGGGTCGTGCCGGGTAGGACGACTATGCCATTTTTATGAGTTCCAGTCACACCATTGGTCCTCGCATGGTTGGTACTGTCCAGAGTTGGTGCTCGTAAGACGTACAACATGTGGGTTGGGTACCAATCGAGTGGACCTCTTTGTCTAGTATCGTCAGGGGAAAGGCATTGATCGGGTACTTACCTCGGGTATGTGATATACCGCGAGTCGTGGAAGACACGGAAGTTTCCCGGATCTCGTGGGTCCAGTGTACAACCTCGACAGACTGTAAACTATTCGAATAGCCGTGTCCACGGTCAAGGACAGTTGGGTAATCCTGCTTAAACTACGTCCTGATATTTCCGCAAAAACCAAGTGTGCGTGAGTTGTGTGTGTGTGTGTGTGTGCGGTGATGAGAAAGGTGTTGCTAAGATAGCAATGTTATGACCAAGTTTGGTGACTTGGCAGATAGGGTGAACTCGGATGGTTCAGCCCTCAACAGATATATTGATATCCGTAACCTGTTCTTCAAGAGTAATTCTTTAACTTGATGCATAATAATGATCATTCCACCCCAATGAGTTATACTAGAAATGCATTATATTGTTATCCTTCATTTTCATTATTCGTATCATGCGCTGTTTGCGAGTATATTCAAAGTACTCATTGGCTTGCCACTGGTTATGTTATTGACCAGACATGGAAGGGCCGGAGTTTGGAGATGAGTATGTCTTCGGTGACACCCCTGCGAACTAGGATGCTTCCGAGTCACAATGCCTGTCGGTGTAGGCTTGATGGCATGGGCACCCACTTAGCCCCTTTGTTTTCCGCTATTAGTGTATTCGTGTGATTTGGCCTTAGGCCCTGTCTTGTGAACTTGACCCTTTGGTAACGAGTTGTAATAATCGGTACTCCGATGTAAGACTCTTTATTCAGTATCTGTGTTCGGTGAGCATTGATCTCTGGGATCACTGAACACGACGATTCTCGACTAGTAAGTCGGGGTCCCCACAACTGCTTTCACAGCCTTTTTCCATGCTACGCCGAGGGAGTTACCTCAGAACTCCGGATGCAACTCCGGGCAGTTTTGTTAATGTATTGTGGGACTTTACCTGCAGTACCATGGGTTCTTCTCTTCCACCCTGGTATGAACTGTTCAACTCGAGGATCACTCCCACCACCTCGAAATATTGGGCAGTTGTGGACATTTTCCAGTAGACCCTAACCAAGACCCCATGGAAATCTGCTTCAGGGGGAAATCTATGCCTACCCTAAAAATGGCCATAGAGGTTGCTGGCTACAAAGCAGTTACTCGCCTTCGATATGCAGTACCATATGCCAGTGAAACGGGGTACAGTTATTTTTCGAGCCGTGCAGAGCCCGGAGGAGCAGCATCTTTTCTTGGAACCCGTTCGGAGAGAGACCCTGTGTTGATCAGGCTCGTGCAATATGTCACCGCTCAAGAGCATTTGACACAGCACGTGATGGTTTTTCTCCAGAACTTCGCCATCCAGAACCCTCAGATCCCCAATGGCGAACCCCTGAGGATAGACCCAGTAGGACGCATTTTGCGAGTTCTCCAACCACTCGCCCCTGAAGACGAAGTACATATTCCACTGCGAGGAATATTCCCTCATGACCGTTAGATTTTCTTTTGCGTACGCCGTAAATGCCTTGCTGTATCTACTAGTATAGCTATGTTTGTGTAATGAGATGATTGTGCCTTGTATTTTATATTACTACATCCACATCTTTTAATTGCTGCAAAGTTTTGCCCTAGATTGCTTTTCTTGCAATGACCCTTGCGTGATTATTTTTCTTAAGACAACCACTGCAGTAGATATATTATTGAACAAGATTTTATTCACATGCGAATCAGCTCACAACCACCCACACTCACTCTGCCAATGCACTAAGAACAAAACCACACACAAGACCCTAACTAACTACCTCGTTAGCGCCACAATTTCTCCTAAGGGAATACACTGTGAGTAATTTATTTTCGCGAGAGTGCTACTATCACACTGGCAGCCACCCCCGCATTCTTGCACGCGCATAGTCCTTGTGTTCATCGCCCTTGCGGAGAGTTGCCACTCGAGCAGCAATGTCACGACGATCGTCCTGGATCATCGCAAACAACAGCGCCGAGAACCCGATCCGTGCCGCCACTCCTCTGACTAGCAGGATGATCAGCCACCCCGGGTGCTCGTCCACCATTGGAGCCTCGCTTCAAGCTCCTGGAAACAGAGAGGAAGAATAGGAGGAAGCAAGAATGGTGAGCCCGAGAGTGAGGTAGAGGAGAGAACGACGCGGTCGTTTCATAGCCCGAGATCGGTGCGCGATGGACACAGTCCACCAGCGTCGCTCGTCGCTCGATCGCTGGTGTTCGGAAACGAATCCGTGAGCAGTGTCGACAAAACATTAGCCCGCGATGCGAGTGCTCGCTGCGCTGGCAGCTAGCACGCCACGTACTAGAACGGTACGGCCCTAGACGCCAACGATCTAGACACCACGTGTGGAGAAAGTAGCATAAAGCATGGGAGAGAGGAAAGAGGAGAGCCGGAGGAAGAAGAAGAGACTGAATGTGGGCCCTAGACCCACCTGTCATCGAGAGAGAACACTATGCACTCGGGTACTGCAAGCAAATTCGGAAATTGATTTTTTTTCTTTTTCAATTTTTTTGTCATTGCCAATTGTGGCAACACCTCGTTTAACCAAATCGTAGCATTTGTCTGTGTCACCAGTACCGCACTATAGCTGCACCGATTATTGTTTTTGCTGTGATCTCATTATTTTTGTTTAGATATAGTTTGTGATACTGTCCCTAACAAATCTCGAGGACGAGATTTTTTTAGGGGGGGAGAGTTTGTAACACCCCAAAAAATTTGCTATAATTTTATTTACTAATTTGGCCAGGGTTATTTTGAAATTTTTAACTCTGGTTTTCTTCTGATTTCAGAGCCTTTCCTATTCTTAGTTTTATGAAAAACTCTTCCTATCAGCTAGAGCTTTTTGAAAATTTATTTGTGACCTGAGTGTTGACTAAAATATTTTTCTTCCATTGGATATCCAAAGAAGGCTTTTCTATAAATATTATCTTCCAGGTTCTATTTATTCAAAACTGGTTTTAATTTTTCCAAAGGTCAAGTTTTAAACTACAACCACCTGATAAATTCTTCTAAAAATTCCACAATAAACTGGGCAATTACCTACTATGCTCCTAGATCAATTTTATATAAAAATATAGCCAAGTGTTTTGGAAAGTTTAAGGAAATTAATTGATTTCACTTTTTGGTCCAATAGTAGTTTTTTATAAAAACCTCTTAATAAAAGTCTCCAAAAATTATAGAAAAAAGTTTAGTGGTCAAGGGATTCATATAAATGAGTTTTATGCAAAAATATATGTTGGTATTTTGAAACATTTGAGCACCTCTTCTTCTTTTATGTTCTGGACCAGATTGGCATTTTGCACTACAACCCCATTATTTTCTTTCCCAATGGCCTTAAAAACAATTGTCCTCATAGGCCACCCTGTAAAACCCTTAAGTATGAAATTTCAACCCCATTTGAGTTGTTTTGACCCGTGTTGCATCATCATCTTGTTTCTGTTTAGAAAGGGACTTTTGTTATAATTGCATTATGAAGTTGTTTGGTTGCTAAATCTAACCTTAGCACATTTGTTTGCATCCAAGGAGACTCATATCTGGAAATTCTTGTGGCTAGTAAGTGCTCTTAGATGCCCTTAGCATTTTCTCAAACACCTAGTGTCCCTGACCAGACTTGGCATGATGTTTTGTTTGTGTGAGGGAGTTGCCCCATTGGCCATATCAGCATGTCTAGCTAAGCTTGAGTAGGCCCTTAACCATTCTAGAGAGTTTCACCTCCAGCCTAAGCCCCTAGCTAGCAATGGCATTTTATCGAGCACGTGGGAGGCATGCGAGAGCATGCTCTGGAGCGCGCGCATTGCAACCAGTGTGCCCGGGCCGACGCGTCCCAGCCCTGCCGCCCGCTTGCTGTCCCAAGAGGCCTTAGCACGTGTGCTAAGTCGTCGATGGTTGCAGTGACTGCACAATGATGCAACACCACCCAAGCGGCCCCCGAGCGCCACCTACCCTTAGACCACTCCTTTGAGTCGAGCCAGTGCTTCCCCAGCCTTGTTGCCGCTTCAGCCGCTCCTCTGCCGCCAGCAGGAGCTGTCCCCGGTTATCTTATCCACCTTCGTGGCAGAACCGACCCTCCGGGGCTATAAATAGGACCCCACTGGCCTTAGTGCAACCCAGTCCCCCCTCAAAGCCATAGCTAGCCCCATCGACTCCAATTTGGACCGAGGCACCCTCGTTCTCCAGCTCCAGTGGTCTTCCCCGCCGACGTGCCTCTAGTCGATCTAGTCAAGCCGAAGCTCTATTGCCCCTCCTAAGCACACCATTAGCTTCCCCGCAACCTCATGGAGTTGCCCCACCCCTCGTTTTGTGCCTAGAGCCCCTCCTAGGTAGCTCCTCATCGGACCCGATGCTTGCTTCGCCGTGGAGGAAGGGTTGCTCGCTCCCGGCATCCACCGCAGCTCCAAGACCCTGGATTGGATGCGCCTCGATCCCTTGAGCATGCTGATGCCCTCGGTTCTTCGAATGGAGGTCCCTGTCGCCCGCAAGCCTCGCCGGAGGTCCCTCCTCCCTTCGGCTGGAGGAGGAAGACGACCGGGGTCAAACCTGCACGTGGGTCCCATGCGTGAGCGTCTCAGTCCCAACCAGAGCCCGCACGAGTGAAGGCGCCTTCAGTCAAATATGCCTCCCCCTCTGCGTTACCGTATTCCTAACGAGAACGTTTTCTTTTGTGTTTTTTAAAACAGATTTTGACCAGACTTTGACCGTCTATAACTTCTAAAATAAACTCCAAATGAGTTGATTCTTTTTCTCACCTCTTCCAAATTCTGTCTAGTTTATATTAATATTTATTTGAAAATTTTCTAAGACAACTTTCTGTGCTGTTTTTATATTGTGTGTTAATTAGTTTATTTTTAAATAAGCTTTGAAGAGAGGAGTCAAAACTTGCAAATTTTTTATGGTGAAACCCTACCTCTCTACACTTTGAAGGCAAGCAACCTAAACCTACATATCTTTTGGTTATGTGTGGTTTTCTCGGTAAGAATAACATAGGGTTATGTTATATATGTGGTGCTATTTCATGTGACAATCATGCATGTGGTTTCAGAAATTATGAGCAAAGATTGTTGCATTATGGTGCATGGACAGTGGTCACCCTTTCCTACCCTACATGCCTACCGGATGGGATTCGATGAAAGTCGATGTGTTGTGGAGGCATGACCGTGGGATTGACATCTTGTGGACGAGAGTGGTCAGCCAGGCATGTTAGGCGGGTACTAACTCTATCTGCATATGATTTGTGCTAATCATGCAAGTAATACTTAAACTTCCTGAGTCGACCATAGATCGAGTCTTGTCACTATGTCTCCTTTGCTGCGTGCTACCATAGCTTCCTGGATAATGGATTCGGTATAGTCAGTTGCGGACCTACTATAAGTCACACACCAGTAGAGGGGCCATGATGAAGGTATCCATGGCCGTGGTCTAAATCCAGTCATATGGTTAGGGGGCATGGGTGTTTCTGGTCTGGGATCGGAAGGGAGGGCACTCCTCGTTAGCGTGCGGAATAAATTATTTTTGATCCCATGCTAGTCGAGGTTGGAGCCTCCCCATCTTATGGTTTTGCCTTGGCAGCGTAGTCCGGGTGGAGCCGGGCTTCGTGGAGGTAAAATGGGTGTGTGCTGGTTCTGAGTGTCCGTTTCTAAACTGCCGTACGCCGAATTAGTCACGATGACTATCAAAAAAGTGAGCTATGGGGAAAGAGTACACCATGTGCAGAGTCAAAACTATTCGCGTAGCCCAGTCCACGGTCGAGGACGTTGGTTGACTAGTCAAGTGTCGGTCTAAGTGTCGGTCTTTAGAGGTAGTTAAAGGAGTAGGAGACTAATCAGTAAATATGGTGGATAATTATAAACATTATTTTCTATGGACTAACCCTTATGATTTCGATTGTTGAATATCCCTGGGACGGTTCTACCTCGTGGATATTGTTTATTATTTCTTATAAGCCCTTTATGTGGTGTCGCTGAGACGCCCGACTGTGGCATGCTTATTATTTCTTATAAGCCCTTTATGTGGTGTCGCTGAGACGCTCGACTATGGCATGTTTATTATTTCTTATAAACCCTTTATGTGGTGTCGCTCAGACGCCCGACTGTGGCATGTTTTATATTGCATCTGTTATTATAACCCTTATTGATTGCTTATTAAATTTCAGTATGATTATAATTTCACTACTAATACTTGAGTAGTATTTTTTGGTTGATGAAGTATCATGGCATCATTATAAGTGTATAATTAACTCTGCAATTTATATGGTTGTTCCTTGATGATTGCGAGTACATTCAAAGTACTCACTGGCTTGTCCCTCGCTATTTGTCTTGTCCAGATTGCGAGCTTGGAGAGGAAAAGCTTGACGATAAGCTTGGAGCATAGGCATCGAGGACAACAGTTGCGTGAGATAGGAATTAACCCGGTCAGCTGTTCCTATTGGAAATGGAGTCCCGTAGACATTGGAGATCCCTGAACCGTTTCCGCCATCAACCACTAGAAACCCTTTGATGTACTCATTAGACGACCTTGGTCTTGTACCTCAATTTCTAGTTTTTTTCTTGGACATTTATATCAAGGAAAGATGTGCCAGCTAACAGTATTCCTCGGGCTGGTATACTTAAGGGCCATTTGAAGGGAAATTAAAATCCCTGAAAATCCGGTCCCGACACGTGCTCCTCCTCCTCTCTGGCCAGAGGTAGGAGACGACCCCGACAGGTGTGCCCCACCTGTCGGTGGCGCATCTCTCTCTCCCTCGCTGCCCGTAGCCACTAACCACACGGGCCCGTGCCTCAGGTTCAAACCTGACGGTGTGCGCGCCTGGGCAGGTTGTTTGGCCGGCCCAGTGACAGGCCATGTCAGGCCAGGGCTGTTGCCCTTTTCTTCTTATCTAAAAGTTGATTTTAAATGATTTTTAGAAAAATATTTAACGAGTGAAAAATTACAATTCTTTGACCGTTATTTTTCTAAAAATGTGTAGTATTTAACCAAACCATTGGATGATTTTTTAGCAACTATTATGTTGATAATAATTAAAAGGGTTAATTTGGAATAGTTTTTCTTCTGTTATATTGATTTTAAAAATATTATTTCACTAAAACCAAAGACAATTATTTTTAAAAGAACAATATGGATTTATCAGAACTTAACAATATTTTTAAAGTAACTTTGTGATGTGTTTTGGAGTGATCTACTTATTGCTTTTTTTTATTACGACGATAGAATACCCGTCTGATAAAGGAGTTGGACTTGAAGACCTCGAAGTCCCCGGATACTTAGCTGACCAAGGCAAGCAGCCCTTTGACCATGTTTTGAACATATGTTATATTGCATGCTAGTAAGGCAAATATTCTCGTTGCATGTGATCATAAGTATCGGTAAATCACTGAAGTGATGTTACCGATGGCTCCTCGTGAGCACTTGAATTGTGAGCATGATCCTACCACCTATGAGGGTCATGCTAATATCGTGTTGACAAGTAGAGCTAAGCATAGTAGCATGAGCATGATGATGGTATAAATGAAAGGTTTATGGAAACCCCTCGGGTGCCACTAATGCCCGAGGGTGATGATGAGTTAGGTGGCCACTTTTGGTCAAGTGGTGCACCGGGTATTTTGTGTGTGTATGGTTTAGGAAATGGGATTAGATTTTTGATGTGTCGACCGTCCCAACCTTACATGTACGACCACGATACCCCTTTATGGGATGGGGCTTTGTTGATTACTCCTGTAGGTACTAGCAAGGAGCCACATTACTTGTGGCGGGAGTGAGGTGTGGTCACTCTCTCGTGATGGGGTTGTGCCAGGTAGGGCGATTATGCCGTTTTTACATGTTCTAGACACACCGTTGGTCCCCACATGGATGATACTGTCCAGAGTTGATGCTCGTAAGACGTACATCATGTGGGCTCGGTACCAATCGAGTGGACCTCTTTGTCTAGTATCGTCAGGGGAAAGGCATTGATCGGGTACTTACGTCGCGTATGTTATAAACCGCAAGTCCTGGATGACACATAAGTTTCCCGGATCTCGTGGGTCCAGCGTACTACCTTTGCAATGTGTAATACTATTCGAATAACCGTGTCCACGGTCAAGGACAGTTGGGTAATCCTGCTTAAACTATGTATAGTCGTTTCCGCATAAACCAAGTGTGTGTGAGTGTGTGGTAATGATATTAATATAAAACAACTGATATGACCAATGTTTGGTGACTTGTAATGTCGGGTGAACCCGAAGTGTTCAGCCTTAACAGATATGTTGATATCTGTAACCTATTCTTCAAATCAACATGTAGCTTATGTTGCACATCCATGATCATGTTTATTTACAACTAAGATGTTATCCACCAAAGATGCATATCACTTGTTATCCTATCAACTGCATTTTTCATATCATGGGTTGTTTGCGAGTACATTCAAAAGTACTCATTGGCTTGCCGTTGGTTAAATTATTGACCAGACATGGAAGGACCAGAGTTTGGAGAAGAGTACGTCTTCGGAGACGGCCCTGCAAACTAGGATGCTTCCCAGCCAGAATGCCTGTTGGTGTAGGCTGATGGCATGGGCACCCGCTTAGCCCTAAGATTTTCCCTACTAGTTGTATCAGTGTGATTTGGCCTTATAGGCCCTACCTTGTGAACTTGACCATTCGGTCATGTGATGTAATAAATCGGTACTTGGATATAAGACTCTTAATATTCAGTATCTATGTGTTCGGTGAGCATTGATCTCTGGGATCACTGAGCACGTTCATTCGGCGATCTCGACTCGTAAGTCGGGGTCCCCATCGAGCTAGTATCAGATCCATCCTGACTATAGGAAGCCTTAGGTAGCATGGACGATAGCCAAGACGATTAGTGCACCTAGCCTTACACTTGAGAATTTCTGCACCCACCAAAACATTCTAACCTTCTCTCCTACATCTTTGTAGATGGTCGCCGTACCTCAGATGCTTCTGGAGACAGGCTTTCCCCTACTTTTGGGAGATAGCCTTGAGAAGTGTCAAGTACGCCGCACGCCCATCTTCCTCTACCACGAGAAGTTGGTCAACACCGACACCAAGGAATATCACGTGGACGTGATAGTGAAGGCTAATGACTTCCTAACTAGTTGGTTCTTCGAAGGACCACATATGGAGGATCTGATGTTGGTAGTGGAGACAGCCGCACGAGAGGCGCTTGTGCATCTCCGCGACATTCTTCCAGAGAAGGCTAACGAGCCAGCTACTCGTCACCCACCTTTTATTAAGGACGGGATTGACGGGAGTTGGTCACTCAACCCATCTTCAAAGGACGGGACACCACTAAGGTTTCAGACCTACTTCAGCCTCTCCTCCCACACTTTTACTCACCTTTTGATCGAGGAGTCAACGAAGATTCGCCAAGAACTGCATCAAGTCAAGGACCTGTTTTGCCTGGAGAAGGTGAAGAGCCACAAGGTCAAGAATGAAGGAGCACCCGGAGGGCAATCATCCATTGCCTTCCGAGGAGGAGTACCACTACTGCAGGCCACTCCTATTTGGAGTCGCTGTCTGACCACGGAAGAGTACACTGAGCTCCTCACAGCTTCGCCCACGAAGAGACGCCGTGATGGACCACTTCCTTCTCCTACACCTTTGAAGGAGGAAAGCACCGATGAAGATGAAGACGAAGACCATGCAGAACTCGCCTATGAGACCGAGCAGTCTGCCGCTTAGGATTACGGCTTAGGCAATTAGGAGTCTCCCCAAGCGTAGTGAGTCCATGTATCAGTTCATGTGAACCATGAGTGTTGTGTGAGCATGTATGATGCAAGCCGCATTTCTGCCTTAGGCAGCTTGTAAGCGAGTACATCACTGGTTTTAAAAATCTAATGCATTAGCTTTTCTCAAAAACCTTTGGTTTAAAAATATCACACTAATACGACACCAAACCTCCCTTAATAGAGCATCATCCGTTATGATTCTGGCCAATTTGGCATATTGACATGTCTACTCCCCTGACAGGATGGTGATTTCAACTCGCACCAGCACTTTCGGCAACTCCGGCTCTGCCTCTTCAGGACAACAGCAGGGAACCGGAGGGGACGCTCAAGCTGGAGATCACCACGAGCAGCAGCAAAGGCGATGTTCCACCACCACCGCCTCCTCCAGAAAGCTTGACTATGGCCTAGTTCCTTCAATCTCTCCGAGAGGAACGTCAAGCCAGTAATGCCGCTATCTAGGAGCTGGCTCAAGTCTTGGTGAACAACCCGCCACAAAACGGGAATGGCAACGGTCGCTCTACTCTATCTGAGTTTATGCGGACTATGCCTCCCATATTCATGGAGGCGACTGAACCATTGGATGCCGATGACTGTACCATTTTATGCGTACTATCAAGTGCACCGATGATCGCGAGAAAGTCATTTATTCTTCTCACTGTCTCAGAGGCACAGCCAGAGCTTCGTGGGATGGGTTCCAAATCATGCGAGCAGGAAAAGTCATCACTTGGGAAATGTTCAATGAAAGATTCCGCGCTCCTCATATTCCTCCCGGAATGATGACCATTAAGAAGCGGGAATTCCGAGCCTTAAGGCAAGGTAGTGGAACCGTCAAGGAATATTTATAGCAGTTTAACCTCCTGTCAAAATATGCACCAGACGATGTCAACACTGAGGCTGCAAAAGTGGAACGCTTTATGGAAGGACTGCAACAATCACTCCAATATCAACTGGTTGTTTGTGAATGTCGGACCTTATGCGATCTGGTTAATAAGGCCCTTATGTTGGAAGATAAGCGTCGTGCAATGGACGACACCCGTAAGCGCGAGCTGATGGGTAGTGGAGGACCCAGTAATCCGAAGCCACGCCCATGGAAGTCAGCTCCATCAAGACCCACTTATCAACAGTAGCAATATAAGGCTCCACCATTTCGCCAGAATTACCAGACTCAGCAACAAGTTAACACCAAGCCAACATTCAACCCACCGAACAACAGTGGAGTCAATAGCAACCTTCCAGAAAAAGTTACCTGTTTCGGATGTGGACAGACTGGGCACTATTCTGGGCAGTGTACCAACAAGAAGCCCGACGCACCACGCCGCAATGCGCCAAATCAAGGTTAAGGAGCACCAGGCAGGAACCAAGCTCCCTACAATCAGCAGTATCACAGCAGGGGACGTATTAATCACATCTTTGTAGAAGAGGCACAGGAAGACCCGAACTACATTCTGGGTATGTTCCTCGTCAACTCCACCTCAGCAATAATATTGTTTGATTGTGGTGCTTTGCATTCTTTTGTTACTCAGAAGTTTGCGGAAAAATTTGGTTGGAAGCCTACCCTGCTTATGGGCAAATGGCAGTACATACCTCGGGAGCAGTGTTAAGGACCAACCTAGGGTGTAGAGGATTCGGGATCGTTATCAATGGGATAATCTTCTCAGCAGATCCCATCGTCATTAACTCACAAGGCTTAGAAGTAATTCTTGGTATGGATTGGTTGGCAAACACGAGAGCATCTTGGACTGTGCCAATAGGGTTGTTACCATGGCAAGCGACCAAGGGGTCAAAGTCAAGTATGTCTCTGAGCCTGAATCCAGTCGAGTACCGCAAGTTAATAGCCTGTCGGGAGAAGAGCTAGACCGAGTGCCGATAGTCTGTGAGTAACTGAACGTTTTTCCTGATGAGCTACCAGGGATGCCTCCCGACCGAGACATCGAGTTCATCATTGAGCTCATGCCCGGGTCGAGGCCTATCTATAAGAAGCCTTATAGGATGGGATCCGAAGAGCTAGCAGAGCTGAAGAAGCAGCTGGATGAGAAACTCAGTAAGGGATTTATTCTTCCGAGTGCATAACCTTGGGGATCACCTGTTATGTTCGTTTCTAATAAGGATGGGACTATCAGACTCTGCGTCGATTACTATCGGTGCACTAAAGACTGGGGTCTCAAGTGCCTCAGACTAGTGCGCGGACACCGGCAGCCCCTTTGCAGCGGCAAGGCGCGTCGCTGGAGCTTAGGGCGGAAGCAAAACTCAGAAGTCGCCAAGTACAGATTGCAAGCCCCCGGCAAGCACTCGCTTTCTGGGAATGAAGAAGCGGCCCTGGCAGGAGCCCCCTGTCGGGGGGAGATGGACAGTACCAAGGCAAGACCCTCCCGCCAAGGAAGGAGGACTGAGCCACAAGGCCTCGGCAGGCCTTCGCGTCCCTGCCGAGAGGAACAAGAAGGGCCCCGGCAAAGCAACCTTGCCGGGAATGAAGAAAAGGCCCGAGGCACGCGCGGGCCCAGGGCTCCTTCGCATCATGTCAACGCCTCCATCGACGAACACGCCACCGCCGATGCATGAACCACGCATCTACCCACATGCCAGCGCAACACGCCAAAGTTGAAACGTGTGGGTATGTGTCCAACCCCTCCCGACGAGGTCAAGGAAGTCTGTCGAAGCATTTCATGCACCGCAGTAACTCTGTGGCTGTCGGTCGACGTTATTCCACTAGTGAACCACCGTTCACCCACTGAGCCACTGTGGTAACCCCTTCACCTATAAAAGGAGGCCCGACGCTAAGTAGTAGGGACTTTTGGCTTTTTGACATATCGAAAGGCTGTAAGAGGGATAGATCTATAGTAAACTAAAACGAATAACTAAGCACATGCAGGAGTAAGGTTTTACGCACAACGCAGCCTGAACCTGGGTAAAAACGACCTTGTCGGGCTGTGACTGTTGGTTGTGCTCTTGCCGTGACCCCTTTCCCCGCCAAACCTGCAAAAGGGCACCGTTGAGGCCCCCATAGGTGTCAATCCTTCCACCAACATCCTTGGTGCGCCAGGTAGGGGTATCACCGGAAGCAGGCCGGTGTCTGTGCCCTCCTGATCCGACGAGCCGATCGACGGCTCCACGTATCTCAGTTAGCATCTTCCCAGAGTGGGAGGACGTAGTGGCTGCTCTGCACGCGCAAGAGAGCTCATAGCGCCTCCATAGGTGCTATGCGAGCACGGGTGGAAGGAGCGGAAGCCCCGAGATCTGCATCACCGGGCCGACACACCTCCTTGGAAGGCTTGCGCTGCTGACGAGGTCGTGACACGGGGCTTCGGCTAGGCCTCCGATGCTTACTCCGACCGTCGCACATCTCCGGAGTGTTGCATGGTCATCGAGGATGCTCGAGGGCCCGAACCGCCCTTTATGCGCCCTCCGGCTTGCATTTCTCCTTGGAGTTTTGTGACGCCAGAAAGATGCGCTCAGAAGCTCCGCTAGCAAAAGAGATGAGAAAGTGATACGCCCTGGCATGCCTCTTTCCTTCAGAGTGGCCAAAGGCCACCGGCGAAAACCTCATAGGCAAGGAGGCCGCTGGAGGCAACATCAGCTTGCCGGGGGTACGGATATTCCTCCCCGGCAGCACCTGGAGACGCTGCGGCTAAGAATGTCGTGACGCACGAGATAAGTACAGAGACAAAATTTTTGCTAGACTGTTGGTAGATTAGTTGCATCCTTTTGAAGCATCTACTTTTGTATGAGGATCCCCCGCGCAGATGGACCTTGCTAGGATCAGTGCACTCTGACTTTGTTTCGAGCCTGTTCAACGACTTGAGCGGCCAAAGAGCGCCCTCATCTCGTTTCGAACTCGTTCAACGTTTTGGACGGCTACGTAGCACTGTATTTTGCCTCGAGCCGCGCTCAACGATTTACATGGTTGCACTGAGTGCAGCAAGGAATCTTGCCAGTGACAACCACCTATGTTGAGTTTTCTGAGGATCTGCTCCTCTAAGTACTCTCGGCAGGATAAGTGAAGCCAGCAAGCATCCGAAAAGTGTAAAGGAATAATCATAAAAAATGAGAGTCGAATAAAGGATGCATCTATTCATTCATTTGTCTGGATACATTTGATTCAACTTACAAAGCATTGTTATCCTAACCTAAATACTCTGTCTTTTGACGAGGGACGACCTATGCGGAGGAGTGAAGTTCAAAAAGACAAAAAGGTGGACCCTGCGGTGCGGCTAGGGCTCGCTCCCTAGGACCAGCACTGTGCTGACGAGAGCGGGAGCAGCCCCAAAAAGCACCACCTAGACCCCTCCCGCAGAATACCAGAGGGTAGGGCACAATAAGGGGCGAAGGATCTGGAGTCCGCGAGCGCCCCTCCTCCTTGAGCCGGGGGGCCAACACCCGCTCCGGTGAGGTGGCCCAAGCAAAGGGCATGGAGAAGTTAGAGCTTGCGGAGGTGCATCCTCCTCGAACACGAGGCACCGACTCCAGCTCCGGCAAGATACCCCGGTACGGCGGGGGAGAGGCATGAGCGGGTCTCGGCGGCTTGGCCGGTGGTCAGTCAGATCCCGGGGAATCGTACTCCGACTTTGACCCCCTGGGATCCCGACCTGCCAAGAGAGGCACTGCCGCCGTTGTCCCCCTCGTCGCTATCACTCAAGGAGGGACACTCGGCGCCGCTCTATCTCTCTTCGCAGCAGCCGAGACGCACACCTGTGCGCCCATAAAACTTTACGGATATCATGTTTTCCTCCGCTAGCTTGAAGCGCAGGATATGCCCATCCTCGAGGCTGTGGGCGCGGGCGAAGGCTTTCCAGCCCCGCCTGAGCAGCATGGAGTGGTGCTTCGGGTACTCCAGGAGCATCTGCATAGCACCATGGGAGCAGCCGTACGTCGGAAACCACAAGACAGGGGGCCTGGCAGCCTCCATCGCCCTAGCAAAAGGGCGGGGGAGATGGAGGTGGCCCCGTAGGGCGTTGTGCAGCTCCACGACGAACTCCAGCACCGTCCCGTCCGAGTACCCGCCAAGTCCAGGGGAAGGCGGAGATGCTAAAGCAGCACTCCGTCTCCCCCGGCCATGTCGCCGGCGTCCTCGGCCCCTCGAACCTCTCCCGCCACGGTCGATGGAATTGCAGCTCGCTGCGACCCCTGAAGTTGTGGCATGATCCTAGCGGGATCCCCTTGCCGCCCTAGTGGCCGACAGAGGATGGCCCCGTCACCTAAACATGGTTAGGGACGGGTGCCACCGGCAAGGGTGAAAGAAACAAGAGAAGACAAAGCGATAGGCGTGGAAGAATTCGAGAGTGAGATGGGTGGGAAAAACGTCCACGCAAACACCCTAATTTATAGGGCAAAGCTCCGAGGCCACCCTCCTCGCTCCAGAAGCAACCGCCCCTCTCTCCCAATCGCCCTCAAGTCACGAGCGGAACATGGGACCACCGTGATGCGCCAACGCATGCATGGGGGGAACTATCCATGCCCGCGGCTTTTGAGGCCACGATCGCCACTTGCCTGACCACCCCTGCGCATGTCCTACACGTGGCAGAGGCGTTTTCAGGGAATAAATGGGCCAACACGCGCATGCCGCGCACCCTCCCACTTCGCACGTTCAATGTGCGACGTGGGGAAAGAAACCCTGTAATGACTCGATTCTGATATGCCCGGCACTGCTTTGGGCGTGGCCCAACAATGCCTTGCATGCGTGTGTGCCCAGGCCTAGGGGCTCCTGTCGGTGCACTAAAGACGGGGGTATCCAGTGCCCCGGACTAGTGCGCGGACACCGGCGGCCCCTTTGCAGCGGCAAGGCGCGGCGCTGGAGCTTAGGGCGGAAGCAAAACTCAGAAGTCGCCAAGTACAGATTGCAAGCCTCCAGAAAGCACTCGCTTGCTAGGAATGAAGAGGCCCCGACAGGAGCCCCCTGTCAGGGGAGATGGACAATACCAAGGCAATAACCTCCCGCCAAGGAAGGAGGACTGAGCTCCGACAAGCCATCCTTGCCGGGAAGATTGACAAGGCCTCGATAGGCCATCGCCTCCCTGCCGAGAGGAACAAGAACGGTCCCGACAAGGCAACCCTTGCCAGGAAAGAAGAGAAGGCCCGAGTAGAGGCGCGGGCCCTGGGCACCTTCGCGTCCTGTCAACGCCTCCACCTACGAACACGACACCGCCGATGCATGGACCACGCGTCTGCCCACACGCCAGCGCAACACCCCGAAGTGGCCACGTGTGGGTACGTGTCCAACCCCTCCTGACAAGCTCAGGGAAGTCTGTCGAAGCATTTAATGCACTGCAGTAACACTGTGGCAGTCAGTCGGCGCTGTTCCTGTCGTGAACCACCGTTCACCCACTGAGCCATTGTGCTAACCCCTTCACCTATAAAAGGAGGCCCGAGGCTCAGTAGTAGAGACTTTTGGCTTTTTGACCAATTGAAAGGCTGTAAGAGGGATAGATCTACAGTAAACTAAAATGAATAACTAAACACATGCAGGAGTAGGGTTTTACGCACAACGCTGCACGAACCTGGGTAAAAACGACCTTGCCGAGCCCTGACTGTTGGTTCTTCTCTTGCAGCGACCCAACTCCCCATCAAACCAGCGAAAGGGGACCGTTGAGGCCCCCATAGGTGTCGATCCTTTCACCGACAATTACCGTTCTTTCAATGAAGTCATGACCAAGGACAAGTACCCACTCCCCAAGATTGAAGACTTGTTTGACCAGTTAAATGGAGCCAAGGTATTTTCCAAGATAAATCTCCGATCTGGATATTACCAGCTGAAGATCCGACCTGAAGACATACCCAAGACTGCGTTCGTGACTCGGTACGGCCTAGACGAGTGCACTCTCATGTCTTTCGGGTTGAAAAATGCCCCAGCTTACTTCATGTACCTCATGAACAAGGTCTTCATGGAATACATGGACAAGTTTATCGTCGTATTCATCGATGACATATTAATCTTCTCCAATTCCTAAGAAGAGCATGAGCAACACTTGAGGTTAGTGTTGGAGAAGCTTCGAGAGCACCAACTTTATGCCAAATTCGGCAAATTCCAATTTTGGCTGAACGAAGTTGGATTCTTGGGTCATACCATGATGGCAAGTGGATTGGCGGTTGATCCTTCCAAGATTACTACGGTAACCAACTGGGAGTCGCCAATCGATGTGAAGGAAGTTAGGAGCTTCCTCGGACTCGTGGGATATTACCGCAAGTTCGTAGAGGGATTCTCCCGCATCGCTCGACCCATTACTCAGCTCTTGAATAAAGGCAAGAAGTTCGAATGGACGTCGTAGTGTGAAGCAAGCTTCCAGGAGTTGAAGAAGAGACTGACTACCGCCCCGGTATTGGCTACTCCAGATATCAGTATGGAGTTTGTGATATATTGTGATGCCTCCAGGATCGGGCTCGGTGGAGTCCTAATGCAAGACTGCAGGGTCATGGCATATCTGTCATGGAAACTACGCCCGCACGAGGAGAATTATGCCACCCATGATGTCGACTTGGCAGCAGTAGTGCACGCCCTGATGACATAGGGACATTAGCTTCTGGGGAAGCGATGTGAAATATACACTAACCACAAAAGTCTGAAGTATATCTTTACTCAGCGAGAATTGAATATGAGGTAGCGAAAATGGTTGGAGTTAATCAAAGACTACGATCTCAGCATTCAATACCGCCCTGGTAAGGCCAATGTAGTGGCTGATGCATTAAGCAGGAAGGCCAACATCTTGAATGTTATGCTCAAGGAAAGGCTACATGCCTTATATGAAAAAATGGAAAGCTTCGGGTTGGAACTGGTTGAACCAGGATTCCTGGCTAACCTCGAAGTCAAACCAACGCTGGCACACGATATCAAGGAGGCCCAGAAGGGCCACAAGAGCATTGAAGGCATTAAGAAGAAAATCGAGGAAAGCAGGGCCCCAGAATTCTCGATGGATGAGCAAGGAGTAGTGTGTTTTGGGAAACGTTTATGCATACCCAACAAGGCTGAACTCAAGGACTTGATCCTATAGGAAGCACATGACACACCCTACTCTATTCACCCCGGTGGTACCAAGATGTATCAAGACCTTCTAGAAAGATTCTGGTGGCATTGCATGAGTAGGGAAATAGCGTCTTGTGTTACCAAGTGCGACATGTTCCAGCGAGTAAAGGTTGAAAATCAGCGACCTGCTGGACTGCTACAACCTCTCCAAGTGCCTGAATGGAAGTGGGACAAAGTCGGCATGGACTTCATCACAGGGTTGCCCAGGTCCAGCAGAGGCCATGACTCTATATGGGTCGTTGTCGACCATCTGACCAAGGTGTCTCACTTCATCCCGGTCAGTACCACATATGGGGGCGAAAAGCTGGCTAGCCTCTACATTGAGCGTATTGTGAGTCTTCACGGAGTTCCCAAGGAGATTGTATCTGACCGAGGCACGCAGTTCACCTCTAGATTATGGATTAATTTCCTAGAAGCCCTCGGAACAAAGCTATCTTTCAACACCGCTTTCCACCCGCAGACGGGTGGACATACAGAAAGATTGAACCAGATACTCAAGGATATGCTCCACACTTGTGTCTTGGCTCATGGTGCCAAATGGTAAGACTGTTTGCCGTTCGCTGAGTTGTCATACAACAACAGCTATCCAGTCCAGTCTCCAGATGGCCCCATTCGAAGTGTTGTAGGGACGAAAGTGTCGCACCCCACTCAACTGGTCTGAAACCGGTGAAGGGTTGATTTCAGGCTCAAAGTTCTACAAGAGGCAGAAGATAAGGTGCAGCTTGTGTGGGAAAACTTGAAGGCAGCCAAGTCGCGACAAAAGAGCTATGCGGGTTTTCACTGCAGAGAGGTGGAGTTCGTTCCAGGAGACCAGGTGTACCTTCATGTCACACCTCTCAAGGGAACCAAGCGTTTCCAGATCAAGGGGAAACTTGCTACAAGGTTAATTGGACCTTTCAAGATCATGACAAGGCGTGGAGAAGTTGCTTACTAGCTGGAGCTACCTCCGGAACTTTAGGGTGTGCACAACGTCTTCCATGTTTCACAATTTCGGAAGTGACTCCAAGCGCCAAACCATCTAGATCTTTATAAGGACATTGAACATCAGGCCATTCACCTTTAGCCAGATCTCACTTATCGCGAGAGGCCCATCCGCATCTTGGATGAAGTAGAGCGTTGCACCACAAGCCGCACCATCAAGTATTTTGAGGTTCAGTGGAGCAACCACACCAAAGCAGAAGCAACATGGGAGCGTGAAGACTATCTCCAATCTGAGTGTCCATACCTTTTTAGCACCTAGCTTAGGAATCTCGGGGACGAGATTCTTGTAAGGGGGATAGGTCTATCACACCCTGTTTTCACTACACTTCTTATGTAATTCAAAAATCTGAGTTTATTAAAACTTTTCCAAACTCAATGATGTGAGTGCCATGGTTGACATTGTATGCTTGTATGCTTGATTTTTGATATCAAAAACCATATTTTCATGACTTAATTATGCTGAAAACCCTTTTTCTTACTTCTGGTTAATTCAAAACCGTGCTTTGGATTTCACTGCAAGTCTTTTATTGCAAGAAGTGCTCTTATCCACACTTGGTGACTTGGTTCTAAAACCATTATAGCTCACCAAAACCATAAAATAATTATTTTATGAATTATTTTCCTATTTTATTTGCATGTCCATTTCTGAGGCTAGAAATGATATTCCTATATGGAAAAATACTTTTCTGCCTTCGAACAATCTCAGGAAATTTGGAGATACTCAGAAGGACATATATTTTCCATACATAAGTTTTCAACCCCTATTTATATTATAAATATTTGTGTAAAACCCAGAAAACCTATTCTGTCTGTTTTGAACTTTTGAAATATTTCCAAAGGAAATATTCTCCATAAATTCCTAGAAAATTACAGTGGTCTCCCTAAGCCATATTTGGTGCCCATATAAATTTTCACCTTCATCCAAGGTGGTTAAGGTCACCAAATAATTGCAAAACCCCATCTGTCCAGTATAAAGTTGTGGGAACCTCGACTTACGAGTCAAGATCGTCGAATTATCGTGCTCAGCGATCCCAGAGATCAATGCTCATCGAACACACCGAAACTGAATAATAAGAGTCTTACATCAATACATATCGTTTGATACAATAAATGACCATTGCGGTCGAGTCTTACATATATGGGGCCTTTAAAGGCCAACACACCAAACTGGACCAATAGAGGAATTATTGGTTGAAAGTGTGAACCCATGCCATCAGCCTTAACCTACAGACATTTTGACTAAGAAGCGTCCTAGCTCGCAAGAACGACACGGAGTTACTCTTCACCATATTCTGCTGTTTCATACCTGGTCAATGAAATAACTAGTGGCAAGCCAATGAGTACTTTTGATTGTACTCGCAAATAGCCTATGATATGAACAATGAAAGTGAAGGATAACAATGACATGCATCTTTGGTGGAATTCATCTTGGTGGAATGATCATGATTATGCATCAAAGTAAGAATTACTTTTGAAGAACAGGTTACAGATATCAATATATTCGTCGAGGGCTGAGCCATCTGGCTCACCTTATATGCCAAGTCGCCAAACTTGGTCATATCAACTTCCATAAAAACACCTTTCATCACCACTCACACACACTTGGTTTATGCGGAAACAACTGGATGTAGTTTAAGCAGGATTACCCAACCGTCCTTGACCGTGGACATGTCTATTCGAATAGTTTTACACTCTGCAGAGGTAGTACGCTGGACCCACGACATCCGAGAAACTTCCGTGTCATCCACGACTCACGGTATATAACATACCCGAGGTAAGTACCCTATCAATGCCTTTCCTCTTACGATACTAAACAGAGAGGTCCACTCTATTGGTACCCAACCCATATGTTGTACGTCTTACGAGCACCGACTCTAGACAGTATCAACCATGCGGGGACCAATGGTGTGCCTGGAACTCATAAAAATGGCATAGTCGTCCTACCTGGCACGACCCTATCACGAGAGTGACCACCCATCACTCCCACCACTAGTAATATGGCTCTTTGCTAGCACCGACCAGAGTAATCAACATAGCCCCGTCCCATAAGGGGTAACGTGGTCATACTGGTAAGGTTGGGACAGTCGAAACATCATAAATCTAATTCCATTTCTAAAACCATACTCACACAAATACCGGGTGCACCACTTCACAAAAAGTGGCCACCTAACTCATCATCACCCTCGGGCATTAGTGGAACCCGATGGGGTTTTCACAAATCTTTGTTTGAACCAACAACATGCTCATGCTATATACTCTAGTATTACTTGTCATCATGATAATAGCGTGATCCTCAAAAAGGGGTAGGATCATGCTCAATGCATGTGCTCCGGAGGAGCCATCGCTAACTTCACCGTAGTGATTTACCGTCACTTATGATCATATGCCATAGAAATACTTGCTATCTTAACATGAAATATAAGATATGCTCAGTTATGGTCAAAGGGCTGCTTGCCTTTGCTCACATAAGTTCTTGGGTCTTCGAGGTCTTCTGCTTCAACTCCGAGTACTCCGTCTACCCGTCAACTATCGTCGGAAACAACCATGGCAAGCCACACAACAGGCAGAAAATAAAAGTGCTACAAAAATAAAAGTTTTATTTTTTTGGACCTCTCTGGTCTTAAGAAAAATACCTGAAGCTTTCCATAGGAGGTTTGGATCATCACGGATTTTTGGATGGAGGAAAGGAGGAGTAGGGGATTCTTTATGAAGCCCACATAAGATATTACGATAAAAATGAGTGGAGGCACTCATTTAACACAGAAAAATCTTAGAAATATTTAGGAAGTTGTTTCAGTGGATTTGGAGTTGGAATGAATGTTCTAGGAATTTACTAATATGGAATAAATAGCAATAGGGAGGTATTTATTTAATGCAACAGAACAAAGCCTGACAAAAACGTTAACCAAGGTTCTAAAAATAGGGCATGATATTAGAAGGCTTTGGAATTTGGACTCACTCCATTTGGAGCTGATTTGAGTCCTCTAGGATTTTTTACAAAGTGGGACCAAATATAATCAGATTTTGATTTATATAGATACTCCATAGGAAGTTGCTCCGGAAAAATGTGCCATCCACATATTTGGATAGATTTTGAATTTAGGAACTTGTAGAAATTTGAATCATTAGAATCAGAGCTAAAATGAATTTATAATGGATTTTTGAAGTTATGCAAAAACGGAAAAGAGAAAAGGAGCTCATCCTTCGGGGCTAATTAGCTCCCAGGGCACTAGATAAGCCTCTAGGCCAGCCCAGCAGCTCGATCCGGCCAGGGAGGAGGCCACGCCGAAGGCGCCCTTCCCTGAGTGCGCCATCCGCACTCGAAGGCATCCACCACCAAAGCCGCTTCCACTTACTTACGCGGGCCCGGGGCCATGCGACTAATAGGGGGCCCTTCCCGTCAGATTCATCTCCCTTCTCCAGCTCGCGCAGAGGAGAGGCATGGATCGAGGGCGCGCCGGAGCTCGCTCCCCCTGGCCACCTCCGGCGAGGTCTGACACGACGACGAGGTGGGGAGGCTGTGCCGCCCCCGTTCCTGCGCCTAGCGCCCGCGGGGGAGGCTGCGGCGAAGCCGGAGGGGATGGCCGCCAGAGATGCAGTCGGCCCTTACGAGACTCCGGCGCTCTATGCCTCAGGAGGGAATGGGGCGCTGAGGGGCTAACGCGACGGGGAGGACACGCCCGAGAGCCCACGGGGCCAGGGGGAAGCACCGGTTGGCCGCATCTACGCATTGGCCGGCGCCTGCTTCGGCCATTGCCGTGGATGCACAACACAGGAGGAGATATGGATGGGCTAAGGGGTGCTCCAGGGAGAGAAGAGGCTCTGGGGAAATCCATAGAGGGCTCAGGGAAGACAAAATAAGAGGGGAAGAGAAGAGAGAACTCGGGAGCTCCTGGAGCTTCCTCGTGCATGGATGCCACGCACCCCTGGAAGGTCTTGGAAGTTTGCTGACGATGGGGATGGCTTGGACCAGTCAAGGGGAGGCTCTGAGACATATTGAGACATCGTGGTTCAGCAATAAATGGACAAGAGGAAAGAAACAAGATGCAGAGCACCATTTCTGCACTCCAGGGAGGTGGTCACCACCCCACTGGATGTCCTGGGCCTCTCCTTCGCCAGGCCAAGGTGTTAAACATGCAAGGCATGCATGCCACACTGCACTGGTGAAGTTTGGCCCCAAGTGGAGCTGGTTTGAATTGGTTTTGACTGAGGTAAATATTCCAACAGGAAACTAGGGGTTGATAAAAGTGGTTTTTACACGCAGGGATGGGAGGTGAAACTATGTCCTGGAGCATGTGGTATGGAAGGACTACACCACTACAAAGTTTTAGCTCAAGCAAAGAAGTGTAGCCAACAAAGCTACCTTTCAGCCATAAATCAACTTGAGGTTGTGCTGATCATTTTCTCCACATGAGCATGCCATCTCTTGGCTTGAAACAATGCTTTGGGATGTTAGGTACCCTCTGGAAAGAGATGAGGGCTTTGGCTTAAGCAGAAGTGGGGCAAGAGGGTAAAAGGGTAGTTTCAAGGGTAAAATGAGGAGTAGTTACATGGAGCCTCTCTCCAATAATTGACCAGTGGTCATGGGAATGTTACTGGAGCTAAAATTTCACTATATGAAGCTGTGGTAGAAAGTTGAGCTCAAGGGTTAAAGTGGAAGGGGCCAAAGTAGCCAATAAAGTGAATGCACACAAGGTGTTTGATGAGTGGCAAAGCAATCAGATGGACTTCAATGGATATGAAACTTAACATGACCATATAATATATGAAAATAAGCTTGGACACCAAATTTGGGATTTTTTGGAGAAGTTTCCCAATGTAGACTTGGAAAACCCATGAAATGGGCAAAAATGGCTTTCTGCTTACAATTCCAGTCAAATCATTTCCCACAAATGCAATATTTGGTGTAGGGGCATTATTTGAGCATTGAGGCATGCACAAACAATTTGGAGTCAATTGGAGAAACTTTATAATGTAAAGTTTACCAAAGTCAGAAATCAACAGAGAGGGTTTTGAGGGGCTTGGGATAAGTCCTTCCATTCTCCTTGATGCACCACTTCGTGTGGATGCATTATTGGAGTATCAGAACATATCCACCAAATTTGAGCACAATTAGAGACACTTGACAATGAAGAGTTGCTCAAATTTGAATCTGCACAGATAGGGTTTTAGAATAATTAGGGGAGTCAAATCAACTTGGATTGAGGTGAAACTTGCCAAGATCATCAAACATATCATAGGTGACATGCTGAAAGTTTTCTGGAATTTATTAAGAATATTTCTTATAGAAATATTTCAAAAGTATGAAATAGGAAGGAATGGTTTTGGAGAGGTTTGCCCAATATTTTTAACATGACCATGTGTTGAAACTCATTTATATGGAATAAATATATCCACTGAGTTTTGCTAAATTTTCTCAAATATTTTGAAAGCAATAATAATAACTTTCCTTCATAAGAGAACATTTCTGGCCTCACAGAAAGGCATTTAAATAAAATAATAAAATAACTTTTAAATTAATAATATTGTGGTTTTTGGAAGACATTTTGATAATAAGTTATAAAGAAAATAATTGGTGCAAAATAAGTTCCCTAATTTGAGGACTTGTAGTACAAATCTCATCTGAGGGGTTTGAAAGTTTAATTCAAAGAAATGCTTTTTGGTGAAAATAATATTTGGTAAAAATAGTTGCTAGTCCTAAACACATGGCATGATCATTAGGCAGGAGTTTTGGTCTAGGGAGGCGAGTTGGAGTGTAGCAAGGATTATTGAAAATCAACATAAGCATACCAGCAAGCAAGCAAACAATAGTCACTTCAAGCATCACAAGCATTCACAAAAAAAATTAATTGGTCCTAATTTTTGAAATAAGTTAATTAGTCACGAAGGCTAAACACACGGTGTTACAGAAGTTAGATCAACTCTACATAGCAAAGTTTATCCAATAGAGATGAAACTTTGCAGTAGTGCCTAATACCTGAAAAGAGGACTCCATGCCAAAAAATGGGATTTGTGGGACTTGATTTGCCCACACTCCCTTTGGAAGGAACAAATCTGGTCATTTAGGGGTGTTTTCAAGTTTACAAAGCTAAACTTGTCCAATGGAGCTCAAACTTGGTGTAGCCCCATGTTTTAGCACCAAACCCAGTCATGTTAAGTTGCATAGCCACTGGTGGGGTGCAACCACCCGAAACCACTATCAAGCACCTTCTGACAGTTGGGTAAAACCCCTCCTAACCCCAGCTAAACCCAATCCCTTTCTCTCAAAATCATGGACTAGGTGGCTGACATCAGTGCCTAACTCCAGTCAAGTGGCCCCTCTCTGCTTCAAAGTAGATAATCCAAAATCTTCTATTTGAGCTTCAGCCCAAGGCTGACACGACCTGTTTCCCTCTCTTCCTTTGACTAGCGTAGGCTGCCACAAGACTTCAACGGCTAGGCATCTCCAAGCCTGTGCCTAGGACACGCTAGACACATCCAAGGCACCTCAAAGCACCCCAGCATGCCGTGGCATGCCAAAGCTGCGCTCTGGGCGCGCTACAGAGAGCAATCGAGGTGGGGGCAACTCCCACGGGTAGTTCGAGCCTCCGCACGATGTCTCTCCTCTCCCCCGGTAGCCTCTCTGCATCAGGCATCCCTCAGAGCCCATCCTCTCCCGCGCTAAGATCCGGTGCGACGCGTGCCTGCACGCGCCAGAGGATTGCGGCCACGATAGCGCGCCACTCCCCTCTCCCTCTCTCTAGCAGTGAGTCCTGGAGGTCCAAAACCACGTCCTGAGACCTTGGTTTCGACCACAGCCTCTCTCTGCACCCCCATGCAGGCCATGATGAATCACCGTCACATCCGAGTCGGCTCACCGTCATGGGCCTATTTATAGCCCCTCACCTCGCTCCAGAACACCTTACTCCACTTCACCAAGACCTCAATCACCTCCCTAGCCACCCCATTGAGCAAGCACAGCCCCAGTGCTCAAGATCGACAAAGGCCCCTCCGCCTCAGAGCTCCAGGAGATCTCCGGCTGCACGTCGGTTCTCGCGTCCCTCTGCCAACCAACATACTCCCCGTGACCCCAAGAAGATTTCCCCTCTCTTCCCCGAGCGAATCCGTGCCTGTAGCTGCAACCTCCACGTCACCCGAAACCCCTCTGCCGCGGCCACCTCATCACCGATGAACTAGAGCCCCCCCCGGTCATCGACCCGACCACGAGCAGGTAGGTGATACATCTCAAACGTAACTATAATTTTTGATGGTTTCACGCTGTTATCTTGTCAACTTTGGATGTTTTGTTTACCTTTTATATCTTTTTTGGGACTAACTTATTAACTCAGTGCCAAGTGCCAGTTCCAGTTTTTTCTGTGTTTTTGACTCTTTTCAGATCTGATTTTGGCACGGAGTCCAAACGGAATAAAATCCCTGAAATGAATTTTTCCAGAACGGAAGAAGATCGGGAGGTTTCAGGTCCAAGCAAGTGGGCCCACAGGGGGCCCACAAGCCCTGTTGCCACGGCCAGGGGGGAGGCCGCGTCAGCCAAGCTTGTGGCCCCCCTGGTGCTCCCCTGCCCTAGGTCTTTGGCCTATAAATTCCCTAAAAATCCAGAAAAAATCAGGGCGTCCACGCAAACACTTTTCCGCCGCCGCAAGCTTCCGTTTCCGCGAGATCTCATCTGGAGACCCTTCTCGGTGCCCTGCCGGAGGGGATTTTCGAGTTGGAGGGCTTCTTCATCAACATCATCGGCCCTCCAATGACTCGTGAGTAGTTCACTTCAGGCCTACGGGTCCGTAGTTAGTAGCTAGATGGCTTCTTCTCTCTCTTGGATCTTCAATACAAAGTTCTCCATGATCTTCATGGAGATCTATCCGGTGTAATCCTCTTTGGCGATGTGTTTGTCGAGATCCGATGAATTGTGGATTTGTGATAAGATTATCTATGATATATATTTGAGTCTTTGCTGATTTCTTATATGCATGATTTGATATCCTTGTAAGTCTCTCCGAGTCTTGGGTTTTGTTTGGGCAACTAGATCTATGATTCTTGCAATGGGAGAAGTGCTTGGTTTTGGGTTCATACCGTGTGGTGACCTTTCCCAGTGACAGAAGGGGCAGCAAGGCACGCATCGTGTTGTTGCCATCAAGGGTAACAAGATGGGATTTTATCGTAGATACGAGATTGTCCATCTACATCATGTCATCCTTCTTAAGGCGTTACTCTGTTCTCATGAACTTAATACACTAGATCCATGCTGGATAGCGGTCGACGTGTGGCGTAATAGTAGTAGATGCAGAAAGTATCGGTATACTTGTTTTGGACGTGATGCCTATAGATATAATCATTGCCACAGATAATGGCACGACTTTTCACGGTTCTATCAATTGCTCGACAGTAATTCGTTCACCCACCGTCTAATTGATTTCATAAGAGAAGCCACTAGTGAACACTACGGCCCCCGGGTCTATTCACACCTATCGTTTCCACTTTTGCTTTTACTTTGCTTTGTTTCTTTGTTGCTTTCAGTTCTCACTTGGCAAACCATCTATAAGGGATTGACAACCCCTTCATAGCGTTGGGAGCAAGCTCTTTGTGTTTGTGCAGGTACTTGTGATATTCCTTCACTGGATCGATACATTGGTTCTCAAAACTGAGGGAAATACTTACCGCCGCTGTGCTACATCACCCTTTCCGCTTCGAGGGAACACCAACGCAAGGCTCCAAGGCCACGGGGGAATCCTTTGCATATTTGCCAAGGAAATCGCTAAAGGCGTAGCCGTAGCAGAAGGATTCCTGGTGGCGTTGCTGAGGAGTATCAAGACAAGAATAGTCTCCCATCAGCACGCTTGTTTCTAGCACCGTTGGAAGGTCTTTTGTTGCAGTAGCAGTAGGCGATGACGAGCCGGACCCATTCCTGCCATTGTTAGGGCTTGAGGACGTCGGTAGCCACGCCGGCCTGCTCCTCCTCCTCCATGGCCAGAGGTAGGAGATGACCCCGGCAAGTGTGCCCCACCTATCGGTGGCCCATCTCTCTCTCCCTCGCTGCCCGCAGCCACTGACCGCACGGGCCCGCGCGTCAGGTTCAAACCTGACGCATGCGCCTGGGCAGGCTGGTTGGCTGGCCACTGGGCCGGCCCAGTCCCAGGCCAAGCCAGGCCGGGGCTGTTGCCCTTTTCTTTTTATTTAAAATTTGATTTTAAATGATTTTTATAAAAATATTTAACTAGTGAAAAATTGTAATTCTTTCACTGTTATTTTTCTAAAAATGTGTAGTATTTAACAGAACCCTTGAAGGAATTTTTGTAACAACTATTCTGTTTTATAATAATTGAAAGGGCTAATTTGGAATAGTTTTGCTTCTGTTATATTGATTTTAAAAATATTCTTTCACTAAAACGAGAGACAAATATTTTTAAAGTAACAATATGGATTTATCAGAACTAAACAACATTTTTAAGTAATTTGTGATCTGTTTTGGAGTAAGCTACTTATTGCTTTTATTTATTACGACGGTAGAATACCCGTGTAACGAAGGAGTTGGACTTGAAGACCTCGAAGACCCCGGATACTTAGCTGACCAAGGAAACCATCCCTTTGACCATGTTTTGAACATATGTTATATTGCATGCTAGAAGGCAAATATTCCCGTTGCATGTGATCGTAAGTATCGGTAAATCATTAAAGTGATGTTATCCATGGCTCCTCCGGAGCACTTGCATTGTGAGCAAGATCCTACCACCTATGAGGGTCACGCTAATATCATGTTGACAAGTAGATCTAAGCATAGTAGCATGAGCATGACGATGGTATAAATCAATGGTTTATGAAAACCCTGTCGGGTGCCACTAATGCCCGAGGGTCATGATGAGTTAGGTGGCAATTTTTCGTGAGGTGGTGCACCGGGTATTTCATGTGTGTATGGATTTGGAAATGGGATTAGATTTATGATGTGTCAAACGTCCCAACCTTACATGTATGACCATGTTACCCCTTTATGGGATGGGGCTTTGTTGATTACTCTAGTCGGTGCTAGCAAGGAGCCACATTACTAGTGGCGGGAGTGAGGTGTGGTCACTCTCGTGATGGGGTCATGCTAGGTAGGGCGACTATGCCGTTTTTATGTGTTCCACGCACACCGTTGGTCCCCGCACGGATGATACTATCCAGAGTCGGTGCTCGTAAGACGTACATCATGTGCGCTGGGTACCAATCGAGTGGACCTCTTTGTTTAGTATCGTTAGGGGAAATGCATTGATCGGGTACTTACCTTTGGTATGTTATATACCGCGAGTCGTGGATGACACGGAAGATTCCCGGATCTCGTGGGTCCAACGTATTATCTCTGCAGAGTGTAAAACTATTCGAATAGCCGTGTACACGGTCAAGGACAGTTGGGTTATCCTGCTTAAACTACGTCCCGTCGTTTCCGCATAAACCAAGTGTGTGTGAGTGTGTGGTAATGATGTTAATATAAAACAATTGATATGGCCAAGTTTGGCGACTTTTCATGTCGGGTGAACGCGAAGTGTTAAGCCTTGACATATATGTTGATATCTGCAACCTATTTTTCAAATCAACAGGTAGCTTATGTTTCACATCCATGATCAAGTTTATTTACAACCAAGATGTTATCCACCAAAGATGCATATTACTTGTTATCCTATCAACTGCATTGTTCATATCATGGGATGTTTGCGAGTACATTCAAAAGTAATCATTGGCTTGCCGCTGGTTATATAATTGACCATGCATGGAAGGACCGGAGTTTGGACAAGAGCATGTCTTCAGAGACAGTCTTGCGAACTATGACGCTTCCCAGTCAGAATGCATGTTGGTGTAGGCTGATGGCATGGGCACCCGTTTATCCCTAAGATTTCCTCTACAAGTTGTATCAGTGTGATTTGGCCTTATAGGCCATACCTTGTGAACTTGACCATTCGGTCATGTGATGTAATAATTCGGTACTTGGATGTAAAACTCTTAATATTCAGTATATGTGTGTTCGGTGAGCATTAATCTCTGGGATCACTAAGCACGTTCATTCGGTGATCTCGACTCATAAGTCTGGGTCCGAGTGCTTCCCAGGACCCCGTCTCCACTTAACGGGTGGGCCATACCCGATAGTCGCTGACAGGCAGGCATGGCCTCCTTCCTACTCCCGCTAGAGTAGAGAAGGAGCAGGGGAGGCGGAGCCGAGTGCACGATGGTACCGTTCCAGCAGATCGGGCCACCTTCAACAAAGCTCCAGCTACAAGCGTGCTCATGGGAGAGGCCGGCACCCACCTGGGGGCCCAATTTTTTTGGGGAACGCCGGAGGGACCACGACTTTGGCAGCGGTAGAATCCAATGACGGTGGCCAAGGATTTTGTGCTTGGACCATTGTGAGAGAAAATGAATATCAGGGGGAAGTTACTGTTGTGATGTTGGGGGCTTTGGTGAAGTTCAATGGATAGGAGGTGCTCGGGGAGCTCAGATTTGAGCGAGGCCAAGGCGGCGCCATTGCGACCATAGGGGGAGACGCCGAGCTGTGGAGCTCAAGGGGTTTGGCATGGGGAGTCTCTCGGAGTGGGAGGAGTGTCCTAGGGCGCGATAGTGCACAAAGTGAGGGGGGAGGTTTTTAGATAGGGCGGCAAAGGAGGAGCTCGGGTGCACCTCGGATGGTCGCGGGCGCAGTGAGCATGCGTGTTAGAGGAGGCTTGGAGGGGCGTGTGAGGATGAGAGGGATCCCTGGCGCGCTAGGGTGCCCAACCAAATCATGGCAAGAGTTATAGGACAAGTTTTGTCAGCAGAATGCAATTGCTGGATGTCAACAACCTGATGACCATGCCATGGCCTATCAAGGATGAACTTTTTGGTGGCCAATTATGTCTAGCGTGTGAGGCACACATGGAAAAGGTCTCTCGTGTAGTTTGGATCCATATGGATATGGGTGGGGTTCGTTTTGACTATTGGTAAGTTTGCAGCATCAAACTTGGGGCTCATCCAAAGGGTTTTTACCATAGGGCAGTTGTGGCAAAATTGTGTATGGGTGGCTTAGGTACGAAGGAGATCATGTCCACCAATTTAAAGCTGTAAGAAATGAGTAGAATTGTCACTTGTAGTTCGAAGCTACATTTGACGCCAAAATTTATGCTTAGATGATTTGCTCATTATTTCCACTTGAGCATGCCACCGTTGGATGTGGATTGATGCACTAACATGCCAATGAGGTTGTGGTAAAGTTTGTGGAACTTTGCATGCATAGAATAACAGGAGATAGCAAAGAATGGCACGCCAATGATGCCCAAAGAGCAAAATGGAAGGGTTTTACCCACCTATTATTGTTCCCTGTACAAGAGAGAGTTGCTAGAGGTAGAAGGGGGCTAGCACATGCTATGGTAAAAATTTAGAGTAGAGGGGAAAGTTTTGGGTCAACTTTGCTTATCCACAAGCTTATGGCAGAAGGTGTGTGTTGCTGTCCTAGGGCATCTAGGGGTATCCAATGGCCGTGAGATTTACCAAGGGTAAATGGTAAGACCAATTGGTCCTGATCACAAATTTCTATCTCATTTGAAGAAAGTCCCTAATCTAACTTTTGTAACTCCTAGAAATCAATAGAATCGGGTTTTCTTATATCTAGTCATGCTAATCAATTCTCCTTGATGCACCACTTGGTTAGGTGGCTTCATTTGGGGTTAGAGCATGCCAAAATAGTTTGGGAACCAATGGGGAAACTTGATAGTGCAATAATTCCCAACTCTAGAAATCAGCAGAAATGGGTTTGGGGGGATTTGGAGAAGTGGATCTGTTCTCCTTGAATCACCAATTTCTACGGATGCATGATTAAAGGATTGGAGCATGTCCACAAATTTTGAACACAAATGTAGGCACTTCGCAATGTAAAGTTTCTCAAGTTTGAATCTAGATAGACAGGGATTTGGAGCATTTTGATGAACTAAATCTATTTGTATTTGGCTGAAACTTGGCAAGATCATCACATATGGCATATGTGACATGCTAGAATTTTCCTAGATCTATTTGAGAATATTTCTTAGATAAAAATTTCAAATACTTGGAATATGCAGAAAAGAGTTTTGAGGGTTCTTTCCAATATTTTTAACATGACCATGTGTGTAAACTCTTATATATAGAATATATATTTCCAATGAGTTTCTCTAGATTTCCTAAAATATATTGGAAACCTAAAAATTATTTTCGCCTATAAAAGACCATTTATGGCCACAAAAATGTATTCAAATAAACTACAAAAATAACTTTTAAAATAATATTTTTGTAGTTTTGGGAATTACTTTTGATAATAGGATCCAAATAAAATATTTAGGTCCAAACATCCTCCCTAATTTGAGGACTTGTAGTACAAAGCTCAATTCACGGGTTTTTGAGAACCTAAATTGAATAAATCCTTTTTGGTCAAAGTAATATTTTGTAAAAATAGTTTTATATCCTATACACATGGTGTGGTTTGGGCAAAGATTTGGATCATGGAGATGATTTTTGAGAGTAGGATAATTTTTGTGAATTAAAACAGAAACATGCAAGCAACCAAACAACAATCAAATCATGCATCACAAGCACACACCAAAAGTTTTTATTGTCCCTAATTTTTGAGCTATGCTAACTTAGTGATATAAGGCAAAACAAAGGGTGTGATAGACCTACCCCCTTAAAAGAATCTCGTCCCCGAGATTCCTAAGATAGGCATTGAAGAGATATAGAAATTCGGGTTCGAGGTAGTCTTCCAGTTCTTATGTCACTTCCCTTCGATGTGATTTCTCTACTGGTCTTGAGGTGCTTGATGATACAACTTCACTTGTGTTGCTTGGCCCCGTCTAAGAGGTGACCGGGGTTCTCGCAGTGTGTTAGACTTGACCAAAGGTCAAGGCCTTTGCTGGCGAGGTTCGGGCATGGGTCTAGCTTGTGCGTGTATTCTAAAAGTCAGAATAAGTGGCAAACTAGTGTGTCTGCATGCAGGTCCTGGGGTTACTCATGTTTGTTAGTGATATCTATATGTCTCGTGCTAGAATGGAAGGGGCAAGTCTAGGTGTAGCTTCCCATTAACGGGGAAGTCCTTATCATCCCTAAAGCAGGTGATCTTTTGTCGCAGATGGACTTCATCCTCGAGAGTGTTGAAGAGTGTTAATATAGGCTTCTCGTTGAGATCTTCTTGCTTGAGTAAGAATGTCTTCCACTGCATGAAGGGTGCGCCGACAAGTCCATCTTCTTAAAGGTAAAACCTTACATTTGAGAAGCATGTCAATTGATGTTTCTCGGGCTTGTCCAAATAGAACTAGGATGTTATGGGGTAAACACATATGTCATCTATGGGAACACCAATCTATTTCTCCAAGTTTCACATAAATGCTCTGTTCATGGAACATATGAGAGGAGCAGGCATTTTTTGTGGGTGGTTACTTGTCCATGGAGTTTGTGGTCCTTTGTAATTTTGTTCCTCGTGTCCACCAAACTTATGGACATGATTGGTGGTGGTCGAGGTGGAGTTTTTTCCATAGTATTTGTGACTTAGAGCCGAGGCCTACGATCATAATCCGACCATGTCATTGCTCGGTAAAGCTTCGGGTTTCAAGGAGCTTAGGACGTGAGTGAACGAATACCATCTTATCCTTGAGCGCAGTTCTTAGATGCCAATAGTCCTACCTATTTATCCAAAAAGTATCATATATCATCAAAGGTTTCATCTCAAATGAGTCAACTCCAACATCACTCACGCTATTCATATCTCCATGGTTTTGAGAGAAGGACTAAACCAAATTATGTGTTCGAAATATGGCCTAGGGCCAATAATAAATTAGTTATTATTATATTTCTTTGTTCATGATAATCGTTTATTATCCATGCTATAATTGTATTGATTGGAAACACAATACTTGTGTGGATACATAGACAAAACACTGTCCCTAGTAAGCCTCTAGTTGACTAGCTCATTGATCAAAGATGGTCAAGGTTTCCTAACCATTGGCAAGTGTTGTTACTTGATAACGGGATCACATCATTAGGAGAATCATGTGATGGACAAGACCCAAACTATGAACGTAGCATATTGATCGTGTCGTTTTATTGCTATAGTTTTCTGCGTGTCAAGTATTTGTTCCTATGACCATGAGATCATATAACTCACTGGCACCGGAGGAATACCTGGTGTGTATCAAACGTCACAACGTAACTGGGTGACTGTAAAGATGCTCTACAGGTATCTCCGAAGGTGTCCGTTGAGTTAGTATGGATCAAGACTGGGATTTGTCACTCCGTGTGACGGAGAGGTATCTCGGGGCCCACTCTGTAATACAACATCACACACAAGCCATGCAGGCAATGTGACTTAGTGGATGTCACGGTATCTTGTATTACGGAAAGAGTAAAGAGACTTGCCGGTAAACGAGATTGAAATAGGTATGCGGATACCGACGATCGAATCTCGGGCAAGTAACATACCGAAGGACAAAGGGAATGACATATGGGATTGTATGAATCCTTCACACTGAGGTTCAACCGATAAGATATTCGGAGAATATGTAGGATCCAATATGGGCATCCAGGTCCCGCTGTTGGATGTTGACCGATGAGTGTCTCGGGTCATGTCTGCATAGTTCTCGAACCCGCAGGGTGTGCACATTTAATTTTTGGTGACGTTTCGGTATAGTTGAGTTATAGGTGTTGGTAACCGAAAGTTGTTCGGAGTCCCGGATGAGATCCAGGACGTCACGAGGAGCTCCGGAATGGTCCGGAGGTAATGATTTACATATAGGAAGTCCTATTTTGGTCACCGGAAAAGTTTCGGGCTCATAGGTAATGTACCGGGAGTGCCGGGAGGGGTGCCGAGGACCATCGGGAGGGGTGTCACGCCCCAAGGGGTCTCATGGGCTATGGGAAGAGATAAACTAGCCCCTAGTGGGCTGTAATAAGTTCCCACTAAGGCCCATAAGGTTTGAGAAGGAAAAAACACAAGGTGGAAAGAGTTTCCAAGCGGGAAGGTGGAATCCTATTCCAAGTAGGATTGGAGTAGGACTCCTCCACCTCCAATTTCGGCCAAACCTTGAGGGTTTGAGGCTGCCTCCTCCCCTCCCTCCCTCCTATGTATACTATAGGCATTGATGGTTTTTGAGACACAACTTTGCCACGTGCTGCTCGACCCTATACCACGCAGTTTTTCCTCTAGATCGTATTTTTGCGGAGCATAGGCGAAGACCTGCCGGAGTAGACCATCACCACCATCGCCGCGCCGTCATGTTGCTGGACAAATCTTCTACGTCTCCGCCCCCTCTTGTTGGATCAAGAAGGTGGATATCGTCATCGAGCTGTATGTGTCCTGAACGCGGAGGTGCCGTCTGTTCGGCACTAGATCGAAACGGATCATGAGACGGATCGCAAGACGGTTCGTGGGACAGATCGCGGGACGGATCGTGGGACGGATCGCGGGACGGTTTGTGGGACGGTTCGTGGGGCGGTTTGAGGGACGTGAAGAAGTTCCACTACATCAACCGCGTTTCTTAACGCTTCCTGCTGTGCGATTTACAAGGGTACATAGATCCAAATCACCTCTCGTAGATGGACATCACCATGATAGGTCTTCGTGTGTGTAGGAAATTTTTTGTTTTCCATGCGATGTTCCCCAACAGTGGCATCATGAGCTAGGTTCATGTGTAGATATCTTATCAACTAGAACACAAAAATTTTTGTGGGTGGTAATGTGCGATTTGCTGCCCTCGTTAGTTTTTCTTGATTCCGCGGTATTGTTGGATCGAAGCGGCTTGGACCGACATTACTAGTTTCATCGCTACGAGCAACCCCGTTGCTCAAAGTTGACTCGCGAGTGTCTGTTTCTCCAACTTTAGTTGAATCGGATTTGACCGAGGAGGTCCTTGGAGAGAGGTTAAATAGAAATTGATACATCTCCGTTGTGGTGTTTGCGTAAGTAAGATGCGATCCTACTAGATACCCATGGCAACCACGTAAAACATGCAACAACAATTAGAGGATGTCTAACTTGTTTTTGCAGGGTATGCTTGTGATGTGATATGGCCAACAACGTGATGTGATATATTGGATGTATGAGATGATCATGTTGTAATAGTTAATATCGACTTACACGTCGATGGTACGGCAACCGGCAGGAGCCATAGGGTTGTATTTAAACTAACGTCAACCCCGATATATTGGATGTATGAGATGATCATGTTGTGATATATTGTGTTTGCAGATGCGTTTACTATATTTTTAGGAACTAGCTTTAGTAGTAATAGCATAAGTAGCATGACAACCCCGATGGCGACACGTTGATGGAGATCATGTTGATGGAGATCATGGTGTGGCGCCAATGACAAGAAGATCGTGTCGGTGCTTTGGTGATGGAGATCAAGAACCACATGATGATGGCCATATCATGTCACTTATGAATTGCATGTGATGTTAATCCTTGTATGCACCTTATTTTGCTTAGAACGACGGTAGCATTATGAGGTGATCTCTCACTAAAATTTCAAGCTCAAATTGTGTTCTCCCCGACTATGCACCGTTGCGACAGTTCGTCGTTTCGAGACACCACGTGATGATCGGGTGTGATAGACTCAACGTTCACATACAACGGGTGCAAAACAGTTGCACACGTGGAACACTCGGGTTAAACTTGACAAGCCTAGCATGTGCAGACATGGCCTCGGAACACAAGAGACTGAAAGGTCGAGCATGAATCATATAGTTGATATGATTAGCATAGAGATGCTTACCACTGAAACTATTCTCGACTCACGTGATGATCGGACTTGAGATAGTGGATTTGGATCATGTACCACTCAAATGACTAGAGAGATGTACTTTTTGAGTGGGAGTTCTTAAGTAATATGATTAATTGAACTAATTATCATGAACATAGTCTAATGGTCTTTGCGAATTAAGATGTAGCTTGCGCTATAACTCTACTGTTTTTATATGTTCCTAGAGAAAATTTAGTTGAAAGTTGATAGTAGCAACTTTGCGGACTGAGTCCGTAAAACAGAGGATTGTCCTCATTGCTGCGCAGAAGGCTTATGTCCTCAATGCACCACTCGGTGTGCTGCACCTCAGGCGTTGTCTGTGGATGTTGCGAACATCTGACATACACGTCTTTGATGACTACATAATAGTTCAGTGCGCAATACTTAATGGCTTAGAAAGAAGGCACCGAAGACGTTTTGAAAACATCGCAAAACATAAGAGGTGTTCAAGGAGATGAAATTGAGATTTCATGCTCGTGCCCTTGTTGAAAGGTATAAGACCTCTGACAAGATTCTTTGCCTACAAAGTAATGGAGAAAAGCTCAAATCGTTAAGCATGTTCTCAGATTGTCTAAGTACAACAATCGCTTGAATCAAGTGGGAGTTAATCTTCCAGATGAGATATTGATGGTTCTCCAAAGTCACTGCCACTAATCTATTAGAGCTTCGTGATGAACTATAACCAAATCAAGGATAGATATGATGATACTTGAGTGATTCGCAATGTTTGACATTGCGAAAGTAGAAATCAAGAAGGAGCATCAATTGTTGATGGTTAGTAAAACCACTAGTTTCAAGGAGGGTAAGCGCTAGAAGGGATACTTCATGAAACGGCAAACCAGTTGCTGCTCTAATGAAGAAACCCAAAATTGAACCCAAACCCGAGACTAAGTGCTTCTGTTATGAGGGGAACAGTCACTAAGGCGGGGCTACCCTAGATACTTGGTAGATAAGAAGGCTGGCAAAGTCGACAGAAGTATATTTGATATACATGATATTGATGTGTACTTTACTAGTACTCCTAGTAGCACGAGGGTATTGGATACCGGTTCGGTTACCAAGTGTTTAGTAACACGAAATGAAAGCTACGGAATAAATGGTGACTAGCTAAAGGCGAGGTGACGATACGTGTTGGAAGTGTTTCCAAGTTTGATATGATCAAATGTCGCACGCTCGCTCAACCATCGGGATTGGTGTTAAACCTAAATAATTGTTATTTGGTGCTTGCGTTAAGCATGAACATGATTTCATGATGTTTATTGCAATACGATTATTCATTTAAAAAGAATAATGGTTACTCTATTTGCTTGAATAATCACCTTCAATGGTTTATTGAATCTCGATCGTAGTGTTACACATGTTCATGATATTGGTGCCAAAAGATACAAGGTAATGATGATAGTACCACTTACTTGTTGCACTCCCGCTTGAGTCATGTTGGTATAAATTGCATGAAGAGGCTCTATACTGATGGATCTTTATACTCACTTAATTTTGAATCACTTGTGACATACAAATCATACCACATGAGCAAGGCCTTGTTTTCATTGAGATGAAACAAGATAGCACCTTGTTGGAAGTAATACATTTTGATGTATGGAGTCCAATGGGTGCTGAGGCACGCAGTGGATATCATTATGTTCTTACGTCAATGTCGATTTGAGTAGATACAGGAGTATTTACTTAATGAATCACAAGTATGAAATATTGAAAAAGTTCAATTCTATTTCAGAGTGAAGTTCGTCGTAACAAGAGGATAAAGTGTCTACGATATGATCATAGAGATGAATATCTGAGTTGCGAGTTTTGGTACACAGTTAAGACAATGTGGAAGTTGTTTCGCAATTCATGCCACCAAGAACAGCATGGTGTGATGGTGTCATAGCCGCGACCTATTTGATATGGTGCATGCTATGATGTCTCTTATCGAATTACCACTATCATTTATGGGTTATGCATTAGAGACAACCGCATTCACTTTAAATAGGGCACCACGTAATTCCATTGACATGACACAGTATAGACTGAGGTTTAGAGAAATCTAAGTTGTCGTTTCTTGAAAGTTTGGGGCTGCGACACTTAGGTGAAAATGTTTCAGGCTGATAAGCTCGAACCCAAAGCGGATGAATGGATCTTCATAGGATATCCAAAAACAGTTAGGTACATCTCCTATCTCAGATCCGGAAGCAAAGTGTTTGTTTCTAGAAACGGGTCCTTTCTCGAGGAAAGGTTTCTCTCGAAATAATTGAGTGGGAGAGTGATAGAACTTGATGAGGTTATTGAACCACATCACTTCAACTAGTGTGTAGGAGGGTGCAGGAAGTTGTTCCTGTGGCGCCTACACCAATTGAAGTGGAAGCTGATGATAGTGATCATTGAGCATCAGATCAAGTTACTACAGACCTCGTAGGTCGACAAGGTCGCGTACTACTACAGAGTGGTACGGTAACCCTGTCTTGGAGGTCATGTTGTTGAACAACAATGAACTTACGAGTTATGGAGAAGCCATGGTGGGCCCGGATTCTGACAAATGGTTGGAGGCCATGAAATCCGAGAGAGAATCCATATATAAAACAAAGTGTAGACTTTGGAAGAACTGCTTGATGGTAGTAAGACTATTAAGTAAAGATGGATCTTTAAAAGGAAGACAGACGATGATGGTGATAAGTCACTATTAAGAAAAGCTCGACTTGTCGCAAAGATGTTTCCGATAAGATCAAAGAGTTGACTATGATGTGACTTTCTCACTCGTAGCGATGCTAAAAGTCTGTTGGAATTATGTTAGTAGTTGCTGCATTATTTGTGAAATATTGCACATAGGAAGACAAAACATTGTTTCCTCGATGGTTTCCTTGAGGAAAGATCGTATGTGATACAATCAGAAGGTTTTGTCGATCCTAAGGATAATAACAAGTATGCAAGCTCCAGCGATCCTTTTATGGACTAGTGCAAGCATCTCGGAGTTGGAATATATGCTTTGATGAGATGATCAAAGCTTTTGGGTTTGTACAAGGTTTATGAGAAACTTGTATTTCCAAAGAAGTGAGTGGGAGCACAATAGAATTTCTCATAAGTATATGTGGTTGACATATTGTTGATTGGAAGTAATGTAAAATTTCTGTAAAGCATAAAGGTTGTTTGAAAGGTTTTTTTTCAAAGGAAGACCTGGATAGAGCTACTTGAACATTAAGCATCAAGATCTATGGAGATAGATCAAAATGCTAAAGAGAACTTTCAAATGAAATGCATGCCTTGACAAGTTTTTGAAGGAGTTCAAAATAGATCACCAAAGGAGTTCTTGGCTGTGTTGTAAGGTGTGAATTTCAGTAAGACTCAAAAACCCGACCACGGCAAAAAAAAAGAGAAAGGACGAAGGTCGTCCCCTATGCCTTAGCTGTAGACTCTACAGTATGCCATGCTGTGTACCGCACCTGATATGTGCCTTGCCACAAGTCTGTTAAGAGGTACAGAGAGTGATCGAGGATTGAATCACCGAACATCGGTCAAATTTATCCTTAGTAACTAATGTACTAAGGAATTTTTCTCGATTATGGAGGTGATTAAAGAGTTCGTCGTAAAGGGTTACGTCGATGCAAGCTTTGGCACTAATCCAAATAACTATGAGTAGTGAAACGGATTCGTATAGTAGAGCGGATATTTGGAGTATTTCCGAATAGCACATAGTAGCATAATCTATAAGATGACATAAATATTCGTGAAGCACACACAGATCTGAAAGTTTTAGAACCGTTGACTAAAACCTCTCTCAGAAGCAAGACGTGATCAAACCCCAGAACTGTAAGGGTGTTGGATTCGTTAGAATCACATAGTGATGGGGACTAGATTATTGACTCTAGTGCAAGTGGGAGACTGTTGGAAATATGCCCTAGAGGCAATAATAAATTATTTATCATTATATTTCTTTGTTCATGATAATCGTTTATTATCCATGCTATAATTGTATTGATTGGAAACACAATACTTGTGTGGATACATAGACAAAACACTGTCCCTAGTAAGCCTCTAGTTGATTAGCTCGTTGATCAAAGATGGTCAAGGTTTCCTGACAATAGGCAAGTGTTGTTACTTGATAACGGGATCACATCATTAGGAGAATCATGTGATGGACAAGACCCAAACTATGAACGTAGCATATTGATCGTGTCGTTTTATTGCCATAGTTTTCTGCGTGTCAAGTATTTGTTCCTATGACCATGAGATCATATAACTCACTGGAACCGGAGAAATACCTTGTGTGTATCAAACGTCACAACGTAACTGGGTGACTATAAACATGCTCTACAGGCATCTCCGAAGGTGTCCGTTGAGTTAGTATGGATCAAGACTGGGATTTGTCACTACGTGTGACGGAGAGGTATCTCGGGGCCCACTCGGTAATACAACATCACACACAAGCCTTGCAAGCTATGTGACTTAGTGTATGTCATGGGATCTTGTATTATGGAATCAGTAAAGAGACTTGCCGGTAAACGAGATTGAAATAGGTATGCGGATACCGACGATCGAATCTCGGGCAAGTAACATACCGAAGGACAAAGGGAATGACATACAGGATTATATGAATCCTTGACACTGAGGTTCAACCGATAAGATATTCAGAGAATATGTAGGATCCAATATGGGCATCCAGGTCCCGCTGTTGGATATTGACCGAGGAGTGTCTCAAACCCGCAGGGTCTGCACACTTAAGGTTCGGTGATGTTTCGGTATAGTTGAGTTATAGGTGTTGGTACCCGAAAGTTGTTCGGAGCCCCGCATGAGATCCAGGACATCACGAGGAGCTGCAGAATGGTCCGGAGGTTAATATTGATATATAGGAAGTCCTGTTTTGGTCACCAGAAAAGTTTCGGGCTCTTCGGTAGTGTACCGGTAGTGCCGGGAGGGGTGCCGAGGACCATCTGGAGGGGTGTGACGCCCAAGCGGTCTCATGGGCTATGGGAAGAGATAAACCAGCCGCTAGTGGGATGGAATAAGTTCCCACTAAGGCCCATAAGGTTTGAGAAGGAAAAAACACAAGGTGGAAAGAGTTTCCAAGCGGGAAGGTGGAATCCTACTCCAAGTAGGATTGGAGTAGGACTCCTCTACCTCCAATTTCGGCCAAACCTTGAGGGTTTGAGGCTGCCTCCTCACCTCCCTCCCTCCTATATATACTAGTGGTATTGAGGGTTTATGAGACACAAGTTTGCCACGTGTTGCTCGACCCTATACCACGCAGTTTTTCCTCTAGATCGTATTTCTGCGGAGCTTAGGCGAAGCCCTGCCGGAGTAGATCATCACCACCATCGGCGCGCCATCACGCTGCCGGAGAACTCTTCTACCTCTCCGCCCCCTCTTGCTGGATCAAGAAGGTGGAGATCTTCATTGAGCTGTACGTGTGCTGAACGCGGAGGTGCCGTCCGTTCGGCACTAGATCAGAACGGATCATGAGAAGGATCGCAAGATGGTTCGTGCAATGGATCGCGAGAAGGTTCGTGGGACGGATCGTGGGACGGATCGCGAGACAGTTCGTGGGAGGGTTCGTGGGGCGGTTCGAGGGACGTGAATACGTTCCACTACATCAACCGCGTTTCTTAACGCTTGCTGCTGTGCGATCTACAAGGGTACGTAGATCCAAATCTCCTCTCATAGATGGACATCACCATGATAGGTCTTCATGCGCGTAGGAAATTTGTTGTTTCCCATGCGATGTTCGCCAACATTATGTTATGTCATCGATAACCACCTCGCATGTACCCCTATAAAAGCATCCTCGGGTGGAGCATACAAGATGTGAAGCTTGAATAAAACATTGCAATCCAAGTGCTCAACTAAATTATTCATGGTCTAAGGTACATCACTTCTATGCTAAGGAAACACGTAATACACAAACCCAAGATTTTGTTTCCTTCCTGTGAATCCAATCTAGTGGTTCATCAATCCAAACAATCATTACATGACCCATTACTCCTACAAATAAAATACTGATGGAGTTCTATATAATCTCTTAGAGTTCCTATAATCCATGAATCCCATTGAAAGGACTATTATCACAGTATATCCACGAACTTCCGATATCATGATAAAGTAAACTCTAAGGTTAAGCTTTTATAGATCCTTAAATTAACTCTAATAACATCCATTTTTCATCTTTTAGCATCCACCAAGAAATGTGGTATCATGATCAAGAGCATCAGACTGAACCCAAATTACCCTCAACCATGTCGTACCATTTATCATCAACACCCTATTAAGAAAACTATTTAAATCCAAATATCATGTCTAACGAGAGTTCCTACTTGTTCCTACAAGTCATAATTGTAACATTATCAATTCAATTATTACTCTTGGTAAAGTCAAACCATTATACCTCCAAGAATTTCAACTTGTGATCCCAATTGTCCGACTAAATCCAATTTACTCAAGGGGGAAGTAACATATGCTACTCTATCAACTTGATCCAGTAAGTTCACCTATCATCATGAAAGTCTCGCAATTCACCGAATGACCTGAGTTGTTTCCTCACCATATCTATGGTAACCACATCAAATGATTTTCCTACTAACACATCTCTGCAAACTATCTTCCTCTGGCATCACCAATTCAATTGTCGGCTTACGAATGTAATGTGTTTGTTCACGATGATCACTAGTCCCTTAATGAACCAAGATCTAGACAAGGTTGTTGAAGCTTAACTAGTTTTCTGACGTATCCATAAGTTATGCATATGGTTAAGGGTTCGAGCTGGGGGTATCTGGTGATGTCTAGTTTAAACTAGGGAAGGGTTCCAATCTACAGAGGTAAGCACAACTCTTCGGGGTTGCACTTGGTTGAGCACGTTGTCGCAAAAGACTTTAGTGCTAGTTAGTCGAGGAGTAATCCTTTGTGCATATTACCTTGCTAGGTTTCAATTGATGAGGGAGCTGAGAGGAAAAGAAGCATCGAGGGGAGTGTCCAAGGGGGTGGTATAGTGCAAGTGTAATCAAACTAGTTCCGAAAGGCCAAATGCAACATTAAGATAGGGTAAGTGATACAACCGCATGCTTGGAGCCTAGGGAAAAAGTGCGACTCATATCAAATGACAACAAGCAAAAAAGTAACCCACATTATGATTCCATTTGAACTATCACACAGACTGGACTTCACATAGGGGATACACGACCTATCCTACCCTAGGGCTTCTCGGACTCAGTAGTAGTGCTTGCTTCGTGTCTTGGAGAGAAAGACTTTCAGTCTTTTGGGTCTTCCTCACGTGTTGCTACCTCCCTTTTAGTTGCTCGTCGAAATAATGTGGGTTGATCCCAAAGAATCTTTGAGAACTTCTTATCTGGTGAGCTGACACTAAAGGTGGTTCCTCTTGGCTGCCATCGACTTGGTCTTCTATTGTCTTCCTAAACATGACAATGCATTTTGTCTTCTAAGTTGTCGAGGGTTATAGGTTGGCAATCCTTTATGCAATGACATTGACAAGGTATGGTAGAGGTACATCATGTTGGTTACATTGAGGACAACATCGACACCAAGAGAGGGGGATGAAGAGAACCATTTTCCTGATCACTATGGTGAGGCGGACCATTGGCAAGATTCTCATCCACTGGTAGTTGCCGACACAACAATGGTAAAGACCGGGTTTCTCTATTAGTGATGTATTTCATGGTCTTGCATATCTTCCGCCTTGTTCATCGTAGGCCAAGTTTGCATCATCCTCAGGCATTGTCGAGGGTTTCACCATCTTCTGAGTTTTATTGTCCTTATTCCTCGAGAAGGTATTTCTGTTGGTATTGTCTGGTCGCGGTGTTGCCAAGCTTGCGTTCAAGAAATGTCGGCAAACATCGACAAGGTGGCTTCCTTCTAGGTTACCCATGAGGATTACAAGGAATCCTCAGACCAGTGGCATAAGGGTACTATCGACCGTTTGGACGGTTTTGAAAATGCCAGGCGAGCAGAGACAAAAGAAAAAGAGTCGCTACATGAATCAGTTACTTTGTTGTCTGCCATAGTAGATGACAAAGGACCAAGCCACGGGCGGCAAACATATTTTCTGTTTTCTAGCTAATGCCCCAACTTTCAACACAAAAAGTCACGATAATGATCGACTCTGCCGTCTGTAGAAGCACAATAGACGGCAAAGATGTTTATTGTCCTCCTTCTTGGCCAAGCTGACGACAAAGATCCTGGACGACACAATATAGCAATTAGCCTGGTTAATGGCTAACGGGAGACTTTGTCGTCTGCCGACGGACGAAAAACAAACATTTGACTTTATCCTCCGCCCTGGGATGTTAGGAGCCGTGTGGCTGCACGTCACCCCTGCTTTGTCTTTGCCGTCGGCCAGAGAGTCTTTGACGTCTACCAGCTGACCGTAGAATAACCAACTAGGTCATACATGGTGCTCCCAGGTTTCACATGTTGCTGACATGTGGGACCTTTGCCGTCCGCCTATCGACAGCAAAGGTCTTTGCCGTCTGCCTACCGACGGAAAAGGTCTTTGCGGTCCGCTGGCAGATAGCAAAGTGCGTGTATTACCACCTTCTTATCTATTTTTTGTTATTTCCCTGCATTTTCACAACACATATATGATATATGTACTAAGAAGCTGAAGTAGAGGCCATGTATTCCAATAAATAGTATGTACTATTCAACAACATCGTGAAATATTGAACAAGAGAACACATATACTATTATAAAAGAACTAATAAATACATAGTTTAACACTGTTCAACCATATATACATACATCGTTTCACATTGTTCATCAATACATATCAAGAGAAAAACTAAAAACTAGTAATCCATCAATGCCAACTTCAATGAAGTGAATCAAATCTGCAAAATGGGATAAGAAATTTAGAAGAAGAAGAAGAACAACAACAACAATAAGAAGAAGACTAGAACAATAAGAAGAAGAAAAAGGAGGAGAAGAAGAAGAGAAGAAAGAAAGAAGAATAAGAAAGACGAAGAATAAGAATAAGAAGAAGGATTAGAAGATGGAGAAAAGGAAAGAAGATAAAAAGGAAGAATAAGAATATATTTTCTTCTTCTTCTCTCTTTTTCTCATCTTTTTTCTTCTCTTCTCTCTTTTTATCCTTCTGCTTCTCATTCTTATTCTTTTTTTCTTTATTTTTCTTCTCTTTTTCTTATATTGTTTATTTTTCTCCTCTTCATTGTTTTTCTTCTTGTTATTCCTTATTTGTCTCATTTTAGAGCTAACTTATTTATTTATGCCATTTTAGAGCTAACTAAACTTATTATTCCAATTTGGAGGAAAAGAAGGTAAGTATATGTCATATTGTGCTAACTTAGGTAAGTACATGTCACTATTGAGCTAACTTAGCTTATTATATCATTCTGGAGGAAAATAAGCAAAGTATATTACATTTATGAGCTAACCAAGTTTATTATGCCATTTTTTACCTAACTAAGCTAATTATGTCATAAATGAACTAAATATGCTAATTATGCCATTTTGGAGGATAATTAGCTAAGTATGTCTTTTTGGGGAAATAAGCCAAGTATCTGGAATATCAGGGCTAACTAGCACGTACTAAGTTAAGTATGCATTCGTTAAGCAAAACACTAGAGAAAACTTAATGACGTTGTCATCACGAAGGTCAAGGATCGGGGTTTCTCGGGCCGGTTGCACTTGGAGACGGTTGCCGTGCAGAAGGGTTGTGGGATGCGGCTCGGGATTTATGCTGCACAAAAGAACATTTGCAATGTCTTGTTAGCATGATGACACTAAATGTTAAGACTAGTACCTAATGACCATTCACATGAATCACACTGTTCCATCGAAGTAATGACTCGCATCGACGGAGGGGTGTGACTGGTCTTCTCGCACATAGACTACACATTCCGTTTTGATGAGTCGGTCATATTATTTAGTAATGAAATGAACATTACATGCATGACTTGGTTAATACGTAGAAGAAACTTACCATGAGGAGCTCGTACATGGCCCGGTGAGCCGCCTCATTCCATGCCCTCTCCTCCTCCAACAACCTAGCTGTCTTCTCCTCCACCAGCCATTCCATCTCCTCCACCACCCGGTCCCTCTCCTCCAGAAGCGCCTGGGTTGTCTCTTTTCCTTTTTGAAGAGCAGCCTGCAACACCACTACTTGTTAGCATTGTAATCATTGATGTCACACACACAATGTAATGGAGGAGATATCAGAGTCTGTATAACTAACCTCGATGGCGAGATTGACTGGCCGTGAACGAGTCCTTATGGTGCGCCTTGGTCTCCAGCGATTGAGAGGACAACGTATTAGTCCATCTCTAATGGCTATCGAGCCATGGGAATCCCTCCACCAGATGTCATTACCATGTCTATAAAAATAGGATGCTTCCTCCAGTAATAGTCCTCCCCTTTCCTCGCCTTCACCTCCTTGTTGTACTTCATGAGCTTGTGGTGGGAGGAGATGTTCGTGAATTTTTCTCGTTGATCAAGGTCAGACTCACATAATGCCTTGGCCTTCTTGTATGAGGTTGTATGGTTCATGGTATAGAGTTCATACACCTCTGGAACCTCCGTGTTATTGTGTCGCGCCTAAAAGAGAGGAACAAAGTATTAGTAAAGGGCTCACGCTAGCATGAAGTATGAATTGCATGAATCATGAAGCAAACCACATACCCAGTTCCACCCGAACTGAAATAAGTTGGCACTGCCTTGATGGTGTGGCACACCAACCATTTGGGCAGGCCGATCCTTGGCATTGTTGTAGATACCTGACAAGTGGTCTGTGCACCACTCATCCACCAATGCCCCCAACAATCCATCTTATCCGCACACCATCTCATGCGTACAAATCAAATCAAGGAAACTAAGTACAAGGCCTTAAGAATAGGTAGTTACCTTCATGTACTAATTCTTCTTCGGAAACTTTTCGCGGCACGGAGTCTTGTCCTTCTTAACACCATGTGTGGCGTAGAAATCTCGAACAACCTATGGCCGAGCCTCATCCCGTAAGTTTTGTAATAGGCGCTTTCACTCGGTTTCGGTAACCTTGTCGTGTCCTCCTCGTATTCCTCCTGACACATGTAGAAGGTGTGCATTCAAAAGATACAATATTGATTAGTATAATAACTAGTTATTGTTAGTTTTTAATTGTGTAAAGGAGAAATTACCCAAAACCTGTTGATCACCATCTCAACCCTCGGGTGGCACATTATAACGTTGATCATCTGCTCCGGCGGGATCTAGGATGCCAAGTAGTGCTCCCAGCTCAATCCTAGCTATGGAAGCTGACCCTCACTCGGCAACATGGCAAAGCCCGAGAAATATAGCCGGAAAGCACAACCAGGATGGTGTTGGGGTTGAGGATTACATTTGCGTGTCACCAACCCCTGAAGTATGACAAGGCCAATGCATTAGATATTTGAAGAAACGTGAACGGAAAAGGTACAATAAGAGTAAGTTAACTTACGTCTCCCCATCAGGTGGTCTAGCACGTGGCGACACTTCATAAACGTCATCCCAACCATTCAGATTTGTATTAGTTTGGCAGGCCCATGGTAGATAGAAAACTTGGGTCGCCTGTTGAGCCATAATATATACATCGGGAACATCCAAATGGATGCTTTGTTTGATTTTGACTAGCCCTATATGTTTATGAGTCCTTCTAGTCTCCTTCGGCTGCAATCAATAACATTTCAATGATACGACTTTCGGTGGGTTTTCACCATATAATAGAAGTTCATAAATTTCTTCAACTCTTCCACAATACTCGTACCTCCTTCGCTGATAGGAGAGACACCACAATTTGTAGATTTTTGGTCGTCCATAGAGAGCTCTATGCCAAAGGTATGAAAGTGATACACATTGATGTCGTCTTTCTCAAATGAACGACCTTATAGTCAAAACCATTTGCGGCTTGTCTCGATTCGGCATCCGTAGTCTCTGAATTAGCCTACAAGGTTAATACGAAAGGAGTGTTGCATTAGCCGCAAATTAGACCAAGAAATGAAATGGTCTACTAATGGTAATTACTGTTTGTTTGAACAAAGAGATGAAACGAGGATAGTCTCCTCCATGCTTTGCCAGAAGCTAATACGCTTCGATGGAATCGTTTTGGATAACTGCTCCATTCGAGAATTTGGTGATGTATCGATCTTATCAAATATCCGGGAATAAGAGTAGTTCCAAGGAATTAGAAGTTGAGAAAAAATGTATCGAGAACTTACTTGATGTACGGCCGCACTTCTATTAGGTTATTGAAGATATACAATCAAATGGTCTGCCATTCTTCGGCATCCAATGCTATTGGTTTTGAAGCACCGACTGGTGTGAGATTCCATTTGAATAGGTTGAGGTTGGATCCACCTTTGTAGGGTCGCCAACATTGTATCGAGGCTTTGGATTATGCAAATGATGATTTTTGGCTTCGTAGTGTGCTGTCATGAAGGTTATCAGCCTCGTTAGTAATGAATCCTTCAGCCATCGATGCTTCAATTCTATGTTTATTTTCAAGTGTTGCTCGAAGCTTCTTCTACATCCTCTAAGTTGCAAAACACCAACAATTTTGCACGGCCCCCAATCTTTCCTGTGTGGGGATATGTAAAATCAAATGTTGCATTAGATTAAAGAAGCCCGGTGGAAAGATCTTTTCTAACTTGCAGAGCTACTCTGACGCCAACTTTTCCATGTCATCTAGCATGCCGGCCAATAGTTTTTTCACATAAAGAACACAGAAGAAATAGCTCAACTCTGCAAGTACTAGCTATTCATCCTCAGGGATAAAGCCACATAACATAACCAGCACTACCCGCTCAAGCCATATGTGCCAATCATGATTCTTGAGACCAAATATTTTCTATTTTTGAAGACTCGCTCCCCTATTTATATTCGCTGCATACCCATCGGGGAACATCAAGTGCATTTTCACTCACAAGATAATGTCCCTCATAGCTCTCATTCCAAAATAGAACTTGGACTTGGGATTCTTCCAGTTCTACTTTCCTTTCGGTTGTCCCATGTTTTGTAACTATCCATCACCTAGAGTCTTCTTATCTACTCTAGACTTAGGATAATCCTGTGACTTCCCGTCTATGCCGAAAAATGTACCAAAAAGGGCCTCACCGATATTGTTTTCAGTGTGCATCATGCCGATGTTTTGTGGAGGAAAGAGGTCTTTGAAGTAAGACATATCCCACTAGCATAACTTGTGAGTCTAGGTGTGTTCCAAATTATACCCCTGAAATACCTTGTACGTTCTGGATGAAGATCTAGAGTGTTTAACTGAACTAGGTTCTATTGTCCTGTCAACGCACGTGGTGTAGAGTTTTTGACAGTCTACCTTTGATGAAGTTCTTCCTGTCTTTTCTGAACTTTTAGCGAGGATCCAGGAACTATCCATGTAAGTTGAAGCAAGAATACTTGCAACCACCTCCAGCCAATGAAACTGAAGAGTTGCCTTGCATGTTGGACACGGGAACCTTCCATGCACACACCAACCAACAAATAGCGCATACGTCGGCAAGTCATGCATCAAGTACATGTACTAGACATGCATCTTGAAGTTCTCTTTTCTAGCGGCATCGTGTGTCTTGAACCAATTATCCCAAGCTTCTTGCAATTCATCCTTAAGCAGCTGCATGTACACATTCATATTCTTCCCAGAATACTTGGGCCTTGGAATTATCAATGTCAGGAAAATGTTATTTATTTGCATAATCTATCCGGTGGGAGATTGAGTGGAATGAGAAATATAGGCCAACAACTATGTTGGGTTGTCGTCATACCAAACGGATTGAACCCATCCATGTCGATACAGAATCATCGATGCCTTGGATCTGCTGCTTTATCCTCATGTAATGCATCGAAGTGATTCCACGCAAAAGCATCTGATGTGTGTACCAACATCTGATTCCCATCTGCATCTAGTTCGGTTCTTTTGCCCAATTTGTGCCATGTCATCTATCTGGTCGTCTCTTCTACCATGAAAAGACGTTGAAGTCTTGGTATGATTGCCATATACCGAAGAACATTAACGAGGATTTTGGTCTGCCTCTTCGCACCAATACCGTTGTCTACCACATCCTTGCAAATGGGACAATAGTTCAAGCCCGCATACTCAAGCCTAAATAAGGCACATCCTTCCTCGCATGAATTAATCTTCTCATAGGGCATCTTAAGTACACGGAGGACCTTTTTAGACTTGTGCATATTTGCAGGCATTACATGGCCTTTGGCTAGAAATCGTCCAAATAGTGTCATCGTCGCGTCGTAGCATTCTCTACCCAAGTTGAGTTGAGCCTTCAGATCCATTACTTGTGCGATGGCATCGAACTGACAAAGCTGAGTGTGCTCGTCGAGACAATGTTTTGAAGACTCCAACATTTCATTGAAGGTCTTTGCAGATTCCTCCATATCTTCGTACGAATCCTGAGCATCATCAAACTCTTGCACCATATCTTTGATCTCGGTACCATGCTCGTCGGTGCAACGATGAACCACCTCAACTCTGGTGCATTGGGCAGACTCACGATGAAATTTCTCCACCGTATAATCAGGCATAAGCCCCCACTTCTGCAGGTGTTTACCATTTCACCAGGTGCCCTCTATGAAATGTTGTCGAACCTAGGACAGGGGTACCAGGTTTTTCTCCGGCCATTTGCAAATGCGGATTCCAGAAATCCCTTGGTTTTCGTTAACCATTCATTCGTCATGTCTTTCTCACTAGTGTACATCCACGCACGATCACTCATGCTCATACTTGCACTAACAATACGGGCACCAAATTCATATTTATCAAGTTATATATGATGTAATTAAGAGTATAAACATAACTAATTATTGTTGCCATAATATTTATGCCATAGCTTGATTTTTTGCCATACAAAAGGGAAACATGCATTCATGGATTGAATCCTATCTCTAATAGGTAAAGATAGGTCCTAATCCCACCCGAGTACGTGTAGATTGGGTTTGTTCCCTGTATTCTACTCTGTTTCGAGGAAAATTTTCCAAAGCACCTCCCCGCTGTTCTCGAGATACATGTCTCGGCAATAAGCCGAGACAATGTGTACCGGGAAAACAACAAGGTGGCGCTGAGGAAATTTTTCCTCACACCAAAGTAGAGCACAGGAAATGAAACCCAATCTACATGTACTCAGGCTGTCCATGGATAATGTGGACAATTCAGAATTATCACAATTATAAAGAAGCCAAAAAATGCATATTTATAAATGCCGCCCTTTCGAACAAGATACACCTAGGTTACGAGAATTGACATGAACATAAAATCATTTCGCATCGGCACGATGACCGAAATAGAGCAAAATAGGGGAGGGGACGGAGATGGCAGCCAAGCTCACCTCTTGTTGAACAACGACGGCTATGACAACAGGACCAATGGTTCTCCTGGAGGTGAAGGGAAGATCCCTGCACATCAAAATTATTAAGAAAGGACAATGCGAACAGTTGGTCTCTCTATTTCCAGTTTAAACATTATTAGATCATCTCATGAGGAGAGGCATGCAATGATTGTACCTTAAACATTATATGACAATCAATATATAATTATAATGGCAACAAATGAAGCATTCTTGAAAATATAGAAATTATTATGGCAACATTTTCACACGAGGTATTTTTAAACTTTAAGGATATTGTAGTGCATTTAAACTTCATTTATTTCAACAAACATAATTAAACAAAGGACTTGAGGCTGCATGGCATATGTGAGGAGTAGGAACATATGACATATGTATTTCTAAACTAGGGTCAGAGGATCGCATCAACGAGTAGTGATGATCTTTGAATTAAATGAATCGAATGGTTTGAATAGATGGTTGGTTAATCTAAACCTAAACGCGAAGCTAAACCCTGAATGAGTGAACATACCAGCAATTTTTATGAATGACTGAACATGCCATGTGCATAATCTTGAAGTATGCAAGAACGAGATCTAACTAAAGCAAATTTCACCAAGTAGCTGCAGAAAAATTGTAACAGTACCTCCCAGCAGTAGTAGAGTCACGGCATAGGGCATCGGACAGAGATGGGCAGAGGACACCGGCCTGAGGCTAGGTGAGCTCATGTGGGCTGCCGATAGCTGCAGACATCGGCGGTGGGAGGGGATCGTGGTGGCTGCCACGGGCACGAGGAACAATGATGGGACGCTGATATGTCTCTGTCGTATCTACTTTTCTGAACTCTTTTGCCCTTGTTTTGGACTCTAATTTGCAGGATGATGGAAGTGAGAAGAATCCCAAGTATCCGGTCCCTCGAGTCGCACAAATTCGAGCGTGCGACTTTATGATGACTTTTATTACTTGGTGGAGAACGCAGGCCTTACCGCCTCCGTTGAAGATAAGTGTCCACAATACCTCCTCCTCAATAATATCTTCATACAAAGCTTTAACTTTTATCCGAGGAAGAATCCTCCTATGGTTGAGTTCAAACTCTATAATATCCCCCAGCGCATGTCACTCCTGGATTTTTGAAATGTTTGCAAATTACCTTACGTTGGGGATATTCCTGAACCTCGACCACAGGACTTGGAAGCTTTCATCAATAGAATTGTTGTAGGAGAAGAGAGAGGAGTGTCTTGCGCTAGAGCTGCTAGCATTCATTTTCCCGTGCTTCGGTACTTCTCATTATTCGTGGGAAAATGTTTGACTGACCGTGGGAAAGCTGGGTCACTTAGTTCCCCAGATCTTGCAGTCTTGCACGAAGCCCTTTATAATGATAAAACTTATAGCTTGGGCGCCATAGTAGCTCAACGGTTGAACACGAACCGTTCTAAAGGCATTGTCTATGGAGGTATCTATGCTATTCGTCTTGCTAGACACTTTGAGATACCTATTGGATTGGACGAGGAAGAAAAGATTCTTCTTCCTGAGAGATATCTAGATTACGATAGCATGGTTTGCCATAACTTTCTTGATAGAGATATAAATAGAAGGATGATTTATAACTTGGTATTTAGTTAGGGTACTCGTGAGACTATTACTTTTCCTTCTCCTTCTTTGTTCAATCTTCATACAGGCAGGTACATTATTATGCCCTCGGACATCTACGCATATTGGGGCTTAGGCCAACCACAGGTGCCCGTGCCCGAGCTACCAGTCGAGTACCAGACGCCAGTTTATCAGTGGGAGCGAGAGGAGCTCACACAGCAGTGGCATCCTTAGTCCACTCCGTAGTATCCCAGAGCTGGTTATTTCCCTCCTTGGGAGTAGACCAACTTAGGCCAAAAGCCAAAGCTTGGGGGAGTACGTGTTTCTCACCGACTTTACATTCTTGCTTATGCTTTCGCTTTGTTTGTCGGTGTTCACACTTTGCCACTATATCAGCCATGCTAGTTTACTTCTTTTTCTCGTTTTCTTTTCGTGTGTTTGTCTAGTTTGGGAAAACCCAAAAAGATTTTCCGTTCTTCTTTTGTTTGTTGGGAGTTTTCCCGTGTAAATAGTTTTCTTTTTCGTTGGGTCAAGGTAGAAGACCATCGTTACAATGTTTAGTGGCTCTCGCATGCATATCTGTTTATCTGTTAAAGAGCCATATTACTTTGTCTTCTCCTTTGTGTTTGCCTGCAGATTCCAGCTTTAGTCCAATGCACGAGCACGCTTATTATTGTTCACATCATCCGGTCGTGCAAGTGAAAGGCAATAATGATGAAATGTGATGAAGTGACTGAGCCTGGAAAAGCTGGTATGAACTCGATCTATTTTGTTTTTGTAAATATGACTAGCTCATCATGCCTGATTCAACTTTGTTGTGAGGGAAACATGTTCGCAATGACAACTTAGAGATCATAGTTGCTAATGCCATTCTTATTTAGCTAGGAGCTTATAATGGTTTGTCTTGGATGCCCACATGAATTTTGAGATGACTATGATGTAGTATGATAGGATGGTATCCTCCTTTGAATGATTCCACTGGCTTGACTTGGCGCATGTTTACGCATGTAGTTGAAACAAAATCAACATATCCTCTATGATATTCATGTTCATGGTGATTTATGTCCTACTCATGCTTGCACTCAATGTTAGTTAATCTCAATGCATTTTGATGACTGTTCTCGCTCTCTAGTTGGTCGCTTCCCAGTCTTTTGCTAGCCTTCACTTGTACTAAGCGGGAATACTGCTTGTGCATCCACTTCCAAGAACCCAAAGTTGTTCCATATGAGACCACCATAACTACCTATATGTGGTATCTACCTGCCGTTCGAAGTAAATTTGCATGTGCCACTCTCTAAATCTTCAAGAAATAATCTGTTTTGCATGCCCGAACCGCTCATGTGGTGGCAGGGGGCTATCAGTATCTTCCATGCTAGGTGTGTTATCCTCGATATGTGTTTATTCACTATCATTCACGAGAAAGGGGCCGGTAATTGGAATTCCCAGTTCCATACTCAAATCGAAAAGATAATTACAAACAAAACTCCCCCTGGATTGATGTTGGTATGGACGACACCTGAGGATTCGGCTAGTCGTGGAGTGTGATTGACTGGTGGTGGGGGAGTCAAAACTTTACTTTTCTGTTTGGGAACCGCCTATAACATGTGTAGCGTGGAAGATGGTGAGAACTCTTAGTCATTGCATTGACAATGAAAGCATGCCACCCAAAATTATTATCTCTGTTCTCAAAGCTTGAGCTGTGGCACCTCTGCAAATCAATGCTTCCCTCTGCGAAGGGCCTGTCTATTTATGTTCCTCTTGAGTCATCCTCTTCATATAGAATCACCAATTAGAGAGCCCCTCTATCATTTTTATGCTTTCCTTTTAACTGTGTTGAGTATGAATGTGACTGGATCTTCTTTGCCATGAATTACAATGTTTAGTCAGCCCTTGGTCTTTAAAGGTGCTCTGCATTTATGTTTTGCGGTCTCAGAAAGAGCTAGCGAGATACCATCTGTTCGTACTGCTTCATGATTGTTCTGATTGAAGTATTGACGTTTGAGACTTATTATTATTTGCTTGCTAGTTGATTATGCCATTGATATGAGTTTACCGTGAGACCTAGATGTCATTTGCTTATGTGGTTTGCTTGTGACCTTGCTGAAAATCTGGTGATGAGTTAGACATAGTTGCAACAACAAGATCAAACAGAGTTGGTCAAAGTTTTTCTTTTGTCTCTTTCAGTTTGTCAACTGAATTGCTTGACGACAAGCAAGGCTTTAAGCTTGGAGGAGTTGATACGTCTCCGTCGTATCTACTTTTCTGAACTCTTTTGCCCTTGTTTTGGACTCTAATTTGCATGATTTGAATGGAACTAACCCGGACTAACGCTGTTTTCAGCAGAAATGCCATGGTGTTGCTTTTGCGCAAAAATAAAAGTCCTCGGAATGACCTGAAAATTTACGGAGATTTTTTCTGGAATTTATGAAAAATACTGGCGCAAGAATCAGCGGAGGAAGTGGAGCCGTGAGCCCACAAGCCCACCAGGCGCATGCCCCCCTAGCCGCGCCTGGCAGGCTTGTGGGGCCAACAAAGCTCCACCGCCTCCAATCTCAGCTCTATTTAGTCCGTCTTGCCCGAAAAAAACCAAGGAGAAGAGTTCATCGCGTTTTACGATACGTAGGCATGGCCACCTCTTGTTCTTCATCTAGAGGGTAGATCTGGAGTCTGTTCTGGGCTTCGGAGAGGGGAAATCGTCGCTATCGTCATCATCAACCTTCCTTCATCGCCAATTCCATGATGCTCATCACCGTTCGTGAGTAATCTCGTCGTAGGCTTGCTGGACGTTGATGGGTTGGAGAGATCTATCATGTAATCAAGTTAGTTTTGACGGGGATTGATCCCTAGTATCCACTATGTTCTGAGATTGATGTTGCTACTACTTTGCCATGCTTAATGCTTGTCATTAGGGCCCGAGTGCCATGATTTCAGATCTGAACCTATTATATTGTCGCCAACATATGTGTGTTTTAGATCCTATCTTGCAAGTTGTAGTCACCTACTATGTGTTATGACCCGGCAACCTCGGAGTGACAATAGCCGGAACCACTCCCGGAGATGACCCTAGTATGAGGAGTTCATGTATTCACCAAGTGTTAATGCGTTGGTCCGGTTCTTTATTAAAAGGAGAACCTTAATATCTCGTAGTTTCCATTAGGACCCCGCTCCCACGGGAGGGATGGACAATAGAAGTCATGCAAGTTCTTTTCCCTAAGCACGTATGACTACATGCGGAATACATGCCTAGATTAGATTGACGAACTGGAGCTAGTTACATATCTCTCTGTGTTATAAGTGTTACATGATGAATAGCATCCAGCATAATCATCCATCACCGATCCAATGCCTACGAGCTTTTTCCTACTGGTCCTTGCTATGTTACTTTGCCGCTACTGCTGTCACTGCTGCTACTGTTACTCTGTTGCTACTGCTGTTACTTTGTTGTTACTGGTTACTGTTACTACTGCTGCTATCACCCTACTTTGCTACTCATACTTTGCTACAGATACGAAATCTTTCTGGTGCGGTTAAATTGACAACTCAACTGCTAATACTTGAGAATATTCTTTCGCTTCCCCTTGAGTCGAATAAATAAATTTGGGTTGAATACTCTACCCTCGAAAACTGTTGCGATCCCCTATACTTGTGGGTTATCAGACGCGAGCATGATGACTATGGATGCGCTATCGTCCATGGAGTAGGCATGCCCCATGGGAGGCGGCACATCTCTCCTCCGTGCTGGCGGTGGCGGCGGCTCATGGGGCACGGCTGGCAGAGGTGGGCAGCAGTGGCCCAGGTGCGCCTTTTTCATGTGAAGGTTGCTTGCAGCGGGTGGGCTACTGCGGTAGGGTCGACACGATGGAGGAGAGGCCGACATCGGTGGATCGAGGTTCTCGTGGCGGGGAGGATCGGCAGTGGGGATGCGGGAGAGAGCGAGAGAGAGATGGAACTATGAGCCTTTACCATATGTTAGTTGTGTCCTTTGCCGTCAGCCATTGGGGTACAATAGATGGCAAAGAGTGGTACTACTAGGGTCCGTTATCCCACCGTGAAATGACATATATTTGTCGTGTGCAATTCTTTGCCGTCAAGTGTCTTGGGCCGTTGTCATCAGCTAAAGTACAAACATACAACAAACCATGCCTTAGTCGTTAGCCAAAGGAAAAGCAGACGACAAAGTATGTACTCATCGTCAGTTGTATTTTGCCGTCAGCCACTGATAGCAAAGTATGTCTTTGTCGTCCACTGCAATAAAAAGTTGACGGCAAATAATAGCACTAACGACAAAGAAGCTATTTCCTGTAGTGGGTGGATGTTCTAAGGAAAAAACTTTCACTTCCTTTGAAAACTTAGAAGAAGTGATAAATATAGAGGTTTGTAAGTTTTTTAAGCGCCCAAATTTTTTTTGTCCCTACTGATGACAAGGCTAACTAAGGGCTTCCTACAAACAGGATGGCTCTAATACCAGCTCTATGGGGACCCCGACTCATAAGTTGTCATCACTGAATGCGCGTGTAAAATGATGCGAGAGATCAATGCTTGTTGTACACACAAAAACTGAATATCAAGAGTATTACATCATGTACTTAACGTTTTACTCAGATATGACTTTATGGCCAAGTATTCATACACTCGCAGTGGAAATCTTCAATGATAGCATGGAACAATGCCATCAGCCTTAACCCCATAGGCATTCTGACTGGGAAGCGTCCTAGATCGCATGTTTGTCACCAAGATACTCTTTGTTATATTGTGTTCTTTCATGCCTAACCAATAAAATAACTAGTGGTAAGCCGATGAGTACATTGAATGTACTCACAAAAACCCATGTTTGGAACAAGATAAACAATGCATGGTAAATCACTAAGTAGGTACTTTTGCAGAAAGCAAGTTTTAAATGCAATATCAAGCTCTACCATTTGTAAGGCATGCATCAACAGGTTGCAGATATCCATATGAACAGCCTACTGATATCAATATAAACAAAGTATCTAGTTTTGTCATGTTGTCAAGTAAAATATCGTAGCTCAAGTATCACTTTTGTCACACACACCATGTTTCTTAAAAACAATAGATGTACCCCAAGAGAGGTCATCCAGCTATCATTGACCGTGGACACGGGCATTCGATAGTTTTACACTCCACATAGGTTGCACACATTACCCACAAGACTCGGGGAACTTCCATGTCATCTAAGTCCCGCGGTACCTTAGATACCCGAGGTAAGCACCCGAACAATGTCTTTCCTTTGACAACATTAAACACTGAGTCCACACGTTGGTGCCATCCCTCATGATGTACATCACACGTACCACCCATGAGGGCAGCCAATGGTCTGTCGTGTGTGTGTGAAAACAGCCCATGGTGATCCTTTCGTACATGACGCTGTATCGAGAGTGACCACGCCGGTCCCGCTAATAGTAATGCGGGCTCTCTGCTAGCATTGACGAAAGTAATCAACAAAGTCCCTTCCCATATAGGGTAGAGTGGTTGTACATGTAATGTTGGAATAATGATCGCAACTTGAACTAATACCTTTTTGAAAAAAACACATGTGTCTTGGTACACCACATCTTTATCATGTGGTTACCTAGCTCAATATCATCTCCCTCAGGCATTACTCGCAACCGATGGGGTTTTCAAAAAGGTCTTTGGTAAACATATGTTTTCCATCTCAAAGCATATTCCCATCCCACTTGCATTGGAACTAGTGGGCATCCTCAAAATTTCCCACCCACATTACCGTCATAGGAAGGTAGGGTCATGCACAATGGAAGTATGAACAAGAAATGCATTAGAGATCAACCCAGAAAGGTTGTCACCACACCATCAACATTATTTATCATGCAACAAGTAAGGTACTTCAATGCCATGTATAAAAATAGTTTCACAACATGGTCAAAGGGCTGGTTCCCTCGCTCAACAAAGTCTTTGAGGTCTTCACAAGGTACTAAGACAACTTCGAGAACTTCGTCTACTTCATCAACTACCATTAGAAACAACCATAATAAGCAACACAATCAAGAAGGAAAATAGAAGTGTTCAAAAATAGGGAGTTTATTTTTATTGGATACCTATGGCTATAAGATAATTAACCAAAGAGGTCTTGATAGATTTGGTTCACAAGGATTATTTGGAGCTACAAATAATGCCCAAGAGATTCTACATAGTGGCCCTTAATAATCAAATTTGTATTTAAATTTGAACAACGGAGAATCTTATGGTGGAAAAAATGAAAGTTGTGTCAACTAATAGGTTAGATTTTGAGGAGAATATAGAAATTTGAAAAATTGAATTTGGAGTTATAATGAATTCATGAACTTATTTGAAAAATAAAAATGGCAAGGAATTTTACCAAAAAGGTCATAACAAAGCGTTGTGTGTCGAATAGCAAAGTGGCTGAGATGCGCACACGCAGGTGGCACGTCGATGGCGTATTCTAGCGAATACGCCTTCAATTGAGGGGAATGGCTTCCCACAACCTCGTCTCCACTTAACGGGTGGGCCCGACCTGCTAGTCACTGAAAAGTAGGCCCCGCCTGGCAGGGCCTCCTTCCTCCTCCCGCTCGAGGAGAGAAGGATCACGGGAGGAAGTGCCTAGTAAACGATGGAACAGTTGCCAGTGTGCTTAGGGGAGAGGCCCGCACCCACTTGGGAGGGTCCATTTTTGTCGGGGAACACCAGAGGAAGCACGTCTTTCCCCACGGTGGAACCCAACAACGACAACCAAAGATTTGGTGCTCGTGGAATTGGGAAGGAAAATGAATCTCAGGGGGAAAGGTTCTACTGCGATGCTAGTGGCTCTCATGAAGTTCAAAGGAGAGGAGGGGATAGGGAGAGCTCGAATTCGAGCGAGGCCAAGGAGGCATGATACGTCTCAAACGTATCTATAATTTTTGATGGCTTCATGTTGTTATCTTGTCATCTTTGGATGTTTTATGTACCTTTTATATCTTTTTTGGGCTAACTTATTAATTCAGTGCCAAATGCCAGTTCCTGTTTTTTCTGTGTTTTTGGCTCTTTTCAGATCTGATTTTGGAACGGAGTCCAAACGGAATAAAATCCCCGAAATAATTTTTTACCAAACGGAAGAAGATCAGGGGGCTTGTGGGCCAAGCTACGAGAGCTACAGGGAGCCCACAAGCCCCCTAGCCGCCACCAGGGGCGGCGGACAGCAGGCTTGTGGCCTCCCTGGCGCCCCGTGACCTAGCTCCTTCGCCTATATATTCCCTAAAATACAGAAAAAAATAAAGGGATCCACGAAAATACTTTTCCACCGCCGCAAGCTTCTGTTTCCGCGAGATCTCATTTGGAGACCCTTCCCGGTGCCCTGCCAGAGGGGACTTTGGAGTTGGAGGGCTTCTACATCAACATCATCGCCCCTCCAATGACTCGTGAGTAGTTCACTTCAGACCTACGGGTCCGTAGTTAGTAGCTAGATGGCTTCTTCTCTCTCTTGGATCTTCAATACAAAGTTCTCCATTATCTTCATGGAGATCTATCCGACGTAATCCTCTTTGGCGGTGTTTTTGTTGATATCCAATGAATTGTGGATTTGTGATCAGATTATCTATGATATATATTTGAGTCTTTGCTGATTTCATATATGCATGATTTGATATCCTTGTAAGTCTCTCCGAGTCTTGGGTTTTGTTTGGCCAACTAGATCTATGATTCTTGCAATGGGAGAAGTGCTTGGTTTTGGGTTCTTACCGGGTGGTGACCTTTCCGAGTGATAGTAGGGGAAGCAAGGCACACATCGTGTAGTTGCCATAAAGGGTAACAAGGTGGGCTTTGTCGTAGACATGAGATTGTCCATCTACATCATGTCATCTTGCTTAAGGCGTTACTCTGTTCTTTTGGACTTAATACACTAGATCCATGCTGGATAGCGGTCGACGTGTGGAGTAATATTTGTAGATGCTGAAAGTATCGGTCTACTTGTTTTGGACGTGATGCCTATAGATATAATCATCGCCATAGATGACGTGACGATTTTGCGCAGTTCTATCAATTGATCGACAGTAATTTGTTCACCCACCGTCTACTTTCTTTCATGAGAGAAGCCACTAGTAAACACTACGGCCCCCGGGTCTATTCACACCTATCGTTTCCACTTTCGCTTTTACTTTGCTTTGTTACTTTGTTGCTTTCAGTTCTCACTTGGCGAACAATCTATATGGCATTGACAACCCCTTCATAGCGTTGGGAGCAAGCTTTTTTGTGTTTGTGCAGGCACTTGAGATACTCCTTCACTGGATCGATACCTTGGTTCTCAGACTAAGGGTAATACTTATCACCGCTGCGCTACATCACCCTTTCTGCTTCGAGGGAACACAAAGCAAAGCTCCAAGGCCACGGGGGAAATCCTTTGCATATTTTCCTAGGAAGTCCCTTAAGGCGTAGCGGTAGCAGAAGGATTCCTGGTGCCGTTGCTGAGGAGTATCAAGACAAGAACAGTCTCCCATCAGCATGTTTCTGGCGCCGTTGGAAGGTCTTTTGTTGCAGTAGCACAAGTATTTCTGGCGCCGTTGCCGGGGAAGGAGAGATCTATCCAAGTAGGTCTCACAAACTCATCTCTTACATTTACTTTTTTGCGAGTTGCCTATCGTTTTCCTCTCCCCCACTTCACATTTGCCATTTTCATTTGCCTTTCTCCTTTGCCTTTTTCTTTTGCCTTTTGCCTTTTTGCCATTTTCCTTCGCCGATTTTCTAGCTTGCTTGTGTGCTTGTTTGTTTGTAGAAGTCATCATGGCTGGAAACACCAAACTTTGCGACTTCTCGAGTACCAATAATAATGATTTTATTAGTAATCCAATTGCTCCCGCCACTAGTGCAAAATCGTATGAAATCAATGCAGCTTTGCTGAATCTTGTTATGAAAGAGCAATTCTCTGGCCTTCCTAGTGAATATGCCGCATCCCATATCAATACCTTCATTGAGCTTTGTGATATGCATAAGAAAAGAGGTGTGGATAATGACGTGATTAAGTTGAAGCTTTTTTCCTTTCTTGTTGTGAGATCGCGCAAAAACTTGGTTTTCTTCTTTGGCTAAAAATAGTATCGATTATTGGGATAAGTGCAAAGATGCTTACATATCCAAGTATTTTCCGCCGGCTAAGATCATCTCCTTATGTAACGATATCATGAATTTCAAGCAACTTGATCATGAACACATTGCACAATCTTGGGAGAGGATGAAGATTATGATTAGAAATTGTCCCGCTCATGGCTTGAGTTTGTGGATGATTATACAAATCTTTTACGCTGGCTTGAATTTCTCTTCTCGCAATATCTTGGACTCCGCCTCAGGTGGAACATTCATGGAAATCACGTTAGGAGACGCTACAAAACTCCTAGAAAATATCATGACCAACTACTCTCAGTGGCACACTGAAAGGTCGCCTGCTAGCAAAAAGGTACACACTATAGAAGAAATTAACTCGCTTAGTGCTAAGATGGACGAGTTGATGAATTTGGTTGCTAGTAGAAACGCTCCTTTCGAGCCTAATGACATGCCACTATCTTCCTTGATTGAGAGTAGCAACGCTAGTTTGGACGTGAATTTTGTTGGTAGGAACTATTTTGGCAACAACAATGCTTTTAGAGGAAACTATGTTCCTAGGACTTTTCCTAGTAACTCGTGTAACGATTATGGCAATTCCTACAACAACACTTATGGAAATCACAACAAATTACCCTCTGATTTAGAAAGTAATATCAAAGAGTTCATGAACTCTCAAAAGATTTCAATGCGTCCATAGAGGAAAAACTACTCAAAATTGACGATTTGGCTAAGAGCGTTGATAGGATGTCTTGTGATATTGATGCTTTGAAAGTTAGATGTGCTCCTCCCAAGGTCAACTTGGATGAAACTTAGAAAGCTATGCGTGTCTCCATGAATGAGAGCAAAGAAAGAACCGCCCAAATTCGCGCTAGGCATGAATGGTTTAAAAGGGTGCGTTCTAGTGATGCAAATCACGAAGATCTTAAAGTGCTTGTTGTGTCTCCTCTTGAATCCTTGTTTTCGCGTGTCAAACCTATTGATGGAGGGGCTAGATATGAATCCACTTTGGTTGAAAAACGCCCCAATGATTCGGAGTCCACCCATCTTGATGATAAAGGTGTTGAGAGTGTAGTAGAAGAAATCAAAATTTTGGGTAGTAATGAAACTCCCACTTTGGATTTCAAGGAATTCAATTATGATAATTGCTCCTTGTTTGAATGCATTTCTTTGATGCAATCCATTGCAAACTCTTCGCATGATTATAGCCAAAGCAAAGCCTTTACCGCGCATATCATAGATGCTATGATGAAATCTCTTGAAGAGAAGCTCGAATTAGAAGTCTCTATACCTAGAAAACTTCATGATGAGTGGGAATCTACTATCAAAATCAAGATCGAAAACTATGAGTGCAATGCTTTGTGTGATTTGGGTGCTAGTGTTTCCGCGATTCCAAAGTCTTTATGTGATATTCTTGGTTTTCATGAGATTGAAGAGTGTTCTCTTAATTTGCATCTTGCGGATTCTACTGTCAAGAAACCCATGGGAAGGATCGATGATGTTCTTATTGTTGCAAATAAGAACTATGTACCCGTGGATTTCATTGTACTTGACATAGATTGCAATCATTCATGTCCCATTATTCTTGGTAGACCTTTCCTAAGGACTATTGCTGCTATCATCGATATGAAGGAAGGGAATATTAGATTTCAACTTCCTTTAAAGAAGGACATGGAGAACTTTCCTAGAAAGAAAATAAGATTGCCTTATGAATCTATGATGAGGGCTACTTATGGTTTGAGCACCAAAGATGACTATACGTGATTCCATCACCTTTTGCCTAGCTAAGGGCGTTAAACAAAAGCACTTGTTGGGAGGCAACCCAACGAATCTATCCTTTTCCTTTATGTTTTATGTTTTCCACACTTTTATAATTCTGTTATGATTGTGTTTTTTGTGTGTATTTTTGTGTTTGTGCCAAGCAAAACCGTTATGATTAGTCTTGGGGATGATCGTTTGGTCATGCTGGAAAAGACAAAAACTTTCTGCTCACGAAAAGAATTTTCATTTGTTTTCTGTAAGAGCTTTTGAGTTGATTCTTTTTTCTTCTGATTGCTACGTAAATTCTTAAGGCTGTGGTAAGTTTTTAAAAAACTTTAAGTACCAGAAGTATACGAAATATACAGATTGCTACAGATTGGTCTGCTGTTAACAGATTCTGTTTTTGTTGTGTTGGTTTCTTATTTTGATGAAACTATGGATAGTATCGGGGGGTATTAGCCATGGAATATTGAAAATATAGTAATCCAACATCAGCATAAGTGGAATTTAAGTTTGCTACAGTACCTAAGGAAGTGGTGGTTTGCTTTCTCATACTAATGTTATCACGAGTTTCTGTTTAAGTTTCGTGTTGTGAAGTTTTCAAGTTTTGGGTGAAGTTCTTATGGACAAAGAGATAAAGAGTGGAAAGAGCTCAAGCTTGGGGATTCCCAAGGCACCCCAAGAGATTCAAGGATGCCGTAAAAGCCTAAGCTTGGGGATGCCCCGGGAAGGCATCCCCTCTCTCGTCTTCAATCCATCGGTAACGTTACTTGGGGCTATATTTTTATTCACCACATGTTATATGTTTTTGCTTGGAGCGTCTTGTATCATAGGAGTATTTTATTTTTGTTGTGTCACAATCATCCTTGCTGCACACCTAGAGATAGAGACATGCACTCACCGTGATTTTGTCGAGCTTCACTTATATCCTTTGGTAGACAATTCAGCTCACATGTGCTTCACTTATATCTTTTGTGCTAGATACTTTTGCTCTATGTGCTTCACTTTTATCTTTTAGAGCACAGCGGTGCATGGCTTGGTAGTTGATCTATGCTTTGAAAGTAGTCTCAAAAGGGGTAGTTGTCCAAAGGGATACGAAGACTTCCACCTTCATGTGCATTGAATAGTTAGAGAAGTTTGATTCATCTCAATTAGTTTTGAGTTGTGGTTACGGTAATTTTGAAGTTATGCTAGTAAGGTGTTGTGGATCTAGAAATACTTGTGTTGAAGTTAGTAATTCCTGTAGCATGCACGTATGGTGAACCGCTATGTGATGAAATCTGAGCTTGATTAGTCTATTGATTGTCATCCTTTGCGTGGCGGTCGGGATCGCGCGATGGTTTATACCTACCAACCCTTCCCCTAGGAGTATGCGTTGAATGCTTTGTTTCGATTACTAATAAAACTTTTGCAACAAGTATATCTGTTCTTCATGACTAATGTTGAGCCCATGGTTTAGATGCACTTTCACCTTCCACCATCACTATCTTCTTAGTGCCGTGCAACTTTCGCCGGTGCACAAAACCCACCATTAACCTCCCTCAAAATAGCCACCATACCTACCTACTATGGCTTTTTCAAAGTCATTCTGAGATATATTGCCACACAACTACCACCATGACATGTGCCACCACGTCTACATTGCCATTTCATGATCGTGAGATAGCTAGCATGATGTTTCCATTAATGTCTATGCCTTGCTAGATCGTTGTCACGGTACACTGCCGAAGGCATTCCATATAGAGTCATCGTTGCTCTAAGTTTTGAGTTGAAAGTGTGATGATCATCATTGATGGAGCATTGTCCCATGTGAGGAAATAAAAGAGGCCAAATATGCCCACCAAAAAAAAAGAGGCCAAAGAGCCCACCAAAAAAAATGACGAGAGAAAAAGAGAGAAGGGACAATGCTACTATCCTTCCACACTTGTGCTTAATAAGAACCATGATCTTCATGATTGAGAGTCTCTCGTTTTGTCACCACCATATAGCTGGTGGAAATTTTCATTACATAACTCGGCTTGTATATTCCAATGATAGGCTTCCTGAAAATTGCCTTAGGTATTCGTGAGCAAGCAAATTGGATGCACACCCACTAGTTTTCTTTAAGAGCTTTCACATACTCTTAGCTCTAGTGCATCATTTGTATAGAAATCCCTACTCATTCACATTTATATCTATTGATGAGCATCTCCACAGCTCATTGATATGCCTAGTTAATGTGATCATCTTCTCCTTATTTTGTCTTGCAACCTCCACCACACTCCACACCACTTATAGTGCTAAAACCATGGCTCACGCTCATGTATTGCGTGAGAGTTGAAAAGGTTTGAGAAAGTAAAGGTGTGAAACAATTACTTGGCCAATACCGGGGTTGTGCATGATTTAAATTCGTTGTGCAATGATGATAGAGCATAGCCAGACTACACGCTTTTGTAGGGATAACTTTCTTTTGGCCTTGTTATTTTAAAGTTCATGATTACCTTGCTAGTTTGCTTGAATTATTATTGTTTCCATGTCAATATCAAACTATTGTTTTGAATCTAATGGATCTGAACATTCACGTCACATAAGAGGAGTTACAAAGGACATCTATGCTAGGTAGCATGAAAGCATCAAAAATTCATTCTTTATCACTTCCCTACTAGAGGACGAGAAGGAGCTAAGCTTGGGGATGCTTGATACGTCTCAAACGTATCTATAACTTTTGATGGTTTCATGTTGTTATCTTCTCATCTTTGGATGTTTTATGAACCTTTTATATCTTTTTGGGGACTAACTTATTAATTCAGTGCCAAGTGCCAATTCCTATTTTTTCTATGTTTTGGGCTTTGTTCAGATCTGATTTTGGAACGGAGTCCAAACGGAATAAAATCCCCGAACTAAATTTTTCCCGAACGGAAGAAGATTAGGGGGCTTGTGGGCCAAGCCAGGAGAGCTACAGGGAGCTCACAAGCCCCCTAGCCACCACCAGGGGGCGGCGGTCAGCAGGCTTGTGGCCTCCCTGGGGCCCCCTGACCTAGCTCCTTCGCCTATATATTCCCTAAAATACAGAAAAAATCAAGGGATCCACGAAAATACTTTTCCGCCGCTGCAAGCTTCCATTTCTGCGAGATCTCATCTGGAGACCCTTCTCGGTGCCCTGCCGGAGGGGACTTTGGAGTTGGAAGGCTTCTACATCAACATCATCTCCCCTCCAATGACTCGTGAGTAGTTCATTTCAAACCTACGTGTCCGTAGTTAGTAGCTAGATGGCTTCTTCTCTCTCTTGGATCTTCAATACAAAGTTCTCCATGATCTTCATGGAGATCTATCCGATGTAATCCTCTTTGGCGGTGTGTTTGTCGAGATCCGATGAATTGTGGATTTGTGATCAGATTATCTATGATATATATTTGAGTCTTTGCTGATTTCTTATATGCATGATTTGATATCCTTGTAAGTCTCTCCGAGTCTTGGGTTTTGTTTGGCCAACTAGATCTATGATTCTTGCAATGGGAAAAGTGCTTGGTTTATGGTTCTTACCGTGTGGTCACCTTTCCAAGTGACAGTAGGGGCAGCAAGGCACACATCGTGTAGTTGCCATCAAGGGTAACAAGGTGGGCTTTGTCGTAGATATGAGATTGTCCATCTACATCATGTCATCTTGCTTAAGGTGTTACTCTGTTCTTTTGGACTTAATACACTAGATGCATGCTAGAGAGCGGTCAACGTGTGGAGTAATACTAGTAGATGCAGAAAGTATCGGTCTACTTGCTTTGGACGTGATGCCTACAGATATCATCATCGCCATAGATGACGTCACGACTTTGCGCGGTTCTATCAATTGCTCGAGAGTAATTTCTTCACCCACCATCTACTTGCTTTCATGAGAGAAGCCACTAGTAAACACTACGGCCCCCGGGTCTATTCACACCTATCGTTTCCACTTTCGCTTTTACTTTGCTTTGTTACTTTGTTGCTTTCAGTTCTCACTTGGCGAACTAAAAGTGCGTTATATCGACTAGAGAGGGGGTGAATAAGATATTTTTAGAATATCATCACTGAGGAAATTCCTTTTGAGGAAATTCCTCACTCATGACTAACTTATAGAGGAAACAGTAAAGAATCAGAAGTGCAAAGTTTCACAACAGCAGTTTTTCAGAGTGAAGAATGTGAAAACAGATTGCACTGTGAGCAGGCACGCAGAATCCTGATGAGGATTAACTAACGTGAAGAATTTGGGGTTGAGGAAATTCAGAGAAAGTCTTCAGCAAATTCTTCAAACAGTCGCAGTGAAAGTCATCAACACATAATACGAGGAAAGTAAGGAGTTGAGGAATTAGAACTCGTTTCTCAGTGAAGACAGTCGTTGATGACCCTGTTCCAACTGCTGTGACAGGCGTACATCTGGTTTGGAGCGCCTTGGTATTGAAACCAAAGGACACACAGTCCCGGGACACACAGTCCCTACCGTGTTCTCCTTGAGCTAAGGACACACAGTCCTCGCCCAACACTCGTGGTAAGTCTTCAGGGAAGACTTCCAAACCCTCACAAACATGGTCACCCGGTGATCCACAATTGACTGCTGGAAAGCTCTAGACCATGACGCCTAACCGTCTGGAGGATGCACAGTCCTCAAAGGTAAAAGGCTTCAGTCCCACACATGAACAACTTCTTCAGTGATGCTCAATCACTAGGTTTGGTTTGTGGTTTCAGTGTATGGTGTATTTCCTCACTGATGAATTACTCTCGAAGAATCTGAGGAATTGGGTTGCTCTTATGACAAGTGTCAGTTTCAAACGGAACAACCAACCAGATAATGGTTGTGGGGGTGGCTATTTATAGCCTGGGAGCATCCAGACATGATTTGACACTAATGTCCTTAAATAATATGACCGTTGGAGTGGATAAGACCAATGACTTGCCGTGGCTATCGAAACGGTCGGAACCCTCAACTATGAGAGTCCTCATGTCAATTGTATTCCTCACTTGAGGCTTTTGGTAGGTTTAGGATTGGGTTGAGCATCATGAGGATATTCATTCCAAAGTGTAACTTCGACCCACTTTAACAGTACGGTGTTCCTATTACTCAAATGCGAAGAAAAATAAAACAGAAAGAATAAATCTTCATGCTTCAAATTCTTCAGAGTGATTTCTTGAGGACACACCGGATTCCTCAATTTCAGTTTCTTCACGAGGAATATCAATTTCATCGTAGATTCCTCGTGATTCATTTCTTTAGCTTCAAGCCAATTTCTTCAACCGAAGATATATATTTTTAGGGGTCGATATTCTTCAAATATCTCAAACTCCTGGATGACTTATAGATCCTGTGTACACTCATAAACACATTAGATACTTAACCTATAAGTCTTCAAACCACCAAAATCACTAAGGGGCACTAGATGCACTTACAATCTCCCCATTTTTGGTGGTTGATGACAATTAGGTTAAGTCTTCAACAGGGATCAAAAATATGAAGTGTAAATACTCATTTGAGGAATTTGAAATCGAGATTCAGAGAGACTCCCCCTAAAGATGTGGATATCTTGAGGATTTTGCTTTTCACAGAAAATGCACATTGATGATTTATATCATGGAGATCTCCCCCTGAGTCTTGTAAATCATGCATACATGTAACATATCATATGAAGAAAATGAAAATATATGATGACAAATGGTATCTGAAGAATTCCAGCATGCGTGCATTAAAACTTGAGGAATAAGCATGCGAAAAAAACGTTCAAAAGCGTCAGAGTACCATCGGGCTGAAGTTACAACTCATTACATAAAAACTTCAGAAGAGCCAAGAGTTTGTAACTTAAATATAGTTCATAAGCTCCAAAAATATCCCGCTTGAAGACTAACTCTCAAGTTTCTCCCCTTTTGTCATCAAGTGACAAAAAGGGACAAATTGAGGACTAAGGCCCGTGAGGACTTCACTTCTTGGCGGTTGATGAAGAGCCGTGCTACTTCTTGGGAGTAGTCTTCTTCCTTGGACCGGTAGCAGTGTCGAGTTGTTCTTCATCAGTTTCAGCAGTGCGAAATGAAGAAAAGGAGTTGTCTTCAAGGTCTGAAACTGGAATGGGCCTGTACTTCTTCTTGGGAGGCCACGACCAGTCAAAGTCTCGCTCAAACTCAATTTCTTCAAGCTCAGTCTGAGTCTTCAGATGTGCAAGTATAGCCCAAGTGCGATCAAAAACCTCATGCAGATAATGATGGTTGAGCTTCACAGTGTTCAATGTTTCAGTGAGGGTTTTCACAATGGCGCCAAACTGGCGTTTGACCCACTTGTGATTGCGATCCACCTTCTGGTGAAGACTGAGGAGGAGCTCTCTTGTATTCATCACGCGAGGAGGAACAGGGCTTGCCGGACGAGTCTCAGTATCATCCCATGAAGAATAAGCTTCTCGCTCTCTGAACTGGCCATCAAGGGGCCTACTGCCTTCTTCAATAACTGATTTGCCTTTTCCTTCAATGGGCTCGAAAGTCTTCTTGTTGACCTGGATAGGAGGCATATAACCAACATGGTTTTGGAAATCAGCATTGAAGTTGATCCCTGTCCTTGTCCTAATGAACCTCATGATCCATGAGGCATATATCTTGTGATCAAAAGGACACATAGCATTGTTGGCCAGAGTCCTCAAGAAGAAATCATGGATGTTGATAGGAATACCATGAATGATGTTGAAGAGGATACTCTTCATGAGGCCTACAACATCTTCTTCATCATCATGGCCTTTGATCGGCGCGAGCACACTGCAGAGGATTCTGTAAACAGATCTGGGTGTGTACTTGAGCTCGTGGATGAGGAAGGTTGTTCTCAGAGGTTTTCCTTCAGCCAAAGGCTTCATGAGGACTTCCATCATCCCATTGGGCAGCTCACGCTCACCATAAAGCTTCACAGCCTCATCTGAGGGAATTGGTACATGCAGTTCTCGGAGAAGTTCAGTAGCAGGAGCCTTGTAGTGAGTGTTTTGTGTCATCCAATCAAACACCCAAGTGTTAATGTCTTCAAGGTTGCCGGATATGTGAAGAGTGGCATAGAACTGAAGAATTAGCTTGCTGTTCCAGTCAGAGATGTCGGAGCACATTGGTAGTAAACCAGCATCATGGAGTACACTAAGGACTGGCTCGAGGCACGGTATTGCTTCAAGTTCAACATGAGGAATATGCCTGTGCTGGAATATCTTGTTTCGTCCGCATAGCACAAAGGCATAGTAATTCATCCGAGTCATAGTCCAAAACTTCAGATGCCTCATTTGAGGCTTGTCATAGGGGTTCTCTCCAATGAAGTACATGAGTTCTTCAAAGAAATTTTCCTTTTGAAACTTTGTACGCTTGGAGAATGGCTGACGCTGAACTGGCTAAAGATTTTGCTGAGGAACAGGAGGGGAGACAACAATGGCAGTCTCTGGGTTGAGCACGACGAATGCATTGTCTTGGTCAGGTGCATTTTCCTCAACATTTTCCTCAGGGTGAGGAATTTCAGCAGCTGGTACTTCATTGGAGATGGTGCTGGCTGGGCGTCAGGCTGAGGGCCTTGCTCTGGCTGTGCATCAGGCTGAGGAATAGCTTCTTCTTGCTCAGTTGGAGGAGTTGGGTCAGCCTATTCCTCAGCTTGAGGATTTTGCTCCGAGCGTTGAATGTCATCAGCTTGAGGATTTTCAGTTTGTTCTTCCTCAGCTGGCTTGGTGGCAGATGTAGTTTCATCAGCTGGTGCAGCTGATCCTTGAGCAGTGTCTTTCTGAGGAATGAAGGGCTGAGGACTGTCGTCAATACGAATTTCTTCGTTAGTGTGTTCCTCAGAGACGGCATCCTTCATTTCCTCATCTGCCTTTTCCGCTGGATCATCAATGATGACCATTTCATAAGAAGGAGCGACATTCAGGGGCACAGGGTCCAGAGGAGCAGTTTCTTCAAGTGCTTTGAGGCGCTTGGCCACTGTTTCTTCCTCTGCTGAGGAGGCCTTTCTCTTTTTGGCTTCCTTCTCAGCAGCCCTGGTTTTCTTCACGTCTGATGCAAACGGAGTCATCGTCTTCACCTTTGAAGCTTTTGTTGAACGGATTCTCTCTACAGATTCTTCAGCTGGTATTGAGGAACCATCTGGAATAGAGCCATCACCTTGCTTTGATGAAGTAGCTGGGTCAAGGGCAGTCTCATCAGCTGCAACAAATTCATCAACTGGAGTTTCCATGATGATTTCTTCAATAAACGGTTCATCTGCACGGCTTTCTTGGTGTAGTTCCTCAGCTTGAGGAGTTTTCTCATCATGAGGAGATTCGTCTGCTGGCTCCTCAATCAAGGGCTGAGAAGTTGGTGCTAGGGGTGCAGCTCTCTTATTGTAGTCATCAACAGCTCTAGTGGCCAGCTTGATGAAATTGCTCTTGAGATTCTTACGATCTGACAGATTGGAGTACTTGTTAGTCAATTGCTTCAGCTCTGCCTGTGTTGATACCAGTGCATCAGGAGTCAAGTTGAGGAGATTCTGCTTGAGGAGTTTCTCCTTTTTAAGCTTTGCAACTTTGGCCTGCTTGGCCTGCTGTTCTTTCCACTTGGCTTCATTTATGAAAGTGGCCACCATGTGGCTAATGCCACGGGGAAGTTTCAAATCGTCAAGAGGAGTGTTTGGGTCCTCATACGAGATGTTGATGTAGTCAAGGAGGACCTTGGGGTCCATGGCCAGAGTAATGGCACTGCCTGATGCTTGAGCTACTCTTTCCTGCTTGTTTCTGATGATTGCTTGCAGGGTTTGATCATCATATTCATCACTGTCCTATGATGCAGACGGGATGGTGATGATTTTGCTGGGGCTCGGCATAGTTGGTCGTTCAGCAGAAACCTGAGTCTTCACAGGAGGTGGTGAGGACTTTGTCTCCGAGCTGGTTGCAGCTGGGAGTGAGGAGCTGGAGCTGGCGGTCATAGGCTTCATGACTTGCTTGTGTGCAGGTGTCTCTTGAGGCTTTGGTGGAGGAGCTGAGGAGATTGGCGCTGAAGGTTTTGGCGCTGATGGCTTTGGCGCTGATGGTTTTGGTGCTAGGGGTTTTGTGAAAGAAGCCTGAGTAGACTTCTCTTGAGGCTTTGGAGCCCTTGGTTTTGACAGTACAAACTGCATTTGAGGAATTTCTGAACCAGAAGTCTTAGCGGTAGAGGAAGTAGCAGCAGTTGAGGCAGCAGCTGAGGATTCATTGAATTTCCTCACTGCAGCTTCTGCCTGCTTCTTGAGCTTAGCCAAATGCTTTTCCTTCTCATCTGGATAGTCATCAATGGTCTTGAGGCTTGAGGGATGTGCTACTTGATGATCCTCAAGTGGGGCCCGTCTGCCAGGGGGCTTCAGAGCGAATTTCTTCGCATATTTGGCAGTCGCAAACCTGTATTCCTTCCATTCCTTCGCCCATCGGTGTTCTATCTTCTGCAGTTGTATCTTTCTCTTGGCCATTGTCTCATTTTCATCAGGTGTGCAATAGTCCAAGTAAATATCCTTAGGGACACCCACAGCTGTGTTTTGCTCAAGTTTCTTTCCTCCCTTCTGTTTTCTGTCATCCTCCATTTTCTTCAACTGAGAATTTTGCTGATGAGATTGAACTCTTGAGGATTCTGATGAGACTTGAAGATTTTCTTCCAGAAACGTTGCAAATGAGTTAATGTGATGAGAACCGAGAGATTCATCAGCTGACATGTGTGTACCTGTGAACAAAGTATAGTTGCGAGGAATTTGGAGAGGTCATATGCGTTCTCAGATTTGAAGAAAATGAAAAAGTTTGACAGTTGAGGAATATAACCAGTGGTTGAGGAATTTTCCTAAGCATACTGTTCTTGGGTTCCAGAGTTGTACAGATCCGAAAATTCGCACAACTGAGGAATCTCGTGAAAATCTTAGACGCTTTGCATAGTTCATCAATGATGTGTCGATAGGTAGTGTTTGAGGAATCAAGTGCCTATCGATTCTTGAGGAAAAACAGATTTCACATAAAAGATGTAAAATTTCAGATCTAACTTGCGGTAAAAATGGGATTTTATTTACCCTGGAAGGTGCGCATGAAGAACATAGAAAGGTGTGTAGAGAAGCTATTTGGTCGCGTGTCCAATGGACCCTAACCCAGCGACAAAGGACGTCTATGACGGCGGCGGACGAAGATGGTCCGACTCCGGCGTGGTTCCGGCGACGAGACTACCAGCGATGGCGCTAGGGTTCGGTGGTGTTTGCTGTGGAAGGAGAGCCATGGAGCGAAGAAGAGTATGCCGAGGGGGATAAGGACATATTTATAGCCAGACAGTTACTGTTGGCGCGAAAATTTCGGACCAAACAGCCCCTGCCTCTACGTCTCCACAGGACACATGTAGCTCCCGAACAAGGCGGTGGAGATAGTGGAGATCGTGGTTATCCGATCGTGGGAAGTGGGGTTCAGTTACTGTGCATTAAAGAAACAATTTTTGAATATTTGAGGATTTCCCATTACAAAATCATCAGCTGACAAGGACGCAGTGAGGATTTGAACAAAGTTTCAAGTAGAACGCATATGAAGAATTGAATAGACTGGATGAGTATAGCATAGAGGGAAAGTAGGGTCCGATCACATTCACTTAGGAGAAATATCAACTTGAAGAAATAGCTATAAGTGAATGACGTTGAGGACTTGAAATCACAGTCTATCTAGTCAAATGAAAGTCATCAAGTGTTTTTGAAGATTTTGTGATAATTCGTCACAATGAAGAACAACTGTTTTGAAGAAAAACACATTTTGAGGAAATGGAACATTTGAAGAAAATCAACTTGAGGAATTTCACATTGGGCGGTGGCGTGACCCACCATATAAGAATGTTGATTACAGACGCCGCGTACAATTGTCGTAGGGCCATGAGAATCAATTTCTTTGTTGATTTCTTCACATTCAGAGTGACATTGTTCATCAGTTGAAGAAAATCGATTCATCATGTGTTGCACATCTAAGTCATCAATTTTGCATAAGTGTTAGGATGTGTGCATGTTCTTACAAAACATTTGAAGATTCTAAGATATTTAGCTCACACCGCAACTTGCAAAACCTTTTCTCATCCAAGGGCTTAGTGAAGATATCTGCCAGTTGATCATCAGTCTTCACATGGTCGATGAGGATATTGCCCTTGAGGACATGGTCCCGAAGAAAATGATGACGAATCTGGATGTGCTTGGTCTTCGAGTGCTGTACTGGGTTGTATGCAATCTTGATAGCACTCTCATTGTCAAAGTAGAGAGGCACATTCTTCATGTTGATGCCGTAGTCCTTGAGGGTTTGCTTCATCCATAGTAATTGAGCACAGCATGAACCGGTAACAACGTACTCAGCATCGGCAGTGGAGAGTGATACGCAGTTCTGCTTCTTTGAGGACCAGCAAACTAGTGATCTTCCGAGGAAATGGCATGTGCCAGAAGTTGACTTGCGATCCACGCGTGTCACATCCCTGACACCTTAAGCAAGTTAGTCTTGTGTTCATGTCTTCTTTGCATTGCATCTAAGAAACTTTCAACAAGAACAAAGAAAGAGGTGAAGGAAAAACTCAAACCCTAGCCACTTCTTTAAATAAAGGAAATCTCAAACTAGTTAAAATCAATGAATCCAAAATGGCCTCAAGAAAAGTTCAAACTTTCTGATAAATCATGAAAGTAAATGAGCAATGAAGAAAACCTTTTTCTTGACAATTTAAGCATTTTAAATTAATGCAAACAACTACTGGTTTCAAGTTTTAAATTTGAAAACAGAAAATTTAAACTTTCAAAAATGTTGAAAACTTTAGGAATAATTATTCCAACAAATATTCTAGGGTGCTCAACATAGTTTTTACAATTTATTTGGGAGTTGAAATAAATAGAAAATCAGTGAAATAGTAAAACAGAAACAAAAACAGAAAAAAGAGAAAAGAAGTTACCTGTCGCCTAGCCGGCCCAGCCCATCTCCTCCAGTCGTCTCTCACCTCGCCAGTAGGAGCAGGAGGTGGTCGCTGCATACTCCGGCGCGGCTACGCACCTATGGGCCTGCCTGGCCGCCGCCTCGCGCTGGCAAGGCCGGGGATAAGCTCCCCGAGCCCGTGGCTATCCATTCCCACCACCAGATCCCCCCTCCTCTCAGATCTCTCCTCCCTCCTTCTGCCGCCATTGGAGCCCGAGCAAAGCTCGAGCTGCCCGTGCCCCTAGCCATAGGATCCCCTCTCTGAGTGCGCCGTTAGCTCCGCCTCGTCGATCTGGTCCTCCCTGCAGAAGCCGAAGCCTCCCCGAGCCCTGCAACGCCCACGGCACCGTCGTCTTCAACCTTCGGCCGCCGGCGAGCTCTGCTCGATTCGTCGCCCTCAGCCCTTCCCCGAGCCGTCTAAGCCCTGCTCTGCACTCCCCGTGAGCATGCGGTCATTTCCCCTAAGCTCTCCCTGTCGATCCCCTCCTCTAGGCTTAGTTCCATCGGAGCCCGTCGAGGACCGCCGCTGCAGCTCGTCGCCGGTAGCCCTCCGATGATGTTTTGGTCCGTCTGAGGCTACCAACAGCCTCAGGACGTCATGTATATGCGTTAGGTGCCCAGCCCCGAGCGTTTTGACCCCGAACTTGGTCGCCGCCAAGCTCGTCGCCGGCGTTGATTCCGGCCACCCCAGCCCCTGGGGCTTGTCACATCGTGCGCGCCATCGAGTGGCCGTTCCTCTGGTGCTCTCCGCGCCGAGTTTGGCCCTCTGTGCGCCATTTCCGAGCCCCCCCCGACGTTTTGTTGGTCGCCGGAGGCTCCCCGCTGGCGAGGCCGACCTCGCCGCCGGTGGATCTCAGCTGGCCTAAGCCACTGACGGGTGGGGCCAGCCTCTGGACAGTTTAGAATAATAAAAATAAATCAGATAAATTAATAAGACACTGACATGTGGGACCAGTGAGTTTAATTAACTAAATAAGATACATCCTAATCTAAAAATTGCGAGAGACACTGACCAGTGGGTCCCACTGGTCAGGTTTGACTTTCAACGGCGAGATGGACCTGCTGATGTCATGCTGATGCAGTGAAAGGATTTCCAGTATAAAAATAATTCCAGAAATGTTTAAAACTCTAACTCCAATGAAAATAATTTATATATGAAAAAGTATCAGAAAAAATCAAGGAATCTGAATATGCTATTTTCAATCATGTTTGAAAAAGTTACAGAACCCAAACATGTAGATTAATTAATAATTCAATTCTAATAAATACTTTATAAATGGAATATGAAAAGTATTTAAATTTATTTTTGTTTTTCATGATCAAACATTGTTCTAATAACAAACCAGTACCTTAACATGACATCTCATGCATGCTAACATCAAGTTGATCTGAGCATCAAGTTGAATCAATTAAATCGGTATCAGAGAATACCTCGTTTGAATTGATATTTGAATGTGATTCAAATCAACTTCAAACCTAATACATGTTGATTACATTAGTATATCACCTTGCATTCTCATGCCATGCTCATGCATCATCTTGTTTGCATATGATTGTTATTGATTGTTGCCATTCATTTCGGTAGGCTCTGCACCCCCGGATTCCATCGAATATCCGTCTGACGGATATTGTCCCTCCTCTGAGCAACAAGGCAAGCAACCATTTTGATCATCCCGATAAATCCCATGTTCTTGCTCCTGCACTTATTTATTGCATTAGGATCAAATGCTTCAACTGCTTTTGCCACGTTAGTTGAACCCACTTCCGTTGCATGACCTAACCTTGTCACAGTAAATAGCCGAACCTTGCTACCTAGCATACCTGGTAGTTGCTTGAGCTCTGTTGTGCCTTATCCTGCTATGCATGCTATGCTTAGAGTTGTGTATGGTCTGTCATCTGGGAGATGAACAGAATTGTGAGAATGTGTTCGGTAAGCAAAGGTTGTGTGTCGAACCTGATTTGGTAAAGGTACCGGTGAAAGACTATGTAGGAGTACATGGCGGGTTGTTTCATTGGAACCGTCCTTAGGAACTGAGTTCCGTGTATGTAATCCAAGACTAGATACTACCACACGTTGGGATACTTAATTGACCCTCTCAACTTATTAATCGCTTAGTACTCGGTGTAGGAGTTGCAAGTAGTTTCTGGTGTTTATAGTCATGCCGGAGGTCGTGCATGGTGCTGACCTGAGAGGTGGGCCATGATGTGGTAGGCAGTGGCACGGTGTACCAAGTGGCACCCGGATGGTGGGCTTGGGAACCCTGCGCACATCGTTTGAGGCCGTGGCGGAAACCCCGGCCGGACTTCCGTACGGATTACTCTCAGATAGGCGATAAACCTGGACTAGGTACTAGTGTGGTTAACGGTCGTGGCCGACTCCCTCGCTAGGCTTCCGCTTGAAGGTTGCCGAGGTGCATGACGTGCACATGGCGATAAGTGGCGAGAGCGTGTGTGACGAAGTACACCCCTGCAGGGTTATGATCTATTCGAATAGCCGCGTCCGCGGATATGGACTACTTGGAGACATATGTTGTTCATAGATAACTTCAATGGCTACTTATAAAATTGTCAAGTTAAGCGTGAGTGTCGTGGACGGCATTTCCGTATGGAGACGGAATGATTCCACGATGGTGTATTGTTGTGGTGTTAGTGGACTCGTGTGCGAGAAATCAACTTGTCAAAATTATTTAAAAATGCAAGTTGTCTAGCCACGAGTCAAATGCTGGCTTTCCGCATGAAACCCCACAATACCCTTTTGATACCTTGCATGAGTAGTTAGTTATCCTAAAGTATTGCTGAGTACCTTCGTACTCATGTTTGCTTTATAAATGTTGCAGAGGTTTCTAGTGACCCTAATGGAGGGTTCTTCGTAGACATCGACGACGACGAGTAGCTGGTGTCCTAGCTACCATCTGGCCCTATGTTGGGTCTGTAGTATAGTCAGGCCATGTGCCTTCTAGTTGCCGTGTCTGTACTCAGACAGTTTAAACTCTTCCACTGGCTTGTAACTGAATGACAGCTATTATGGGTCATGAGACCCTTAATGTGTAATATTATGTGTGTGGCTCTTCCGAGCCTCTTAAATAAAGCTTGTATGTTTATGGTTATGTTGTGATGCCATCGATGTATCTATACATATCGGTATGCCATGCGTACGTGTGTCGTACTTGATATGTATGGGGTTCGATTACCTAGTCGTGAACTTTAGTAGCACTCCTTACAAGGAAATGCCCCTTTGTGATCCAACGAGCCTTGGTAGTTCACTACTGCTCCGGACACATTGGTTGACCGGCATGTGTCCTTCTTAGCTGTTGTGTCTGTCCCCTTTGGGGAAATGTCACGCGATGTAATGGAGTCCTTGTAGCTTGCTACGACTCGTCTACACTCGCTGGTGACCGACACCTGCTTTGTTGGGTCATGTATGCCTGTCCTTTTGCGGTACTGCCACTTTGGTTTATGACTAGACATGTCGATCCGGGTTCTTTGACATTGGAATGCTAGCGACACTATTGCATACGTGAGTCAAAAGACGCAAACGGTCCCGGCTAAGGTAAGTCTCCAGCCGTGGAGTTAACCGTGCGTGAGACCGCAAAGTGATGCGATGTGTTACAGACTGGATTCCTATGGCTTAGGATCGGGGTCCCGACAACGCGGTCACCAGCAAAGGCAGAATCAGAACACCCTACCAGATGAAGATTTCAGCCCTTGGGATACCATAATCCTAGTGTTGGTGTGTGAGCTAAGTATCGAAGAATATGCTTCACAGCCTTATGGTGTGATTCCTTCGGTTTTGCTTGAAAACGTGCACACATGCAAACACTAAGCATTATATCTGGCCTAGATGCACATAGATACAATAAAGAACCAATCATAGAACGATATACCTGCTGATCGAAATCTTTACCATTTTCATCAGTGCCGAGATGGCCATTGGTAGGCATTGGAGTCTCGGCAGCTTTGCATTCATGCATGTCGAATTTCCTCAGAACATACTTCAGGTATTTCTCCTGTGATATGAAGATTCCATTGCTTTGTTGACGAATTTGAAGACCTAAGAAGAATTTCAGCTCCCCCATCATGGACATCTAATATTCTTCACTCATCATGTAGGCAAATTCATCACTGTATCGTTTGTCAGTACAGCCAAATATGATATCATCGACATACATTTGACACACAAATAGCTCATTATCATAGGATTTAGTGCAAAGAGTTTGATTGAGTGAACCAGGTTTGAAGCCTTTCTTTTTGAGGAATTCCTTCAATGTATCATACCATGCCCGAGGGGCTTGCTTGAGACCATAAAGAGCCTTTTTGAGTCTGAAGACTTTGTCTGGATTCTTTGGATCCTCAAAACCTGGGGGCTGAGCAACATATACTTCTTCCTCAAGCTTACCATTGAGGAATGCACTTTTCACATCCATTTGATATAAGATGATGTTATGATGATTAGCATAAGCAAGTAGTATTCGAATAGCTTCAAGTCTAGCAACAAGTGCAAAAGTTTCATCGAAATCTATTCCTTCAACCTAGGTGTAGCCTTGGGCTGCAAGTCGTGCCTTGTTCCTCAGCACTTGACCGTCCTCATCTTGCTTGTTTCGGAAAATCCACTTGGTGCCGATGATGTTGTGCTTGCGAGGATCTGTTCGTTGACGAGCTCGCATATGTCATTCAGCTTGAATTGAAGAAGTTTGTCTTGCATAGCTTGGATCCACTCCGGTTCCAGAAAAGCCTCAGCAACTTTTGAGGGTTTTGTGATGGATACAAAGGAAAAATGCCCACACAAGTTAACTAAGTGTGAAGCTTTTGAGAGAGTGAGAGGACCTGGTGCGTTGATGTCGTTGAGGATTTTGTCAAGTTGTACTTTGTTTGCAATCCTTGGATGAGCTGTTGATGATTTCGTCTAGGCTGAGGAAGTGGTTCTAGTGAAATTTCCTCAGGAGCATCTTCTTGATTTTCATCAGTGATGGGGATCGTTTCTTCACCAATTTCCTCAGTGGGGACAATGTCTTCAGTAGGTTTGAGCTTTATTGCTTCCTCAGGAGACAGTTTATCTGGATCAGAAGGCAATTGCTCTCTTTGCGAGCCATTAGTTTCATCGAACCGCACATCTACAGTCTCAACAACTTTGTTGTGATAGTTGTTCAAGACTTTGTAAGTGTGCGAGTCCATTCCATAACCGAGCATAAAACCTTCATGTGCCTTAGGTGCAAATTTTGAGCTATGGTGAGGATCTCTAATACATCATTTTGCATCGAAGACTTTGAAATAACTTACATTGGGTTTCTTGTCAGTGAGGAGTTCATATGAGGTTTTCTCGAGGAATTTGTGAAGATATACCCTGTTAATGATATGGCATGCAGTGTTGATTGCTTCAGGCCAAAAGCGACGAGGAGTCTGATATTCTTCAAGCATAGTTCTTGCCATTTCAACCAGAGTCCTGTTCTTCCTTTCGACGACACCATTCTGCTGAGGAGTATAAGGAGTAGATAATTCGTGAGTAATACCAAGTTCATCAAGATAATCATCAAGACCAGTGTTTTTGAACTCGGTTCCATTATCACTCCTGATTTGTTTGATCTTGATGCCAAAGTTCGTCGAGGCCCGTGAAGAAAATCGTTTGAAGATTTCCTGCACTTGAGTTTTATACACTATGATATGCACCCAAGTATATCTGGAATAATCATCAACTATGACGAAGCCATATAAAGATGTTGCATTGGTTAGTGTGGCATAGTGAGTAGGTCCAAATAAATCCATATGAAGCAATTCGAATGGACGTGTAGTGGTCATGATAGTCTTTGAGGGGTGCTTGGATCTGGTCATTTTCCCAGATTCACAAGCACTGCAGAGATGATCCTTGAGGAATTTGACTGATTCGATGCCGATGACATGCTTCTTCTTCGCGAGCGTGTGCAAATTCCTCATGCCTGCATGACCTAGTCTTCGGTGCCACAACCATCCTTCTGAGGTTTTTGCTAGTAAGCAAGTGGCTGGTTGACGACCTGTAGAGAAATCTACAATGTACAAATCCCCTCTTCTTACACCTTTGAAGACTTTGGATCTGTTAGATTCCATGATGACTACACATCTATATCTACCAAATATGACAATCATATCAATATCACAAAGCATTGAGACTGACATGAGGTTAAAACCAAGGGATTCAACAAGCATCATTTTGTCCATATGCCTATCCTTGGAAATAGCCACTTTGCCAAGTCCCAATACCTTGCTTTTACCTTTGTCAGCATATGTGATTTGCTTCAGAGGTGGTGGAGTTCGTGGCATATTCATCAGTAAGCTTTTATCACCAGTCATGTGATGTGTGCAGCCACTATCAAGAACCCACTCAGTATTCTTGGGTTTGTCATCCTGCAGATGAATTAGTACAGCTTACCATCTCATATGCTTCAGATTTGAAGAATATGATACTAATTTCATCAGATCAGTAATTTCATCATAACAGAAATGTAAGGACGTGTGAAATATTTCTATTTCATCAATCATTAGCTTGCGTCCTATCAAGCATTTCTTCAAGTCTCCAGCAAATTCTTCAGATGATGATTTTCATGTGGAGACCTCACCTGCAGAAGTGATTAGTTCGATTTCTTCACCACCCACCTCTGAACGGGTGGCAAAGCATTCATCATCCTGCGAACACCATATGAGAACGGTGGTATTGAAGCCAATGCACTTCTGTTAACAGTAGGGGGATTAAAGTACTCATATGAATATGCAGAGAACTGGTTTGAGGATTTATGAACATAATGATTTGAGGAGTAACGCTCATATTCATATTCCTTGTAGTTTCCCTGCATGTTAGAAGCATTGACACGGGTACGAGCACAGTTTTGACCAGTTGAGGATTTTGATCCTCTTGAAGACTTTGGTCCTCCTAAGGAATTTGATCTGGGGTTCAGATTCTTCAGTGGTGGTGTCATGAGGACATTCACGTGAAGATTTTCAAGATAGCTTTTGGGAACCCAGATTTTCCTCAAGGGAGGGCCATTCCTGCAGTTAGTTCCAACATATCGAGCAAATACTTCACCAGATTGATTTTTGAACAGTTTATAGTTGGAGTCAAATGACTCATCTGAGGAATAAGACAATTCACATGAAAAGCCAGTTAGATTAGATGGATCAAAAGGAGGCCCAGTAGCAGTAACCCATGAGGTTTTGGGATACGGCTCAGGTTTCCAATAAGATCCATCAGCATTTAATTTCCTCTCAAAGGCAATTCCTTCTTTCCTCGGGTTCCTGTTCAAGATCTGCTTTTTGAGCACATCACAAAGGGTTTGATGTCCTTTGAGGCTTTTCTATATGGCTGTTACGTACAATTCCTTCAACCCTGCATTTTCATCAGTAACATTTGTGTTTTCCTCAAGTGAGGAAATAGACACAACAGGTGAAGTTGAAGAATTTGTAGCAATGGTAGCATTTGATGATTCTGGTGAGGAATTAGGAGTTTCGCGTTCAATGCATTTAAGACATGGAGGAATGAATTCAACTTGACCAGCGCTGATCTGTTGAGCTAGTAATGAATCATTTTCCATACGAAGATCATCATGAGACATCCGTAGGTTCTCAAGATCAAGCTTCCTTTGAAGAAATTCATAGGGAAGCTTTTCATGATCAGTGAGGAGTGTATCATAACGATCCTGAAGATTATCAAATCTAGACTGAAGACTTTTCACATCTTCAGTGAGGATTTGGGTAAGGTTCATTTCATCATTCAACAGATCATCACTTTTATCTAGCAGTTTCTGAAGCTTTTCCAGAGCAGTTTGTTGTTTAGTGGCAATGATAGCAAGTTTATTGTAACTGGGTTTCTTATAATGATCAGGTTCACAGTCACTTGAATCAGAGGAGGAGGCATTATTTGGTACCTTTGAACCTTTTGCCATGATGCAATAGGTTGGAGCAAAGTCATCAGCATAGTCATGAGTGTGGATGGTGCAATCATTTTCTTCAAGATTGAAGATTGACTTGCTGACGAAAGTGGTTGCCAGTGCAAGACTAGCCTGTCCGGATTCTGAGTCTTGATCAGAACCCTCTTCTTCATCACATTCCTCTGATTCTGCCTCGGAGTCCATTTCCTTGCCAATAAGTGTGTGAGCCTTTCTGAAACTAGTCTTCTTGTGTGATGAGGGCTTTGAAGATGAGCATTTTGAAGATTTCTTTTTCTTCTTCGAGTCATCAGAACTGTCATCCTTGTATTTCTTGTTCTTTGATTCCTTTCCCCAACGGGGACAATCAGCAATGTAATGACCTGATTTCTTGCACTTGTGGCAGGTTAGTTTCTTGTAGTCCTCGGATGAAGATTTTGATTTCCTCATGTCTCTTCTTGAACATTTACCGAACTGGCCACGTCGTGTAAATCTCTGGAATTTCCTCACGAGCATTGCAAGCTCCTGTCCAAATTCTTCAAGGTCACCAATGTTGTCATCTGTGTCTTCTTCTTCAGATGAGGAAATTGCTCTAGCCTTCAGTGCGCGTGGTCTGGAATAGCTTGGTCCATATAGATCTTTCTTTTCTTCTAGCTGGAATTCATGAGTATTTAGCCTTTCAAGTATATCAGCTGGATCAAGCATCTTGTAGTCTGGTCTTTCTTGAATCATCAGAACTAAAGTATCAAATGAAGAATCCAAAGATCTCAGCAGTTTCTTCACAACTTTGTGATCACTGATGTCTCAAGCTCCCAGTGCTTGCAGTTCATTTGATATGTCAGTGAGGCGATCAAAGGTGTCTTGGAAACTTTCATTGTCATGTCTCTTGAAGCGATTGAAGAGATTGCGAAGAATATCAACACGAGAGTCACGCTGGGTTGATACTCCTTCATTTACCTTGCACAGTCTCTCCCAGATCAGTGTTGCAGAGCCCAAAGCACTTACTCTTCCAAACTGTCCTGGCTCAGATGGCCACAGATGATAGTATTCGCTTGAGAATCGAGTTGCTTGAATTTCTTCACATCAACAGTGGAGACACTGGCAGAGATGATGGGGACGCCATGTTCCACAATATACCAGAGATCATTATCAATAGCTTGTAGATGCATTTGCATTTTGTTCTTCCAGAAGGGAAAGTTCTTTCCTTCGAAGGTAGGACATGCTGCAGTCACCTTAAACATGCCTACAGTCGACATAACTAAAACTCTAGGTGGTTAAACCAAAATCACACAGAACAAGGGACTACCTAGCTCTGATACTAATTGAAAGTGTGTTATATCGACTAGAGGGGGGGTGAATAGGAGATTTTTAGAATTTCATCACTGAGGAAATTCCTTTTGAGGAAATTCCTCACTCATGACTAACTTACAGCGGAAACAGTAAAGAATCAGAAGTGCAAAGTTTCACAACATCAGTTTTTCAGAGTGAAGAATGTGAATACAGATTGCACTGTGAGTAGGCACGCAGAATCCAGATGAGGATTAACTGACGTGAAGAATTTGGGGTTGAGGAAATTCAGAGAAAGTCTTCAGCAAATTCTTCAAACAGTCGCAGTGAAAGTCATCAACACATAATACGAGGAAAGTAAGGAGTTGAGGAATTAGAACCCGTTTCTCAGTGAAGACAATCGTTGATGACCCAGTTCCAACTGCTGCGACAGTCGTACATCTGGTTTGGAGCGGATTGGTATTGAAACCAAAGGACACACAGTCCCGGGACACACAGTCCCTACCGTGTTCTCCTTGAGCTAAGGACACACAGTCCTTGCCCAACACTCGTGGTAAGTCTTCAGGGCAGACTTCCAAACCCTCACAAACTTGGTCACCCGGCGATCCACAATTGACTGCTGGAAAGCTCTAGACCATGACACCTAACCGTCTGGAGGATGCACAGTCCTCAAAGGTAAAAGGCCTGAGTCCCACACAGGAACAACTTCTTCAGTGATGCTCAATCACTAGGTTTGGTTTGTGGTTTCAGTGTATGGTGTATTTCCTCACTGATGAATTATTCTCGAAGACTCTGAGGAATTGGGTTGCTCTTATGAAAAGTGTCAGTTTCGAACGGAGCAGCCAACCAACTAATGGTTGTGGGGGGTGGCTATTTATAGCCTGGGAGCATCCCGACATGATTTGACACTAATGCCCTTAAATAATATGACCGTTGGAGTGGATAAGACCAATGACTTGGCGTGGCTATCGAAACGGTCGGAACCCTCAACTGTGAGAGTCCTCATGTCACTCGTATTCCTCACTTGAGGCTTTTGGTAGGTTTAGGCTTGGGTTGAGCATCATGAAGATATTCATTCCAAAGTGTAACTTCGACGCCCTTTAATAGTACGGTGTTCCTATTACTCAAATGCGAAGAAAAATAAAACAGAAATAATAAATATTCATGCTTCAAATTCTTCAGAGTGATTTTCTTCAGGACACACCAGATTCCTCAATTTCAGTTTCTTCATGAGGAATATCAATTTCATCGCAGATTCCTCGCGATTCATTTCTTCAGCTTCAAGCCAATTTCTTCAACCAAAGATATATATTTTTAGGGGTCAATATTCTTCAAATATCTCAAACTCCTCAATGACTTATAGATCCTGTGGACACTCATAAAAACATTATATACTTAACCTATAAGTCTTCAAACCACCAAATTCACTAAGGGGCACTAGATGCACTTACACAAACAATCTATAAGGGATTGACAACCCCTTCATAGCGTTGGGAGCAGGCCTTTTGTGTTTGCGCAGGCACTTAATATACTCCTTCACTGGATCGATACCTTGGTTCTCAAACTGAGGGAAATACTTACCACCGCCGCGCTACATCACCCTTTCCGCTTCGGGGGAACACCAACGCAAGGCTCCAAGGCCACGGGGGAAATCCTTTGCATATTTGCCTAGGAAGTCCCTTAAGGGTTAGCCGTAGCAAAAGGATTCCTGGTGCCGTTGCTGAGGAGTATCAAGAAAAGAACAGCCTCCTATCAGCACGTTTCTGGCGCCGTTGGAAGGTCTTTTGTTGCAGTAGCAAGGCACCATGGAGGCCATGGGGGGATAGGTCGAGCTCTAGATCTCAAGGGGCTTGGCAAGGGGAGTCTTTGGAAATGGGATGAGTGGCTTAGGGCGTGATAGTGTACTCGGGGGAGGTTTTTAGACAAGGGGGGGCTCGGTTACGCCTCGAATGCTCTCGGGCACGGTGAGCATGCGCGTAAGAGCTGCCTTCGAGATTTGCGAGCATCAGGGAGGTGCGTGGGAGGATGAGAGGGATACCCTGGCGTGCTAGGGTGTCCAACCGGAGTTGGGCGAGAGCTACATGATAAGTTTAGTCGGTAGAGCGTCGTTGCTGCATGTCAACAACATGTTCACCATGCCATGGCATGTCTAGGATGACTATTTTCGGCCAATTATGTCTACTGTGTGAGGCTATAGGATCCAAAGTATGTCTAGAGGGGGTGATTAGACTACTTGACCAAATAAAAACTTAGCCTTTTCCCAATTTTTGTTGTGGGCAAGTTTTAGCAATTGTAGCAATTAAAGCACACCCTACACGTGCAAGTCTAAGAATATAGCAATTTTGGTTATTTCAAGATGAATGCTTCTGTTCATATCTTGAGTTGGCGCTTCTCTCTTTACCTCTACTCTTGTAGAACGTATTGAATTTATTGACCATGAGGCTTATCTCTTCATCGATAACAAGGTTGTCATTTGAAGTAGCGTGAGTGTCACATGACGCTTTGTATGCACCGCTTGACATGTTGTGAAGCTCTTATTTGTCTTTGAGTGACATTTCTTGGGGAAAAAATCTTTCTAATGACTTCCGTTGTTTTGAGATCTTTGTAGTTTGGCATCATTTGGATCAATGTGCAAACGTTGTTGTACTTTCCATCGCACGCTCTAAGGATCTTCTTGATGATGAATTTGTTGGTCATCTCTTAGCTTCCTAAGACAGCAATCTCATTTGTGACGAGAGCAAGCCTACACTACATTTCTGCGACCCCTTCACCATCCTTCATCTTGAACTTGTCGAGTTGACTCTATAGCACATCCAACTTATATTCCCTAATGGATTCGGTACCTTCCGGCATATCAACCAAAGTATCCCAAAGTTCCTTTGCATTCTTGTCGGTGTCAAAACCGGCTGATCTCGAGTAGGGGGTCCGAACTATTGATCTAAGGTCGATGGGTAACAAGAGACAAAGGAGACTGTCTTTTACTCAGGTTCGGGCCCTCTTGATGGAGATAAAACCCTACATCCTGCTCTTGTTGTTATTGAAGGGATAGTATAGAGTACAGAGTTGATCTTCTGCAAGATCGGATGTTGTGGTATAAACCCTAAACGTAACGAGCTTAATATGTTCTATGAACTAGAGGCCCTCGCTTATATAGATGCCACAGGTACGAGTGTTACACAAGGTCGGTTACAATAGAAAAGAAATGTGTCGATACTAAGCCACCTTGGATTGTAGGCCAAGTATTCAGAAGAGTCCATCTAGAGTCTGATACTTCCACTAATAGTTGAACATGCCTGAGAGTCCGGCCCATGAGAATAGGTAGATGGCCCAAGGACCCCCTAGTCCCGGACTACGTGAGTAGCCCCCAAACTAGCAACCAATGCCGCACTTTAGGCGCACCATCTTCTCCTTTCTTCGGTCTACAGCTTGTGAGGCAAGTTCCACATTATATTTGGTTGATCCTCTTCCGCATTGTTCTTTCATTTGCGACCGATAAAACGTCACAGGGCCCACAAAGAATGAATACTTTCCTTTTACGGACTTAACCACCCCCTCGATTCCCCCGTGCTAATGGAATTAAGAGGTTCCTTCCCAAGGAAAATAAGTTACTTACCATATAACCAATATGTACCCCCCACCAACGCTCCCCCGTCCCTTCCAACGCACGAGAGAAATGAAGATATATCGACTGCCCCAAGCTCCTCCTCGCGCCCTCATGGCTGTCTCCCATGAGATTGGGCAACTTGTTCAGTCTCACACCTCCGTCTACGCAAGCTTGAGATGCCCGACTCAGATCTGGCTCCCTCCCACCCCGAGCTGGGCTTCGCTAACATCGAGGTCTTTCCACAGAGATTCCCTATGCCCAATACATTGGAGTGGGTATGCTTTGTTCCGTTCCACTTACAAGGCATGGGATTACCTATTCATCCCTTTCTACAGGGCCTGTTGAGTATTATTCGATCCAACTTGAGCACCTTACCCTCGGATCCATTCTCCACATCGCGTGGTTTGTCGCTCTTTGCTAGATGTTCCTGCGTTGCGAAGCCCATTTTGAATTGTCGAAGAAGTATTTGTTCTTCATCCCCGAACTAAGGACAGGACTATTTATGAAGTCGGAGCAACCAAAATATGGCGCATAGCTGGGACTGGGTATCCGGTAGGTATCCCGAGGGCAGCTCCGAAAGAGTGGACCTCATAATGGTTCTACATTGAAGACGTGCCTTTGTTTGACATCGTTTGAAGGGGTCAGCCCGAATTATCGACCTCTCCTCTTAAGAAGCAGTTCAACTAGCATCCAAGAAGCCCGTATAAAAAAGATGGACCGGAGGTGCGACAGTTGGTTGCCCAGGTAAAGCTATCGACACACTACTGGCTTACTATGATTGACGTAGTGGCCAAGGCCATAAGGCGGTGTGTTCAACCTCTCCAACAATAACCCATCCGCTTTGGCAATTCAATAAGCCCATCAAATGTGTTATTATGGTTAAATTCCCCTAATTCAGATTCTTATAGCATCTCTAGTCTTACTAAATCCCTAATTTTTTTTTCAAATAGGAATGGAGCCGTGTGGTAGAAAAAATCAGCTGCCCACCTCCTCATCCAATGAATTATACCAAGGTCGACGACCACGGGTTCCATTATGATCCAGATACGTCGATCATCTTTGAAAATGGGTTCTTTTATCAGATGAGTATAAATGACACCGGGGTCAACCTTATTCCTGACTTCTTAAGATACCTCCTTCATTGAACAAGGAGAAAAAGAAGAAAGTGCCATCCCGAAAAGGTCGCTCGACTGTCACAACGGAACCTCTTGCTACAACGGGTCATCACTCCACTCGTCGAACGCCTATTACTATAGGGTCTGCCGATCCCATGCTGAATAATGGTCTGTCCTCTAAACGTGGAGCCTCTATAGAGACCGCTCCAACTGCTCCCCCTCAAAGAGGTATCAATTTAAAAATAATTCTTTCTTTTCCAGTAAATAACTACTGTTTACACCCATCACTGAATTCGATAGGACCGGAACACGACCACACCCTCGATGGCGGTGGACAATGCGGAAGTTCCTCCTGCAGGTCATTCCACTAAGGATTTTGACGATGTTTCAGTTACCAAATCCGAAGTGGGGAGTGTAATGAAACATTGCTGGCAGAAAGAATCCTTGAGCCATCCTGAATTCACCAAACATGAGTTGAACGCCTTGAGATTGGTTGATGTGCACATCGGAGCCGCCCGAGAAGCACTTGAAGGAGCAGCCGGTGGTATGTCAACAAGCCTTAAGGTATGTACTAAAAAAATCCATTGCGTACAAATTCCCTGCCACTAGACCCTGATCCTTGATTGGGTAACATGGCCGATTTGAGGGTCTAACCCTAACTATAGACATGCTATTTAGGATGCAAGGGACAAAAATAGGGAGTTGTACCAGGAGATTGGGGCGTATCGAACACAACTCGAGTTTGTTAAAGACGAATTAGAATAAGTGAAGAGTTTCACAAGACAAGCACATGGTAATATTTTTTGTTTTGAACTCATATGCATAGTTGTCCTATTGTCCTTTATAAATGAAAGTATATTTTGTACTAGCTAAATCCATAGGTCAACTTCAAAAAGATCTGGAAACGGCAATGGAATCAATGAGATACGCTGAATATCAGAATGTGGCCAACAGCAACTCTTAATTCCAAAGTGTAAATGATAATAAAAAGCTTAAGGCGGGAAAACAAGGATATATAAGCAAAATTGAGAGTTTAAAACTCAACTCGGACAAATCATTGAAGAAAACAAGAGATTGAAAGGTGGAATGCTCGGTAAGTAATATACCATTTTTTTAATATATATACGAATATGAGTTCGGATATTAATCAAAGATTCCATTCCTTTGGTATAGCACTCCTGACTGGACGTCCTGAGGAATAAGCCAGTTCATTTAGTGGTGACCTTCTGAAGGAATTATCCATAAGTTATGAGCGCGGGCGCAAAGCGATGAGAAGTATGCTAAAGGCATTATGGTCATCCAAGAAGCCCTCGGAAAGGATGCTAGAACTAGCTGAGCATTTTAATAGAGCACGGAGCCAATTTGAATTATGGAAGACATTAGCCGACTAATAAGGTGCTCGGGAGGTGTGGGTGATGGAAGACGAGATTTATGAATCTTAATCCTGAAGAACTGGCATGACTCAGGATAGTGGGGCCCAATGGTTAGGAGGTACCTCTTCACCTCGTTTATGACCAAGTAATACCTGTCGCACGCTAGTTGGAACATGAAAGTTCGTTATATCAACTAGAGGGGGTGAATAGGCAATTTTTACAAATTCATCATTGAGGAAATTCCTAGTGAGGAAAGTCCTCAGTCATTAACTGAGTGCAACAAAAATAGTACTGAAACAAATAAGGAAAAGGGATTACAACTAAGTACTCAGAGTGAGTTTACAGGATCGGTTTGCACAGGTCACGTACACAGGATAGGCAGGTAATGAATAAGTCAGGTGAAGAATTTGAGGTGAGGAATTCAAAAAAAGTCTTTAGTCAAATTATTCAAACAGTACAGATGAAAGTCTTTAACATGGAATTGAGGAAATGAAAATAGTTGAAGAAATAGAACTAGTTTCTCGATGAAGACAGTGGTTGGTAACCCAGTTCCAACTGCAGTGATAGTTGTACGTCTTGTTTGGAGCGGCTTGGTATTGAAACCGAAGGACACACAGTCCCTATCGTTTTCTCCTTGAGCTTAGGACACAAAGTCCTCGCCCAACACTCGTGGTAAGTCTTTAGGGCACACTTCCAAACCCTTACAAACTCGGTCACCGGGCGATCCACAATCGACTGCTGGACGCTCTAGGCCATGACGCCTAACCGTTTAGAGGATACACAGTCCACAAAGGTAACAAATGTCAGTTCCACCAAGGAACAATCTCTTCAGTGATGCACAATCACTTTGGGTTTGGGTTTTCGTTTGGGTGTTTGGGGTATTTACTCACTTGATGATTGATAGCTTCAAAGTCCTCGAGGAATTGGGTTGCTATAATTGACAAGTGTTAGTTTCTCCTGGAGCAGCCAACCAGCTAGTGGTTGTGGGGGCGACTATTTATAGCGAGGGAGCATCCCGACATGATTTGATATTAATGCCCTGAATGATATGATCGTTGGGTGGATAAGATTTGGGATAGGTGGCGCATGCCGCGGCAACGGTCGGAACTTTCAACTGTGAAAGTCCTCATGTCTCTCATGTTCGTCACTTTGAGGCTCTGGTAGGTGTAGGTTTGATTTGAGCATCATGAGTAAACTCTTTCCATAGTTTTACCTCCACCCCCTTTAATAGTATGGTGTTCCAATGACTCGAGAATAAAGAAACTGAAACAAAAAGAGTAAATCTTCAAGCTTCAAAGTCTTCATTGCATTTTCTTTAGGACACACCGAATTCGTCATCTTCAATGTCTTCATGAGGAATATCAATTTCTTCGCAATTTCTTCGTGATCGAAGTCTTCAAGGAATGAGAAAAGTTTTCACATTAAGACATACATTTTTAGGGGTCGATATTCATCGAATAACTCAAACTCCTCAACAACTTATAGAGCCTGTGTACACTAACAAACTTATCAGTCTCTTAACCTATAAGTCTTCAATCCACCAAAATTACTAAGGGGCGCTGGATGCACTTATAGTCTCCCCCTTTTTGTTGGTTGATGACAAATAGGTTATGTTTTCAACGAGGATAGAAATATGAAATGTGAGTACAGATTTTGAGGAAGTCGAAATGCAAGATACATACAAACTCCCCGTGAAAATGTGCATATATAAGGAATTTGCATAGGAAAGAAAATGCACATTGATGATATATATCATGGAGATCTACCCCTATATCTTGTAATTCATGCATGCATTTGACATATAGTATGAGAAATTTGAAATGCGTGATGAAAATGTGTCTAACAAATTCCAGCATGCATGCATTATTTAACTTGAGGAAAAAGCATGCGAAGAAAAATGTTCAAAAGTGTCAGAACAACATCCGGCTTAAGTTACAACTCATTACATCAAACACTTCAGAAGAAACGAGAGTTTGTAACTTAATAAAGTTTATAAGACAATAAATTTGACCCGCTTGAAGACTAACTCAGATTTCTCCCCCTTTGTCATCAAGTGATGAAAAGGGACGAAACTGAGGACTAATGCCCATGAAGAACTTCACTTCTGTGGTGGAGGTGGGGCGCCAGCATTCTTCGTGTCGCACTTCTTGGTTGTGCCTGTTGCATTATCAACATGCTCTTCATCAGACTCAGCAGAGCGGAATGAGGAATATGAGCTATACACCAAGTTAGGAACTCGGATCTACTTGAATTTCTTCTTTTGTGGCCATGCCCAATCAAAGTCTTTAGTGAATTCCACTTCTTTTGAGTTCCTTAGGAATCTTGAGGTGTGACACTACGGCCCAAGTTCGATCAAATACCTCATGAAGATAATGGTGTGTTTTCTTCACAGCATTTCCAGTATCATTGAGGGTTTTCACAATATAGCCAAACTGACGCTTAACCCATTTATTGTTTTGATCCACCTTTTGATGAAGATTGAGGACTAGTTATTTGTTATTCATCGAACGTGGGGCAGTTGGACTTGCAGGTTTTTCTTTGCCATTAAATTCTTGGGTGGCATTGTCATCATAGGAAGAGTAGGATGCAGCCTTGCAAAATTGACCATCCAGTGGCCGATTTCCTTCATCAATAACAGACTTGCCTTTTCCCTCAACTGGTTCAATAGATTTCTTGATGACTTTTAGAGGATGTAGGTAGCTGAGGTGATTCTAAAAGTCATCTTGATAGTTGATTGAGGATCTGGTTCTTATGAATTTCATGATCCAACGCGCATAAATCTTCAGCTCAAATGGTGACAAGGCAATGTTGGCCAAATTCCTCAAGAAGAAGTCTTGAAGGTTCATTTTGATTTCAAGAATGACGTTGAACAATATGTTCTTCATGATCCCGACAACATTTTCTTCATTATCATGCCGTTTGATAGGGCGACGGAAAATGCTAAGATCTTGTAGACTATTCTCGGCACATATTTCAATTCCTTCACCATAAATGGAGTCCTTGGAGACTGTCCCGGAGCTAAAGTCTTCCTGAGGGCCTCCATTAGAAGATTTGGCAACTCTTTTCACCATATAGGTTTATTGCTTCATCTGAAGGAATTGAGATTGGTAAAGCTCGAAGCAATTCAGTGGCTGGAGCTGTGAAGTGAGTGTGCTGAGTCATCCAGTCCAAGACCCAAGAGTTGATGTTTTGGGGTCATGTGAGATGTGCAAAGTGGCAGAGAACTAAAGAATAATGTATGTGTTCTAGTCACAGATATCCGTGCACAATGACAGTAGCCCTGCATCGTGAAGAACACCCAGAACAGGGGTAAAGCAAGGAATTTCCTTCATATCACAGTGAGGAATGTGTGTGTGATGGAATATCTTCTTCTTCTCCACTAGCAGAACAACATAGTAGTTGAGTTGTGTTCTGGTCTAGAACTTCATGTGCCTGATACGAAACTTATCGTATGGATTTGCTTTAGAGAAGAATTAAATGATGTTCATCATAGAATTATGCTTTCTGAAACTTTGGCCGCTTTGAGTATGGCTGTCTAGGCTTCGCTTGAAGATTTTGGTGTTGAATCTCTTCAGCTTGAGGAATTCTAGCCACCACAATTGCTGATTCAGGATTTTCAACAAGTGGTTCATCAGTTGTTTCTTTATGTTGTGCTGAGGTAGTTTCTTCACGCACTTCTTCTTCAATATGAGGAATCTGCAGTGATGTTGGTGAAGTTGAATGTATATCAGTTTCATCAACATTTGCATTTTCATCAGCTAATGCAGCTGATTCTTGGTCTGGTGCTGATTTCACAAGTGATCTCTTTTCTTCAGAGCCAGTCAGAATTTCTGTAGCTGCCAGGCATGTAGGAGTTTGAGGAATTTGAGAATTCATCGGCGAATTTGGATGAGCCTTTTCCGAGAAATCAGCATGGTATATAGGTGTGGTGCAGGCAATGTCCACATCATCCTCCTTTTCTTCAGCAGTCGTCTCTTGGTTTTGAGGAGGTGGTTCCTCGTCCCTTTCTGGAATGATATGTTCTTCACCAAATGGTCCAATCATGTACGACGGGGCAACACTGAGAGGAGCTGCATCAACAGGAGCCGACGATGAAGTAGGCAAAGTCTTCACGCGTTTTGCCTCTGAAGACTTTGAAGGTGTTGATGCCTTTCTCTTCTTGGATTCCTTCTCGGCAGCTTTTGTTTTCATCACTTCTAAGGCAGAAGGAAGTGCTACTTTCTTCACTTTTGTTGATTTTGGGGAAAGAGCATTTTCTTCATGCATTGCATAGGCAGTTGTGGGCCAAGCAAATTCTTCAGCAGTTGCATTATGAGCAGATTCATCTGGAGCAGGTTGTTCATCTTCATCAGCTAGTTGTACCGTCTATCTAGCCCGAGGAATAGTTGGTTGCTTTGGGGCTGCAACCCTGTTGTTGTACTCGACAATGGCGTCATTTTGCACCTTGGCAAATCTTACTTAGACTCCCTTTCAGTCTGGATGAAGACTTGTGTATTTTTCAGTGAGCGTTTTTAGCTCAGCTTGAGTAGAGACAAGTTCCTCGGGCGTCGGGGTGAGAAGATTTTGTTTCAAGTACTTATCCTTTTAACCTTTGTTGATCGAGCTTCTTTGGCTTGCTGATCCTGCCATTTTGCTTCATTTATGAATGAGGTTACCCTGTGGCTGAGTCCAAGCGGAAGCTTCAAATCATCAATGGGTGTGTTTGGATCTTCATACCATCGATCGATGAAGTGCAGTACCACTTTTGGATCCAATGCGAGGGGAATTGTCTTACCTATAGCTTGTGCAACCCTTTCTTGTGTCTTCCTAATAATGGCTCGAAGAGCTTATCATCATATTCCTCACTTCCCTCTGATGTAGAAGGAATATTGAGGACAACTTTGCTTGGGCTCAGCCTTGCTCCTCTCCCAGCATTCATCTTAGTCTTCAATATGCCAGTTAAAGATTTGTGAGATGAGCCAGTGACAGATGGCATTGAGGGAATTGGAGTCCCTGTTTGATGTTGACTGGGTTGTGGCTACACACGAAGTGAAGACTGTGCTGCGGTTGAGGACTAGGCAGCCATTGAGGACTTTGTAGCCGTGGTTGTTTCTGTTTGAGGAATCTTCTCATTTGATAACGCTATGGAGGACTGGGATTTTACACCAGATTTCTTCACTAGTGTCTTCTTTGGAGGTTGTTCTGTAGCAGAAGCCTCAACAGCAGAGGACGAGGCAGCAGCAGCAGCGACAGCAAAATCCTCATTGAACTTTGTTACATCCACGTTTCTCTTTTTAGTCAATTTGGCCAAATACTTGGCTTTTTCTTCAGGATAGTCTTCAACTCTGACCATGATGGAGGGATGGGCACTTTGTTGGTCTCCCAGAGGTGATCTATGGCAAGGAGGTTTGAGGGAAAACTTCTTGGCATACTTGGGAGTGACATACTTTTATTTATTCCACTCGTGAGCCCGTCTTCGTTCAATCCTCTAAAGCCTGATCTTGTGTTTTGTAGTTATTTATTTCCCATGAATCCCTTCATCTGGTGTGCAGTAATCATCATAGACATCTTCAGGGATCTCAAAGTTTGTGTTCAGTTCTAGCTTCTTGCCACCCTTCTGTTTCCTGCCATCCTCCATTTTCTTCAATTGAGGTTTTTGCTGTGGAGTTTGTATTCTGGAGGAATCTGTTGACACAGGTATATTTTCTCCAAGAAACACTGCAAATGAGTTAAGTTGATGAGAACCTGGTGATTCATCAGCTCACATTTTGTACCTGTAAACAGAGTATAGGTGCGAAGAGTTTGGAGAGGTCATATGCATTCTCAGATTTGAGGAATTTAAAAAATGACTCAAGTTGAGGAAATTGACCAGTACAGTGTTGAGAAATTTGACTAAGCATTCTGATCTTGGGTTCCCGAGTTGTGGAGATTCAGAAATTTACACAACTGAAGAATCTCTGGAAGAATTTAGTAACTTACTGAAATTCATCAAGTGTTCTAGAAATGGGTGTGTACAGCTGAAGGATTTTCTGAGGAATAAAATATTTCACATATCTAAACAAAAATGGATCAACTAGGGTAATAAAATAAGATTTTAATTACCGTGTTCGATGAACTCGATGAACTATGGAAGTAAAAATAGAAGCTCGTCGGTTCAGTTCTTCAGTGCCCTAACTTGGCGGCTGAAGACAGCTATGGCGGCGGCAGAGGGAGATCATCCGCAGTCCGCGTGAGTCCGGTGATGGCGAGGTCGAGGCAGTGAAGCTTTTCCTCACCGATGACGAAGATTTCTAGCGGCGACGCTATGTTTGAGATCGAGTGGAGAAGACGAGAGTGAGAGAAGAGTTTTTCACTTGAGGGGGGAAGGGGCTATTTAAAGCTTAGGTAAAAATGTCCGAAGTGAAATAATCGGACGAAACAGCCCCTGCCCTTTCGTCTTCGCACGTCATGTGCTACCCACGTACGAAGTGATGGAGATAGTGGACATCGCGGTTATCCTATCGCTAGTAGTGGGTGTAGTTAGAGTGGTAACGGTATTTTATTTTAAATTTGAGGATTTTGTAGCAAAGTCATCAGGTGACAAGGACTGAGTGAGTACTTTGAAGAAGTGTCAAATAGAATGCATATGAAGAACTGAGAATAGACTGGATTGAGCTTAGCATAGAGGGGAGACGGGTCTGATAACATGCACTTAGAAGAAATACCAACTTGAAGACTTAGCAATAAGTGAATGTTGTTGAGGACATTGGAAGCTCATTACATAATATATAATCAATGAATATCATCACAGAAAATTTTGAAGAATTTGAAAAATTATGAAGACTTTGAAAACTTTGATGAATTTGTGAAAAGCCTCAAATTGGAAGAAAGAAGAATTTCAAAGTTTGGTGGTGGCGTGACCCACCGTATAAGAGTCATTATTTCAGGTTGCGTGTACAATTGTCGTAGGGCCCTGAGAAGCAAATTCTTCATTAATTTCTTCACACTTCGTGTGTTGCACATCTAAGTTACCAATTTTTCGTAAGTGTTAGGATGTGTGCATTTTTACACAACATTAGAAGATTCTAGAATATTTAGCTCACACAGCAACTTCCAAAAGCTTTTCTCATCCAAGGGCTTAGTGAAGATATCTGCTAGCTAGCCATTAGTGTTCGCATGGTCGATGATGATATTGCCCTTGAGTACATGATCACAAAGAAAATGATGACGAATCTGGATGTGCTTGGTCTTCGTGGCTAGTACTGGGTTGTAGGCGATCTTGATTGCACTCTCATCGTCGTAGTAGAGGGGCACATTCTTCATGTTGATGCCATAGTCCTTGAGGCTTTGCTTCATTCATAGAAGTGGAGCACATGAAGATCCATCAGCAATGTATTCAGCTTCACTAGTGGAGAGTGATACGCAGTTCTGCTTATTTGAGGACCAGCAGACTAAGGATCATCCAAGGCAATGACATGTTCGTGACGTTGGCTTGTGGTCCACACGGTCGCCAACATAAACAGAATCAGAATATCCAATGAGGTGAACATTTGAGCCCTTTGGGTACCATAATCCAAGGTTGGTGTGTGAGCTAGATATCAAAGAATATGTTTCACCGCCTAATGGTGTGATTCTTTCAGTTTTTCTTGGAATCATGCACACATGCAAACACTAATCATAATGTCTGGCCTAGATGCACATAGGTACAATAAAGAGCGAATCATAGAGCGATATACCTAATGATAGTAAGCTATACAATTTTCTTCAGTGAGAGGTGGCCGTTGGTGGGCATAGGAATTTTGACGCCTTTACATTCATTCATGCCAAATTTCTTCAGGATAGCCTTGAGGTATTTCTCTTGAGAGATGAAGATTCCATTGCATTGTTGACGAATTTGCACACCTAAGAATAATTTCAGCTCCACCATCACATCCATTTCATAGAGAGTAATATTGTGATGGTTAGCATAAGAAAGCAATATACGAATATCTTCAAGTCTAGCACCAGGTTCAGAAGTTTCATGAAAGTCAATTCCTTCAACCTGTGTGCAGCCTTGGGCTAAAAGTCATGCCTTATTTCTCCCACCTAATCTTGCTTATTTCGGTAGATCCACTTGGTGCCGATGATATTGTGCTTGCGAGGATCAGGTCTTTTGACGAGCTCCCATACATCATTTAGCTTAAATTGAAGAAGTTCATCTTGCATAGCTTGAATTCACTCAGGTTCCATGAAGGATTCAGCAACTTTTGAGGGTTCTGTGATAGACATAAAGTAGGAATGCCCACAAAAGTTAACTAATGTGAAGCTATTGAGCGAGTGAGAGGACCTTGTGCATTGATGTCATCAAGGATTTTGTCAATTTCCACTTCATTTGCAGTCCTCAGATGTGTTGGTTGAAGACTTCGATTGGGCTCAGGAATTTGATCTGGAGCATTTTCCTCATGTGCACCTGCTTAAAGTTCATCATTGTTGGGGACGACTTCTTCAACAAGGGGTTGTTCCCTAGTAGGAATGATAACTTCAGTAGCCTTGTGCTTAATAGCTTCCTTAGGAGTTAATTTATCTGGCACATGAGGCAGTTGCTCTCTTTCGAAGCCATTAGTTTCATCGAACCGCACATCTACAGTTTCAACAACCTTGTGGTGGTAGGTGTTGAAGACACTGTAGGTGTGCTAGTCCTTTAAGTAACCGAGAATAAAACCCTCTTGTGCTTTAGGTGCAATTTTTGAGCTATGGTGAGGATCTCTAATCCAACATCTTGCACCGAAGACTTTGAAATAACTTACATTGGGTTTCTTGTCAGTGAGGAGTTTGTATGAGGTTTTTCTTTAGGAATTTGTGAAGATATACCCTGTTGATGTGTGGCAAGCAGAGTTAATTACCTCAGGCCAAAAGCGACGAGGATTCTGAAATTCTTCAAGAACAGTCCATGCCATTTCAACTAGAGTACTATTCTTGCGCTCAACGACGCCATTCTATTGAGGAGTATAAGGATCAGACAATTCGTGTGTAATACCAAGTTCATCAAGATAATCATCAAGGCCTGTATTCTTGAATTATGTCCGATTATCACTCCTGATGTGCTTGATCTTGATGCTAAAGTTTATCAAGGCCCTTGAGGAAAATCGTTTCAAGACTTTCTTCAATTTAGTTTTATACATAACGATATGCACCCATGTATCGAGAATAATCATCAACGATGACAAAGCCATATAGAGATGCTGCATTGGTTAGAGTAGCATAATGAGTAGGTCCAAACAGATCAATATGAAGCAATTCAAACGGATGAGTAGTACTCATGATAGTCTTCGAGGGGTGTTTGGATCTGGTCATTTTTCCAGACTCACAAGCACCACAGAGATGGTCCTTCAGAAATTTGACGGTTTCGATGCCAATGATGTGCTTCTTCTTCACCAATGTGTGCAAATTCCTCATGCCTGCATGACCAAGTCGTCGATGCCATAGCGAGCCTTCTCAGGTTTTTGCTAGTAGACACGTGGCTGGTTGAGAACCTGTAGAGAAGTCAACAATATACAAGTCTCCTCTCCTAAAGCCTTCGAAGACTTTGGATTTGTCAGATTCCATGATGAGTACACATCTATATTTTCCAAAGCTCACAAACATATCAAGATCACAAAGCATTGAGACTAACATGTGGTTAAACCCAAGGGATTCGACTAGCATGACTTTGTCCATGTGTCGATCCTTAGAGATAGCCAATTTACCAAGTCCCAATACCTTGCTTTTACCTTTGTCAGTGTAGGTGATATGCTTCAGTGGTGATGGAGTCAGTGGGATATTCATCAATAAGCTTTATCACCAGTCATGTGATTTGTAAATCCACTGTCAAGAACCCACTCCGTGTTCTTAGGTTGATCATCCTGCAGACGAATTAGTACTGCTTATCATCTCATATGCTTCAGATTTGAAGAATACGATATCAATTTCATTAGACTTGAATTTCATCACAAAAAGTAAATTTTTGGACATAATGAGGATGAGTGAAATGACACATCATTTCATCATGTTTTCGCTTGCATCCTATAAAGCAATTTCCTCACCTCTACAACAAATTCTTCTTGTTAGAATTCATGAGTATTGAGTCTCTCAAGTATATTAGCAGGATCAAGCATCTTGTAGTCTCTTCGTTCTTGGATCATCAGAACGAGTGTGTCAAACGATGGATCAAGAGATCATAGCAGTTTCTTCACAACTTCATGGTCAGTGATGTCTGTGGCTCCCAGAGCTTGCGATTCATTTCAGATGTCAGTGACATGATCAAAGGTGTCTTGGCAACTTTCATTATCAATCCTCTTGAAATGGTTGAAGAGATTACGAAGAACATCAACACGAGAGTCACGTTGTGTGGAGCCTCCATCATTGACTTTGGACAACCTATCCCAAATAAGCTTCACTGGGCCCAAAGATCTCACTCGACCATACTAACCTTTGCTCAGATGGCCATAGATGATATTCTTTGCTTGCGAGTCGAGTTGCTTGAACTTATTCACATCAGCAGCAAAGATAGTTGAAGTGATGGAGGGAACACCATTTTCCACAATGTACCAGAGCTTGTTGACAATTGCTTGAAGATGCAATTGGATCTCGGTCTTCCAGTAGGGGAACTCCTTTCCTTCGAAGGTAGGACAACCTACAGTAACCTTGATCATACCAACGGTCGAAATAACTAAAACTCCAGGTGGTTAAACCAAAACCACACAGAACAAGGGAGCACCTTGCTCTAATACCAATTTAAAGTGTGTTATATCGACTAGGGGGGTGAATAGGCGAATTTTACAAATTAATCACCGAGGAAATTCCTAGTGAGGAAAGTCCTCGGTCATGAACTGAGTGTAGCGGAAATAGTACATAAAAATAGGCAAAGCGATTACAGCTAAGTACTCATAGTGAGTTGACAGGATCGGTTTGCACAGGTCACATACACAGGTTAAGTAGGTGGTGAATAACTCAGGTGAAGAATTTGAGGTGAGGAATTCAGAGAAAGACTTCGGTCAAATTCTTCGGACAGTACAGATGAAAATCTTCAACATGCAATTTAGGAAATGAAAAGAGTGGAAGAAATAGAACAAGTTTCTCGATGAAGACAGTCGTTGATGACCTAATTCCAACTATTGTGACAGTTGTATGTCTGGTTTGGAACGGCTTGGTATTGAAACCAACGGACACATAGTCCCGGGACACACAGTCTCTACTATATTATCCTTGATCTAAGGACACACAGTCCTCACCAAACACTCGTGGTAAATCTTCAGGGCACACTTCCAAACCCTCAGTAACTCGGTCACCCAGCGATCCACAATCGACTGCTGGCTGCTCTAGACCAGGACATCTAACCGTGTGGAGGATACACAGTCCTCAAAGGTACCAAGCATCGGTTCCACACAGGAACAATCTCTTTTGTGATGCTCAATCACTTTGGGTTTGGGTTTTGGTTTGGGTGTGTGGGGTATTTCCTCACTTGATGATTTTTGCTCAAAGTCCTCGAGGAATTGGGTTGCTCTAAATGAGAAGTGTTAGTTTCTCTCGGAGCAGCCAACCAGCTAGTGGGTGTGGGGCGCCTATTTATAGCTAGGGAGCATCCCGACATGATTTGACATTAATGCCCTTAATGATTTGATCGTTGGGTGGACAAGATTTAGGGACACGTGGCGCATGGCGTGGTAACGGTTGGAACTTTAAACTGTGAAAATTCTCATTTATCTCATGTTCCTCGCTTTGAGGATATAGTAGGTGTAGGTTTTAGTTGAGCATCATGAGGTAATTCTTTCCATAGTTTTACCTTGACCCCCTTTAATAGTACAGTGTTCCTATGACTCAAGAATAAAGAAAATGAAATAGAAAGAGTAAATCTTCAAGCTTTAAGGTCTTTAGAGCATTTTCTTTGGGACACACCGAATTCCTCATCTTCAATGTCTTCATGAGGAATATCAATTTCTTCACAATTTCTTCACGATCAAACTCTTCAAGGAATGACCAAAGTCTTAACCCGAAGATAAATATTTTTAGGGGTCGATATTGATTGAACAACTCAAACTCCTCAGCGACTTATAGAGCATGTGTACATTTACAAACTTAATAGTCTCTTAACCTATAAGTCTTCAATCCACCAAAATCACTAAGGGGCAATATATGCACTTACACAACAAGATTTCCACATCGATGCAATAGTAGATAACTTAGATCACGAGCCTGATGTGTTATCTTACGTAACTTAGTATTTATATTACTTTGTTCTCTACCCAATGTGTTAATACTATCTTAACAGACCGTCCTCTTCTACCTTCCTGGATAAACATCAGGAAGTGTTCCGTATTATGTAACATGTGAGATAGGTAAAAACTTCAGGGAACTAGGAAATTTGGCCATGTGGTGCTAACAGATAGATAATTATCGTGGAGTAATGTAACATTACTTTTTACTTAGTAAGAAACATCTTCCCACGGAAATAGTTTTGTGAGCATCCGTTGTGTATGCAATTAGTGTTTACTTGGGAGTTTTAACCCTTGCTCCTAACCAACTAATTGTTAATGCCTTCCTTTGCCAGACCAATTTGTCATTAAGAACTCTGGCTTTTGCCTTCACGCATCTGAGGAACGTATCTCGATTACCCGACGTAACAATCACAGAGGTGCTCCCTTTATCCTGTAACCGAACAATCAGGAACGAAGAGGATAAACACAGGAGCCAGGGCACCTAGCTGGGCAAATCTTAAGTCAAATTTAGTGCATATTGAGGCTTTAAGTACAAGAAGAATAAACGCCTTATAAAAAAGATGCACGAGTGTATTATTATCGGCTTTATAAGTCCACATGTGTCTATAGAAATTACATATTTCGTGAACACCGTTCGGTTAATCCAAACATGAAATGGGATACCTTAATCCCCTTGACGAAGGAAAAAGGATAGAATAAAAATTGAAAAAAATTATCGAGGAAATGAATAAGCGTAACTGTGCTATCCTAGGTGTAGAAACGCCTTAGATGAGACGCGCTCCATGGGTTTGTTTCAAGAAGATTGTCCGACGCATTGCAGAGACGATATGCCCCTCCAATATGTACGTCATCGATGATGAAGGGCCCCTCCTATTTGAGTGCAACTTTATTCTTTTTCTTCTCAGGGAGACGCAGCATGAGCTCACCTATGTGGTAAGTCTTTGCCTGAACTTCCCTACTCTAATAACATCGAGCCTGTTGTGGATAGAAGGTGGACCATGCCAGAGCTATGTTGCACTCTTCTTCAAGTGCGTCCAAGTCATCTTGACGATGTAGCTCGACTTCTCTCTCCTCATACATGCGCACTCTAGGTGCATCATGGATAATGTCACGGGGGAGGACTACTTCAGCCACGTACACCGTAAGGAACAGTTTGTAACATGTGGACCTGTTCGGAGTTGTATGCAAGCCCCACAATATGGAGACGAGATCCTCTACCCATTGGAAATTAGGTTCTTTGGGAGATCGGATGAAACGAGGTTTGATGCCTCTTATGATGAGACAGTTAGCCCGTTCGACCTGTCCATTTGTTCATGGGCGGTAGACCGAGGCGTAATCGAGCTTAATGCCCAAGTTCGCACACGAGTCCTTAACTTCCTTGGCTATAAAATTAGATCCATTATCTATGATTATATTGTGCAGAACGCCATAACGATGAACCACATCTGATATAAACTTGATGACAGGTACATGCTTGGCAAAACTTACTAGTTTAGCTTCGATCCATTTAGTGAAGTTGTCAACCATAACTAGTAAGTATTTCTTTTTCTTGGATCCCACTTTCAAAGGTCCAACCATGTCCAACCCACAAACCGCGAACGGCCAAGTGATCGGTATTGTCCAAAGAGCTATTGTAGGCATGTGGCTCTGATTAGTGAAGAGTTATATCCTGTGTCTGCTGGCGCCATGAGTCTAAAGAAGAAGGAGTTTTGCAGCTTGCGTCAGGGAGGTCGCTCAGTTAATGAGTATGTGGAGGAGTTCAACAAACTTGCATGTTATGCTCCTAATGATGTTAATACTGATGCAGCTAGACAAGAGAATTCTTGGAAGGCCTGAATGATGATTTGGGAGTTCAGTTGACTGTGGCCACTTTTGGTAATTATCAGGAGCTTGTTGATAAGGCTATTTTGCTTGAGGGAAAGCATCAGGCAATACAGAACCGCAAGAGGAAGTATAGCAACAACAAGTTTAATTCAGGACCGCAGCAGAAGCCACGCACTTCATATCATAATCATGGAGGTAATGGGCATCATCATCATGGAGGTAATGGCCACAATCATAATGGCCACCATCATCATAATGGACACAAGGGCAACAATGGCAATGGTAATGGTAATGGTAATGGAGATAATAATAACCAGAACCGCCAGAATGTGCCAGTGCAGAGAGACCGTAATCATGTCCAGTGCTTCAAGTGCAGAAAGATGGGCCACTACTCCAATGCATGCCCAGAGAGCAATAATGGTAATGGGAATTCTGGAGTCATCAAGCCAAACCCCTTTCAAAAGGGGCATGTTCACCACGTTAATGTGGAGGAGGTCTATAATGAGCCAGAGGCAGTGATTGGTAAGTTTTTGATCAATTCAGTACCCGCTCTTGTTATTTTTGATACTGGTGCATCGCATTCATTTATTTCGAGGGTATTCGTTGATAAACATGGATTGCCAACCAAAACCCTTAGTATCCCTATTAGAGTGAGTTCCCCAGGAGCTGAGATGATAGCAGGTGTTGGTTGTCATCAGTTAAACTTGTCTATTGGGAAGCATGAGTTCCCTACAGATTTGATCATATTGAAGTCACAAGGTTTGGATATTATTTTGGGTATGGAGTGGTTACAATTATATGGAGTTATCGATTGTGCTAGTCGATCTATCTCTCTCAGTGCACCAGGAGGGAAGAGAATCAAATATGTATGTAAGTACGAGCATAAGACGATGCAGATGAACTCTCTTAAGGGGGGTAGCCTGGAAGAGGTGCCAGTTGTGAAGGATTATCCAGATGTGTTTCCGGAGGAGTTGCCAGGTATGCCACCAGATAGAGATATTAAGTTTCTCATTGATTTGATTCCTGGTACTGGACCTATTACAAAGAGACCATACAGAATGCCTCCTCAAGAGTTGGAGGAATTGAAGAAGCAGTTGAGGGAGTTACAGGCACAAGGATTTATTCGCCCAAGTTCATCACCTTGGGGAGCCCCTGTTTTGTTTGTGGAGAAGAAGGATGGAACCTTGAGGATGTGTGTTGATTATCGTTCTCTGAATGAGGTAACCATTAAGAGTAAGTATCCTTTGCCTATGATAAATGATATGTTTGACCAGTTGGAGGGAGCTACTGTGTTTTCTAAGATTGATCTTCGTTCTGGTTATCATCAATTAAAGATTCGTGAGCAAGATATTCCAAAGACTGCTTTCACTATGAGGTATGGGCTGTATGAGTATACTGTTATGTCATTTGGATTGACTAATGCCCCAGCATACTTCATGAATATGATGAACAAGGTGTTTATGTAGTTCTTGGATAAATTTGTGGTTGTTTTCATTGATGATATATTGGTGTTCTCCAAGAATAAGCAAGAGCATGAAGTGCATTTGCGTTTGGTGTTGGAGAAACTGAGGGAGCACCAATTGTATGCCAAGTTCAGTAAATGTGAGTTTTGGCTGGATGAGGTAGCATTCCTTTGCCATGTTATATCAGGTAATGGAGTTGCAGTTGATCCATCCAAGGTTGCTGCTGTTACAGAGTCGGAGTCACCCACGTCAGTTGGTGAGATTCACAGCTTCTTGGGCTTAGCAGGATATTACAGGAGGTTTATTGAGAATTTCTTAAAGATTGCAAAGCCTATGACTGAATTGTTAAAGAAGGGGAATAAGTTTGTTTGGACTAATGATTGTGAAGCTAGCTTTCAGGAGCTGAAGCAGCGTTTAGTCACAGCACCAGTTTTAACTCTGCCAGATATACATAAAGACTTCCAGGTATATTGTGATGCTTCTCGTCAGGGACTTGGGAGTGTTTTGATGCAGGAAGGTAAAGTTGTTTATTATGCTTCACGTCAGCTTAAGAATCATGAGCATAATTATCCTACACATGATTTGGAGTTAGCCTCAGTTGTGCGTGCATTGAAAACTTGGAGGCATTATCTCGTTGGTAATCATTGTGATATATTTACTGATCATAAGAGCCTGAAGTACATATTTACTCAAAGGGAGTTGAACCTCAGACAGAGGAGGTGGTTGGAGCTTATTAAGGATTATGATTTGAATGTGCAGTATCATCCTGGTAAGGCTAATGTTATTGCTGATGCACTGAGTCGTAGGAGCCATGCTAATGCAATTAATATTGAGGATCTGCCACCGGAGTTATGTGAGCAGTTCAGAAATCTGAGATTGGATATGGTCCCTAGAGGCTATTTCGCTACACTTGAGGTAAGGCCTACTTTGCTTGACAGAATTAGAGAAGCTCAAAAGGATGATAACTATATTGCTGAGATAAAGGAGAATATGCTAAAAGGGAAAGCAAAGGATTTCCATGAGGATGAACATGGAACCATATGGTTTGAGAAGCGTATTTGTGTACCTTAGGATGCAGATATAAGGAAGTTGATTCTTCAGGAGGCGCATGATTCACCTTATTCTATCCACCCAGGTAATACTAAGATGTATTTGGATTTGAGGGAGAGATTTTGGTGGCGTGGCCTGAAGAGGGAAATTGTTGAGTATATTGCAGTATGTGATGTGTGCTAGAGAGTTAAAGTAGAGCATCAGAAACCAGCAGGTTTGTTACAACCCTTGCCTATACCTGATTGGAAGTGGGATCAGATTGGTATGGATTTCATCACTGGATTACCCAGGACTCAATCAGGTTATGATTCTATTTGGGTAGTTGTTGATCGTTTGACTAAGGTCGCTCACTTCATCCCGGTAAAGACTACCTATACCAGTGCTAAGCTAGCTAAGATTTATATGTCCAGAATTGTCTGTCTGCATGGAGTTCCAAAGAAGGTAGTGTCTGATAGAGGAACTCAGCTCACTTCTAAATTTTGGCGTCAGTTGCATGAATCATGGGGTACTAGACTGGAGTTCAGTACAGCATTCCATCCACAGACAGATGGGCAGACTGAGAGGGTGAACCAGAAATTGGAGGATATGTTGGGATGATAATTTACCATATGCAGAGTTCTCATATAATAACAGTTATCAGGCTAGTGTGCAGATGGCACCGTTTGAGTTTCTGTATGGCAGGAAGTGCAGGACGCCATTGATGTGGGATGAGGTTGGAGAGCGTCAGTTCTTTGCACCAGACTTGATTAGAGATGCTGAGGAGAAAGTCAGGTTGGTTCGTGACAGGCTAAAGATAGCACAGTCCAGACACAAGAGTTATGCAGATGCAAAGCGTAAGGAGGTGACATATGAGGTAGGAGACCGTGCATACCTTAGAGTTTCACCACTTCCTGGAATTAAAAGGTTTGGAATCAAAGGTAAGTTAGCACCACGCTTTGTGGGGCCTTACAAGATCTTGGAGCGTCGAGGAGAAGTAGCTTATCAGCTGGAGTTGCCAGAAGCTTTGTCAGGAGTTCATAATGTGTTTCACGTATCCCAGTTGAAGAAGTGTCATGCCGAGTTGGCAGACGTTCCTTTGAGAGATACAGTGCCACTTGAGGCAATTCAGTTGGAGACTGACTTGACATATGAGGAGAAGCCTGTTAAGATTCTGTAGACAGCAGAGAGAATTACTCGCACCAAGGCAATCAGGTGATGCAAAGTTCGGTGGGATCATCATACCGAAGAAGAGGCTACTTGGGAACGAGAGGAGGATCTCAAGCAGGATCACCCACACCTATTTGCTGGCCAACCCGAATCTCGAGGGCGAGATTCATCTTAAGGGGGGTAGGTTTGTAACATCCCAATTTTCTTAAATTCGGATGTTAATAGATCATTCATATGCATCTCATATTTTTTATGGATTATTTGTTCTTCTGAAAATTGTATTCATTATGTGACTGCGGGCAATTTATTGGAGCGGAGATAATATGACTTCTCCCGTGTCGAATTAAAGTGCATAACGTTTTGAATATTATTTGGAGTCACCAATTTGGTTTTGCAAATTTTATAATGTCCGCAATTATTTTTAGTTAAGTTTTCAATTGCTTTTTGTGTGGCCTATTGCATAAAACTTATTTTAAAATTGCATTAGGAGGAACTAGGGTTCCTTTATTATTTATTAGGTGGATTTATTTTATATATATTTACGTCTATATTAGCATTTTAATATATATATATATATTACTATATGCGTATATATCTATATATATATATGGTATATATATATATATTACTATATGCGTATATATCTTTATCTTTATATATATATATTGTATATATATATATTTGTTATTTAAAAAAATATTTGTTTTTTGTTTTTATAAAAAAAAACTAACTCGGCCAAGCCAGCTGGCTAAGCCAGCCAGCCCGGCCAGGCTCCGCCGAGCCACCAGGCTCGTGCCCGCATGTGCCCAGGCCACGTGCACTACCATGCACCACCAGCACCCAGCCAGCTTGCCCCAGGAACCGAGCAGCCACTGAGCCCAGGCTCTACCCCGAGCGTTAACCAGGGGGGCTTCGCCCACGTACCCACCAGCCCCAGCAGACCGAGCCACCCGGCCAGAACGCCACGAGGGCCAGGCTCCCCACCGCCACAGTCCCTGCTTCGACAGGACTCCTACCGCGAGCTGGACTCGGAGCAGTACGCGCGCACATTACCAGGGACTTTTCCTCGCAAGGGAATAAAGCCCCACGAACCGAAGCCCTGCCCCGATTTCGATTGGTTCCGATCCATCTCGCACGCGCAGCTGCCACAGCCACCGCAGAGCACGCCGGAGCACCTCACAGTGACCGGAGTTCGCAGAGCCGTTCACCGGAGTTTGCGCACGTCACCGGAGTTTGTCCGACTGCCACCGGAGCACCATCGGAGGAGCCACACCGAGACGGTTCCGTTTTTCCCCGCTGTTCGTGGTGAGAACGCACGCACGAGCCGTTTCATGAAACCCCGATGAACAGCTTCTGGGCGAATAAAATCTGTTTTTAATCTGTTTTTAGCTTTGTCAGATTCTCGGTATAATTTTGAAACGCGTTTATCTTTTTACTCGTAACTCTGATTCAGGAAATTCTTTTTCCTATGATCTCGTATAGATGCGTAGAACATGATAGAACCAGTAGTTTTCAGTTTTATGAAAATTAATTTTTTTGTTAAAACAGATTATTTTAAACCTACCGGAGGCCATATTTTGCAAACCGTAAATCTGATTTAGTTGATTCTTTTTGCGTTGTCATCGTATCAGTATGTAGATGATTTTATACCTGCTGCCATGCTATTTATGCTTTGGTTTAAACAAGTTGTTTTATTGCCGATGGTTTTATTTGGTGTTATATGATGGTGGTGATTGATTGGTGTGATTGTTTGCAACGCGTAGATTGTGCGGAGTGCGACGCAAACTATTGTCAGGAGTGTGACTTTCTGAACCAGAATCAAGGCAAGTTACATGTTGATCATCCTTTACCTATTATTTTTCTATGCATGTAGTATTATACCACCCTATGAAAATTATGCATGTATAGGAAGATTATTATTGCTATGCTATTGAGCTATATCCCCTCGTCATTGAAGATCGTGGTATTTGTAGTTTTGCTATGCTATGTAGATGGGGATTGGTTCCTGTATTCATTGAATTATGTGAGGATTACTACAAAATAAATTTGAGTAGTAATTAAGGATTTAATTCACCTCTGGGCGGATATGGTATTGCTGGGTGGTTTCAAGAACATCATGGTTTCTACCCTCTGAATGTAAGTGGATGCCGCCCAGGCTCAAAAAGATCAAACAGACTTAGTGACTAGTAGCTTCCTTGTGCGACCATTGGCTATTATGGGCTCTGGCTTAGTTGATCGGTCGTGGAAACCTTACCCGGATGTGCCAGCTGATGTAGCTATGATAGGTGGGATGGGCCTCCTGTGGGACTAGGTGACTGCTTCTGAAAGACTTCGTCTCAACCTTCGGGTTGGGTCCAATGGGTACAGCGTACTAACCTCTGCAGAGTGTACAAACTAATCATGATTAGCCGTGTCCCCGGTTATGGAGAATTTTGAGCAGCTAGGCCATTACAGTTGTTGGATGATCTTGACAGATGACACACTTAATAAAACTTGGTGGGAAACGTAATAATGGTAATAGGTTGGAGTTGGAGATGCCAATTCAACCATATGTGAGTTATTGTAGCAAATAAATTAAAACTTGACTATTAGGTAGCTATGAGGATAAAATCAGCTTTCTGCAAAATAACCATCAGCCTTTCTCTTGTTATACTATACATATACATGTAGGTCTGTTATAATTCTTTTCCTGTGTAACTTGCCAATACATTCAAAGTATTGACCTATATGGTTGCAACGTATTATGTTGCAGGATATTCAGACGAGGAGTAAGGTACCGTTAGGGTCGCGAGTCTTCACTCAACATCGCAAGTGGGCTATGATGGGACTCATCGTTATTATTCTGCTACTTTTCCGCTGTTTAATAGAATAGAGCTAGCTAAGTGCTATGCAGATTGTTATATTTTATAAATTCTGGATCATACGTTGTTATAAATGATGCACTTGCTATATCTGGTTTTCATCTATACTGTGTGTGCTAGCGAGTCGATCCAGGGACTAGCACAGTAAAGCACAGAGACACAAATCCTTCGAGGTTTGGTCGTTACACCTTGCTTATCAGCTAGAGATTCCATTGAGTTTATCTAATGTGCATGATGTTTTTCATGTGTCTCAGCTCCGGAGGTGTTCCAAGACTCTCGAGTGCACAGTTGACTCCCAAGACATTGATCTCCAGCCAGACCTTTCCTATCATCAGCATAGAGTTTCCATTCTTGAAGAGACCGAGCGCAAAACTCGCAACAAGTCTATCAAATTCCTCAAAGTTAAATTGTCACACCATTCTGATAAAGAGGCCACTTAGGAATGTGAGGACCTTCTCCATTCTGATTATCCTGAGTTCTTTCAATCCTAGATCTTGGGTCGAAATCCTCTTGTACTGTGGGAGAGTTGTAATAGCCCAAGTGCAATCCATGTGTTCCTTGTAATATTCCATGTATGAACCTTCCAAGTTTTACCCTCATGTGTCTTGGGTTTAATTAAAATTGCTTCCTGACATTCGTCTTTGCATCATGGCATCATGGAATTATCACATAAATTATTTGTTGCATCATAAGCTTGTTGTGCTTGCTGTAGTGTGAGTGTATGTGTGGAGAGGTATTCTTGCAAGTGGGGTATTGGTTGTGTGAAAACCTTCCTTAAATTCTTTTCAACTATGCATAAAACCCCTTTGAATGTAAATTCTAGGTGTGTGGTATTTTTCTATCACTTCTCATCCATAATAAGTGTTGAACTTCTTTAAATAATCTGTTTAACATTTCAAAATATTCCCTAGCCATGTTTTGCTTTATTTGCCTTTTGAATCTTTGCAAAAAAAAATCCTATATAATAATAAGTGAATTATTTTCTTTGCTTTTAAAATTCCCAAACTAATTTTGTTAAATGGGGCATATTTTTGTGAGTGCAAAACATTTTTTGTTTCCTTCTAAACCCTCCCTCTATTTCTCTAAGTGTGTGCAACTTATGATGTTTTAAAAAGAGATAAAGACAGAGGTATGCGAGTGCGCGAGATAGAGCCTACCAGCCGCAGCCCCACCTGGTCCTTAAGCCCCCTGGTCCAACCTTCGCAAAAGGCCACCTGCTCCCATAGTGAATGCCGTTTTCTTCCTTAGAGACAAAGAGCGTGCGGGTGCCGTGAGCTTTAGAGACGCCGAGGCCGATGTCGTTCCCCCCTCCTATAAGTTCTCCCTCAACGTATGAGCCTCCTTAGGGTTTCCCTGTACCGTTTGCTTCCTCCGCTAGGTAAGTCCGTCCCCAAATCACTCGACCCAAGTGTAACGACTAAGATGCGGTCCTTTCCGATCTGGGGATTGAGGCCCCGTATTGGAAAGAAGCGCATCTAAGCGTTTCGCAAACATGGTAACATAGCACATACATAATATCAATAGAATGACAATAAGGGATTCAATTTCCATCTCATAAATATATCAGAGTACATCACGCGTACAATCAAGGTAGTTCCGCTACAGACTACAAAACATGGAAAATGAATATGGTACCCTACCTGCTGGCCCATGATCACGACCACGCCTCAATCTTCTGGATAGTTCACATACAGGCGGTCGCTCTCCTCGTCATACCGCCACGCCAGCTGCGCGCCATTGGGATCACCTGTATCGGGGGTACCTAAACCTGTTGGTGTTGTGAAGGAATCTGTGAGCCACGGGGACTCAGCAATCTATGACCTCGGCGCCAGAACTTGTCAAGTTATTAGGTTGGTAAGGTGGAGTACTTAGGCTGCAACTCCTAAGCTTTATATGGTGGCTATCTTACGTAGAACATATATGAAGGTGGTCTATGCTAGCGGTCGATGATAGATGATCACTAAGTGATCCTGAACACCTACATACGTCAATCATAACCCCACCATGTTCCCGATCGAAGAGAGATCTTTGAAGGGGACAACCACGGTTAAGAACATAGTTGGCAATTTTATTAGCTTATGTTTAAGTTATCTATTACCGGATGTTAACAAAGTATTCCAAGTTAGGAGCGATCAATATGGAATCAAACACCGGTAACTATGGCGGCAATAACGGAACAAAACAACCGGCAAAAGGCTAGGCCTTCCGTTATTTACCAGGTATATAGGTGCATTAATTAAATAACAGAATTAAGATAATGATATCAAGCTCATGTTATCACATGAGGCAAAGCACCTGCATCTAGCAACACTAACATTAGTAGCTGAGCAAAGCCTACTTAGCCATTCAAGTTTTGCTAGGAAGGGATAAGTGTTTGGGTTTCATGGCGTATCAGGAGGCAATTTATTTCAGTGGTAGGAAGCGAGCATAAGATGGAACAAACGTAATGTAGCATAACAAGTCTAGAGATGGCATCAAGGTCATGTCATCTTGCCTGTGATATCCTCAGCTTGGAACTGTTCTTGATCGTCCTGCACGTACTCTCCCGAATCCACGTACTCGTTTTTGATCCCGGTGCTACCCAACATAAGAATAATATCCAATGAACAACAGCACCTCAAAATGCAACAAGCACATGATGCATGAGATGAATATGAGCATGCATCACTATTTCTATCACTAGCACAAGCATGAGAAGTAAATACATGTCCCTAGAAAGAACTGCATCCTAAGCTATTTTTACATGCATGAGAATGACAATATCAGATGCATCTCGTGAAAACGATGCAAAAGCATATAAAGAACATTACAATCGGAGCTACGGATCAACGGGAATCAGCCAAACAAGATATAAAGCCCTACGTGTCAAATTCATCACACCACACTCAAATGGCTCAACTCTGCTATTTCCAGGTAGCCAAGATATAAAACAAACCAACGTGGATAATGTCAAGAAGTTGTGCTGCTCGGAACTGATGTTCCAAGGTAGGAGAGATCTGAAGGTTTGCAAGAAATCCCTGAGGTACTAACTGAAGGTTGAGCTTCCTGAAAGACTCACAAAGACCAGGCTGGAGAGGTTGCAGAATCGAACTGTTGCAGTATGCCTTCCTGCTCAATGCATTCGCCACGACATTAGCTTTGCCTGGCGTGTACTCAACACTCGGATTAAAATCCTGTTGCATTTCCACCCAACGTGTTTGCCGAAGATTCAAGTTAGGCTGAGTGAAGACGTACTTGAGACTCTTGTGATCGGTGAAAACTTCAACCTTACGTTCCAACAAGAGGTGTCTCCAAGTGATCACAGCGTTTACCACAGCTGCTAGCTCAAGATCAAGCACAAGATAGTTCTTCTCCGTTGGCTTCAGCTGCCTGGAGGTATAAGCAACCACTTTCTTGTCTTGCATCAGGACTACACCAAGACCCTTGAGAGAAGCGCCGTAGAAGACCTGGTAAAGCTTGGAATGATCCGGAGGAACCAAGACTGGAGTGGAGGTAAGCTTCTCTTTGAGTGTGTCGAAGGCCAAATGACACTCTGGAGACCAAGCATACTTAACACCCTTCTGAAGAAGACTTGAGAGCGGCTTGGTGATCTTGGAGAAGTTCTCAACGAACCTTCTGCAATAGCCAGCAAGCCCGATAAAGCTTCGAAGCTACTTCACATTCTGCGGAGGCTCCCATTCAACAATGGCCTGAACTTTGGACAGATCAACTTTGATGCCCTCGGCAGAGATAATGTGGCCAAGATAGACGACTTCTTTTAGCCAGAACTCACACTTTGAAAACTTGGCATACAACTTGTACTCTCTTAGCTTATCGACCACCAATCTGAGATGTTCTTCATGTTCTTCCTGAGTTTCAGAAAAGACCAGCATGTCGTCGAGATAGAGCAAGACAAAGTCATTCTTGAACGGAGAGAAAATGTAGTTCATCAATCGACAGAATGTCGGAGGAGCATTAGCCAGACCAAAAGACATGACCGTATACTCATACGAGCCAAAACTAGTCCTGAAGGCAGTCTTCGGAATATCTTCCTCGCGAATGCGAATTTGATGATAGCCCATCCTGAGATCAAGCTTGGAGAAGACCTTAGCACCTTTCAATTGTTCGAACAACTCAGTTATGTTCGGAAGTGGATATTTGTTCCTAATTGTCTTCTTGTCCAATGGACGGTAATCGACACACAGCCGGTCCGTGCCATCCTTCTTCTTGACAAACAGAACTCCACATCCCCACGGAGATGAGCTCGGTTTGATCAAACCCAAACGCTCCTGCTCATCGAGTTGCCTCTTAAGTTCCCTCAACTCTTCTAGACCCAATTTGTACGGCCGTTTGCACACGGACTCGGTGCCTGGCTCAAGCTCAATGACAAACTCAACTTCACAGTGCGGAGGCATGCCTGGCAGCTCTTCAAGAAACACATCTTCATATTCGCAGACCACTGGGACTTGCGAAATAGGATTAATCTCACCCTTTTCATTCAAAGAGAACAGACAGATTGTATCATCGCGCGCCGCGAATATAATCACGTCCTCCGAAGAGTGGGTAAGCTTCACTTCTTTAGCTTCACAATCAATTGATGCCTTGTTCATGGCCAGCCACTCCATACCAAGGATCAAGTTGATGTCGGAATTGCCCAAGACAATAGGAGACGCCAGAAAAGCGTAAGCACCCATCTTGACAAAAATATCAAGAACGAACAAACTAGAACTAAAATGCTTTGCAGGAGAAATGACTGCCAATGGCTTGGACAACTGCTCCTGACGCAGATTATGCTTGGATGCAAATGGATATGACACGAAGCAATGCGAAGCACTAGAATCAAATAGCACTTTAGCAGGAATGTCCTTAACGAGGAGGTTACCCATGATCACATCTGACGAGTTTTCTGCCTCAGCTGCATTCACCATGTTGACACGAGCTGATCTGGGGTTGAACTTGACAAGAGCATTCCTTGGAGGTTTTCCTGGAGGAGGAGGCGGCAGTCGGAGCTGAGAAGTACACTTGTTTGCATAATGTCCCTTCTGACCATACTTGTGACAAGTAACCTCTGCTGGCTGCCGGTACTGAGACTGAGGAGGCCCTTGCTTCTGATGCTGGAATCTCTGCTGGAAGACAGGGTTGGTTGGGTGGGAAGAACCATGACCACGAGAGTGCTTGAGCTGCTGCGAGTGCCGGGGAGGAGGAGGAGACACCCAAAACTTTTGTTGCTTCTGAACCACCTGAGTAGAGGAAGAGCTGGAATCTCTGAAGCGCTTCTTAGAATTCTCCACCCTGAGCAAGGCTGCCTCTGCCCTGAGAGCTAAGTTGTAGAACTTGTCGAACTCCTCAGGATCGTGCAAAGCAAGAGCTAACTGCAAATCTTCTTTCAAGCCACCTCTAAAATGATAAATCTTGCTCTTCCGATCAGGGATATCCTGCAGCGTGTATCGGGATAGCTCGTGGAACTCAACATTGTACTTGTACACGGAATTGCCACCCTGCTTCAAATGCCTGAACTTCTCACGCATCTCCTCCACAAAGCTGGAAGGAATGTAGTGGGACCTGAAGTCACGGCAGAACTCATCCCAAGTGATCAGTCTAGCGCCTGTGCAGTCCTTCAGCTGTTGCCACCAGATAGAAGCCTGCCCCTTCAACTAGAATGTTGCAAATTTGATGAAATCCTCAGGACGAACATTGCTACACTCGAAATGCTTGTTCATATCATGGATCCAATCCTCTGCATCAAATGGCTGGTCATAGGAAGTGAAAGTCTTTGGCTGATTCGACAGGAACTGACTCAGACTAGCAAACTGATTGCCACCATGCTGGAAATTGCCTTGCTGCTGATTAGCTCTCTCTTGCAACAACTGTAGCAGCATCTGGGTGTTTGCATTAGTAGCATCCATCACCGCTTGCCAAGCCTCAGCAGGAGGAGGCGGCGGCAGAGGAGGATTCTCCGGAGGAGGAGGTGGTGGTGGCACATCCTCACGCCCTGGGTTCTGACGAGTTGGTGGAGCCATCCTGAAGACGGACAACACATTAGCCCACAGAATAAATTGAAGATATAGCTGAACTAAAAAGACAGGAATATCTGAACAGGAATATAGCAATTGCATTCGAACAAAATAGTAAGAATGCATCCTCAAAGTGACGGTCGACAAAATTCTGATTAAGACCACTGCAAACAAGTATGAGCTAGAACTTCTCGGAACAACCATATGATCGAGATTTCATCCGATATCTTCGTGGATTAGATCGCACGGGCTCGAATTTACAGTATCCGTCCTGTGCAAGGTAGTGCACATGACATACGAAGTATCCCCGAGTCATAGCGAGCTACAAGGACTCTTTAAAACACAACGAGAACCGTTTGTGAGACGACCGTCAACAAGCGCACCCACTGAACATCGAATCCCAACCTCCATCATGCATCTGTAGGAAGATAGTCCTATAAGATACTACTTGATATCCCACCTATGAATTCCCGAAATAACTTGTCATGCAATCTGGTACACGCATACAAGGAGTAATATCACACAACTCCTATACTAACCCGTCACCTGTATCACATCCGTCAACACACAACCGGCATCTCAGACCTTCATCTACAACAGACCCTCATGATCACAACGATACCAAGTATGGCAGTACTCCCGAACAATCTGCACCAGTACTGGGGACATCGGGGTTATCTCTCCACTACCATTATTGAAGCAATTACGAACATCCTTCGTTCTTAGATACTCAGAAATCTGAATGATGGCGACGTGCGCAAGAATCCCCTGGAGCTCAACTCCCTGGAATAAATCAAGGCAGACAGGAGGCATCAAGACAGAACTCCATCACATCGAAATCATATAGATTTCACAAATACCCGCGTGATCCTAAAAAAAGTTTGAGCGAGAAAAGGAGTAGAATTAAAGATTTCCTAAGTCGGGAACCTCACGAGAGCATGGAAGAGGAGAAAAAAGGATCCTACTCTCCGATATAACTAAGACTCAAAACATTTACTAGACTCGACTCGGGCAAGTACGATCACACAAAGGTCCTATGGTCGTAAGGCTCTGATTACCAACTTGTAACGACTAAGATGCGGTCCTTTCCGATCTGGGGATCGAGGCCCCGAATTGGAAAGAAGCGCATCTAAGCGTTTCGCAAACATGGTAACATAGCACATACATAATATCAACAGAATGAAAATAAGGGATTCAATTGCCATCTCATAAATATATCAGAGTACATCATGCATATAATCAAGGTAGTTCTGCTACGGACTACATAACATGGAAAATGACTATGCTACCCTGCCTACTGGCCCACGATCACGACCACGCCTCAATCTTCTGGATAGTTCACGTACAGGCGGTCGCTCTCCTCGTCGTACTGCCACGCCAGGTGCGTGCCGTCAGGATCACCTATCTCGGGGGGTACCTGAACCTGTTGGTGTTGTGAAGGAATCTGTGAGCCACGGGGACTCAGCAATATATGACCTCGGTGCCAGAACTAGTCAAGTTATTAGGTTGGTAAGGTGGAGTATTTAGGCTGCAGCATCCTAAGCTTTATATGGTGGATATCTTATGTAGAACATATATGAAGGTGGTCTATGCTAGCGGTCGATGATAGATGATCACTAAGTGATCCTGAACACCTACCTACGTCAATCATAACACCATCGTGTTCCCGGTCGAAGAGAGATCTTCGAAGGGACAGTCACGGTTACGCACACAGTTGGCAATTTTATTCGCTTATGTTTAATTTATCTATTACCGGATGTTAACAAAGTATTCCAAGTTGCCACATAACCGCGGGCACGGCTTTCCGAAAGATTAAACCCTGCAGGGGTGCTCCAACTAGTCCATCACAAACGTACACGGGCCGCAAAGTAATCCTCTATCCCGAATCTCGTGATCTCGTCGGATTCCTTAGAGGAAAACCTCAACTTTGGGGAGAACCAAAGCTTCACGGGGATTCCTATACACAAGATATATCGCTAAGGTAAGACAACTCTAGAAGGACCTCCCGTCGTGTCGACGATCCCGATAAGAGCCGCGTACCTCAGTCTCGCGACACGACGGATGGAAAAGCCTAGAGGAGCCAAACCTCAAGTCTGTCCATTCTGGACCAACACTCATGAGGAGCACTGGCCCGGGTTGTTGATTAAAGATCCTCGGGGTTATCATTCCATATGCATATTATTATTAAGTGATTAGCAAATTAACACCAATGTTGGGTCCTGCCGGACAAGTCTTAACAACCCCGAACGTGTTAGGAGCGATCAATATGGAATCAAACACCGGTAGCCGGTAACTATGGCGGCAATAACGGAACAAAACACTCAGCAAAATGCTAGGCCTTCTGTTATTTACCAGGTATATAGGTGCATTAATTAAATAACATAATTAAGATAATGATATCAAGCTCATGTTATCACATGAGGCAAAGCACCTGCATCTAGAACACTAACATTAGTAGCTGAGCAAAGCCTACTTAGCCATTCAAGTTTTGCTAGGAAGGGATAAGTGTTTGGGTTTCATGGCATATAAGGAGGCAATTTATTTCAGTGGTAGGAATCAAGCATAAGATGGAACAAACGTAATGTAGCATAACAAGTCTAGAGATGGAATCAAGGTCATGTCATCTTTCCTGTGATATCCTCACCTTGGAACTGTTCTTGATCGTCCTCCACGTACTCTCCCGAATCCACGTACTCGTTCTCCGATCCCGGTGCTACCCAACATAAGAATAACATCCAATGAACAACAGCACCTCAAGATGCAACAAGCACATGATGCATGAGATGAATATGAGCATGCATCACTATTTCTATCACTAGCACAAGCATGAGAAGTAAATACATGTTCCTGGAAAGAACTATATACTAATCTATTTTTACATGCATGAGAATGCCATTATCATATGCATCTCGTGAAAACGATGCAAAAGCATATAAAGAACATTACAATCGGAGCTACGGATCAACGGGAATCAACAAAACAAGATATAAAGCCCTACGTGTCAAATTCTTCACACCACACTCAAATGGCTCAACTCTGGTGTTTCTAGGTAGCCAAGACATAAAACAAACCAACATGGATGGGGTGAAGCAAGGAAGAAGACCACATCATTAACTAAGCACACACAAACATAAAAATACCAAAACTACACAATCTGCCATAAACTGCATTATAGCACTTTGTGAGCTACATGCAAAGCACCTACAGCCACCTAAACATGTCAAATAAGATATGTGGCTGTAGCTATCCAAGATTACTTCAAGCACAAGCAAGAATCACACATAAAGGAGTGAAAGACACAAAGTTACACAACTGCAAACTTGCCCAAAAATATCAGATTTAAGGGACTTAGTGAAAATTCCAGATTCTCACTATCTCTCTATGCTCTGAAGCATTTTGACAGCAGCCAAAACAATATCTACAGGACTCCAAATGGAATGAAAATGTACAGGGAGCTAGACAAACATATCAGCTTCAACTTTCCAGTTGAAAGCTAAGGCTAGATCACAACACATTGACCTGCACAACCTCATCAACGGGAGAAGAAAATATAAACAAATTCTCAGACTCTGGAATTTCAGCCACATGCCTACTTTGAATGGGCACAACTTGCACATATGGATTGCTAAACATGAAATGAAACCCCAAAAAATATAAAATACTTATGCACTTGCTTGGAACAAGAGAGCACAAACTAGAGAAGAAAAACTACATAGAATCCCATATAGTGAATAGTGCATCATCACATGTGCAAAATCACTAGAACAACTCCCAAACAAGCTCTTTCTTAAACCAGTACATCAATGGGGGTACATGAGGGGTAGAACTCATGCCTATGTGCCTTGGCACACCTCCACATCACCACATGAGACAAGCACAACATAGAGGTAACACCTATGCTAACCAAGAGAGTATGCACACCCTCAGATATGGGCATGTGATGGTGCACCGTCACACATGCACCACAAGCACCAGTTGAATGAGTGCCATCACACACACACCATCTACACAAGATCACTAGTTCATACACACTCACACACAAGATATGTGGTGAGGGGGAACCCTCCCACACACACACTACACCCTTGAGATCACAAGCACAAACCACATCACTTCACTATATCTCATGAGAAGTAACTACACAATCTCATCACACGTGTATGTGTGATACATCACACACACATCACCACATGCCTACTTATAATCTTCACATGAAGCAAACAAGGACACAACAAAAGGAAAATGAAACCTAGCCTAACATAATCTGAATCACATGCACCTGCAATCACTGTTGCTAGCAGCAAAAAATTACACAACAAAGAAAAAAATACAGAGAAAATATAAGAGACTTGGGGGGGGGGGGTCGAACCCAAGCCCCTCTCTGCAACTGCACTATTGTTGTTGCCACCCTGCTTCTGTCTTGGCTTTGACAGAGAAGGTGCAGCTAGCAAGAATACCTCAACTCTGCTATCTACTGTCGAACAGGAAAGGAACAACAGGGAAAAAGGGGGTGCACCACATGGGACTCGAACCCTGCACCTGCTGGTTACAATCACAGAGACACACCACTGCACTATGAATCGACTACTCACAGAGGAGGGTAGGTATCTCTGAAGAGCAACCCCTCTGCTACGAAACACCATGCCGGCGACCGAACCAGAGGAGGACGGCGGCGACTACCACGGCTACCACCGATCACTCCACGCTACGGGGGCGAAGTAGGATCCACACGGGATCCATTCCCGCCTCGAAAACACCCTACTGCTGCATCTAGCAACAGGCACAAGCTACTCCTACTGTTGCGCTGCACTCTGCTACTGCAACCGAACAGAGCACCATCGATGAGGGGCTCGAGCCTACCACGCTAGAGAGGAGAGGACGACGGCGTAGAAGGAAGAAGAAGCGTCGTCGATCTGCTGCAGGAAGAAGTTGCCGGAGTCGGGGAAGAAGGCATTCATAGTGGACGTCGAGGAGGAAGCCCCTCCTTCGGCTCCGCAGAAAAATTAAACCCCTCATGGGTCCTCTTGCTTGCACAGCTACGGGAAGGAGAGGAGATCGACGCTACGCCGGCGTCGAGCTCGACCCCAAGCTTCTCATGGCAATGGGGACGTCGAGGAGGTCTCTGGAGGCGCTGGAGGGAGAAGAGGAGGGGAGGATGAACCCTAGCTGCAGGGGGAGAAGAGGTGCGGCTTAAATCACCCTCGGGGGAAGCGCTGGAGCCGCAAGATCGAGGAAGGTGAGATCGGGAGGCTGAGGCTGGTTCGTACAGGGTGACGTCGATGCGGGGAAGAAGAGGGATGAAGTATGGGCTGCTGTGCTGCAAAGAGATTATGGGCCAGGGAGTGAATGGGCCACGCTAGCACCAGGGAGAGAGGAGGGAAGCCTGGGCCCTTCTAATTTGAAAAACAAAATCAGAGCAAATCATATTCCCAGGAAAAACTAAGGACCTAAAAATAGACACAAAATATCCCTAGGCATAAGGGAATTATGCCCCAAATAAATAAAATACCAAAATGACTATTTGGGCAACCAAAATAATTACCAATCAGATTTAATTAAATCTGAATTAACGGTAAACCACAAACAAAAGAAGTTTTAAAAACCCCTCTCCTACATGCCCACACTCCAACTAAAATGCACTAAAAGTGTAACATTTTTAAAACATCATTCAAACAAGTTTCAAAATGCCTGCCAAAATAAAAGGAGAAGGAGGAATGGTTTTTTTTGGAAACAACATGGTTCAAAACAATAGGATGACCACACTCTACATACCCATCACTTCACAACCATCACATTGCTCACACATACAAGGATCAACACAACAAGAATGAGACAAGCATGGAAGGAGAAGGCAAGGCAAAACAAGGCATGGATACCCACATGGAATAACACATGGTATGCCAATCCACATCACATCAAGCAACACATGAAATCACAAGTCTCTATCCACGACATGGAATGATATGGAATGCAAGCATGCAAAGGAAGAAATACAAGGTGACATCACATGAAATCATACATGCATAGATAGCTCTCATGTCATAGACAAAGTGGACCCACATAGGAAGGTTCCAAATAGGCAAGGTTACAACTTGGGGGCATTACACCAAGCGAACCCGAGCGAGTTAGAGAACAAGACGTCATTGCCGATGCGCCCTCTGGCAAGCTCCTCGGAGACACGCGTGTATAGATGCTCTGCCAAGGACGTCTTCTTCCTCGACGTCCACTACTTCTCTACAAGACTCCAAGAGGCCATCGCTATGTGGCATTCTTCCTCCTCGGCCAACACTCATTGTCGGCCAAATTTTCCATCATTCTTCCCCCTCGAACCCGATCAACGATGCCAAGCGCCCCAACGTGAGCCTTCCCGCGTCCCCGCTAGATTTCTTGTTGTAGTGTTGTCCTCTTCAAGCTAGATCTCGCCGCCGGCGAGTGCTCCGACCTTTTGTGCATGCTTGAGTAGGAGCTCATGCTCGTCGTCATGCGTAGGGCCTGTTCCCGTAGTAAAGTAGACGTTTGCATCATCGTATCTCATCGTAGTAGCGCATAGTTGCCACTTCTGTTCCTCGTTGTCGGTTACAATTCCGTGTGTGTCCGATAGTGTTTGTCGTATGCGTCTGTGCGGGATCACATTGTGAGTCTAGTGGTACCTGTCGGGGATATACCCCGGAGTGTAACCCGGCTTGGAGTATGACCCGCCAAAGGAGTTGGCGACTCACCGGCGACTCAGCAGTGACCTGGCGGGCGACTCATACTTGTTCCCACAGGTGACTTAGATAAATGACAAAGGCCCAAGGCCCGGCGTACACCCTAGCATAAGGCGGCTCATAGAGAGGCCAGGAGGGCCGGCTACAAGAGAAGGCCCAAGAAGAGGAGAGACTCCCTCACAAAGGAAACAAGGCCCGGATTAGGATTCAAGAGAGACTAGTCCTATTCCTACTTCTAGTAGGACTCTACATGTAAACCTACCCCTTACACCTATATAAGGAGGGGTAAGGCGCCCCAAGAGGAACAAGATTCACAACTTAGGTCTAGACAAGACAAATCATGAGATAGACAGATTAGACACCCACGAGATTAGAGGTGGCGAGTCTGCACCCTTGTAATCGAGATCATCATCTTCATCAATGAAACACAAGAAGGACGTAGGCTTTTACCTCAATCTGAGGGGCCGAACCAGGGTAAACTCGCGTCTCTCGATTCCGACCAACCCCTCTCAAGCCGCCACATAGTTGTGATGGCCTCACACCTAAGTTCTCTCACGAGAACATCTGCCGTGTGAAAACCACGAGCTCATTGCTATCATGGTTTATGTGACGTGGGTGCTAGTGTTAGTGCAATACCTCAATCCTTATATGATGAAATTAAAGACGAGGTTGCACCTGTTGAGATAGAGCCTATTGATGTCACTATTCGCTTGCCAATAGAGATACTATCTGCCCTATAGGAATTGTTAGGGATGTTGAAGTCTTGTGTGGTAAAACGAAGTATCCTACTGATTTCCTCGTTCTTGCTACTACACAAGATAGCTTTTGTCCCATCATATTTGGCAGAACCTTCCTCAATACTGTCAATGCTCATATTGATTGTGAGAAGCAAACTCTCACTATTGGCTTTGAAGGTGTGTCACATGAGTTCAATTTCTCCAAGTTTGGTTGACAACCTCATGAAAAAGAGTTGCCTAGTAGGGATGAAACTATTGCCTTAGCTTTTATTGCCGTACCTCCTACTGATCCCTTAGAGCAATACTTGCTTGAGCATGAAAATGATACGCATATGGATGAAAGGGATGAGATAGATAGAGTTGTCGTAGAATAATATCCTATCCTTAAGAATAATCTGCCTGATGAACTGCTTGGGGATCCACCCCCACCAAAGGCTGATCCTGTGTTCGAGCTTAAACAGTTGCCAGATACTCTTAAGTATGCTTATCTGGATGAAAAATAGATATATCCTATTGTTATTAGTGCTAGCCTCTCAGAGCATGAAGGAAAGAAATTACTAAAAACTCTGAGGAAGAACCGTGCTGCTATTGGATATACTGTTGATGATCTTAAGGGCATTAGTCCCACTCTATGCCAACACAAGATTAAAACTGATCCCGATTTCAAACCAGTTGTTGATCATCAAAAGAGATTGAATCCTAAGATGAAAGAAATAGTAAGAAAAGAAATACTAAAGCTCCTAGAAGCGGGTATTATCTATCATGTTGCTCATAGCGATTGGGTGAGTCCGGTGCATTGCGTCCCTAAGAAGGGAGGAATTACCGTTGTCCCTAATGATAAGGATGAATTGATCCCACAGAGAATTATTATTGGCTATAGGATGGTGATCGATTTTAGGAAATTGAATAAACCCACTAGGAAAGATCATTACCCTCTGCCTTTTATCGACCAAATGCTTGAAAGGTTGTCTAAACACACACACTTTTTCTTTCTAGACGGTTATTCTGGTTTCTCCCAAATACCAGTTGTAGAATTTGATCAGGAGAAAACCACTTTCACCTGCCCTTTTGGTACATTTGCTTATAGACGTATGCCTTTTGGCTTATGTAATGCACCTGCCACCTTTCAAAGATGTATGATGGCTATATTCTATGACTTTTGTGAAAATATTGTCAAGGTTTTCATGGATGACTTTTCCGTTTACGGGTCTTCTTTTGATGATTGCCTCAGCAAACCTTGATCGAGTCTTACAGAGATGTAAGGACACCAATTTTGTCTTGAATTGGGAGAAGTGCCACTTTATGGTTAATGAAGGCATCGTCTTAGGACATAAAATTTCTGAAAGAGGTATTGAAGTCGATAAGGCTAAGGTTGATGCAATCAAGAAAATGCCATACCCCACAGATACCAAAGGTATAAGAAGTTTCCTTGGTCATGTTGGTTTCTATAGAAGGTTCATTAAAGACTTCTCTAAGATTTCTAGGCCTCTTACCAATCTCTTGCAAAAGGATATTCCTTTTGTTTTTGACGATGATTGTGAGGAGCCTTCGAAATACTTATGAGGGCTTTGATAACTGCACCTATTGTTCAACCACCTGATTGGAACTTACCTTTTGAAATCATGTGTGATGCTAGTGATTATGTTGTTGGTGCTGTTCTAGGGCAAAGAGTTGATAATAAGTTGAATGTTATACACTACGCTAGTAAAACACTAGACAGTACCCAGAGAAACTATGCTACTACGAAAAAGGAATTCTAAGCAGCCGCGTTTGCATGTGAAAAGTTCAGGTCTTACATAGTTGATTCCAAAGTCACTATTCACATTGATCACGCTGCTATTAAGTACCTCATGGAGAAGAAGGACGCTAAACCTAGACTTATCAGATGGGTTCTCTTGCTTCAAGAATTTGATTTGCACGTTGTTGACAGAAAGGGTGCTGACAACACAGTAGCAGATAACTTGTCTAGGTTGGAGAACGTCCTTGATGACCCACAACCTATTGATGATAGCTTTCCGGTGAGCAATTGAATGCCATCAATGCTTCACGTAGTGCATCGTGGTATGCTGATTATGCAAACTATATCGTTGGCAAATATATACCACCTAGTTTCACGTACCAGCAAAAGAAGAAATTCTTCTTTGACCAGAGACACTACTTTTGGGATGATCCTCACCTTTATAAGGAAGGAGTAGATGGTGTTATTAGACGATGTATACCTGAACATGAACAGGGAGAGATCCTACAGAAGTGTCACTCCGAGGCCTACGGAGGACACCATGCGGGAGCTAGAACTGCACACAAGGTATTGCAATCAGGTTTCTATTGGCCCACTCTCTTCAAGGATGCCCGTAAGTTTGTCTTGTCTTGTGACGAATTTCAAAGAATTAGCAAACATCAGGAAATGCCTATGAACTATTCACTTGTCATCGAACCATTTGATGTTGGGACTTTGATTATATGGGACCTTTTCCAAAATCCAATGGCTATACTCATATCCAAGTTGCTGTTGATTATGTCACTAAGTGGGTAGAAGCTATCCCCACTAGTAGTTCTGATCACAACACTTCTATCAGGATGCTTAAAGAAGTTATTTTCCCTAGATTTGGAGTCCCTAGATATCTAATGACCGACGGTGGTTCACACTTCATTCATGGTGCTTTCGGTAAAACGCTTCCTAAGTACGATGTCAACCATAGAATTGCGTCTCCCTACCACCCTCAGTCCAGTGGTCAAGTAGAGCTAAGCAATAGAGAGATTAAACTAACTCTGCAAAAGATTGTCAACAGGTCTAGAAAGAATTGGTCTAAGAAGCTCGATGATGCACTGTGGGCTTATAGAACTGCCTATAAGAATCCCATGGGCATGTCTTCGTACAAAATGGTGTACGGTAAAGCATGTCATTTACCTCTTGAGCTAGAGCATAAAGCTTATTGGGCAACCAAAGAGCTCAACTTTGATTTCAAACTTGCCGGTGAGAAGAGGTTATTTGACATTAGCTCGCTTGATGAATGGAGAACTCAGGCATATGAGAATGCCAAGTTATTCAAAGAAAAGGTTAAGAGGTGGCATTATAAGAGGATACAAAAGCGTGAGTTCAATATAGGTGATTATGTCTTGCTATATAACTCTCGTTTAAGAATCTTTGCAGGCAAGCTTCTCTCTAAATGGGAAGGTCCCTATGTTGTTGAGGAAGTATATCATTCCGGTGCTATCAAGATCAACGACACGGAAGGTAATTGTCCGAGAGTTGTAAATGGGCAGATAGTCAAGCATTATATCTCAGGTACTCCCATAAATGTTGAAAGCAATATTATCAATACCATAACTCCGGAAGAATACCTAAGGGATATTTATCAGCCTGTTTCAGACTCCGGAAACGAAGAGGTATGTGATTCGGTAAGAAAACAGAGTCCAAAACTTTTCCAGTAAGAAATTTTCTCCGTTTTGGAATTTTTCAAAAAATACAAAAATTGGAAGTAGTCCAGAAAGTGCGCGAGGAGGCGACAAGCCTGCCCGTTGCGGGCCCATCCCTTGGCCGTACCGGGACGGCTTGTTGCCACCTCCTGCGACTCCCGGACTCCGTTTTTGTGCAGGGTACTCCTTCTGGTCTGAAAAAATCATTATATATACTCGCATTTGGTCTGACCCCCGCATCACGCAGATTTCCTCTGTTTTTCATTTTGAGCCTGTTTCTGTTGCAGATATAGATCGTTATGACTTCCCCAAAAGCTCTGAAGGAGAAGATCTTCGAGAAGATCTCCAAGGTATAAATCAAAGATTAATGGCCCTCTTGGAGTCAAAGATTGCAACAACTGCACCACCATCACCACCAAAGGAAGACAACTGAGCATTGGTATGGGCAATCCCCTTGGCTTGTGCCAAGCTTGGGGGAGTTGCCCCGGTATAGTATCACCATCACATCTTTTGCCTTTACCTTTGTTTTAGTTTTCATTTTCATTTTCTCTTTCTCTAGTAGATTAAAAGTCTTAGTGTTTTAGTCTTGAGTTTTGCTTTGTGTCACCCCCGATGTATTCGAGCTCGTGAGCCATATAATAAAGAGTGTCTTAGTTGAAGGGCTTTGCCTCTTGCCATGATCAAAAGAGTGAGAATAGAACAAAAGCATGAAAGATAATGTAATGATCTTATGGGAAGTGATGGCTTCACATATAAAAAAGAATGAGGATTGAAACTTGTTAAGGGTACGCAAACGTAGACCTTGGTCATGGTTGCAATTAATAGGAAGTGATAAAGAAGGAGAGGTTCACGTATAAATATATGATCTGTGACACCATCTATGATTGTGAACACTCACTAAACTATTTCATGCCTAGAAGTAGATGTTGGACAAGACAACATAATGAATTGTGTTTGCTTGGTTCCGAACAATGTTATATGATTAGAGATCCCTTAGCATGTGACGATTGCTTCCACCTCACATTAGCCAAACCTCCCGCACTAAGTAGAGATACTACTTGTGCATCCATAAACCATCAACCTAGTTTTGCCATGTGAGTCCACCATACCTACCTATGGATTGAATAAGATCCCTCAAGTAAGTTTTCATCTATGCAAGCAATAAAAATTGCTCTCTAATATGTATGATCTATTAGTGTGTGGAAAATAAGCTTTGTACGAACTTGTGATGAGGAAGACATAAAAGCGACAGACTGCATAATAAAGGTCTTTATCACAGGAGGCAATATAAAGTGACGTTCCTCCGCACTAAGAGGACACGCATCCAAACCTCAAAAGCGCATGACAACCTCTGCTTCCCTCAGCGAAGGGCCTATCTTGTACCTTTAATTTTTGCCCTTGAAAGAGTCATGGTGATCTTCACCAATTCCTTATCTCGCCTTTATCTTGGCTAACGTCATATGCTTGGGAAACATCTATATTCATATGTCAAGTTGGAAGTAAGTATTCATGATCTATTATAATTGACATTGCCCTTGAGGTAAGCAGTTGTGAGGCAAAACTATAAGCCCCGATCTTTCTTTGTGTCTAGCTGAAACTTTGATCTCATGAGTACCACGTGAGTTGTAGCAATTGTAGAGAACGAAAGAATGATTGAGTATGTGGATTTGCTTTACAAGCTCTTATTTAACTCTTTCTGATGTTGTGATAAATTTCAATTGCTTCAATGACTAAAGGCTATCGGTTGTTATTTCTAGGTAAGGTTCTTGATCCATGCTTTACTTTGTGTAGGAATTATCACTTTAGCATGAGAGATTATAAGTTGGTATTGCTGTTCCGATCATGATCATGATGCATGCATGTTCGTATCTTGTTTTGTCGACACCTCTCTCCCTAAACATGTGGACATATTTATTAAGCTAGGCTTTCGCTTGAGGAAAAACGAGGTGTAAGCTTGGGGGAGTTGATACGTCCATTTTGCATCATCTTTTCATGTTGATATGTCTCGCTTCTTTGGCTATTATTTCACTTCACTATACAATTCTTATGCCTTTTCTCTCTTATTTTGCAAGGTTTACATGAAGAGGGAGAATGCCGGCAGCTGGAATTCTGGACTCAAAGTAGAGCAAAGTTGAGATACCTATTCTGCGCAACTCCAAACGCCGTAAAAATCAACTAGTATTTTTTCGGATTTATAAAAAATACTGGGCCGAAGAAGCGCCAGAGGGGCGCCAGCAGGTGGCCACAAGCCTGCACGGTGCGGCCACCCCCCTGGCCGCGCCAAGGGGTCTTGTGGGCAGCCTGCTGGCCCACTCACCCCCCTCTTCTACTATATGAAGGGTTTCGTCCAGAAAAAAAATCAAGGAGGAGCTTTTTCGTGGATTCGCCGCCGCCACGAGGTGGTACTTGAGCAGAACCAATCTAGAGCTTCGGCTGGATGATCCTGCCGGGGAAACTACCCTCCCGGAGGGGGAAATCATCACCATCGTCATCACCAATACTCCTCTCATCGGAGGGGACTCGTCACCATCAACATCTTTATTAGCACCATCTCATCTCCAAACCCTAGTTCATCACTTGTAGCCAATCTCCGTCTCGCGACTCCGATTGGTACTTGTAAGGTTGCTAGTAGTGTTTATTACTCTTTGTAGTTGATGCTAGTTGGATTACTTGGTGGAAGAGTTTATGTTCAGATCCTTGTTGCTACTCATTACCTCTCTGGTCATGAATATGATTATGCTTTGTGAGTAGTTACTTTTGTTCGTGAGGACATGGGATAAGTCATGCTAATAGTAGTCATGTGAATTTGGTATTCTTCGGTAATTTGATGTGTTGTATGTTGTTTTTCCTCTAGTGGTGTTATGTGAACATCGACTACATAATACTGCACCATTATTTGGGCCTAGAAGAAGGTATTAGGAAGTATTAAGTAGATGATGGGTTGCTAGAGTGACAACAGCTTAAACCCTAGTTTATGCGTTGCTTCGTAAGGGACTGATTTGGATCCACTAGTTTAATGCTATGGTTAGACTTTGTCTTAATTCTTATTTCGTAGTGGCGGATGCTTGAGAGAGGGGTTAATCATAAGTGGGCTGCTTGTCCAAGTAAGGGCAGTACCCAAGCGCCGGTCCACCCACATATCAAACTATTGAAGTAACGGACGCGAATCATATGAACATGATGAAAACTAGCATGACAGAAATATCCATGTGTCCTCGAGAGCGTTTTTCCTCCTATAAGACTTTGTCCCGGCTTGCCCCTTGCTACAAAAGGGATTGGGCCACTTTGCTGCATCGTTGCTACTTTTGTTACTTGTTTCTTGCTACGAATCATCTCAGCACACAATCACTTGTTATCGACAATTTCAGTGCCTGCAGATTTTATCTTGCTGAAAACCACTTGTCAGATCCTTCTGCTCCTCATTGGGTTCGACACACATACTTATCGAAAGGACTACGATTGATCCCCTATACTTGTGGGTCATCAGCCATGTGTTACTAACTAAAAAAATTGTACGGGTGGATTATGTTATGTTACGCGGAGACATAAGAAACATCTTCTAGAAAAAATAGTTCCTCGATGGATTTCTTTTCTGGGTTGGTACATAGTTTGTAGTCGGTATGGTTGTTTCTCCGTGCAACACGGCCATGAGTTTATGATGCGAAATTGCTGAGTAGATGGGCATCATCCTAACCAATCAACTTGTATCTCAAGAATCGCTAACTTTTGGCTTTACCTGTCTCAGGTAGTATCCGAGTGAACCGGTCGTAACAACCACCGTGGTGCTCCCTTTACCCTCTAGCCGTATATATCAGGAAATGTAGAGAGTAAGCACAGGAGCGAGGCAACCTAGCATTCCTAAAATCTTAAGTCCAATTGATGCATGAAATGGTAAGAGTCGATGCTTTAAGTCAAGATGTATACATAAACAAGTAGGTATGGCAAATATATTGAACTGCTTCTTGAGGAAGCCCCCACGTACTACTTGATCATTCCGTTTAACATGGATAATTTGATAAATGCTCAAGGACGTCCGATTAAGCCGAACATGCCCCGGGAACAATTAATGATCCCTACAGAGGGAAGATAAAAAATATGGACGAAACTGGAAAAAGGAAGTGACGAAAAAGGGATGATGACACTCGTCTAACCGTAAAACCACCGAAGGTGAGCTGCATTCCACGGGTTCGGCTCGAGGCGGTTGTCTTCGGAGTTGCGTGAGCGATAAGCTCCTCCTGTTAAGATTTCATCAATTATAAAAGGGCCCTCACATTTTGGGTGAATTTTATGCTTCTGCTTCCCTTTGGGTTAGTACACAAATACGTAATGGACAATGCTTACCATACTATGGGATCACTTGATCCCTCTCGGTACATCTTGTACGCTTTGTGTGTTGATCATCTTGATTTCTCATGGGTTGTATGAGATCTTCCCTTTGACGCAAGCCCATGGAAACACACCTAACCCCCACATAGAACTCCCATGAAGACCATGGGTTAGTACACAAATACGTAATGGACAATGCTTACCATACCATGGGATCACTTGATCCCTCTCGGTACATCTTGTACGCTTTGTGTGTTCATCATCTTGATTTACTCTTTGTCTGAGATCTTGATCAACCATGTGTCTCTATGACCATTGTTTGGATAATACCTTGAATACCATCTTGGTCATCATATAAACTCCTTGAACCCAACAGATGGACTTCAAGAAGTGCCTATGGACAAATCCTATAAATGTAACTTAAGGCAACCATTAGTCCATAGGAATTGTCATCAATTACCAAAACCACATATGGAGATATATGCTCTAACAATCTCCCCCATTTTGGTAATTGATGACAACTACTTCAAGAGAGTTTATATAAGGAAATAAGCATAACCAACCGCACACATACAACACAATAATGCATGCGTGCAAGATGTAAATGCTTACGCAATAAAAGCAAACTCCTCTAAACATATCCAAAGTAAACTCTCTAAACTTCTCCCCCATTGGCATCGATTGCCAAAATGGACGAAAAGTTTAGAAAGCCAATATATTTGGTGGTCCTCCAAAAAGTGTGTACTTCTCAGCATATGAGTGCAAAGAAATACACAAATACAATGATAAGTAGTTGGAGGAGAACAAACTATATTGAGGACCCAAAGATTGCAAATAAAAGGATCGTATGCCACAAGGACATACCAAAATAGAGGCAAGCAATCAAAAGATACCGGATGGAACAAACAATCATATGGTCCTTCGAACCACATGAATAAAAGATATTATGATAAAAGCAACGGAGTGTTTTATCAAAACTAGAGAAGCTCCCCATGATTTGTGCACTAATAAGAGATTTTTGTATATGATACAAGTGCAAAAAATAGGATCGTTGCTCCCCCAAAATTAATAAAAACACACAACGGGTGCAAGAAGAAAGATGAGACAATAAGCAAATCTCTTGCACAAAACAAGTGGTTGAGCAACATGTAAAAGAAGCAACTTAAGATTAGGCTCAACCAAAATAATGTGTCTGAGTCATGGCAAGGCACTTGAGAAGACTAAGATAAGGATGAACATTACTCATCAACATAGTCTTGATGAAATGAGACACAAAGTGCAAGACATATCATTCCCAGACACACATACAAGAAAATGGGTTCACAAGCTTACTAATAAACAAAATAAGAACTAACGCTTGTGGCAACCCATGGTGAAGATAGGAAATAATAACCTTGTCAAGAGAGGAGGGATACCAATCGAAATGGCAAAACCCTCATCAAGACACGCATGAGGAAAAATAATATTTACGGCCAAAAAGTGCATCAAGATGTAGGAAAATAAGATACGCACTCAAGACAAATCCTTTCACGAAGCCACCAAAACTGAAAAAGGAAATGAAACGGTGGACGTAAAAGAAAAGAGGATATCAATTAGAGATGTAACTTCTCTCATGTGTAAAAGATTCTAAGTAGAAGACAATCATGATGATATATATCCACAAAGAAGACTGTACACACGAAATGGTTACAAGAAGGAACAAACTAGATATCCAAAAGGAAGTCATAAATATATCAATAAGATCTTTTGCTTGGAAGCATAGCACATGGCCTAATATTTTCTTGTTGTACAATATGAACTTCCAACATACGAACATCAAAGACATCCCAACTAGTAATAAGACATCATCGTTAGGATGCTTTGAGAAAGGAAACAAGTACTACAAGAACGAATCAAGAGATTCATGCCATGATGCACCCTGTAAAGAAAAGACAGGGGCCTTTGCAAGAAAAGAATGCATGAAGTAGATACTTGTTACCGAGACAACATTGGATTGATGTAGTAGATAGTTGTTCTTTGATCATCCTAACTTGGCGCCAATAATAACATGGTCTCAACACCTTCCTTATAGGTGAGCCGAGCATCCAATGCATCTCCAATTGTTCCTGGAACAACAAAACAAACAAAATGGTGCCCAAACTCATTGGGACCAAAGAGTTAGAAAACCAACAATACATAGGACAAACTCCACATACATATGTGCATATAGATATGAATTTGAATTTCATGCACACGTTAGCCATTTTATGACAAGGTGAAGTTTCCCCTATATATTGGGTCAAAGAAACAAAGCATGCCAAAGGAAATACATATAGTAAATATGCATGCTCAAGGCTTTCAAGAATCCAATCAACATATAGTTGATAAGATACCAAAAGACAAGGCATCAAGTGATAATAAGATAGCAAATGAAAAACTATCACTTGAGGGATATCAATTAAAATATTCAACAAGGCATGAGATATCCATTGACACATGCCAAATAAAAAGGAAACAAGATACCAATTGAAGGAAAACAAACACGAGGTATCTAGTTTCCAAAAGAGAGCTAGGTTCAAACAAACCAAACCCTCGACAAATTTTCATGATGGCACAAAGCATCATAAAGAGCAAGACTTGCCTTCCATCAACATACACTTGATGGGGATCAAAAGATTTTCTGATGGGCGAATAAAGAGAGTGTTCTAAAGAAAATAGGATAGCTCCCCCAAGGGTTGTGCATTATATAGAATTTGCATTTAAATACAAAATGCACAAGATGGGAACATCACTTTCTTTATATCTATAAGAACACTAGACAAGTTAAAATAGATCCACAAGAGGCAAGGAGGACAAACGAAACACAAAATCCAATGTAAAGACGATTAGCAATTCCTACTACATGATGGGAATACAAATTGTCAAGGACAAGAAGTATTTTGGAAATGATACTCATTGCTAGATCGCAAATATATCCAAGATCATATTTACCCATAAAACGCGAGCAAATGACACTTGTAGAGCAAACATGCCACCTAGGAACAAGATAATTTCCAATATCATCACTAAGTGGCAATACCTCAAATGTACACATTCTCTAGGCTTGTAATATGCACATAGCATATTACTCCCCCATAATGTGATAACCCAACAATATTAACAAGTGGCAAACGAAAAACCAACAAGAGATAATTAATGTACCATTTAGAATTTGAATTTCTCATGAGTAAGACATACCACATAGAAACTAGATAATATTGAAATATGAATACTAAGTGATATTCCCCATGTATACACATTTATGGGATCGTGAGGTGTGTAAAGCACATCACTCCCCCATAGTGAAATAATCGATTAATCTCTCACAAGAGACAATCAAAGATACAAACAAGATGCAACAAGGCTCAATACAAGACTCACATGTACATGATAAGTAAACTAACATACACATACTTGGTTATTTAACATAAGCAAGTTGGGAGCATAACATGTACAAACACATGCAAGGTACAAAACCACAACATGCAAAGGGGCAAGCAACTAACAATGTAAATAGTTTAAGTACAAGTTACCGTAAGGAGGCACATTGGATATAAGATAGAAACTCGATAATCGAAATGACTTGGCTTGAGAAATAATGAATGATGAAGACCCCTTAATTCTTCATTATGTATCCAAGTCTCTAATGTCCTCCATATTCACCTATTGATAAAGTTTGAGTTTGTTGGTCCCCAACCACGTTGGGTCCTAAGAGGTTAGTCACAATAGGCTTGGCAACCCAAATGGTACTTTTATTGACACCACTTTGAGTACCAACAAACTTGGCAAACACATTGCCAACCTTATCCTTCCCAAGAGAATAGATATCATCAATAATGATTGGGTTGGATAAATTACCTCTTGTGCAAGAAGAAGCGAAGTGACCCTTCTGACGACATAAGTAGCAACATCTACCCTTTAATTTCTTCTCTATTGATTTCTCAACATGAGGAGTGTTGGATTGGGTCTTCTTGGGAGGGGGCCTTTCTTCAACTTGTAGTTGAGTATGTGAGTGCACTTGTGGCCTCTTCCCTTGTTGCTTGTGACTTTGGGGCTTCTTCTTTAGTGGGCAAGATCTAACATGGTGCCCTTCAATTTTGCACTTGAAGCAAATAATCTTGGCCAAATTCTTGACTTGTTCTTGGCCCTTCTTCTTGAAGCTTTTGGACTTCTTATTCTTGTTGGAGTTGAATCCAAGTCCATTTTTATCATTCGGGGATTTTTGTCCACACAAGACATTGTTTAGTGTGGACATCCCTTCATGACTCTTTTCCAAGTCTTTCTTCAAGGAAGTGACTTGGGCCTTGAGCTCTTTGATTTCCTCTACATGGTTAGTATCAACACAAGTACTAGAGGAAGTATAAGCTTAATTGTTAGAGCAACAAGGCATGGAATTAATTCATCACAAGATGTAGCAACATTATGAGTAGATGAATTACAAGGACTAGCACATGGCAATATAGCTTTTTGACTAGAAGTAGTGCTAATGTCCACATGAGGCTCACTCGATGTTACCTTGGTAGTAATAGCCTCATGAGCTTATTTTAGCACATTATGGGATGCTAGAAGATCATCATGAGAGCTTGTGAGCATTACATGGCTTTCTTCCAATTTCCCATAATTGCTAGATAGCAACTCAAGTTGAGCCCTTAGCTCAACATTCTCCTTTAAAATGGATGCTTCACAAGAAGTAGAGTTAGTAGCACAAGCATCATTAATAGCAATAAGAGGAGAAGGCACCTTGGCAAGCTTTTTAGCATATGAAGCTTCAAGTTGAGCATGAGACTTGGTGAGTTCGATGAGCGAGCTCTTAATAGCCCTTGAGCCATTTCCGAGATGCTCATAGTCCTCAAGGAGTTTAGCATGTGCAACTTGAAGCTTATCATTTTTAGTTCGAAAATCATTAGCCACCACGAGAGCTCTATCATAGGATCCCTTTAATCTAGATAATTCTAGAGCAAAGGTTTCCTCAAGAGATTCCTTGGTGGTTTGTTCATTATCAAGAGCTTGAGATAGCTCTGCGATCTCATTAGCGTAATCACGCTCATGATCTTGCATTGTCTCAATGGTGGCCTCATGCTCCTCAAGATGAGCTTCCAACTCCTCAATGTATTTCTTGCCCTCAGTGGCAATAGACATGATTTCCAAGAAGTTGGAACAAGCAAGTTTATTCTTATAAAGAGATTTAAAAATCATTTCACCCTTAATTTTTAGGGATGCAATATTATCACTCTCTTTATCATTATCCGCATCCACATTATCATCAACATAATCATCATGAGATATATTGGAATTCAAAGTAGGAGATACCTTTGAAGCCTTAGCCATAAGGCAAAAGTGAGTCACAATAGATGATGATGTAGGATCCCTTGAAGCATCATTCAAGCCCACATCTTGTTCCATGGAGTGATGAATTTCCTCTACATTGTTAGCAGAACAACTCGAGGAAATATATACATTTTTATCATGGCAACTAGATATAGGAGGCATATCATCATGAGATTTAGACGGGCAGTTTTTACATGATATGCACAGACTATCAACACAAGCATGTCAAACATTTAGTGTGCTCGAAGTGTTAACGCCCAAAGATGAAGCATTGCAATAATATAGTGATGAGGGATCATCAACAATAAACCCACTTTCATTATTGCAATGGTCACCACTACTCACCATATCATTACCTTGTGGCAATCCACATGTAGGTGAAGTAGATGAAGTTGAGAAGACCACACGACCGGAGGTGGAGGGAGAACAATCATCCCTGCAAATCTTGGACACACCATATTTGTCTTGAAGATTTGTCCACAACTCATGAGCATCCCGGAATGGCATGAGTTGAAATATAACTACATTGCTCAAAGCATCAAAAAGCACATTAGAAGCTTGAGCATTGAGATAAGATTTTTTCTCATCCTCTAAAGATATACTTTGAGAATCCTTTGGAGGAGAAAAACCCATATCTACAATTCGCTCTAAATTTGGGTCCATGACCCTAAAGTGATTAAGCATGCGAATTACCCAAACATCAAAATTTGTGCCATCGAAACTAAGAGTGTCAGTGAATCCTAAACCCCTAGTCGACATACTTACTCTCTAGGTGGTTAAACCTAATAAAGAGAGACCTACCTCTGATACCAATTGAAAAGGACGTGGATGTCGCCTAGAGGGGGGGGGGTGAATAGGCGCTTTAAAATAGTTAAGGTTTAGGCTTGAACAAATGCGGAATAAAACTAACGTTTAATATGTCAAGCACAAAACCTACAAACAACTAGGCTCACCTATGTGCACCAACAACTTGTGCTAAGCAAGATAAACAACTAAGTGATAGCAATATATATTACAATAAACAATATGTCTATCACAAAGTAAAGTGCTTAAGTAAAGGGTTCGGGTAAGAGATAACCGAGGCACGGGGAGACGATGATGTATCCCGAAGTTCACACTCTTGCGGATGCTAATCTCCGCTAGAGCTGTGTGGAGGCACAATGCTCCCCAAGATGCCACTAAGGCCACCGTAATCTCCTCACGCCCTCGCACAATGGAAGATGCCGTGATTCCACTAAGGGACCCTTGAGGGCGGTCACCGAACCCGTACAAATGGCAACCCTTGGGGGCGGTCACCGAACCCGTACACGTGGCAACCCTTGGGGGCGGTTACCGGTACCCGTACAAATTGCTCGGGGAAATCTCCACAACCTAATTGGAGACCCCGACGCTTCCCAGAGCTTCACACCACAATGATTGAGCTCCGAGACACCACCAAGCTTCTAGGACGCCAAAGCATCCACGAAGAACAATATCTAGGGTACTAAGTACCAAAGGTAGTAAGCTTCTCAAACTTCACTTCCACGTATCACCGTGGAGAACTCAAACCGATGCAACTAATGCAATGGCAAGAACACACGAAGTGGTCAAGTCCCTCACACTCAAATCCCTCCACAACAACAAAAGCTATGGAGAAATATGAGAGGTAGAGCAAGGAGCTCACAAAGAACTCCAAGATCAAGATCCAAGGGGTTCCCCTCACATAGAGGAGAAAGTGATTGGTGGAGATGTGGATCTAGATCTCCTCTCTCTTTTCCCTCAAGAACAAGCAAGAATCATTGGAGGGATTGAGAGTAATCAAGCTCTAAGAATGTCAACAATGGAGGTAGAACAAGAGCTCAACGGATAGATGAGACCAAGGGGGAAGAAGACCCCCTTTATATAGTGGGGGAAGGAATCAGACCGTTACCCCCACTTTCTGCCCGAGCTACAGCGGTACTACCGCTCGCTGCAGCGGTACTACCGCTGGCACTCCAGCGGTACTACCGCTGGCCCCAGCGGTACTACCGCTGGGCCCCTGGAGTGCAACGGCACTACCACCGCCAAGAAAGTCTTCGCAAAAAGGTCCGTCCACGAACAACCGCTAGGCAGGCGGTACTAAGGTCCTGGAGCGGTACCACCGCTGACCAGGGGCGGTACTACCGCCAGCCAGCGGTACTACCGCTAGGGCCAGTGGTACTATCGCCAACTCTAGCGGTACTACCGCTAGGTACAGTGGTACTACCGCTAGGTCCAGTGGTACTACCGCTCGCCACCTAAACAACCATAACTTTCGCATACGAGCTCCGAATCGAGCAAACCCAAGCTTGTTGGATTCAGGACGACAAGTGCTATCCAAACAGCGACCATGCGGTTATGAAAATGCCAAAGATATAGAGATGTGAGTCCTCTATGAATGAAGAACCGGCAAAAACTCCAACATAGAAAACATCATAGTAGATGCATATGGACTCCGTTTTCGATGAACTCGAGCTTGTCATGAAGATGACCATAAGCTCTAAAACTCACAAAGAGAAACACTGAACAAGAACCAAGAAGTATGATGCAAGGATGCAAATGGTTTGAGCTCTCAACGAATGATACAATCAAGCTACTCACTTGAGAGCCCCCTTGATAGTACAACAATCTATCCTAAACAGAAAACCTATCAAGGGCAAACCTATACCTTGCACCTCGTCCTCTTGAGCTAGATGATGATGATCTTGGCTTCCTCAAGATGGACCACCTTTCTTGATTGTGTTGGCTTGATGAAGACTAGTTGATTGCTCCCCCATACTCACTATGGATGAGCCACTCTTCAGCATATCTTCACAAGTCCATTGCCACCACAATGGACGGCAAGCTTCAAGCATGATATCTTCGTGCTGATCCACTTGAGCTTGCACATCGCAATCTTGATGACGATCACAACTTGATGTCATACTTCATGGGTTGTATGAGATCTTCCCTTTGACGCAAGCCCATGGAAACACACCTAACCCCCACATAGAACTCTCACGAACACCATGGGTTAGTACACAAATACGTAATGGACAATGCTTACCATACTATGGGATCACTTGATCCCTCTTGGTACATCTTGTACGCTTTGTGTGTTGATCATCTTGATTTACTCATGGGTTATATGAGATCTTCCCTTTGACGCAAGCCCATGGAAACACACCTAACCCCCACATAGAACTCTCACGAAGACCATGGGTTAGTACAAAAATACGTAATGGACAATGCTTACCATACCATGGGATCACTTGATCCCTCTCGGTACATCTTGTACGCTTTGTGTGTTCATCATCTTGATTTACTCTTTGTCTGAGATCTTGATCAACCATGTGTCTCTATGACCATTCTTTGGATAATACCTTGAATACCATCTTGGTCATCATATAAACTCCTTGAACCCAACAGATGGACTTCAAGAAGTGCCTATGGACAAATCCTATAAATGTAACTTAAGGCAACCATTAGTCCATAGGAATTGTCATCAATTACCAAAACCACATATGGAGATATATGCTCTAACATACGTCGCGCCTCGGCCTGGTCGTCTGGGAGTTCCTTGCATAGTAGATAATCAAGGAAGGGTTCGGTCCATGGCGCGCTTATGGCCATGACCTCATGGACCGAGTGCGTTTCTTCAATTGAAGATCCGTCAATGACTTGATCATCATGCTCGGTCGTTGGGGGTACCACCTGCTCTTCGCTATCGGCTCCTGTGCGGACCATCTCGTCTTTCCATATTACAGATGGCTTGAACGGTCGTTATGGAAATATGTTGATGGGGAATGGGTCATGCTTTTTGCCTAAGCGGAGGAGAACGTCCGTTGTTTGGTTATTGTATCTTGAGACGTGGTGGAGCTCTCGCCCTTCAAATCGTGCTGATATGTTGAGGACGGTGTTTCTATAAGACGCCATCTTTGGATTCTTTGCATCAAATTCGCCTTTAACTTGTGAGATGGCGAGATTAGAGTCTCGTCGTACCTCGAGCCGTTGTATACCCGTTGAGGCTGCCATCCGAAGAACGTGTAATAGCACTTCGTATTATCCTGCGATGTTTGAGTTGGCATACATGATCTGTAGCACGTACCGAACATTATCCCCAGTAGGGGATGTGAGAATCACTCTAGCTCCCAGACCGCCAAGAGTTTTGGATCCATGAAAATGCATGGTCCAATGAGCATAAGTGTTGTACTCTCTGATAAGTTCGACCTCGGTCCATTAATCCACGAAGTCAACCAGGTCCTGAGATTTGATGGCCTCTCGTGGTTTGTAGGTGGTCTCAAATGGCAGGAGCTCGATGGTCCATTTTTCTATTCTTCCAGTGGCATCCTTATTGTTGATGATATCATTGAAGGGAACTTCCAAAGTCACAGTGACCGCACACTCCTCGAAGTATTGTTGAAGCTTTCTTGATGCCATAAACATTCTATAGGCGATCTTTTGGTAGTGTAGGTACCTGGTTTTGCATGCAGTGAGAACTTCGGATACATAGTAGACCGGCCTTTGAATCCATAGTTGTTGGCCCTCAGCTTCTCATTCTACGACGAGTACTATGCTGACGACTTGATTGGTGGCTGATATGTATAGCAATATGGCCTTGATGTCCTCCATAGGCATTGTGGCCTCGTCAGTCCACTTGAAGTCTTCGATATAAATCGGCGGGAGGGCCTTCTCACCTAGATGAGATATAAATCGGCTTAGGGCCACCATGCAGCCTGCCAGGTTTTGGACATGTTGTAGCTCTATTGGTGTCGCGAGTTGTGATAGTGCTCGTATTTTGGCCGGATTGGCTTCGATTCCTCTTTGCAACACAATAAATCCAAGGAACTTGCTGGTGGGGACACCGAAGATGCACTTATCTGGATTAAGCTGAATATCATATGCCCGTAAGTTGGCAAAGGTCTCCCTAAGCTCATCCACCAGCTGGTTGACGTGTCTGGTCTTAAGGACCACATCGTCCACATATGCCTCTACCGTTTTGCCGATTTTTCCCCAAGCACATCTAGATCATGCACTAGTAAGTGGCTCATGAATTTTTTAGCTCGAACGACATTGTGTTAAAGCAGAATGGCCCGTAGGGTGTTATAAAAGAGATTGTTTCCTAATAAGATTCCTTCATCTTGATCTGATGGTATCGAGAGTAGGCATCAAGGAAACACAAGGAATCGTGTTCGGTTGTAGCATGGATAATTTGGTCTATTTGGGGTAGCGGAAAAGTATCCTTCAGGTAGAATTTGTTTCAATCTTTAAAATCGACATATAGCCACCAAGATTTATCCTTCTTTGGTACCATGACTAGGTTTGCCAACTAGTCGGGGTGTTTAATGTCTCCGATAAACCCTCATTCCAATAGCTTGGCCAGCACCCTGCCCATTGTTTGACGCTTAGGTTCAGAAAATTGGTGCAAGGCCTGTTTAATGGATTTGAAACCAGCGATTATGTTCAGGCTAAGATCCACCAGCCCCCGAGGGATTCCTAGCATGTCTGAGGGGTGCTAGGAAAATATATCCCAATTTTCACGTAGAAAGGCGCGTAGTGCTTCGTTGAGTTCGGGCTCCAGTTTTGCCCCAATAGATGTTCTTGTATTGGGATCCGTTGGGTGTACCTAGAACTTGACGTCTTCGTCCACTGGTTTGAAGGATGTGGACTTGGGCCACTTGCCGAGGATCACGTCGTCCTTGTCCACCACGACACGTAGTGCCGTGAATTCTTCTGCAGCAAGGGTCTCTGCTAGCACTTCCAGGGTGAGGTATGTCATTTTGTTTATGGCTCGAAGGGCTCTTTTGGGGTCACTGTTTGCTGTGATCATTCTGTTTGGCCCTGAAATTTTGAGTTTCATGTACCGTTAATGTGGTATGGCCCAGAATCGTGTGAAGGCTTCGTGTCCCAACAACGCATTGTAGCCGCTGTGGAACGGGACAATATGAAAGAGCAACTCTTCAGATCGGTAATTATCGGTTGTACTGGACACTACGTCGAGTGCTACTCGTCCTGCGCAGCGGGCCTCTCTCCTGTGGACAATACCGTGGAAGGTGGTTGTGCTTGGCTCGATTCGAGATCGGTCAAACTGCATTTTTTCAAGTGTGTTCTTGTAAATTAGGTTGAGGCTGCCGCCCCCGTCCATCAGTACTTTGTTGTGACTGAAGCAATCGACTATGAGGTTCAAGAGTAGGGCGGTAGGTACCTGGCCTCTGATGGCCATCGGGTCATCACCCTGTTCGAAGGTGATAGGTGTGTTCGGCCATGGGTTTGTCGCTGCTACATGGTAGATTAGTTGGAGCTCCCAAAAGGCTCTATTTCTCTGATTTTTTGAGGTGAAAGTCTCGCAGATTATTAAGATTTCTGTGGTTATATCCAACAGTTCCACTGGCTGGCACTCTGAGGGTGTTGCAATGAGTATGTTATCCCCGCTTTTGGCGACCTACGTGAGGACCCAACATGCTCTAGGGCTATGGATGGAGCTTGATTCACGCGGGGCAGAATGTATGGGGCACGGTTTGTCCAGTAGTATGTCAAGGACCGACCTAGTCCGCTTGCGTGTTCTCTTTGTTGAGTGTCCGGTGGTGGCCGACCCCATGAGTGACGGTGTACATCTTGTACGGATTTGCAGGGCGAGTCTAGGTTTGTTGCACATTTGCTGAATTTGCAAAGTGCTTTCCATGGGACATAACCACTAGGCTTGACAACTCGTTGAATGTATGAATCTGGCGATGTGAGAGGGTGTTGAGGATACCATCAACATGGCAATGATGCTAGAAAGCACGAATAAGCTCGTGCTCGTTGCAGCCTCTGGTCCTGTTGCAGAGGAGGAACCTTGCCCAAAAGTGGTGTATTGATTCCCCTAGCCTCTGCATGACTTCACGTGTGGCCGAAGAGCCGTACTATTCCATCTTATGCTCGATTTGGATGGTGGGTTGGGAAATATTTTGAATTCCCGTGATTCATGGGCAGGAGACCTCGATGGTTGCATTCCCAACTTGGTCGTGCACTGGACCTGCCGCTGGCCCCAACACGTTGTAGGGGCGAGATATATTTTTCGGACTGTTGGGTGAGTCCGGAAGATTATTGACCGGGACATAAACCAGCCTCAGCTCAGGTAACTTGTGCAGGGAGCCCGTAACTGGGCACTCGACGATCTTGGTCAATTGTTTAATGGGTGGGATGTAAATTTCCCAATCGTCAGGTCTAAGCCCGATCTGATAGTAGATCATAACCTGGTCGTTTGTCGTTCCCATGACTTGTGTCTGATCGAGTAGCTCATGTAGCACCGGGGTTTTGGTGGAGCTTGCTCCGCTTAAGTGTTTGGATTTAACCCATTTTACTGATCCCCTGGTAGCACTCAAGGTCGCATCTAGAGTGTTCTCGACTGAGATGCGCTCCGACGTGTTTACCACGCCGAGCTCTAGGGCTGGGGCGGGAACGCAAGTCCTCCCGGTGATGAGGTTAGCGGTTTTTGATGCCGAAGTATCAGGGCCCGTGAGTTCCTTGAGAGGAGCTAAGAGTCTTGTTAATTATAGATCTCCCTGGGGGTTAGTGGTGACCTCTAGGTTCCCTAATCTGAACTCCTGATCCAGGGTAAAGTTCTCGACCAGGCCGAGATGGGCGGCCGGATTGGCGTGTAAAACAACGCTTACGAAGGCGAAGATTTGTCCACGGACAAGACATCTGTGTTGATGATCTCCTCGCTGATGACTAGGCATGGCATTGATCGTTTGGGCGATCCAATCAGTGGAACTCTCAATGAAATCACCAATGTCAGCGTCAAAACTGGTAGACATCGGGTAGGGGGTCCCGAACTGTGGACCATAGATTGATGGGTTGCACGAAAGTGGGGGAGACAGAGTTTACCCAGGTTTGGGATCTCTTGAGGAGGTAAAACCCAACGTCCTGCTTTATTATATTGATGCGGATGATGATTACAGATTCTACCTCAAGATCGTGTATACCAAACACTAGGTGAATCAACTTGTATACATGGATGAGAAACCCTAGTTTATATATTCGCCGAGCGGACCTAGGGTTACACACAACCGACCTAGTATACTTTACTTGGACGTCATACCGGTCTTCGGTGTTTTCCTTCTTGAGTACAAGGTGACCACACAGCCCGACCTCCCATAGGCACGGCCCATCAGGCCGACCTCTTCATATTAAGCCGACTACCTCAGGACCACCGTAATCTTGGACTAACTCACGGCCTCCTGATGACAATTTGCAACTACTCAACAGTGACCGCCATCGTGGTCGCGCCTCCAGTGGCGATGCCAAGAGCGACTGTACAAATCGGAGCATCCGCACTGAAACCATCAGCACCACTCGTCCACATTCCCCAATATCAGTGCCAGGATAGGGAATTTGAGGGCTACAGATTTGGAGGCTCTTTATCAATTAGGGGAAGATGGGGAAACTATGGGGATCGCATAACAGTGTGGGGAACTATTTATTACAGTATTGTATACTGCACACAGTTTCCCACACCAAATAGTATGAGATGGAACATGAACATTTTGGATGTGCTACCCGGTACATACAGGTCGGTAAACAGTCGATCTCGGGAAATCCAAAAAAAACATTATCATCATAGAGATGTGGGAAGTGACTGAGGTAGTGGCTACCGGATATGAGGTCAATCCACGGTCGGTTGGCGGTGTCAGGGTTATAGGAAGTCCACCCTCGGTCGGTCGGCTGTGGTGGCATGATAGGAGGCCAATCCTCGATCGGCGGCGGAGGATATAGGAGGAGCTCAATCCTGTAGGAAGTCAATCCTTGGTCGGTACCGACGTGACTCGAGCACGTCCCTCACGGTCGTAGGAGGGATAGTGGAGCCGGACATCAGGCAGGTGCCCCACTAAGCTCTGCTCCTCAACCATGATGTCTCACCTTGCCGTTGTTAATTAAGGAATTCTTTTCTTTGAGTGTCCCAATTAAGATATTAAATTCATATAAGGGTACTACTAATGATACGTGTAAATTGACTGGTCATTGATTAGTGTCATCGCACTCGTGGATAACATTATGTAGCGCCCTCTAAAATTTTGAAAATATTTTTTTATTTATTCATGCATATTTGTGCATGCATAATCCATATATTTATGTTTTTTCATTTACCCATCACGTGTGCACATGGAGCGATCTGAATGGATGGCGAATCGGACAATCTCAAGGCATGTGGATGGCATGCACGAGTTATGGATTTCGCTCAACATACAAAGAAGAGAATTGGCGAAGAAGATTATGTCCTTTGTCCATGCAAGGATTGTACCAATACGGTGTCACTTCCAATTGATGTGGTTGAGTTACGCTTATACAAGAGGGGATTCATGGGTGGATACACATGATGGACTAGACGTGGTGAAGAGCCAACTATGGATGAAGGTAATAACCTGCATGTCGACGAGGTGCCAAACAACAATCAGAGTCGCATGGGTGATGAATTTAACCTCGGGGTTCAGACGTTAAGATACAGACAGAAGGCCGGCATGCCAAAACCCCTAAACAAAAACCAAGAGTGTGAACTAGACGACACCGACCTTGATGATATGCCAGATTTTTCTCCTATGATTGCAGATTTTGAGGGCCCAGAAGAAGGTATAGACGAGTACAAGAAGCTACCAACCATTGATGTGGTCTCCAAGAAAGATTTGTATCCAGGTTGCATAAGGAAATATTCCAAGTTGAGTGTCACATTGGGGCTTCTCAGATTTAAAGGAGAAAGTGGTCTATCAAACAAGGCATTCATAGAGTTGTTGAGTCCTTTGAAAGACATTCTTCCAGAAGATAATGTGCTCCCCAAAAGCATGAATGAAGCGAAGAAAGTTGTTTGTCCATTCATAGAGTTGTTGAACTTGAAGTCCAGAAGATACACGCTTGTTTGATTGATTGTATATTGTACCGTGGGTCCTACGAAGATTTGCATTCATGTCCCATATGCAAGCACGCACGATACAAGTGCAGGAGTTCAGATGACAAGTATAGAGTGGACAAAGAGATCAAGACAAGAATCCCATTCAATGTTGTTTGGTACTTTTCTATAATTCCAAGGTTGAAGACTTTGTTTGCAAATCCTAGAGAGGCAAATAGGTTGCGGTGGCATCATGATGAGAGAACTACAGATAAATATATGAGGCACCCGAAATATGGGGCTCAGTGGGAACAAACACGGAGAGGTTTACAAATTTTCCACAGGATCCTAGAAATACATAGCTAGGGGAGTGTGTTGAAAAATTTAATCCATTTGGCAATATGAGCACCCAACATAGCACTCGGCCGGTGCTTCTGTGCATATATAACCTTCCTCCTTAGTTGTGTATGAACAAAAAATACATCATGATGTCGATGATTATCCAAGGCCGATGTAACCTGTAAGTCATATCGACATTTACTTTCACCTACTGGTTGAAGAACTGCTGACATTGTGGAAGTATGGTGTGAGGTGCTATGATGCCTACGGAAATGAGTTTTTCTGGCTACATGCGTTGCTGCTGCACATTGTTCAAGATATGTCAATATCAGGCAACACTTTGGGGAAGAAAACAAAGGGACCAGTAGGATGTGTCACATGCATGGATAAGATAGCGAGTAGATTTCTTTCCAACTCGCACAAAACCATGTATTTGCATCATCGTAGGTTCTTAAGGAGAGATCATCCTTACCGAAAAATAATAGCTAAATATTATGGTATGCTAGAGAAAGGAACGAGTCCAAGACCCTACTATGGGAAGGTAGTCTACAGCATGGTTAGAAATATGAAAGTTGTGCTTGGCAAGGGATAAGGTTCGACGTAAAAAAAACCTTGCACCATATGTTTAAGAAGAAATGAGTGTTCTCGGAATTACCTGACTAGGAGTTCCTAAGTGTACATCACTATATTGATGCTATGCACATAGATAAGAATGTCTATGAAAGCATCCTTGGTACTTTTCTCAAGATTAATGGAAAAAGAAAGGATAGTGACGGTGCATGACTCGATATTCTTGGTGATCAATCATAACGCATGAATGAAGGAGAAGATGATGACAGATTGCTCCACCTACACCGGAGTTACAACTTCACTTCAGGAGAAGTATAAGGGTTCTTCAAATTTTTGTCGTCAACTAAGTCGCACTCTTCCTACTCCGCAAACATCAGAAATCTCGTGTATGACAACTTGCCTAAAAACAAGTTGTCTCACATGAAGTCACATGATTGCCAAGTAATGTTGACACAAATCCTCGCAGTGGCCATAAGGAATATTATGGACACGGACATAAGAAACACACTGATTGATCTCTATGATTTCTTCAACAAACAATGACAGAAGGTGGTAGATGTTGAAAAGCCAGATCATATCCAAGCTGATATTGCAAGAATGATGTCAAAATTAAAAATGTTCTTCCCACCGTCGTTCTTTGATATCATGGTCCATATCATCGTGCACCTTGTCGACGAGATAAAGTATTGTGATCATGTGTGTCTTCGCAACACGTAGCCCTTCGAGATGTACATGGGAATATTGAAGCGCTATTATTGGAACCGATGTAATCTAGGGTCAAGCACCCTACAAGGTTAGACCATGGAGGAGGTGGTTGAGTTTTGCACCGAATACATGAAACTTAGACCTATTTGTGTGCCCCTCTCTCGCCATAAGGGAAGGATACCTTGTAAACAGTCCTTTCTGGCATGCAGATTTGTCCACGTGGAGAAATCTCCGACCAAGCCCATTTGAAATTACTGCTTAACAGCCCGATACTCGACGATTATGCTGCAAAACATGTGAAGAAGATATGATGAAGCAACTTACCCAATGTGCTTTCATCAGCTGCCGATACAAATACACACAATAAGGTCTATGTAAGATGGCTAAAGGATCGTTTGGCATGCGGATCCAATCATGACCTTGCAACGTGGTTGGCACAAAAGCCAAAATCAACGATTATGAAGTACCAAGTGTACGAAATAAATGGAAACACGTTCTACATTGAGGAATATTATGGTAATACATCATATCCGTACAACTCTTGGTAGCATTATTCAAGTAGCAAATGGGTCCCTCTTGGTAGCATAAAGGTTGATGCTTACATGTAGACACTGCTGGGGAACGTTGCATGAAAAAAAGGGATTGCAACACACACCTAAGATCTATTTTTGGAGGTGTATAGCTACGAGAGGGTAGTGCATCTACATACCCATGTAGATTGCTAAGCGGGGGCGTTAAGAGATGAGTTGATGTAGTTGAACGTCTTCGCGATGCAATCACGATCTGTCTCGGTCTAGCGCCAAATGGACGACTCCACCGCATTCACCACAAGTGCGGATCAATGACGTCTCCTCCTTCTTGATCCTGCAAGCAAGGGAGGAGAAGTAGATAGGATCTCAACTAACACGACGGCATGGTGGAGATGGTGGTGGAGCAATCCCGGCAGGGCTTTGCCAAATGCTACACTAGACGCGATCTAAGCAAAAAATGGAGTAATGGGATAGGGAGGACTGCCACAGGGGCGCGGGAATTGGTGGGTGCAACCCTCCCCTCCCCTCAACTATAAAAAGGATCAAGGGCTAGAGGGCAGGCGCAGCCATGACCCCTCCTCCAAGGGAGGAGTCGGCAGCCAAGGGAGGATTCCTCCCTTCACAAGGAAGGGAGGAGTCCCCGTCCTCCATGGAACCTGCGGGGTGCCTTCCTTGGAGCAGGTGGACCCCCGGCGGACCCCGGGAACCCTTCTCCGCAACCTGGTACAATAATGGTAATGCCCGAAAGTTTTCCATGACCAAAATAGGAGTTCCCATATATTAATATTTACCTATGAACCATTATGTAACTCCTCGTGACGTTCGTCATCTCATTCGGGACTCCAATCAACATTCAGTCACCAACGTACATATCCCAATACTGCTCCAACGTCACCGAAAGTTAAGCGTGCGGACCATGCGAGTTTGTGAATCATATAGACATGACTGAGACAGCTCTGTGGCTAATAACCAATAATGGGACCAGGATGCCCATATTGGTTCCTACATATTCGACGAAGATCTTCATCGGTCGAACCATGATGCCAAGGATTCAATCAACCTCGTATGTTGTTCCCTTTGTCTAGCGGAGTGTTGTTGCCCATGATTTGGTCGTTGGTATCTCCATACCGAGTTCAATCTTTTTACCGACAAGTATCTTTACTTGTTCAGTATTACAAGATCCCATAACTATCCCCTTACTCACATTGCTCGCAAGCTTATTATGATGTTGTATTACCGAGAGGACCAAGTGATACCTCTTCGTCATACGGAGTGACAAATCCCAGTCTCAATCCATGCCAACCCAACAGAAAACGTTAGAGATACGTGTATTGCATATTTATGATCACCCAATTACGTTGTGACATTTGATGCACAGAAGGCATTCCTCCGGTGTCAGGGAGTTGCATGATCTCATGGTCTTAGGAACAGATGCTTGACATGTAGAAAGCAATAACAATAAACTTAATGATACGATCAGATGCTATGCTTAAAGTTGGGTCTTATCCATCACATCATTCTCATAATGACGTGATCCCATTATCAAATGGCAACTCATGTGTATGGTTAGGTAACCTTAACCATCTTTGATCAACGATCTAGTCTAGTGGAGTCTTACTAGGGACTCTGTGATGTCTATGTATCCACACATGTATATGAGTTTCCAAACAATACAATTGTAGCATGGACAACAAACGATTATCATGAACAAGGAAATACGATAATATAAAATTTAGTATTGTCTCTAGGGCATATTGCCAACAGTCTCCTACTTGCAATAGAGTCAGTAATCTAGTTCAAATCACCATGTCATTAACACCCAATGAGTTATGGGGTTTGATCATGTTTTACTTGTGAGTGATGGTTTAGTCAACGGGTCTGCAACATTCAGATCTGTGTGTACTTTGCAAATATCTATGTCATAATGTAGATGCTAATACCATGCTCCACTTGGAGCTATTCCAAATGATTGATCCACTATATGAATACCGTTTGCTAATCACACTCATCTAGATTGGTGTCGAAGCTTGCATCGACGTAGGCTTTTATGACGAACTCTTTTACCACCTCCATAACCAAGAATCATTTCCTTAGTCCTCTTGTTACTAAGGACAATTTTGACCACTATAGAGTGATCCACTCCTGGACCACTCTCGTACCCCTTGACACACTCATGGCAAGGCACATACCACGTGCGGTACACAGCATGGTATACAATAGAGCCTAGAGCTAAAGCATAGGGGCGACCTTCATCCTTTATCTTTCTTCTGCCATAGTCGAGATTTGAGTCATACTCAAATTCACACCTTACAATACAACACAGAACTCCTTCTTTGACTGATATATTTTGAACTCCTTCAAAATCTTGTCAAGTTATGTATTCATTGAAAGTTTTATCAAGCGTCCTCATCTATCTCTATAGATCTTGATGACCAATATTTAATTAGCTTTATCTCGGTTTTCCTTTGAAAAACTCATTTCAAATAACCCTTCATGCATTCCATAAATTCTACATTATTTTTGACAAAAAATATGTCATCCACATGTACTTATCATAAATTCTATAGTGATCCCACTCACTTTCTTGTAAAATAAGTTTCTACGTAAACATTGTATAAATCCAAAAGCTTTGATCACCTTATAAAAGTGAATATTCACACTCCGACATGTTTGCACCAGTCCATAAATGGATCACTGGAGCTTTAATGCCTTTTAGTATCCCGAGGATCGTCAAAACCTTCTAGTTGTATCACATACAACTTTTCCTCAAGGGAACCGTTAATGAAATGATGTTTTGACATACATCTCAAGATTTCATAATTAAAAAAATGTAGCAACTTCTAACATAATTCGAACTGACTTTAGAATCGTAGGAGAAAGGAAGTCTCATCAAAGTCAACTCTTTGAACTTGTCAGAAACCTCTTTGCGACAAGTTGAGCTTTATAAATGCTGACATTTACCATCATCGTTTGTCTTCCTCTTAAAGATCCATTTGTACTTAATAGCCTTATGACCATTAGGTAATTCTTCCAAAGTCCACACTTTGTTTTCATACATAGATCCTATCTCGGATTGCATGGCCTCTATCCATTTGTTCAAATCCGAGTGAGGGAATTTTGCATTAAGGGGTCCTCGGGCAGTCGGGTTATCCCTTATGAGCCGACCACATGGGTTGCGTCATCGAAGACAAGATTATCTAACAAATTCGTAATCAAGATGGAAAGCTCTAAGGACTTTGCGTGCACTCCATGTCTGGAGGACCAGTTCGGCACGCTTATCCCCGACTAAGGTCAGTAACATGTAACCTAGGGACCCTGGTGTCTATATAAACCAGAGGTTCTTATGCGTAGAGGCGGGTTATCTCATCTCGGGTTAAGTTCATACGATCTCGAGGTAGATCAACTCTGTAACCATCGTACCCAATCAATATAATCAAGCAGGACAAACGGTTTTACATCCTTAAGAGGGACCGAACCTGGGTAAACACTATCTCCCCTTCTCTCCTGCAACCCATCGATATCAGATCTACTATTCGGGCCCCCCTACCCGAAATCTATCCGTTTTGACGCCGACAGTGGTGCTTTCATTGACAGGTCCGCCATTGGATCACTAAATGTATCAATGGCTCACTTGATCATCAGCGAACGAATCTACGATGGGGGCATCTTCGCCCCCGGACACATACCCGCACTCCGCAGCATCTTGATGCACGTGACTCAACCTGATGTCCTGGCCAGATTAGAGGTTTTGTCCCCGGTCAGCAAATAAGGTTTGGAGACTTCAAATTCTCCACCGGGTCGTGGGGCGATCTATTCCTCGCTGAAGTCACAGTCTCAGCCGATGAAACCCAAAATCCCGAACCCTTGACTCTCGATCCTTCGTCCGGCCACGGTCTCGGTCCCCTCCTCGTTGGAGGGTTGGCCTTTAGCTCGGAACCGACCACTGAGTCCAAACAGTAGGAAATGGCCATTGCTAAACTGACTTCCCTTGCAGAAGTCGCGGAGGCCAATTCCAAAAATCTTGAAAAGATGGATCAGGAGGGCCTCTCGATGTTAAACGAGACTCTCGACTAGATCCAGTCGCTTCAAATCTCACTTACCCAAAGCCCGACCTGTTCGAAGATCGGCTCAGAGGTAAATTATGAGAACTTTTATGACCCGCCCAACACTCACATGATCGCTGTCATCGAAGATTTAACCGACACATTGGTCTATGCCTCCAAAGACCTCGAGCACATGGATGATGAGGCCTCCTACCCCACCCCCATAAACACCGGGTGGTGGACCACAACATCTACCTATGATGTTTACTTGGAAAGCCACATAAGAGTGCCAAGGCAAATAAGGGAAGGGGCTCCGCACAAGCCACACGGGAAAACACGACCCCAGAAGGCCACGACAACCCCGAAGCTCCCGAGCAACAACCAGAGGAACCGGCCAATGCCCATCACTACGACCTTACCAATTCGGATGACGACGACGATTACCTCCCTCCCGTCAATGTCCTAGATGGCCTTGGAGTCGAAGACTGTGTAACTCTCGAAGACCCCGAAGGCGAGGAGCAATTCCGGCAACGGCTTATAGCCACCTCTCAGAGCTTAAAAGCAAAGCAACGACATATCTAGTACGAACATGACACCATTAATAATAGGTGGATCAATATCCTGGCGGTCGAACAAGGATACAACATGGAGTGGTTGGACCAGAAGAAAACTTACCTGCACCGATGCATGCTCGCTCAGTTCGACCACGAGGCCCCAAAACACGTGTCCCCCAATGCACGGACTAGGACTAGCCTGATTGCCCACCTCGAGGGCACGACAGAACGACTGGAGAGAATGCGTATAGACTCTAACCTCCGTGCAGAAAAGGCAAACAACATACGCACCCTAGGGACAGTCCCGACCCACGATATATCAGATCATGTTGCAACAGATTCATCTACGGGTTCAGGAGGTACTCTCCCACTCGATGGTATGATGAACCTCCTCGGGTCGCTTACAAAGCAGAGGCCGGGAAACCTACCGGGCTCAACCCGGAGCCGATCTCCGACACATCATTGCCCGAATGAGAGGCGCAGCTCACCTATTGGATTTTATTGATGAGGTTATGCAACACCAGTTCCTGAAAGGGTTTAAACCCGTAAACATTGAACAATATGATGGGACAACGGACCCCACCATGTGGATAGAATATTTTCTTATGCACATCCATATGGCCCGAGGAGATGATCTCCACGCCATAAAATACTTGCCCATAAAACTCAAAGGATCGGCAAGGCACTGGCTAAACAGGCTACCTGAAGACTGCATTGGAAGCTGGGAGGACCTCGAAGAGGCTTTCCTATCTAACTTTCAGGGAACATATGTTCGGCCACTGGATCCATCCGACCTAAGCAATGTCGTTCGAAAGGCAGGAGAATCCACCAGAGAATTCTGGAACCGGTTCCTCAGCAAGAACAATCAAATTGTAAACTGTCCGGATGTTGAAGCAATATCTTCTTTTCAGCACAACATCTCGGACGTATGGCTTGCTAGACAGCTGATGCAGGATAGGTCGAGAACAATGTCTGCCCTTACTTCCCTCATGACCCGCTTTTGCGCGGGCGAAGATAATTGGCTAGCTCGGCGCATCCATAATGCGAACGACCCATGAACCTTTGAACTTCGGAACAAAAAAAACAAGCCAGGGAAAAACAAGAACAAATATCGCCACGGTAATGGTGATGCCGACGACACAATAGTAAATGTTGGGTTCCGGAGTGCAAAACCTGGATACTTGAAGAAACCCTTCAATGAGAACAGGGATGGACCAACTCCATGAGATAAAATCATGGAACGGTCATGCCAGATTCATGGCACCCAAGAATAGCGCGCCACCCACACCAACCATAATTGTTGGGTGTTCAAGCAGGCCACCATGCTAGCCACCTATGAACAAAACAGGGGCCCACGAAGTGAAGACGACGAGGAGCCCTGTGGCCCGAACAATGGTGGCCAAAAACAGTTCCCTCCTACGGTCAAAATGGTGAACATGATCTATGTCACCCATATACCCAAAAATGAGAGGAAACACGCCTTCAGGAGGTATACGTCATAGAGCCCGCAGCGCGGAAATACAATCCATGGTCGGCTGGCCGATTACTTTCGACCACAGGGATCATCCGACCAGTATTCGTCATGGAGGGTCAGCCGCCTTGGTCTTCGATCCCATCATAGATGGATACCACCTCACTAGAGTCCTCATGGACGGAGGAAGTAGCTTCAATATGATTTATTCAGATATGGTGAAAAAGATGGGCATAGACCCATCGTGAATCAAATTAAGTCACACTACCTTAAAAGGAGTGATTCCACGCATCAAAGCCCGTTGCTCGGGTTCGATAACACTAGAGGTTGGGTTCGACTCGCCCGACAAATTCCGCAGTGAAGACTTGAGCGTCGACATTGTCCCCTTTCATAGCGGATATCGCGCTCTGCTGAGCCACACAGCTTTCACATGTTTCAACGATATGCCCCACTACGCCTACATGAAGCTCAAAATGTCAAGACCCAAGGGAATAATTGTAGTCAACGGCAATACAGAACGTTCTCTCTGGACTGAGGAGTACACGAACGCATTGGCAGCTGAGTGACAACATGACAACAAAACTTGAAGCCACAGGCCAGCAATAAAGGAAAGGAAGGAAGCCAAGCGAGCCCAAGCTCAGTCAGAACTGTCGGAGACGTATTTGGCTCAAAGTAAATAGGGATGCGCCTCTCACGACATTGCACGAACACCTTCAAGGTATGTCCCTCGTACATAGAATTTCATTCTTAAAATTCCATCAGTAGTCGAGGGAGCCAAGCAGAGAGGTAATGAGGAGCATCAAGGATCTGAACATAAACTCTTCCACCAAATGATCCAACTAGCATCAACTACAAAGAGTAATCAACACTACTAGCAACCTTACAAGTACCAATTGGAGTCGCGAGATGGAGATTGGTTACAAGTGATGAACTAGGGTTTGGAGATGAGATGGTGCTGATGAAGATGTTGATGGTGATGAGTCCCCTTTGACGAGAGGAGTGTTGGTGATGACGATGGCGACGATTTCCCCCTCCGGGAGGGAAGTTTCTCCGGCAGGATCGTCCTGCCGGGAGGGATGTTGCCCACAAGCCCCCATGGCGCGGCCTAGGGGGGTGGCCACGCCGTGCAGGCTTGTGGCCACCCCCTGGCGCCCCTCTGGCGCTTCTTCGGCCCAGTATTTTTTATAAATCCGAAAAAAAATCCTCGTTGATTTTTATGGTGTTTGGAGTTGCGCAGAATAGGTATCTCAAACTTGCTCCACTTTTAGGCTAGAATTCCATCTGCCGGTATTCTCCCTCTTCATGTAAACCTTGCAAAGTAAGAGAGAAAAGGCATAAGAATTGTACCATGAAGTGAAATAACATCCCAAGAAGTGATAAATATCAACATGAAAACATGATGCAAAATGGACGTATCAACTCCCCCAAGCTTAGACCTCGCTTGTCCTCAAGCGAAAGCTTAGCTCAATAAATATGTCCACATGTTTAGGGAGAGAGGTGTCGACAAAACAAGATACGAACATGCATGCATCATGATCATGCTTAGAACAGCAATATGAACATATAATCTCTCATGCTAAAGTGATAATTCCTTCACAAAGTAAAGCATGGATCAAGAACCTTACCGAGAAGTAACAACAGATAGCCTTTAGTCAATGAAGCAATTGCAATTTATCACAACATCAGAAAGAGTCAAATAAGAGCTTGTAAAGCAAATCCACATACTCAATCATTCTTTAGTTCTCTACAATTGCTACAACTCACATGGTACTCACGAGATCAAAGTTTCAGCTGGACAAGGAGCAAGATAGGGGCTTACAGTGTTACCTCCCAACTGCTTACCTCAAGGGTAATGTCAACAATAATACTTCATGAATACTTACTACCAAGTTGACATATGAATATAGATCTTTCCCAAGCGTATGACGTTAGCCAAGATAAAGGCGAAATAGGGAATTGGTGAAGATCACCATGACTCTTTCAAGGGCAAAAAGTAAAGGTATAAGATAGGCCCTTCGCAGAGGGAAGCAGAGGTTGTCATGCACTTTTGAGGTTTGGATTTGTGTCCTCTTAGTGCGGAGGAACGTCACTTTATATTGCCTCCTGTGATAAAGAACTTTATTATGCAGTCTGTCGCTTTTATGTCTTCCTCATCATCGGTTCGTACAAAGCTTATTTTCCACACACTAATAGATCATACATATTAGAGAGCAATTTTTATTGCTTGCACCGATGACAACTTACTTGAGGGATCTTATTCAATCCATATGTAGGTATGGTGGACACTCATGGCAAAACTGTTTTGAAGGTTTATGTATGCACAAGTAGTATCTCTACTTGGTGTGAGAGTTTTGGCTAATATGAGGTGGAAGAAATCGTCACATGCTAAGGGATCTCTAATCATATAACATTGTTCGGAGCCAAGCAAACACAATTTATTATGTTGTCTTCCTTGTCCAATATCTACTTCTAGGCATACAATAGTTTAGTGAGTGTTCACAATCATAGGTGGTGTCAGAGATGATATATTTATATGTGAACCTCTCCTTCTTTATCACTTCCTATTAATTGCAACCATGACCAAGGTCTATGTTTGTCTACCCTCAACAAGTTTTAATCATCATTCTTTTTATATGTGAAGCCATCACTTCTCATAAGATCATTAGATGATCTTTCATACTTTTGTTCTATTCTCACTCTTTTGATCACGGCAAGAGGCAAAGCACTTCAACTAAGACACTCTTTATTATATGGCTCACGAGCTCGAATACATCAGGGGTGACACAAAGAAAAACTCAAGACTAAAACACTAAGACCTTTTAATCTACTAGAGAAAGAGAAAACTGAAAAGGAAAAATAAAACAAAGGTAAAGGCAAAAGATCTGATGGTGATATGATACCGGGGCAACTCCCCCAAGCTTGGCACAAGCCAAGGGGATTGCCCATACCAATGCTCAGTTGTCTTCCTTTGGTGGTGATGGTGGAGTTGTAGCAACATGAGTTTGATCCTCCGTCTTCCAAGGCATAGGTGCTCCATCATGGAAAGATGAACGAGTCTCCAGAATCCTCAAATCTGCAGCCAACCTTATTGATTTAAATCTATACTCATACTCAAAGTTTTGGTTCTGCAGGTCATAGATCTGGGCCTGGAGTTGATCAATCCTGGCATAGAGCCTGGAGAGGTGCTTCCCATTGTCATTGGCATCAATCTTGTGCTTGCTGTTGAACTCCGTGATCATCATGTGGTTGGCGTTGAGTCCATGCTCCACCATCCCTTGGCACTTGAAGACTTGTTGTTCCATTACTTCGAGCCTCGCCTCCATGCTTCTGGTCTTCTTGGGCCCCTCAACATCACGGATGTGCAACATCCCCTCAAGCATCTCGATAGATTGAGGGTGTTGCAGCACTCCCATGAGTTAGGGATTGATGACCTTCTAGAAGATCTTGTCCTTCGGAGCTTTTGGGGAAGTCATAGCGATCTAGATCTACAACAGAAACAGGCTTGAGACGAAAAACCGAGGAAATCTGCGTGATGCAGGGGTCAGACCAAATGGGAGTATATATAATGATTTTTTTCAGACCAGAAGGAGTACCCCACACGAAAACAGAGTCCGTGCATGCTTGTCGCCTCCTCGCGCACTTTCTGGACTACTTCCAATTTTTGTATTTTTCAAATATTCCAAAACGGAGAAAATTTCCTACTGGAAAAGTTTTGGACTATGTTTTCTTACCAAATCACATATCTCTTCGTTTTTGGAGTCTAAAACAGGCTGATAAATATCCCTTAGGTATTCTTTCGGAGTTATGGTGTTGATAATATTGCTTTCAACATTTATGGGAGTACCTGAGATATAATGCTTGATCCTCTGCCCATTTACAACTCTCGGACAATTACCTTCCGTGTTGTTGATCTTGATAGCACCAGAACGATATACTTCCTCAACAACATAGGGACCTTCCCATTTAGAGAGAAGCTTGCCTGCGAATAATCTTAAACGAGAGTTATATAGCAAGACATAATCACCTACATTGAACTCACGCTTTTGTATCCTCTTATCATGCCACCTCTTAACCTTCTCTTTGAACAACTTGGCATTCTCATATGCCTGAGTTCTCCATTCATCAAGCAAGCTAATGTCAAATAACATCTTCTCACCGGCAAGTTTGAAATCAAAGTTGAGCTCTTTGATTGACCAATAAGCTTTATGCTCTAGCTCAAGAGGTAAATGACATGCTTTACCGTACACCATTTTGTACGGAGACATGCCCATGGGATTCTTATAGGGAGTTCTATAAGCCCACAATGCATCATCGAGATTTTTAGACCAATTCTTTCTAGCCTTGTTGACAGTCTTTTGCAGAATTAGTTTAATCTCTCTATTGCTTAGCTCTACTTGACCACTTGACTGAGGGTGGTAGGGATACGCAATTCTATGGTTGACATCGTACTTAGCAAGCGTTTTACGGAAAGCACCATGAATGAAATGTGAACCACCATCGGTCATTAGATATCTAGGGACTCCAAATCTAGGGAAGATAACTTCTTTCAGCATCCTGATAGAGGTGTTGTGATCAGAACTACTAGTCGGGATAACTTCTACCCACTTAGTGATGTAATCAACAACAACTAGGATATAAGTATACCCGTTGGATTTTGGAAAAGGTCCCATATAATCAAAGCCCCAGACATCAAATGGTTCGATGACAAGTGAATAGTTCATAGGCATTTCCTGACGTTTACTGGTATTACCTATTCTTTGACATTCGTCACAAGACAAGACAAACTTACGGGCATCCTTGAAGAGAGTGGGCCAATAGAAACCTGATTGCAATACCGTGTGTGCAGTTCTATCTCCCGCATGGTGTCCTCCATAGGCCTCGGAGTGACACTTCTGTAGGATCTGTCCCTGTTCATGTTCAGGTACACAATGTCTAATAACACCATCTACTCCTTCCTTATAAAGGTCAGGATCATCCCAAAAGTAGTGTCTCAAGTAAAAGAAGAATTTCTTCTTTTGCTGGTACATGAAACTAGGTGGTATATATTTGGCAACGATATAGTTTGCATAATCAGCATACCACGATGCACTACGTGAAGCATTGATGACATTCAGTTGCTCATCGGGAAAACTATCATCAATAGGTTGTGGGTCATCAAGAACGTTCTCCAACCTAGAAAAGTTATCTGCTACTGGGTTATCAGCACCCTTTCTGTCGACAACGTGCAAATCAAATTCTTGTAGCAGGAGAACCCATCTGATAAATCTAGGTTTAGCGTCCTTATTCTCCATGAGGTACTTAATAGCAGCATAATCAGTGTGAATAGTGACTTTGGAATCAACTATGTAAGACCTGAACTTTTCACATGCAAACACGACTGCAAAAAAATTCCTTCTCTGTAGTAGCATAGTTTCTCTGGGCACTGTCTAGAGTTTTACTAGCATAGTGAATGACATTCAACTTCTTATCAACTCTTTTCCCTAGAACAGCACCAACAGCTTAATCACTAGCATCACACATGATTGCAAAAGGCAAGTTCCAATCAGGTGGTTGAACAATAGGTGCAGTTATCAAAGCCCTCTTAAGTATTTCGAAGGCTTCCTCACAATCATCGTCAAAAACAAAAGGGATATCCTTTTGCAAGAGATTGGTAAGAGGCCTAGAATTCTTAGAGAAGTCTTTAATGAAGTTTTTATAGAAACTAGCGTGACCAAGGAAACTTCTTATACCTTTGATATCTGTGGGGTATGGTATTTTCTCGATTGCATCAACCTTAGCCTTATCGACTTCAATACCTCCTTCAGAAATTTGATGTCCTAAGACGATGCCTTCATTAACCATAAAGTGGTAGTTCTCCCAATTCAAGACAAGATTGGTGTCTTTACATCTCTGTAAGACTCGATCAAGGTTGCTGAGGCAATCATCAAAACAAGAACCGTAAACGGAAAAGTCATCCATGAAAACCTCGACAATCTTTTCATAGAAGTCAGAGAATGTAGCCATCATACATCTTTGAAAGGTGGCAGGTGCATTACATAAGCCAAAAGGCATACGTCTATAAGCAAAGGTACCGAAAGGGAAGGTGAAAGTGGTTTTCTCCTGATTAGATTGTGCAACTAGTATTTGGGAGAAACCAGAATAACCGTCTAGAAAGGAGAAGTGTGTGTGTTTAGACAGCCTTTCTTGCATTTGGTCGATAAAAGGCAAAGGGTAATGATCTTTCCTAGTGGCTTTATTCAATTTCCTCAAATCGATCACCATCCTATAGCCAGTAATAGTCCTCTGTGGGATCAATTCATCCTTATCATTAGGGACAACGGTAATGCCTCCCTTCTTAGGAACGCAATACACCGGACTCACCCAATCTCTATGAGCAAAAGGATAGATAATACCCGCTTCCAGGAGCTTTAGTATTTCTTTTCTTACTACTTCTTTCATCTTAGGATTCAATCTCCTTTGATGATCAGCAACTGGTTTGAAATCAGGATCGGTTTTAATCTTGTGCTGGCATAGAGTGGGACTAATGCCCTAAAGATCATCAAGAGTATATCCAATAGTAGCACGGTGCTTCCTCAGAGTTTTTAGTAACTTCTTTTCTTCATGCTCTCGGAGGCTAGCACTAATAATAACAGGATATATCTCTTTTTCATCCAGATAAGCATACTTAAGAGTATCTGGCAATTGTTTAAGCTCGAACACATGATCACCCTTTGGTCGGGGTGGATCTCCAAGCAGTTCAACACGCAAATTATTCTTAAAAATAGGATATTGCTCTAAGGCGACTCTATCTATCTCATCCCTTTCATCCATATGCATATCATTTTCATGCTCAAGCAAGTATTGCTCTAAGGGATCAGTAGGAGGCACGGCAATAGAAGCTAAGGCAATAGTTTCATCCTTACTAGGCAACTCCTTTTCATGAGGTTGTCCACCAAACTTGGAGAAGTTGAACTCATGTGACATGCCTTCAAAGCGAACAGTGACAGTTTGCTTCTCACAGTCAATATGAGCATTGACGATATTGAGAAAAGGTATGCCAAATATGATGGGACAAAAGCTATCTTGTGTAGTAGCAAGAACGAGGAAATCAACAAGATACTTCGTGTTACCACACAAGACTTCAACATCCCTAACAATTCCCACACGGCAGATAGTATCTCTACTAGCACAAATGCCCGTGCGTTGCAACGGAAGAAAATGAACAATAAAAAAAGTGTAGTCCATTGGTAAAACACGCGTGGATACTGTCAAAAAAAGACACGTACGTAAGGTCTTAGATTATAAAATATGTACAAAGAAAGAACCTAGTGTAAGTATATCATGTCCAAAGATTATAAAATTTCCCAAATATTGATGCTTAAGTTAACATGTTACAATACAAATAGTCGGTACGAAATAAAGACAAATATTGATTACCATTGTATCCTAAATAGTATTTTTTTAATATTTAATATGCAAAATAACAACATATTCAAACTCTACACATTTTTATAATCAAGTTTCATATATAACATGTTTAAATTGGATTTACGGTTTAAAAGATATTGTTATTTGAAAATACATATTTATTCTGAATGGACTTCGAGGTTATTAACGCATATGTGAGGGGTGTACATAAAACATTTAAAAAACGATTCGTTCTGAATATAATTTGGACCTCGGGTTATTTAGCACGAAAGTAAGGGGCTTTTGTGTAAAATGTGAAAAAACGGTTCGGCCTCACTTAAAAACGTACCGCGGGTTAATTAGAGGAAACTACAGGGGTGTTTTTGCAAAAATACCGCGACGGACGCCAGAAGCAGTGTGTGCTTTATTATTAGGGGAGATTTGCAAGCTGAATAGTGACATCAATAGGCTCTATCTCAACAGGTGCAATCTCATCTTTGTTTTCATCTTTTTAGGATTGAGGTATTGCACTAACACTAGAATTCACATCACATAAACCATGATAACAATGATCTCCTATCTTAACAGAAACCACAGGCATGCCAACAACAGGCCTATGTTTGTCTCTAGCGTGAGATATTCCAATTCTAGCAGCATCTTTACAGAAGTGAATATCATGTCCCTCAACATCGTCGGACAGAAGGTCTTTGATAATAGCAATGCTAGGTTCAACTCTAATTTGCTCAGGGGGTGTAGGTGTTCTAATATAGCCTCTACGTATCACAGTTGAAGCTTTAGAATGATCCTTTATCCTAACAAGGAAAGGTGGTTTCTCAATGTAAGCACTGGGAACCACGGGATCATTACAGGCAATGACTTTCTCTTCAACTGGAGTGGGTTTAACTACATTGACTTCGAAAGGAGGATGATATTTAAACCACTTCTCTTTAGGGAGATCAATATGGACAGCAAAGGATTCACACAATGAAGCTACTATCTCAGAGTCAAGTCCATACTTAGCACTAAAGCCACAAAAAGTATTGGTCTCAACAAAGGATTTAACACAACAAAAGTGAAATTCATACCTGACTCCTTACCTTCTTGAAGCTCCCAGTCTTCAGAGTTGTGCTTAATTCTCTCCAATAAATTCCATTTGAAGTCAACATCTCTCTTCATAAAAGAACCGGTACAAGAAGTATCAAGCATGGTGCGATCATCATGAGAAAGCCGAGCATAGAAGTTCTGAATGATAATATTTCTCGATAGCTCATGATTGGGGCATGAATATATCATTTATTTAAGCCTCCCCCAAGCTTGAGCGATGCTTTCTCTGTCACGAGGCCAAAAGTTATAAATATAATTCCAATCACGATGTACTAAATGCATAGGATAAAACTTTTGATGAAATTACAATTTCAACCGGTTGTAGTCCCATGATCCAGTATCATCACATAGCCTATACCATGTCAACGCCTTATCCTTCAAAGATACCTTCTTCTTGACATCATCCTCGGGCACACATGCAAGCTTAAATAAACCACAAACTTCATCTACATAGATTAGATGCAAGTCTGGATGTGATGTTCCATCTCCTGTAAAAGGATTAGCCAGCAGTTTCTCAAGCATACCCGAAGGTAATTCAAAGAAAATATTTTCAGTAGGTGTAGCAGGTTGAGGAGCAACTCTCGGTGCTTCCGTTCGAGGTGAAGATACCCCGAACAAGCCCCTCAAAGGATTAGTATCCATAGTGACAAGTGACAATAAATCTCAGCACACTATATGAATGTTTCCTTACCAAGTTCCACTTACCAACGGCGCTTCACTCCTCGGAAACGGCGCCATAAAAGAGTCTTGATGACCCACAAGTATACGGGATCAATCGTAGTCCTTTTGATAAGTAAGAGTGTCGAACCAAACGAGGAGCAGAAGGAATTTACAAGTGGTTTTCAGCAAGGTAAAATCTACAAGCACTCAAATTGTTGGTAACAAGTGATTGTGTAGTGAGAAGATTCGTAGCAAGCAACAAGTAACAAAAGTAGCAACGGTGCAGCAAGGTGGCCCAATCCCTTTTTTAGCAAGGGACAAGCCTGGAGAAAGTCTTATAGGAGGAAAAACGCTCCCGAGGACACACGGGAATTTCTGTCATGCTCGTTTTCATCATGTTCATATGATTCGCGTTCGTTACTTTGATAGTTTGATATGTGGGTGGACTGGCACTTGGGTACTGCCGTTACTTGTACAAGAATCCCACTTATGATTAACCCCTCTTGCAAGCATCCGCAACTACTAAAGAAGAATTAAGACAAAGTCTAACCATAGCATTAAACTAGTGGATCCAAATCAGCCCCTTACGAAGCAACGCATAAACTAGGGTTTAAGCTTCTGTCACTCTAGCAACCCATCATCTACTTACTACTTCCCAATGCCTTCCTCTAGGCCCAAATAATGGTGAAGTGTTATGTAGTCGACGTTCACATAACACCACTAGAGGAAAAACAACATACAACATATCAAATTACCGAACGAATACCAAATTCACATGACTACTATTAGGATGACTTATCCCATGTCCTCAGGAACAAAAGTAACTACTCACAAAGCATAATCATATTCATGACCAGAGAATTAATGAGTAGCATCAAGGATCTGAACATAAACTCTTCCACCAAATGATCCAACTAGCATCAACTACACAGAGTAATCAACACTACTAGCAACCTTAAAAGTACTAATCAGAGTCGCGAGATGGAGATTGGTTACAAGTGATGAACTAGGGTTTGGAGATGAGATGGTGTTGATTAAGATGTTGATGGTGATCAGTACCCTCCGATGAGAGGAGTGTTGGTCATGACGATGGCGACGATTTCCCCCTCCGGGAGGGAAGTTTCCCCGGCAGGATCGTCCTGCCGGAGCTCTAGATTGGTTCTGCTCAAGTTCCGCCTCGTGGCGGCGGCGAAACCACGAAAAAGATCCTCTCTGATTTTTTCCTGGACGAAACCCTTCATATAGCAAAAGAGGGGGCAAGTGGGCCAGCAGGGTGCCCACAAGCCCCCATGGCGTGGCCTGGGGGGTGGCCGTGCGGTGCAGGCTTGTGGCCACCCCCTGGCGCCCCTCTGGCGCTTCTTCGGCCTAGTATTTTTTATAAATCCGGAAAAAATGCTCGTTGATTTTTACGGCGTTTGGAGTTGCACAGAATAGGTATCTCAAACTTGCTCCACTTTCAGGCCAGAATTCCAGCTGCTGGTATTCTCCCGATTCACGTAAACCTTGCAAAATAAGAGAGAAAAGGCATAAGAATTGTACCGTGAAGTGAAATAACAGCCCAAGAAGCGATAAGTATCAACATGAAACCATCATGCAAAATGGACGTATCAGTATCACACAAGGCCAAAACCAGCCTCGGAGGCTCCCGAACATTGTACCAGATCATCCACCAACCTCCACGAGAGGTAATCCAACAAAGCAGGAGTAGGGTATTACGCTTCCCAGTGGCCTGAACCTGGTTAAACTATCGTGTTCTATGTCTTCCTCACCAACGAGTGATTTCTTATCCATCCCCAACAAGTAGCGAGTTAGGTGAGGCGAGCCTACGAGAGATCTTCGTACACGCCCGTGAGTTCAAATCTTAAGGGTTGTGCTAAGCCCGAAATCTGACAGTTCCCGATACTACCCTCGTCATTCCTTCTCCTTCGAGTCCAATCAATGATAAGTAGTCATACCATTAGCATCGCTTTCCCTCAGAAAAACCCTTCTCTACTGCTCCATCGGGCGACTCTCCTCCGACCCAAGACTCTCAAGGACACCATCTTCCTCATCTTATCCTGCTCCTGCTGCAATAGATACACTCCTGGTGATGCCATACCAGTTTGTGTCGGGGGCGATTAACATCCATCAAAGACCCCACGGGCGACTCTACAGGAACATGGAGGTCGTCGATACGATGTCGCTTGATCATGTAGAGCATGCCCTAGTACTTGTTGTTCCTTCACCTCTTGATTTTCAAAGGGAAGTTGTGCTTGCTGAATTTAGGAGGGTTCTGGATGAGGACTACAATTCAGAAACTATTGAGGGAGACATTTATCCGTTTTGCATGGGGTTAGTCCACGTCACTGACTGTTTAATTAGAGATGCTATGGTAGATTTGGGGGAACAAGCTCTGGATGAGGTTTCAACTTTTTATTTACTGCGGCATGATGAGGGGCCTCACATGAGAAGGCCGGTGATTGAAAGAGAGGCCTGGGTTATGTTGCTTGGTTTTCCTCAACTGAGAATTACATCAACAAGGTTGTTTCATGTTTTGGCCGCTTCTTGTTCTGGCGTAGACCTGTATGCAAAAAGTCATGAGTGCTTGTTAGGGTTTTGATCAATGAACTCACCATGGTGCCCTACAGATTTGTTATCAAAAGATTCACTGATATTGGTGGCATGCGGCAGTCTTGGACTGTTCCTGTGTATGTGCTCAATGGTAGGGACTTGGCAATAAAGATGAGGTACCTCACATGCGTGCTTCTCCACACCCTGATCAACCACCATTTCTTACAGCAATACAACAAGATCAACATGATACTCAAGTTTGGAAAATGGAAAATGTTGCTAATCGTTGGGATGCTGCTCCAAATCCATCTCAAGTTCCTAATCAGCAGGGCTGTGGTGCTTGGCATGTACTTCCTCCTGTCCCAACTTCTTTCCAGGGTATTAGCTATAGGGAATTAATAGGTTATGAGAGCCCTGTATGATGTTTGGTGTTCAGACTGATGATTCTAGCCATGATGATGATTTAAGGCATTGGAATGAGCGTGTGTAGATGGTTGAAGACTCTGCTGATGATCTTCTCAATGGAGTGAACAGTGGGTAGTAGTCTTTCACTGAAATTAATTCTCATCATGTGCTAATGGAAATACAGTTACCTCATAGCTGCATGGAGTTCTTCAATACTTTTTACACTGTGGTTCACAACAGGAGGATTGGTGGCTTTGTACTCTTTGATAGGTTTTTTTTTTGCCTTGGACCTTTAATCTTGGTTGTTTAAATTACTGGACTCTCCTTGTCAAAGAATTTTTCCTTTCTCTCCTTATGAGGCAGGAACAACTACCATCTTCTACTCTAAGGAAGTTTGGAAGATTTGCACTACATTTGTGGCCACTAATCTCGAGTTCTTTGTGAGCACGCAATCTTCTTCGCAAATGCTAGTTGATAGTAAGAGTTGCTCCTCTATTACCATCTCCCATGAATTGGCTACGGAGGTTGATACAGCTACTTCACGTAGAAAACGCCCACATCACCCCCGGATGTGTCTACTATCCAATGAAGAGTCATGTCCACAAGATTTCAGGGCTTCAAAGCCCCTTCCATGTCTGATGGGAAAAAGAAGGTATCTCAAGTCAAACCATGTTGCTCCCCTATTTTCAATTATCATGATGAACCTATTTCGATGGAGATTTTGTGTGGGGAGATGCAAGTCCCTCCCCCAATTTCCATCACATCTATGTAGAATATAAGAAATGTCAAATGTTGTGTCCCATGGGAGGAAATTATGGAAGATAACCTTATGGCCCTGGATGAGGAGGCCCATGGCGTGGCCGAGGAGGACGCAAATTTGCACCACTAGCGGCACATCTTATTTATTTTAAACTTGTTGTTCCCTCATATTTTGTTTGGATGTCGTCTCTAGCGTGGAACATATTATGTTGGAACGTGCGTGGTATGAATGATGTCTCGTAATGCTCAGCTTTGCTTTACAAAGTGGATGAATAAAATTTCTCTATTATATGCTTGAAGGAAACTAAAAAAGAGGATTTTGATCACTCTTTTATTAGAAAATACTGCCCTCGAACACTTGATAAATTTGAATATGTGCCTTCTCTTGGAGCTTCGGGTGCTCTTATTATTATTTGGTGCGGTAGCCAATTCACAACCGTCGTCACTCACAACTTATGTTTTGCCCTGACACTAAAATAACTTCAGTTCGGTCTAATAAGAATTGGCTTCTATGAAATATTTATGGACCTTGCAATGGTTGTGAGAGTGAAGTATTCACACAATGGTTTGAAGTCCTGAATATAGAAGTGGATGATTTATGGGTTTTGTTGGGTGATTTGAACTTCATTAGATCTCTAGAAAACCAAAATCTTCCAAGTGGTAATATTGATGATATAATCAAATTCAATGAAATTAAGAGCTCACTCGACCTACTTTAAATCCCAACCAAATGCATATGATACACTTGGAGTAATATGTAGGACACACCACTACACGAACACTTAGACTGGTTCCTCACAACACCTAAATGGACATCCCAGTTCTCCATTTGTAATCATGTACCTTGTGTCCTGTCCATTCAGACTTCTATCCCACGCTGTAACTTGTTAAGGTTCGAGAGCTTCTGGCCCCAATACCCTGGTTTCATGAAAACAGTTAAAAATTCTTCGAACAAACCGATAAGAGAAACTTCTAGTGCAACTTGTAACTCAGCCAGACTAAAGAAATTGAGATATGCACTTAAACAATGGAGCAAGGACTGTCGAACTTAAGTTATTAATTGACACCTGGAACATTCAGTTACTCCATCTAGATAACCTGGAAGATCTTAGGTTACATACTATACCTAAAGCTAACGTTCGTCGTATTCTAAAGAAACATATGCTAAGACCGCTCAAATATCAAAGTGCTTACTGGAAGAAAAGGTTTACCTATAGATGGATGGTGTAAGGTGAAGAGAATACAAAATACTTCCAAGATAGGGTCGTTGAGCTGTATAGGCGCAATGCCATTCCCTCTCTGCAACTTCCGACTGACACAACAATTGTAAATCTGGAAGAAAAAGGTGCAGCTTTCTATCAGTGTTTCTAGAATAGAATGGGAATTGCAGAAGAAACAAGAGCTAAATTTGACCTTGCTGACTTGGCGCAAAGACCTAAAGGTCTAGATGAATTATCTACTCCGTTCTCTCATGAGGAAATAGATAGAGTTATCAAACTAATTCCAACAGATAGGGTACCAAGGCCTGTTGGTTTCAATGGCGAATTTCTCAAGATCTATTGGGATGTCATCAAGAAGGATTTGTATCAGTTATGTCGGGACTTTTTTAAGGAAAAATAAACTTAAATTTCTTGAATACTTCGTTGATCACTCTCATACAAAAAAATATCTCTCCAGAAATGGTTAATGATTTCAAACCTATATCCACGCTTAATTGTGTGCTTCAATTATTGATGAAACAACTTGCAGAAAGACTTCAACATTGGATTCTGAAAATTGTGCACTCCAATCAGTATGGGTTTATAAGATCAAGAACAATACAGTATTTTCTCGCTTGGGCATTTGAGTTCCTTCATCAATGCAAGCAGTCTGGTAAAGATATTTCATTCTAAAACTAGACTTTGCCAAGGCTTTTGATACAATGGACCACCCTTTCATTCTCAACATGTTGAAATGTAAGGGTTTTGATGAATGATTGAGTATGTGGGTTAAAATGATTCTGGAACATGGATCCTCCTCTATCCTCCTGAATGGAGTGCCCGGGAAAAAGTTTAAATGCAAACATGGGGTCAGGTAGGGAGACCCATTCTCACATCTTCTCTTTGTGTAGCAGCTGGGCTACTTCATTTGATGGTAAACAGAGCCTGGATGGAAGGACACCTAACACTACCGATTGAACGGCCGACTTCGACATTATACCTAGTAATACAATATGTCGATGACACCTTGCTTATACAACCAACAAAATGTACACAACTACGGGTCAACAAACAACTTTTGGATGCTTATATATACATAACAGGATTGAAGATCAACTACAACAAATCTGAACTCATGCCCATTAATATCAACAATGACAAAGCCACGGAACTTGCGTTGCTTGTAGGTATCCTGGTTGGTTCAATGCCTTTCACCCACCTGGGACTCCCAATGGGTACTACTAGACCAATTGTTCGAGACCTTATGCCACTTGCAGATAGAATTGAAAGAAGACTTACTAGTACTGCAATCTGGCGGTTGCAACTTACAAATTCAGCTCTATCCTCCCTATTGTCTTCTGCAATGTGTGTGCTCAAACTTCCACTCCAGTTAATTGATATATTTTTTAGAGCATGCAAACACTGTCTTTGGCGGAAAATTAAAGATAGAGATGCTAAAACACACTCCTAGACAACATGGGATCTGGTCTGCACACCAAAGGATAAAGGTGGGATTGGTATTATTGATTTGAAAATCGAGAACAAGGCTCTGCTACTAACATATTTAGACATATTCTATCACAAAGAAGATATACCCTGGGTCATGTTAGTCTAGAATGCATACTATGACACAACACCACGACATGATGTCCAAGTTGTGGCTCGTTTTGGTGGAAGGTTGTATCATCCCTATCTCATATTTATAGGGGGGGTTACCACATGCATACCGTAGGCGGGTGATGGCATTCTGCTATGGAAAGACTGGTGGCACAACAACCAACTCATGATGAAATCACGTAAACATTTGTTCTCCTATGCAACCAACAAAGACACATCACTAGTCTAATCCTATAATGACCCTAATCCAGAGTCAAACTTCCATTTACCGCTTTCTATTGAGGCACGTTTCAAACTAGATGATTTGTTGATCACCACGGACCAAATACAATTGGAACCCGTATTAACTGGTGATTGGATTTACTGCTGGGGCGATGTGGAGTATAACAATAAGATATCATATAGATTCCTCTTACAAAATTTGCAAGCCCCCAATTACATCACAAGCTTATGGAAATCCAAATGTATTATGAGCACAAAGTTTTTGCCTTGTTGCATTGAATGGAGAGAGTAAACAAAAGGGATTTACTGCTGAGAAAACACTTTACAATAGGGGAGGATCACTCTTGCTTGTTATGCAATGATGAGATGCTGGAAACTAATGATCACCTATTCTTTCATTGCCCTTTTGCTATTGCATGCTGGAATAAACTGAACATTGTCTCAAAACTAGAGCCACATACACACATAAAACTTGATCTAGCAAAGTCTACGTGGGACAAACCACTCTTCAAAGAAATTGTGATACTGGCGACTTGGAACATTTGGATGAAGAGAAACAAGGTTTTATTTGTTGGACTCCAGGCTTCACAACTAGATAGGACAAGAATGCTCAAGCAAGATCTAGAAATACTTCAATTCAGACTGCAACCATGGAAATCTACATTTGTTAATAGGTTTCTTTACACTATACAAGCTAGGCTTTGTAAAAAATTGTAACTCTCTTGTGGTAACGAAACAACAGTAGGAGTCTCTCCTGCTGGTTTAACTTGTCAAAAAAAGTTTCTCGGAAGTTCCGCTTCCAGCGACCGTTCCCCTCACCAGAGAAGCACTCAGTCTCGGATTTGAGTACAACCTTGGGTTTCTTCATTGGAACGACAACTGGCTTGGCATTCTCGAAGTTTCCATTCTTTCCCTAGCCCTTCTTGAAACTAGTGGTTTTACTAACCATCAACACTTGATGCTCCTTCTTGATTTCTACCTTCGCGGTGTAAAACATTGCGAATAGCTCAGGGATCATCGTCTTCATCCCTAGCATGTTATAGTTCATCACGAAGCTCTAGCAGCTTGGTGGAAGTGACTTGGAGAACTATGTTAACTCCCAGATTCAAGCGATTGTAACACCCAGACAATCTAAGAACATGCTCACCGATTGAGTAATTCTCCTTCATCTTGCAGGCAAAGAATCTTGTCGGAGGTCTCATACCTCTCAACACGTGCACGAACCTGAAAATCTAATTTCATCTCTTGGAACATCTCATATGCTCCGTGAAATTCAAAATGTCTTTGGAGCCTCGATTCTAAGCCATAAACCAAGACACACTGAACTATCAAGTAGTCATCAAAACATGCATGTGTGATGTTCTCAACACCCACATACGACGTTTGGGGGGTGTCTCACTGAGCGGTGCATCAAGGACATAAGCCTTCTGTCCAGCAACTGAGGACAATCCTTAGATCACGGACGGAGTCCACATAATTTCTACCATCGTCTTTCAACTCATTTTTCTCTAGGAATATCAAAACACAGGGGACCTACAGCGCGAGTTATTGATCTTCAACATAATTTGCAAAGACAACTTAGACTATGTACATGATAATGAGTTCAATTAATCATATTACTAAAGAACGCCCACTCAAATCAACATTCCTTAGGTTGTGTGAGCGTGACATGATCCAAATCCACCAACCCAAGCTTGATCATCACGTCAGATGAGGTGGTTTCAACAGTGAACTTGTCAGAGGTCTTATACCTCTAAACACGGGCGTGAACCTAAAATTACAATTTCAGCTCTTGGAAGATCTCATATGATCCGTGACGTTTAAAATGTCATTGGAGCCTCAATTCTAGGTCATAAAGCATGACACACTAAACTATCATGTAGTCATCAGGACATGCCTGTCAAATGTTCACAACACCCACAGATGACGCTTGAGGGGTGGCGCACAGATCGGTGCATGAAAGACATAAGCCTTCTTTGTGGCAGTGAGGACAATCCTCACATCATGGACCCAGTGCGCATAATTGCTACCATCATCTTTTCATCTTTAAACTTAGTTTTCTCAAGGATCGTATCAAAATAAAGGGGAGATGTAGTGTGAGTAATCATCTTATAATGTATCATATGCAAAACTGGCCTACACCCATTGTATGGAACGTAGAGTCCATCACACCCGATCATCATGTGGTGCTTTGAAATGACGAACCTTAGCAACAGTGCATACTTGGGGAGAACAAAATTTTAATTTAAAAATTGTGTGAGTAATCATCTTATAATGCTACCGTCATGTAAGCAAAATAAGATGCATAAAAGATGAACATCACATGCATATCATATAAGTGACATGATATGGCCATCATCATCTTGTGCTTTTGATTTCCATCTCCAAATCACCGACATGATCTCCATCACCACTGGCATGACACCATGATCTCCATCATCATTACCTCCATCATCATGTCATCATGTGGTTGTCGCGCCAACTATTGCTTCTACAACTATTATCAACTCATAGTGATAAAATAAAGCAAATGGCACAAATAAATTAAATACAACACTATGGGTCTTGCCGGTTGTTGTACTCATCGACATGCAAGTCTTGATAATATATACAAAACACGATCATATCATACGTCACATATATCAAATCATGTCTTTGGCCATATAGCATCACAAAATGCCCTGTAAAAACAAGTTAGACGTCCGCTACTTTGTTGCCGGAAGTTTTACGTGGCTGCTATGGGCCACTAGTAAGAACCGTTCTTACCTACGCAAAGCCACAATGGTGATATTCAAGTTGATATTTAACCTTCTACAAGGACCGCCTCTGTCAAATCCCATTCAACTAAAGTGGGAGAGACAGACACCCGCCATCCACCTTTATGCAACCAAGTTACCTGTCAATCGGTGGAACCTATCTCTTCTACATAGAAAAGTAAGGTCGGCCCGGGCCGCTTCATCCCACAATATCGTCGAATCAAGATAATACTAAGGAAGTAAGAAATATGAACATCAATTCCCAGAAACACTTTGTGTTCTACTCGTGCATATCGTCTATGCATAGACCTAGCTCTGATACCACTATTGGGGAATGTTGCATGGCAAACAAAAAATTTCCTACACACACCCAAGATCTATCTATGGAGATGTATAGCTATGAGAGAGGAGTGCATATACATAACCCTGTAGATTGCTAAGCAGAAACGTTAAGAAACATGGTTGGTGTAGTCGAACGTCTTTGCAATCCAATCACGATCCGTCCCGATCTAGCATCGAACAAACGACAACTCCATGTTCAACACACATGGAACCTTATGACCTCTCCTCCTTCTTGATCTACAAAGTGAGGGATGATAATTAGTTGGGATCTTAACCAGTAGGACGGAGTGGAGAGATCATGTCGAACAGGCTACACTAAAGAAGGCGAGAGATGCTTGGAGAAACTGGAGGCATGTGTTGTACAAGAAGTACTCAAGTCAAGGCAAGGACCAAATCCCCTCATACCCTCGAATTACAAAGACTGGACAAAATCAGAAGGGTCAGGTCTAGTGAAAGTTTATTACGAAGAGTGCCATGGAATCAGAACTTCACAAGAAGAACACACACCTTCACCATATGGTTGTGGCAGGATACTATGGCATGAAGCTGATATGGGAACACGATGACAAAGAAGAAGTAGATGCGGGTGGCAAACTATCCTTTAGTGAAATTAGGGGCAACCGTGCTAGGGAGTACCTGCGGTCACGTGCAAAGAGGCGTGGAGATGGTACTTTTTTACTTTGAGAACTCATCGGACCAAGAACAGTATAATGTGATGGCAAAGTCTTCCGAAAACACTAGAAGGTTCTACATGAACTCAGGGCCATGTGATATTCTGTCTAAGGCTCTGACTACCAAAGAGCCCCTGGCCATGCAAGGGGTATTGGGGTCTATGTCTCATACAAGAGGGATTTCTCACTAGAAAAAGAAGAGAGGCTGAGCATAAAAAAATCTAGGAGTGATGGTAAGCGGAGAGACTTGTGCGAAAAGATTAGGAAGGACATGTATCTTGGAATTCAAAAGTAAGTTGAGGATTCATATATGTAGCAGAAGACACTAATGTCGAGAGATAGCGAGGAGATGGAACGGAATGTCAGCATGGATGATTCCACTTATTGTATGGCAACACCCCACAAGAGTAGTTGTGCAACAGCTGACCCCACCGACAATGGAGCTGCAGCTGGACATTGATGATTGTGATATGAGTTGGGTTCTCCGTGAAGAGGGACATGTTATGCGGCAACATGCGGGTACATATTTCCCTCAATTAATAAACCAAGGTTTATCAAACCAATAGGAATATCAATTCTCAACCATCTTTAGTGGCTGCACACAAAAGAGCAAATAACTTGCACCCAACGAGGGCAAGAGGGTTATCAATCCCCTTTATATTGTGATTTGCAAGCAAATGATGCGTGCAGATAATTGTAGATAGTTGTGACTTGCAAAATAAAATAAAATAAAAATAATAACAGCGAGGAAATTTTAAGTTTTCTGAATATATAAGTGAATAGACCTGGGGGCCATAGTGTTATCTAGTGGCATCTCTCATGAAAGCAACATAAGGTGGGTAAAGAAATTATATTGGGAAATTGATAGAACATCGGTTAGTTATGCAATTTTGACGGCAATGATCATGTGTATATAGGCATCACGTCCATAAGCAAATAGGCCGACTCCTGCCTGTACGTATTACTATTACTCCACCCATCGATCGCTATCCACCACGCATCTAGAGTATTAAGTAAAATAGAGTAATGCTTGGGGAACGATGACATGATATTGAGAAAGTAAACTCAATCAATATGAATAAACCCCGTTGTTATATCCTTAGTGGTAGTAACACAAAGATGCATCTTGTCCCCTTTTTGTCACTCGGATATAGAAACTCGCTAGGTTGAACCCACTACAACGCACATCTACCACTTAAGAAAGAGCAAACTACTTGGCCAAAGCAAATCAATAGATCAAACATATTTATGAATCTATGATGATCATGCAAATAAGAATCATAAAACTCATAGAAGATTCAAATAATTTTCATGAATAATTTGAACACAAACCCACAATTCATCGGATCCCAAAAAACGCACCGCATAAAAGAATTACATCAGATAGATCAAAGCAAAGATGCGATGGTCATTGTATTGAAGATCAAGAGAGAGAGATAGCCACCTATATACTAACTAAGGACTCGTAGGTCTATGGTGAACTACTCACACATCATAACAAGGGCACAAAGGTTGATGAAGACGCCCTCCGTGATCGATCCCTCCTCCGGCAGGTTGCCGAAACGAAGCTCCAGATGTGGTCACCATGGAATAGATACGTGCGACCGCATAAAAAGAGTTTCATCATTTTATTTAGGGATTTTCAAATATTTGGGAATTTATAGGCCAGATGACGTGGCAAGAGGGGCCCCAGAGAGGCAACAAGGTATCCCGGCGCGGCCACCCCACTGGATAGGCCTGTTACCTTGTGGGCTCCCCGTGTGGCTTCACGTCTCCTCCCGAAGGTTCCAGGTCTTCTTTTGGTCCAGAAAATCATCAAAAAAATCGTGGCAATTGGAATTAATTTGTTACTAAAAACCTGAAAACAAAAAACACGGAGAAAACAACAAGTGGCACTCGGCACTTGGTTAATTGGTTAGTTCTCGAAAATAATATAAATTGGTGCCTTATGACCCAAAAAGTATCTTAAGATGGTAATATAATAGCATGGAACAATCGAAAATTCATGATACGTTGGAGACATATGAAGCATCCCCAAGCTTAATTCTTGCTCGTTCTCGAGTAGGTAAATGATAAAAATAGATTTTTTGATGTGACATCCTATACAACATGTAATATTTTGCAAGTATGGTCATTAAGAAACGATGAATTAACAAACATCAACATTGTAATAATTATAATTACAAGCAAAAAAATCATCAATATTTCAAAGTATACGATCTTTAAAGAATGTATACCCCCATTAATCTTTCATATTAGAAAAGCATGCATCCGTCTTCACCTAGAAATGTTAAGAACCACGGTGTCCAATTCACGCAATTGGATCATACTTCTTCAAAGTGAATTAACTTTTTATTCTTCATGCAATACATGAGCGTGGGCCATGGACATAACATATGGTGGAATAGAATATGGTGGTCGATGTCAAAGTGGTAAAAGTAGAGAATTTGAATGTAACATCCTGATGTCCGGAATGTTTAAGAATTTTTTTTCCAAAAAATGGAGCCAGAATTTTTTTGTTTGTTTATACTTTACTAAAAGTTTGAATCAAATTTTATAGTTTGGCGATTTGAATTTGATTAAATACCAACTTAAATTTAAACTAAAGGTTTGTTCTCCACTTTTATTTGAGTGTTGTTTTTAGCATTTTGATTTATGTGCATTTAAATGTTTCTTGGGTTTTCTGAAGTTTATTTGTTGTTGTTCGAGCTCTTGTCCATTTTTGGTTTGTCCTAAAAGGAAAATCAATTGTTTTCCATCTATGAAACTGCCGACAGAATTCCAAGTCCCAATCAATCTCTCTATTTTTGGTGTGTACCTAAATTTCTTTTGTCCACCGAATTGTTCAATTCCAACATTTGTTTTTTTCTCTATCTCTTTTCCTAGGTGTAGCCTACCTCATTTTGTTTTCCTTCCTACACCAAATGGGGCCAAGTCCATTTTTTCTATTTCTTTTCCACCTAGCCCAAGGCACATTCCAGCATGGAGCGTCCAGCAGGTCAGCCAGCCAACGAAGCATCGTCTTCCTTTTCGACGCACTAACACACACGGAGGAGATGAAACGAACAGAGAAGAAACGTCATGTACGTGAACTCCTGCCCTTCTCTAATCTCTTGACTCCCCACTGTTTTTTAATCAGTGACTATTTGTATGTGCGCCTCAACCTCCTCTTCCAGCCCTCTAGCAATCCCTGCCCTCTCTCTTCCACCTCTCTCCAAGAACCCTCCTCGATCTGCTACTGCTCCATGGACGCGAGTTCTTGTTCCCGGCGACTCCAAGCATCTCCATCCTATCCCTTGCGTCAGAAGATTATTCTCCATGCCGCAGCTCCGTTCAGAGAAGAAAGATTGTGTTCCGTTGACTGCACATGAAGAATTCCACATGTACCTCTACACTGTCCGTCAAGTTCATCACCTTGTCCTATCAAGCTCGGTGAGCCTCTATCAAATTCCATTTACACGCGTACTCCGCATCATCTATTGTATCCAATAGACACCATCATTCGATCTATCTATGTCGTTGTTCGCGTCGATGCATGAACGAATGTCATCTGATGGCATCGGCATGTTTCCATAGTTTTTGTTCATCGGTTATGATAGATGAAATGTTCTATATGACCCTAGGAACCCATTGGCTGTTTTGAGTTTGAGTAGTTCGCGTATGTTTGTAGTGAATTTTGTGTTATTTTTTTCACTTTTATTATGTTCCTGTTATGTATGGGAATATTTTTGATTTATCTCTCGTTGTAGAAGTAAGATATGATTCTCTAGACTCATTTTACCCCCAGTTAAATTGTTAAATAGTTAAACGTATTGTTTAGGCTCGATGATTTGTGGTACCATGTATAGTTTTCTTTTATGCTTGCGTACAATATTTGGTGAACGGTCGACATGCTAAGATGTTGAATTATTCTAAGTGTTGCTTATTTTTTCTAATTGTGGAATACTTCATGTTTTAAATAGTTTAGCTTTTGTCTAGCATGGATATATCTTAGGTATATTTTGTATTTTCATTTCATCCTTGTTGCATGTGTATTTGTTGTTTTGAAATCATGTCATGTCTACGATGATTGTGTAACTGTCTATTTTTGGTTTAGGCCTTTATAATTATGCTCCTAATTAGTATGCTACTTTAGAACAGAGTCATGTGTGTCATGAATTGCGTTTATAGTCCTATTTTTTTAACAGTTGAATTATTTGTTGAACATGTTATTTCATATTTTATTCTTCTTTCATGCGGTAAGTAGTGGTGGGATATATGCACGTACACTTGTTGTGAATTATTATCATGTTTGTAAGGATTTTATTTATTTATTAATTTTAGTTTTGTAGTCCTCTCTTGTCCATGCACACACAACTTTGGCAATGTTCACCATGCTTATAGTTGCATAGAATTTTCATTGTTTTGCTTTGTTTAATTGCGTAGAATAATTTATCTTTTTTTTGTATTTTTGTTTAACATGGCAAATATATTAGATTGTTCCATATATTTGTTCTCAATCATGTTGCTTATGTGATTTATTTATGTGTGAAGTCATGGAACGTTGTAGGTTAGTGCTTATATAATCATATGTGTTATATATTTAATTTCCATTTACTAGTTATCATGAGCATGTTACGTTACATTAGATTTTAGAGTAAGTTGATATTGTTTTAGAGTTTCTATAAGCTAAACGAAGCCAAGGTTAATCATTGGTTGTTGCATATAGTTAAGTATCATTTAATATTTACAAATATTTAGAGTTATCTAAATATTTATCTTGGTCGGCTAACATTTAGTCATCCATGTCTAGTATAGATTAGTTGTATTATTTCATGTGTTTTGTATATCTTAATTATGACAGATATCAAATGAAATGCTTTGTTATTGGAGGTGACTACATTATAGTTCGTTGCATAGATATTATCGCCTATTTGATCATCTAGTTTTATAGATGTTTGCTATCCATTATTCATGGTTGGTTGTTTCATGTAACGTTTCATATTTGTGTTGTTACATATGATTTAGGTTGTAGCTTGTAACCTACTTTATTACTTCAGTTGACTTACATGTCATGTGTGTACCAACCCGTGTGTTTTACAATGCCTTGGTTGTGCTTCTATGTATTTGCAAGTGAGGTTGAAATATTTAGAAACGCATGCCATCATGTTATTCGTGTTGTATAATACATGTTGATTAGTTGATTATATGATCTAGTTTTTTACTTGCCTACATACTCACTACTCTTTAGGAACGTGCTTACCTGTATTAACTAATATGATTGGGTTGTGTGCTTATTCCCTGGTTTCGTGTTCTTAGATGTCATGACTAGAATGTGAGATTGCATGCTAGTGCCATGCTTGATATTCATGATAGTTGATACCAACTAAGTTATCTCATAGTTACGAGTTGTATTCTATTGGTAGCCTGGTGTGGTATCACATGTGATGATCATCCATGTTTAGATGTTATATTTGTTTACCTTGCTATTGAGTTATTCTATGCTTAGTCATCTTTCATGCCTCATGATATCTTGTGTGCCTACTTAGTTCCTCCGTCTAGATGTTTGACTTTGTATCATTTTAGTATTATGAGTGTTTAATAGTTGTTTCATTAGGTCATCACATGATTGGATAGTTTACCATTCTTTAGTTGACTTGTGCCTTTCTCATATACTTAGTGTGCTTAGTTTGCCATGCTAATTAAATCATGTGGGTATAATCTTGTTGTCAGTAATTAATTGGATATTTTTTATTTCATTTTATAAAGAACATCTCCTAGTTTAATTATTCTCATGATCACTTGTATGTTTGATGCTTGTGTTATTAGTTAACACATCTTTATGATCCCATACACACATGCATTGCATGAGATGTGTCCCATTATTAAGTTAATTAATTACTTTGTACCATAGTATTGGTTTGTCATAAGGGAGTAGATCCTATATTATTTTAATTCGTATCACAACGTTAGTCTTGATCGTCAAGCCTTTCTTAGCAGTGTCAACCTAACCGTATCACTTTGTTGACTCCTATATCTCACCTTCGCTATCATGATACCTCATTTTGGAATCTCCATCTGATCAATATCTTGCTATTCATCCACTTTTAATTTGTTTTGGATGTTATTAGGATTTGTTATTGCTTTGGTATTTATTGTTTGTCTTTTGCTATCGTTACTATGAGTAGGGAGTGACGATGTTGGACATGGAAACAAACAGGTTATTGAAGAAGGACTCAACATTGAAGGCATGCCTCCTTCTTTAATCATACTTAACCTATATTTTATAAATTGCATTGAGTTTTATGGTTACAACATGCATATTTTTAAAGTCGTAGCTAGCGTGTAAATTGACACATTACCTTTATCTGCTTGTCGCCTATCCATTTGACACCTCAGTAGAAGTATATAGTATACCGGTAGAGTAGAAATGCATAGCCATGCTTACTACCCAATAGGTGCTTGTTGGATGACCTTTGATTCATCCACACTTGAAACTTATAGCCGAGCTGGCCAGTTGGCCTTGTTGACCTTCTCTATCCTCTTCTACTCTAGGTGAAACTTACCATCTGAATACTAGCGCGGGTGACAGTTGAATCAATGATTGAAGGAGCGATTGGCTGCCCAAGGTGAAGGGAGCAATCAGTCGTCCGTGCCGCATGAGGCCTAATAAGTCTTGGATTTCAAGATTGTGTAAACAATACAACCACATGCTATATGGGCACTGGCTTGGTCAAGTAAGCTAGTCAGCCTTAGGTGTCGATGGCGTCGTACCGCAGATGGGCTAGCTGCCTTGCGAGGAGTATCCTCGGCAGAGATGAGGGGACCGGTTTGAGGACGTACTCTCAGTTCCGTGCGCCAGACCTGGTGGGCATGTCACGTATTTGGGGGATCTAGTCTAAAGACCTCGTCAAAATCTCCCTGCCATTATACCAAATGGTGTACTATACCAGCGGCCACTGGTGGTATCAAGATGAGATTGTGTCGTGTGGGTAAAGTGTATAACCTCTGCAGAGTGTAAAACTATTCGAATAGCCGTGTCCATGGTCATGGACGACATCTAAATCTTTCTTGACATACATGACCTGTCTTGGTTATTCCCTATTTGCCCCAATTATTGGAACCTATGATGAGTGTGAGTTGATCGAGGATCCTCACTTTGATGAAAGTTACTCTGGATGTAAACATCTTTTCATCAAGAACTGCTTTTATCCAAATTCTATTGATTTCAAATAAAATTAGCTTTTATGCAAATGAGCCATACAACCTTCCTTTGGAGCCACATGTAGTTGTTAGGACCTTCTTCGAAGGAGGTATGTTGAGTATGTAATGCACTCATGGCAATACTTTTGTTGACAACAGAGTTACCAAGATGAAGGTGATGACTACGAGTACTATGGCGATCCGTATGAGTGAGGTCACGTGGACTACATCCACTGCCTGTCGCTGAGATGGAGTCGCTACGCATTTTCTTTTCCGCTGTGTTTTTCTAAATGTAATAAATGTCATGAGACATTTTGCTATGTATGCATTGTGGCAAGATTTACTAAACTCATAGTGTATTATTTTAACGTTCTGCAATGATACCATTTCGCTGTGTTGTCAACAATGATCCTGGGGTTGACGATTAAACACAGGAGGGTCTGGAAGTAAATTCCGGGTTCTCACAATGAAAGAAAGCTCACATGATGCACTAGGCATACCAACTGGCTATGGACATGACCATCTGTAGATGTCAATGCAAGGAGTAGAAATTGCCATGCAAATGATGCACTAGAGCTATAAGTGTATGAAAGCTCAAATAAAGCTAAGTGGTATGTGCATCCAACTTGCTTTCTCATGAAGACCTCGGGCATTTGAGGAAGCCCGTCATCGGAATATGCAAGCCTAGTTTATAGTAATTATAATATCATTCCCACTAGCATATGAAAATGGCATATCATGAGACTTTCTACATGAGAAACATAGTGCCACTTTCATGCACAAGTGTGGTAAAGGATAATAGCAAAGTTCATTCTCTCTTATTCTCTCATTCATTTTTTTATGGTGGTCTCATTTGGCCTCCCGCATATATTTATTTATTTGTAAAGAGTCTATTCGCGACTTGCGGGGGAATCATAGTCTCCATCATCCTTTCCTCACTAGGACAATTATCTTATAATGATGATCATCACACTTTTATTTACTTACAACTCATGAAATCTTGATATGACTCAATATGAATGCCTCTGGTTGAGTACCAAGATGTACAATGATCTAGCATGACATGTATTAAGCAATGTAATGAATGGTGGCTTTGCCACAAATGCTATGTCATCACCATATGATCATGCAAAGAAATATGATGATGAATGAACTAGTCATATGATGTAATGGTGAAATTTGCATGTCAATATATCTCGAAATGGCTATGGAAATGACATTATTGGTTGGTATGGTGGCCATTTTGAGGAAGATAAAAAAAAGTTTATGTGTGATAGAGCATATCATGCCACGGGGTTTGGATGCACCGCGAAGTTCCCACCTATCCTCGAGGTGAGAATGGGAATGCACGGCACCGAAGAGGCTAGCAAAATATGAGGAGGTAAGATTTCGTATGTCCATGGTTTCATATTAGTCATTAAGAACTCATATACTTATTGCAAAGTTTTATTAGTTTCATCACAAATCAAGGCACTAGTCGCATGCCCCGAGGGAGAGGGTCGGGGGGCTTTCAACGAGGAATAGAAATGCTCACATATCCTTACCATGCCTTTTTAATATTCATAGAAACAAGGAATTAACACCTCTTAATACCGCTACTTCTACAAATCAACAATGATGCACTCACACCATTTTCATATTACCACATCAATATCATTAATCCACAATTTCTCTTTATGTGCCACATGATGGTTTTGATTATCATCTATTGGATACTTATTATTTTTGGACTAGCTTAATTAACATTTGGCATCCCTAATCTTAGGCTCACATATCCGATGGATTGAGACGAAAGAGGGGATGACTTCTGGGGCATCCCCAAGCTTAGACGCTTGAGTATTCCTAGAATATTACCTTGGGGTTCATTTGGCATCCCTAATCTTAGGCTCTTTCTGCTCCTTATTCCATTGTCCATCGCGATAACACCCAAATCTTGAAAACTTCAATCACACAGAACTCAACAAAACTTTGTGAGATCTGTTAGTATAAGCAACATAAAAAATACTTAGGTAATGTTGAAAATTGATTATTTTTATTTTTATTTAATAATAGGTAATGTAACCTAACTTCTTCATGGCTTATACCCCCCCAATACAATCCATAGCATCATCAAAACAAGCAGACTATGCAAGCAAAAATAGAATCTGTCTAAAACATAAATGTGTGTAGTAATCTGTAATGACCTATACTTATAAAACTCCAAAATTATGAAACATTAGGAACACCTTAGGAATTTGTACAGAAATACTATGTTAAATTTCAGCTCAAAAGACGTTTCCGTAAAATCATAGAAATTCTACACTAGATGTGAAAGTTTATGTTTTTGCACCGTATGAGTTATACTAATCATACAAGTCATCCTACAGGTTTAACTTGGCACAAACACTAATTTAAACACAAAAATACAATCATTACATAGGCATAGTAATGAAATCACACCTAAGGAGAAAGTGAAAAGAAAAAAATAAAGATAACTATTGGGTTGTCCCAACAAGGGCTATAGTTTTATGCCCCTAGCTAAGCATAATGCTTATGATCAAGTGTTGTCATATTTGACACTCAATCCACATGCAGACCTCATGAAAGGTTCATGAGGTGGTTTTATTCTCTTTCTAGGTAAGTGTTCCATATCTTTCTTTAATGAAAACTTAAACCTCATGTTTCCCTCTTTCATATCAATAATTGCACCTATAGTTCGTAGGAAAGGTCTTCCAAGTATTTTTGGACAAGTAGGATTGCAATCAATATCAAGCACAATGAAATCTAAAGGTGCATAATTTTTATTTGCAATAATGAGATCATCATAAATTCTACCTAAGGGTTTCTTAATGTTAGAATTGGCAAGATGCAGATTTAGGCAACACTCTTGAATATTAGTGAGACCAAGCACATCACATAGATATTTATGTATTGTTGAAACACTAGCAACAAGGTGACACAAAGCATTGCATTCCTATTTATTTATATTTATTTCGATAGTAGGTTCCCACTCTTCATGCAATTTGGTAGGAATATAAACTTCAAGCTCAAATTTCTCATCATATGCTTTTATCATCGCTTCCACTATATGATTAGTGAAAGCTTTATTTTGTCCATAAGAATTGTGTGAGTTAATAATGGATTGCAACAAGGAAATACATTCCATTAAAGAGAAGATTTCATAATTAACGTCCTTGTAATCCAAAATAGTGGGCACATCACTAGGTAAAGATTTAACCTCTCCAAACCCACTTTTCAGTTTTAGCATTAGAATCATCACCCTCCAAGCAAACGGGACGCTCTCTAACTAAAGTTGACTCATCTCCATTCCCTTTATCATTAACATTCAGAAAAGTAAATAAATATTAAATAGGATAAGTGTCAATAATTTTAAGATCTTCATCATGGTTTTCCGAAAAAAGAGTGGGGAGCTTTTTCTAGGAATTCCCGCTTAGCTTTCAACTTAGCAGTCCTCTCCCTACTTTCATTCATAGATATTTTGATAGATTTAACAGGCTCGTTAAAATCTTGCTTGGGTGGCAAAGATTTACTTTTAAGAGTTTCTACATCAATAGAAATTTTATACATATTCTTATCCAAAGTTCCGAGCGTATGCATCGTTTCCTCTAGCATAGTATTGAAAACTGTTTGAGGATAATTTATTATTATTGGTAGATGGATTTCCAAAAGAATTTCCATAATAATTGCCATGACCACTAGAAGGATTATCGGGATATGTCCTATCATTGAAATTACCCCTGTAGGAATTTTTATTGAAATTATCATGCGAGATAAAATTCATTGCTCAATCAAAGTAGACAAAGGCATGTCATAAGTATCAACATGATCATTTTTATTAGCAACCAAATTCATAAGAGCATCCACTTTTTCACCCAAAGTAAAGATTTCCAAAATAGAATTAACCTTATTACAAGTTCAATCTCTTTCGGTATGCCATTGAGAATAGTTTGCAATGATGTTGCCTAGAAGTTTGGTGGCCTCTCATAAGGACACCTCCATGAAGGTACCACCTGCGGCAGAATCTAGAAGATTTCTAGATACAAAGTTTAGTCCTACATAGAAATATGGATAATCATCAATAAGTTTAAACCATGAGTAAGGCAATTTATAATCATTAATTTCATCCGCTCCCAAGCTTGTGCAACATGTTCCTGATATTTCTGTTTAAAATTCATTATTTGGTTTCTAAGGGAGATGATTTTAAAAGGAGCGAAATACTTGGCAATAAAAGCATCTTTACACTTATCCCTTGTTCCAATACCATTATGTCGTAAAGATGAAAACCAAGACTTAGCTTTATATCTTAGAAAAAAGGAAATAATTTTAATTTCACAATATCATTAGCATAATCCTTTTTATTTTGCATGTCACAAAGTTCAACAAAGGTATTACGATGAGAAGCAGGTTCCTCATTAGGACTTCCCAAAAATTGTTCTTTCATGACCAAGATTCAACAATGCAACATTAATATCAAAGGTATCCGCATTAGTGGCAGGAGGTATTGGAGTCCTAATAAAATAATTATTATTAGTAGTTGAGAATTCACACAACTTAGTAGTATCTTGAGACATGGTGACCGAGCAATCAAAGTAACAAGCACGACAAGTAAACTAGAGAGCAAAAATGCAAAGTAGTGACAAGCTAAGCAAGCAAAGGGAAATAATTTTGTATTCTTAATTATTTTTTAAGCAAGAAACATATAACAAAAAATAAAAAGAATAACAATTGAATGATAATTTGTGTGAAGTTAGTTGATAGATGGTGATAATATTCCCCGACAACGGCGCCAAAAATCTTTCCTGATGCTTGTAATTTGTGTTGGGTTTTCCATGAGGAGGAATGAATTATCGCAACACAATTCGGTTAAGTATTTCCATTGATAAGAAACCAAGGTTTATCAAACCAATAGGAATATTAATTTTAACCTTCTTCCGCGGCTGCACAAAAAAGAGCAAATAACTTGCACCCAACGCGGGCAAGAGGGTTGTCAATCCCCTTGATCTCATTATTTGCAAGCGAATGAGGTGTGTAGATAATTGTAGACAGTTGTGACTTGCAAAGTAAAAAAAGAAAAATAATATTAGAGAGTAAATTATAAGATTTTTGAGTATATAAGTGAATATACCCAGGGTTCATAGTGTTCTCTAGTTGCATCTCTCATGAAATTAACATACGGTGGGTAAACAAATTACTCTTGGGAAATTGATAGAACAAAAGCAGTTATCCGATTTTTCCGACAATGATCATGTGTATGTAGGCGTCACGTCCATAAGAAAATAGGCTGACTCCTACCTGCGGCTACTACTATGACTCCGCCCATCAACCACTATCGAGCATGCATCTAGAGTATTAAGTAAAACAGAGTAATGCTTGGGGAATGATTACATGATGTAGAGAAAGTAAACTCAACCAATATGAATAAACCCCATTGTTTTATCCTGAGTGGCATCAACCCACAGACGCATCTTGTCCCCTTTATCTCACTGGGATATAGAAAATCGCTAGGTTGAACCTACTACAATGCACATCTACCACTTAAGAAAGATCAAACTACTTAGCCAAAGCAATTCCATAGATCATATAGATTTACGAAGCTATGATGATCATGCAAATAAGAATCATAAAAATCAGAGAAGATTCAAATATTTTTCATGAATAATCTGAAAATTAACCCACAAATCATCGGATGCCAACAAACGCACCACACAAAAGAATTACATCGCATAGATTAAAGCGAAGATGCGATGTGCATTGTATTGAAGATCAAGAAAGATAGAGAGAGATAGTCATCTTGATACTAAGTACGGACCTGTAGGTCCATGGTGAACTACTCAAACATCATCACGAGGGCGCCAAGGTTATTGAAGAGGCCCTCCATGATCGACACCCTCCGACAGGGCACCGGAATAGAGCCTTAGCTGGGGTCATCGTGTAACACAGGCCTGCAGTGGTGTAAAAAGTGTTTCATCGAAAACTTTAGGGTTCCTAGAATATTTTGGAATTTATAGGACAAAGAACGAGGCAAGATGGGCCACGGGGAGGCGACAAGGCATCAGGGCACGTCCACTCCCCCTGTTCACGCTCGCTTGCCTTATTGGCTCCCCGTCTGGCTTTAAGTCTCCTCCCGAAGCTTCCAAGTCTTCTTGTGGTCCCGAAAAAATCATTAGAATTTTGGTGGCAATTGGACTTCGTTTGTTACTAAAAACCTCAAAACAAAAAAAACACGCAGAAAATAGCAACTAACATTGGGCACTTGCTTAATAGGTTAGTTCTCAAAAATAATATAAATTGGTGCCTTATGAACCAAAAAGTATATTAAGATGATAATATCACAACATGAAACAATCAAAAATTATAGATGTGTTAGAGATGTATCAGACATGATGGTGCTATATGTGATCTATATGGACATGGGGAGATTGTAGGCCATTCTTAAACATTATCAAGGTACTTTAAAATGTGCAATAGTGTGGGTTTAAAACCCTTACTTGGACGGGGGACTCTTGGTGGACAATGTGCCATTGAAGCCGGGTCGCATGAAGTGCTACGTGACTGAAACTACGCTTGGACTCAGTAATTTTGCCATGAAGAATGTCCTTGGGGACCCTAATGATTAGAGTACCTTGGAAAAAACACGGTTAAATTATATCCAGTTGCTAGAGAAAGAAATAGACTTCCTGGATGAGATCACTCTAGCCCCCCCAAGAGCAACCAATGTTGGCCTTGAACCAGTGACTCTCTTGTCCCCATAGTAGATCCTGTATGACTCCCCCGATGAACATACTCTTGGGAATCCGATGACCGAGGCATCAACCCATCATCAGCCCGCCCGACTTCCTTCCGTACAGGTCAGGTCATTGTCCGCTCTTGAGCAGTGTGTGGCAAGGCCGACAACTGCTGAACATGTATCATTGGTTTAGATGCCGGCCACTAAGTAGAAAGTGCACACACATCACCACTGCATGCTCAGCACACAAACCCGGCCAAACCTCCTCCTAAGTAGTGTAAAAGTCCGAAAATGTCTGCTAAGCAGTCCAAAAGTCCGGAACCGTTTGCTAAGCAGTCCAAAAGTCCGGAACCGCCTCCTAAGCGGTCTGAAAGTAAGGAACCAGCTGTTCATCAGTCCAGCGATTCATAATTGCCTGATAAGCATACCGACGTGTCCACACTGCCTTCTTCTCAATCCAACTAGTTGTCACAGTCGCATCAATAGACCAACACGTTCGCACCAGTTGCTCAGAAGCCCGACATAGCTTCAACGACTGGTCAAATGTTCTTCACTTCTAGTACTATAGCTCAGCATCCCGTCACATCAGCATCATGTGTTCAACAGCCCATTATACCTACATAGGCTTCTCACAAGCATGTTGTTCATGAAACCGGATGTCAAAGAAGAAGTTCTTCAGCTAAGAAGATGAAAGCAGGCACAGTTGCACACATGAAGTTGGGCCCCCAAAAAACGAGAAGGGATGGGACCAAGAACCTCCTACTACAAAGATTCATCACCCATAACCAAATTAACAACATGTTTTTCGAAGGGCTTGGTAATCCCACTTCTGACACCATGTGTGAAGCAGAAGTTGAACAGCTACTTTCTATAAAGAAAGTAGACCCATTTGAAGCACATAAGTACAAGCATGGCCAGCCATTTCTTGTTGGCTAATACTTTGAGGAGTGCAGTTCTAGTTCTCGCACGTTACATAAATATTGCATTGACAGAATGTCGGAAGCAGAAGATCATAACATTCTGGAAGTGCACTATGAAAGTTGGCATTTCCCTCACCTTGCAGGTACCATCACTGTGGAATTCGAGGACTTTCATCTCTTCTTCAACTTCAATGAGCTTGCTGCCACTCTTGTCAAATGATTGTTGTTGTAAGTACTTCACAAACTCTAATCAACTTCTCCATACAAGGCTATAAATGAAAAAAGGTTAATTTTATTTTATTCCTCTCATGGGATTGACGACGTAGAGATCATTAAGTGTGCTTGCATATTTCATAGATCCTGATTTAGCAAACGACATTTGGTTAGGAAATAATGAGACATGCAAGGCTTCCATTGATCATGTCGCAAAGATCTTGTTCGACTTACAAAGAGTTGAATTCTTCATATGGCCATGTCATGAACAGGAAGTTAAATATACAACCACGCATACACTAATCGTCTTTCAGTTTTCGACAAAGTTTATAAGTTCAATGTTTTGTTAAACTATAGACATCACTGGATCTTGGTGGTCATTGTTCTAGGATGCAACATAGTTTACTACCTGGGTTCTCTGAGAGAGTCAAATAATCCTCAGGATCTAAGTCATCTTCAGGATTCCATGGATAGGTATTGAATTCTTTGATGTTAATATGTTGTGTTCACATCTGGTTCAAGAATTGACTATGTGACAACTCATCTTCATTTCAAGTGTATTGTCAAAGAACTTAAATTTAGGAAGGTTACGGTTCGAGTGCCAACTTCCTCTACAGCACGGGATCATTTCTCCTGTAGGACAACGAAATCTGTTATTTTCAGAAAATGCTAGTAAGTTGTTCAAGTTTCTAGGTCAACCTCTTTCGATTTCTCTCCAAAGAAAATAAAAGAAAGAACTTACAATGGTTAGCTTGTTCCTAACAGGGAAAATACATGACTAATACTGTAAAAAAATCGGTGTCCTCAACAACAACAAGGGACCACCCTATGCGGATAATATATTTGCACACACATGATGAACCTATGCACACATGTTCTATCTGTTGCGGATACTGGCAGAATAGAACTAGTAAGTCTGCTTCTTAATTACTATCATCTACTCCACACGTATGTCACACTCTGATCTGGAAGTCATGCAGTTGTTCTTCGTACCGATGAACTCTGAACCGCTTGACGCAAATGAATTGATGCATGTTAGAAAATTTATCAGCACCATCTTTGTGAAACACTATATCAAGCCTACTAAAGGCGTCGAAGATTTCACAATCTATATTCCCTGATAATAAGTACACATTCATGTAGTGTTATCAGCTAAACATATATGGATGGATGCATTGCTTTCCTTGTGGTCATGTCTTCGTATTTCATACACTATATGATTATGTACTGCATATATCGGTCTTACAGCTATGGAACTTAGCTTGCATTTGCTCAATTGCATATTGTCGTGAAATATGATGAATATTCTTCGTGTGGACACTACTGTTTCAGTTACATATTGTGGCGAATTTTGATGAATGTTCTTCATACACACACTATTTGTTGATTGCATATTATGGCGAATTTGCTATTTGTGGGGTGATTCAAATGAAATACTTTACGATAACCTCGCAATTTCAGTGCACGTGGTTCAAGCAACTAAGTGTGTGTGATACAGAATGGAAAGCACACACAACTCATAATGTAACAGCCTATAATCTACCAGAAAAGCACACGCGGCTCATAGCGCAACGCGTGTGAACTACAGGAAATGCACACGAGATATAAAATGAAACGTTGGTGATACATAAGAAATAGCAAACAATTTTCACCACTTGTACATGTGCGTAGGATCTCCTCAATCGTTTGCAATAGCATCTTATCTCACACATGAGCCATCACAAATACCGTGCCCAATGGAAAGACGATCCCATACATAATTTTTTGGGGAAACGTGTCTCATGATATCATGCATGGCAGACACGTTTCCCAAAAAAATACACATTGTATCGTCTTTGCATCGGGCATGGTTTTGTGTTGGCTCACGTGTGATATAACGTGCTATTGCAAACGGTTGAGGAGATCCTACGCACACGTACAAGTGCTGCAAATCGTTTGCTATTTCTTATGTATCACCAACGTTTCATTTTATATCTCGTGCACTTTTCTTGTAGTTCACAGACGTTCTAGGGAAATCTAATGTGCAATGATGAAGATATCACACATAGTTTATATCATGGCTTGTTCGGATTAGGTAAAGTTTTGCAAATGGTAAAAGGTGAAACACCATTTGTTTTCCATAGATGCGTTTGACTCGTGATAGACGTGTGTGATTGATCCCAAATCCCACAAGTACGCCCAAAACATAGTGTGTGTGAAATGTTCCTGCACTGCACATGATTATTTTTGCACATCGTTTCCGTTCATTAGTCACCATCGCCGACGGGTTTTCCATGTCATGTCGGTTGCCCCCCCCCTATCACACACACATGCAAGGTGATGGTTTAAAACTAGGTCGCGAAAAGGGGTTAAAACACGTTGTATAGCACGTCGCTGCACCAGTGGATGATGGAGATCATGGTGTCATGCCGAAGACAATGGAGATCAGGTTGGTGCTTTGGAGATGGACATCAAAAGCCCAAGACGATCATGGCCATATAATGTTACTTATATGATTTGCATGTGATGTTTATCCGTTTATGCATCTTATTTTGCTTAGGACGATGGTAGCATTATAAGATGATGCCTCACTAAATTTCAAAGTAAAATTGTGTTCTCCCCAAGTATGCACCGTTGTGAAAGTTTGTTGTTTCGAAGCACCTCATGATGATCGGGCGTGATACAACGAGTGTAAGCGAGTTTTGCACATGAAGAATACTTAGGTTAAACTTGATGATCCTAGAATGTCTAGACAGTGCCTCAGAACCAGGGAGACCGAAAGGTCGAACATGAGTCATATAGTAGATATGATCAACACCAAGATGTTCACCATTGAAACAACCTCATCCCACGTGATGATCAGACTTTGGTTGGTGGATTTGGATCATGTCACACTTAGATAACCCGAGGGATGTTGATTTGAGTGGGAGTTCATTAGTAATTTGATTAACTTAACTAATTATCATGAACATAGTCAAAATGACTTTGCAAATTATATTGTAGATTAATATCTCGGACTGTAGCTCCCCTTTATTGTGATACATTCCTAGAGAAAACTAAGTTGAAAGATGATGGTAGCATTTACGCGCACTAGGTCCATGACCTGAGGATTGTCCTCAATGTTGCACATAAGGCCTATGTCCTTCATGCACCACTCGGTGCGCCACCCCCTCAAGCATTGTCTGTGGGTGTTGTGAACATTTGACAAGCATGTTCTGATGGCTACTTGAAATTTTAGTTTGTCATGCTTTACGACCTAGAATTGAGGCTCCAATGACGTTTTAAATGTCACAGAGCATCTGAGATGTTCCAAGAGCTGAAATTCGAATTTCAGGCTCACGCCCGTGTTGAGAGGTATAAGACATCCGACAAGTTCTTTTCCTACAAGACGGAGTAGAATAGCTCAATCGATGAGCATGTGATCAGATTGCCTGGGTGCTACAATCGCTTAAATCCAGTGGGAGTTAATCTTCGAGATAAGATAGTCACTAACAGAGTTCGTCCAAGTCACTGCCACCAAGATACTAGATCATTGTGATGAACGATAACATGCAAGGGACGGACAAGATGATCACTAAGCTATTCGTGATGTTTTATGTCGTGAAGGTAGAAATCAAGAAGGAGCATCAAGTGTTGATGGTTAGTAAAACCACTAGCTTCAAGAAGGGCAAGGGCAAGGGCAAGAATGGAAACTTTGAGAATGGCAAGCTAATTTTTTCTCTAGTGAAGAAACCCAAGGTTGGACCCAAACCCGAGAATGAGTGTTTCTGTTGTAACAGGGAACGGTCACCGAAGCAGAACTTCCCTAGATACATGGCAGATAACAAGGTTGGATACGTCAACAAAAGTATCTTTCATATACATGTTTTTAGTGTGTACCTTACTCGTGCTCGTAGTTGCCCCTAGGTATTCGATACTGGTTCAATTACTAATATTAGTAACTCAAAACAGGATCTACGAAATAAAAGAGACTGGCTAAGAACAAGGTGTTGGTGTGTTTTCGAAGTATCTCCAAGGTTAATGTGATCACCATTGGCACGCTCGCTCCACCTTCGGGATTAGTTTTAAACCTGAATAAATGTTATTTGGTGTCTACGTTGAACATGAGCACTATATTGATCTTGTTTATTGCGAGACGATTATTCATTGAAGTCAGGGAGTAATGGTTGTTTTGTTCACATGAATGATATCTTTATTATCATGCACCCAATATGAATGGTTTACTGAATCTCGTTTGTAGTGACACACATGTTCATAATGTTAATGCCAAGAGATGCAATGATAATAGTACCACATGCTTGTGGCACTGCTTCTTAGGTCATATTGGTGTAAATCGCATGAAGAAACGCCATGCTGATGGAACTTTGGGACTCATTCGATTTTGAATCGCTTGAGACATGCGTACCATGCCTCATGGTCAATATGACTAAAACCCCGTTTCTGGTACGATGGAGCAGACAAGTGACTTATTGGAAATAATACATATTGATGTATGCAGTCCAACGAGTGTTGAAGCACACGGTGGATATTATTATTTTCTTACCCACACACATGATTTGAGTAGATATGGGTATATTTACTTGATGAAACACAATTCTGAAACTTGTGGAAAGTTCAAGAAATTTCAGAATGAAGTTCAAGGTCATTGTGAAAAGAAGATAAAAAGTCTACAATGTCATCTTGGAGGTGAATATCTGACTAACGAGTTTGGTATGCATTTAAGACAATGTGCAAATTGTTTCACAACACACATCACCTAGAACACCTTACTGTAATGGTGTAACCAAACATTGTACCCGTACTTTATTGGATATGGTGCATTCTATGATGTCTCTTATCGGTTGTCCACTATAGTTTTGGGGTTATGCATTAAAGACAACTACATTCACTTTAAATAGGGAACCATCTAAATCCGTTTAGATGACACCGTATGAAATATGGTTTGGCGAGAAACCTATGCTGTCATTTCTTATAGTTTAATAAGATCGAACCCAAAGCAGAAAAGTGCATCTTCATAGCATACCCTAAAACAACAATTGGGTATACCTTCTATCATAGATCTGAAGGTAAGGACTTTCTTGCCAGGATGGATCCTTTTCAAAGGAATGAGGTTCTCTTGAAAGAAGTGAGTGGGAGGAAGGTAGAACGTGATAAGATTATCAAACTTTCACTTGAATTGGAAACTAGGGGAGCGTAGAAAAGTGTTCTTGCAATGCGTACACCAATTGAATAGGAAGCTAATGATGATCATCTTGAAACTTCCGGTCAAGTTACTACCAAACATCATAGGTCGACAAGGACACGTATTGCCCCGAGTTGTACGATGATCTTGTCTTAGAAGACATGTTGTTAGACAAAGATGAGCCTATGAACTATGAGAAAGCAATGATGGGCCTGGATTATGAAATATGTCTAAGATCATGGGATCCGAGATAGGATCCATGAATGAAAACCATGTATGGACTTTGGTAGAATTGCCTCATCACCGGTAGGCCATTGAGTACAAATGGATCTTTTAGAAGAAGACAAATGATTATGGTAATGTGACTATCTATAAAGCTCGACTTGTTGCAAAGAGGTTTCTGACAAGTTCAAGGAGTTGACTACGATGTCACTTCGTCACCCATAGCGATGCTAAAGTCTGTTGGGATTATGTTAGAAGTTGCTCCATTTTTGATTATGAAATCTAGCAAATGGATGTCAAAACAACATTTTCTTAATGGTTTCCTTAAGGAAAGGTCGTATGTGATACAACTAGAAGGCTTTGTCGATGCTAAGGATGTGATCCTTCTTTGGCCTGGTGCAAGAATCTCAGAGTTGGAATATATGCTTTGATAAGGTGATCAAATATTTTGGGTTTATACAAAGTTTATGAGGAAACTTGTATTTAGAAGAAAGTGAGTGGGGGCACTATATAATTTTTGGTAAGTATATGTGGATGACATATTGTTGATTGGAAATTACGTAGAACTTCTGGAAAGCATAAATGGTTGTTTGAAAGGAGTTTTCCAAAGGAAGCCCTAGGAAAAGCTGCTTACATATTGAGAATCAATATCTATAGAGATATATCAAGATGCGTGATAAGAGTTTCACAGATCACATACCTTGACAAGATTTAGAAGGAGTTTAAAATGGATCGGTCAATTAATGAGTTCTTTCCTGTATTGGAAGGTGTGAAGTTGAGTAAGACCCAAAGCTTGACCATGGTAGAAGAAAGAGCAAGGATGAAGGCATCACCTATGCCTTAGCCATAGGCTCTATAGTGTATGCCATGTTGTGTACCGCACTTGAAGTGTGCCTTGCCATGACTCCGGCAATGGGGTACAAGACTGATCGAGGAGTGGATCACTAGATAGCAGGGAAAATTATCCTTTGTAACTAGTGGACTAAGAAAATGTTTCTAAATTATGAAGGTGATAAAGAGTTCGCCGTATAGGGTTAGTCGATGCAAGCTTTAATACTGATCTGGATGACTATGAGTAGCAAACCAGATACATATAGTGGAGGATTCATTTGCAATAGCTCCAAGTGGAGCGTGGTAGCAACATCTACAGTATGACATATAGATTCTAAAACTACACACGGACTAAATGTTGCAGACCAATTGACTAAAACCTCTCTCACAACCAAAAAATGATCATACCTTAAAACTCATTGGGTGTTAATCACATGACGATGTGAACTAGATTATTGACTCTAGTGCATGTGGAAAATTGTTGGAAATATGCCCTGGAGGCAATAATAAATTGTTTATTATTATATTTCCGTGTTCATGATAATCGTTTATTATACATGCAAGAATTTTATTGACCGGAAACTTAAATACATGCGTAGATATATAAACAACACCGTGTCCCTTGTGACCCTCTACTAGACTAGCTAGTTGATCAAAGATTGTTAAGGTTTCCTAACCACAGACATGAGTTGTCCTTGATAATGGGATAACATCATTATGAGAATGATGTGATGGAAAATACCCAACCGTAAGCATAGAACTCGATCGTCTCACTTAGTTTATTGGTACTACTTTCTTCATGTCAAGTATTTATTCCTAAACCATGAGATCATGCAACTCCCTCACACGTTAGGAATGCCCTATGTGTATGAAACATCACTTCGTAACTGTGTGACCATAAAGGTACTCTACCGGTATATTTGAGCGTGTCTGTTGGGTTGGCATGGATCGAGAGTGGGATTTATCACTCTATATGGCGAAGTGGTATCTCCAGACCCTCCCAGTAATACAACATCACAAGAAGCTTGCAAGCAATGTGAATAAGGAGTTGGTCACAAGATTTTCTATTATGGAATGAGTAAAGAGACTTGCTTGTAACGAGATTGAACTAGGTATGGAGATACCGATGATCGAATCTGAGCCAAGTAACATACCGCTAGACAAAGGGCTACAAAGGGAAATGCATACGGGATTGAGAGAATCTTTGGCATTGTGGTTTGACCTATGAAGATCTTCATGGAATATGTAGGAACCAATATGGGAATCTAGATCCCACTATTGGTTATTGACTGAAGAGGTTTCTCGGTCATGTTTACATGATTCTTGCATATGTAGGGTCCGCACACTTAACATTCGGTGTCGCTAGAGTAGTTTTGGGATATGTACGTTGTAGGTTGAATGTTATTTGGTGTCCTGGGTGAGATCCTGGATGTCACGAGGTGCTTTAGAATGGTCCGGAGTTCAATATCTATAAATGGGAAGTCATATTTTGGCTACCAATTTTTTTTGGGTTTTACCGGTGTTGTACTGGGAAGCTTCCGGAAGCTTTTGGAGTGTTCCACAGGAGTTCAGAAGGGTTCCTCCATCATCTAGGGCATTCATGGGATGTGGGGGCAACCTAGCCTTATGGGGCTTTGCGGACCATCCCCTCTAAGGCCCATGTGCTTAGGGAAAGGGAAACCCTAAGGCCTCGTTTGGTTAGGGTGGATTGGGGAGGTTTTGAGAGGGAGGGATTTCAGGGGATTGGGTGAATCCCTTTGTTTCACCCAATCCTCTCAAATCCCCGGGGTTTTGCTTCCACTAGGCCTCCGAGGAGGGTTTTGAAACACATGGATAGGAAGGGATTGAAGGGGAACGGAGGGGATTGGGCTAAGCAAACCCTTCCTACCAAATGGGCGCACGAGGATCTGTGGGGTTTGTGGGACCCCCGGGGATTTTCCTCTCAAACCCTCCCCAATCCCCCTTAACCAAACGAGGCCTAAGGGGGAGGGCCCTCCCCTTGGCTTGGAGGGCACTCCTTCCCCTTTGGTTGCCTCCCCTCCTTGGAGAAGAAGCTAGTGCTACGTCCCAAGCCCTTGAAAACCCCTATATATAGTGGGGTGGAGGCACAAGGGCTCGATAGAACAATTACTGCGCCCTCCGTGCTCCCCCTCTCCCATTCTTCCTTGTTCGTAGTTGCAGAGGAGCTATGCAAAGCCCTGCTGGCACTGCATGACCACCATCTCCACCATGTCATCGTGTCGGTCTAGATCCCATCTACTACTCCTACCTCGCTCGCTGGATCAAGGAGGTGGGGATGTCATTGATTCGTACTTGTGTTGAACGTGGACGTGTCATCCATTCGGCGTTGGATCGGTTTGGATCACGATTGGATCGTCAAGAGTACGACTACATCAACCGTGTTATATATGCTTCTGTTTCACAATCTACGAGGGTACAAAGACACACTCTCCCCTCTCATTGCTATGCATCTCCATATATATATCTTGTGTGTTCGTAGGAAAGAAATTGTTTCCCATGCAACATTCCCCAATAGTGTTATCATGACTAACATGTTCATGTCATGCTCATATTGTGTCGTTCTAGTTGTATCATGCTCATCATTAATTAACCCATAAATGCCATGTTATTGTTTGCCTTGATTGCTTTGGTTGATGTGATCTTGTGATTACATTCAAAGTAGTCACATAGCATGGCATGCCAGATTGCAGGAGATGACGTGATTGATTGCTCACTGAGGATTCCGGGTTTGCGCTCTTGGACGTGTCCTAGCCAGAGTTCTGCGGAGTGAAGTACATCACCATTATCGTTGTTCCGCTGCTAGCTGTTATCCTGCTGATATGAGTTGTTCCGCTGCTGGCACAGAGCTGTCTTAGGAGGCGTAGTGTCGTTGTGCCATTGTAATCATTTGTAATACCTAAACCGTTATACCCTGATTATATGTAATAAAGAGTTGATTTGTTTTATGCCAAGCAATGCCATATTCCAGAAGACTTGATCTTCGGGGTGGAATATGGGGTGTTCCGGTCCTCTGAGCCGAGGTGCCATAATTGACCTCGGACACATACCCCCACACCCTAAATAGGGGTGGGGCTCCTAGAGCACTTCCCTTGGAAAGGGCACTATGTCGCGAGGGTGAACAATTTCACACTAAAAATACCTTGGGCCGCCGAGGAGCCAAAACTTATGCAAATGTCACATTGGCTAAACCGACGAGCAACTTAGCTTTGAGTTTCCATATTGGCAAGGCCATGTCAAAGAGCTAGCCAGGAAAGTATACCCACATGGTTCAACCACACATCAAACATCCGTAGACCTCTTAGAAAGACTCGACGAGTGAACACATTGAGCACATGCAAGGCTGAGGTTGCATTCAGTCCACCAGTCTTTGCCATCAGCGAGGATAAGGTGGTAAACAGGATGGAAACGCACACGTGCGACATGAAGCTACAGAGGCTCATAAACCCGATGATAATATCTGCCATGTTTTATATGCTCCTTTATTTACCTTTTTTGCATTGTATCTTTTAGTTTCTCTTGTTATATCTTGGCGTGTAAATATTGATGTTATAAATAAATAATTAAAGCCCCTCAAAGCTCTTATCGTATTTCTATACATGCACTTCCTATGAACTATGAGAAGGTCTTCGAGATACAACTCCTACACGGCTTTGTTTCCCTGTCTTGAAATAAAGTCTGAAGTACTGACCGTCTCGGATGTTGCACTATATGCAACAGTTTTGATCCTAGATTTTGGTCCATAGTTGGGTTGTCGAGCTCCTATGTGTACCCCTTACGTTACCAAACAAGTTCATCTAAGGGTGTAATGGGGGAACCCCTGTGATAGTGCCTCGAGTTTAACTCGCGGAGCACCTCAATGGAGAGAGAAGAAAACTGACTATCTGGGTAAGCGAAAATTGGTCGTCAATCTGAAGACCATGTTAAGAAACGGGTCGTTAGAGATCACCCGTGTTAAAGAAGGGCTTTTTCATAGCATAAGATGATGTGGGCAACAACTTAGACCTTGGCAGCTTACAGCCGACCACTTCACAAACCGGGGTGTAATGCCCACGATGTGATCATATCCTTATTTTGGCACGAGGGCCTCGACAGGGATAGAAGCGCATTTATCGTTTCGCAAGAATGGATATCGTTACAAGTACATGTAAAGAAGACATGAGTATATGGAGTTGTCTTACACTCGCCACAAGCTAGTCATGATGATCTCAATAAAAACCTACATTCAATCACCATTTAAAAGAACAGGGTCCGACTATGGATGGAATCAAATGATAAAAAATGACGTCCATCCTTGCTATCCCACGCTGACGGCCTGGAACATATCCTATGATCGATGATGATGATGAAGAAGAAACTACAAATAGAAAAATCATCACGCTCACGTCAAAATACTACTTTAACTGTACCTGCAACTATTGTTGTAGTAATCTATGAGCCACAGGTACTCAACAATCTCATTTCCGAAGGTATCAAGACTAGCAAAGCTTAATGGGTGAGGTATGGTTAAGTTGTGAGATTGCAACAAGTAACTACGCATTTATTTGAGTGGCTAAGTTACGAGTACGAGAATAAGAGGGTGGGTGATCTATGCATAAACGGATGTGAACTAATAATGATCAAGAAATGATCCTGAACACCTACTTATGAGTCAAACGTAACCCCACTGTGTCCTCTCTCAGATGCAGAATTCACGAGAAGAGACAATCACGGTTATGCACACAGTTGGCATATTTTAGTTAATTTTACTTCAAGTTTGGTATGACCGGGTGTTAAACAATGTTTCCAAGTTGCCACATAACCGCGTGCATGGCCTTCCTAAATATTTAACCCTGAGGGGTGCTCCAACTTGTCCATCACAAACTATCACAAGCTTCCCTGGAGAGACAACCTCAACCTCGAGGTAGCCCGAGGTATCCTCGATATCCCAGTGCACAAGTCATTCGATAAGAGTTAAATAATTCCAGCAAGACCACTTGATAGGCCAGATCCCAATAGGAGCCGCGCGCATGTCTTTCTCAGGGAAATACCAGGTGAGTGACGCGTTCGATGGCCAAGTATTATGTTGGGAAAATATAGTGCCAATGTTGGGGCTTGCCCGAATAGTTTTATCCCAAAACAAAAATCAAGAGGGTCCTTGTAACAACCCCAAGCATGTTAAGAGCGCTCAATATGAAACATAGTACCGACACACAAGTAACTAGGGCGGCAAAGATGGAACAAAACACCAAGCCAAAAGATCAAGCCTTCCACCTTTTACCAAATATATATGTGCATTAAATTAAATAGAAATAATATTGCGATATAACAAGGAATCCATGTTGACACATGAGAAGGAACTTGCACCTGCAACTAGCAACACTATAAGAAGGGCTGAGCAAGCAGTAAAATAGTCAAACAAAGGTTTGTACAGATGTGAAGGGGTTAGAGGTTGTTCATGGCAATGTTGGGAGGCTTTGACATAACAGGTGGTAGGCAGTGAGACATAGCGATAGAAACGAGTCAAATAGCATAGCAATAATAGTAGTGGTATCTAGGGAAATGATCATCTTGTTTGAGATCCCGCTTGGAAGAAGAACGAATCCATGAAGTAGACTAACCAACGTAGTCGAACGAATCCTCACGCTCCGAAGTGGTTCGAATCTCTATCGAGAAGAAACAATCTAGAAACAAATAATCAACACACGGTAACTCCACAACATATGCATGACATGATGTGGAAACAAATATGATACATGTACATTTAATTATGCATGACATGGCGACATGCAACAATCAAACACTACAAATTAAGTGAAGCTCAATATGCAATGAGTTGTATATTGACGAAACTCCACATTCAAATTACTTAGTTCATTCATGTTAAGGTACTCATTAATGTTAAATGTTGTTTAACATGGGTGGTCATGGCATAAGGTGAAGAGGTAATTAAACAATTTTAAATGGAGAAGGAGAACATACGTATAACAAAATAATAACTCTCCGTATTTAGGGTCCGCTCGGATTCACTTGCTCCGTGACTCCGCGCCGGAGCGGAGTGAGATCCATTGATAAATCATGGAGTTGGCAACAGGCCGCTCCCGGCGCTCCGCTCCGCGAGATATGCCGAACAACGCCTTAAAGAGAAATGTGGTTAATGTTGTTTTAACTAAAAAATCATTTTAAATGTTGTTAAAAATGACAAGAGGTGAAGCATAAAGAAACAATATTATCTAGGCATTTTAAATGAGGTCGGGAACAACATATATAATTTCCAAACGACCCCATGTGCATAACATGAATTTGGTCGTGTTTTGCATAAACATATTTTATACTTGTTAAGCATGAAAATAAAATGCTCCATGTTATTCTACACGTTTTTGTAGGCAAGTTACATATGTAGATCATTTTAAACGCATCTACGGTTGTTTAGTTATGAGACAAACCGTAAGTATGACATTAGGCAAATCAATGCAAACAACATGTTTAAACATTTTAAACATGGATGAAAGTTACATATAATTAATCTACACCAAAATCTAGTCATTTTCCATATATAAAACATTCTAATACGATACATGGTTATTTAGAAATTAATATTTTAAAATAGTAAATGTATCTATAAATATGCATGCTTCGAAAATAGAGAAAATCGCACAAATTAATAAACGTTAGTGCCCGGATTGCAAAAGCTTGCAGCAGCCCAGGGGTGGGAACACACCCAGGTGGGCGTGTTTGTATAAATTAAAACACAATAGGAAAAAACATTGGGGGTTCCTGGGATCAAGAACCCAAGACATCATGGATGTTGATTATTGCGCTTACCAGAGGTAAAAGCTGATCTTCTAGTAAGGATGCCCATAATGAGAGTATCATAGATAGTATCATACATACGGACTAGGAAATTTTAATGATGTGGTATAGAATTAAATAAAGAAAGAGAGGGTTGAGTATCACATCATGATACCGTATCATATTAAATGATGTGCTACTATGTGTCTTGTATGGTAATAAAGGAACTATCCTATGATACTAACATATGATATTATGTATTACAGATGTGATATCATACTAATATAAGATAATTTGGTGCGGCGGCGCTAATGAAGTGGCAACGAACGCATGTTGCAGGTGCGGCATCGCTGTTTGCTGGGGGGCCTCCAACGCGGATCCCAACGGGAATGAGCAAGCGGTGATGGATCTGGGCGATGGGTCCCATTCTCAGCGTCGAACGAAGCTCCGGCAGCGACGAGCATGGGCGCCATGGCTGGATTGCTGCGGGGCTCTGTCCATGACATCGGGAAGGAGAGGTCCCTCATGTGCATGGGGTCGAGAGAGAGATGAGAGGAGAAACGCAACAGGGAGGCGGTGCTGGTTTGCAGAGGCAGCTGACTAACGATGTAGCTGGAAGACGGAGGCGGCGAGGCTGGGGGAGACCGCGTGGAGGAGAAGCACGACAGAGCCACGTGGGAAAGAGACGCATGGGGGCTTGGCTTTGCCGCTGCAGCTCTGTGACGCGTTCCGACGACAACGATCAGAGCAGAGAAGGTGAGCCAGCGGCGGGTCGAGCTGGGGTGCTCGGCAGTCGGCACCGATGGAGGTAGGTGGTTCGATGGGGTTTATGGTGGGAATCGAGAAGGAATAGGGGAGGTCCGGCGGTTCCAGTGCATGCTCCGACGAGGCTTGCTGGAGCAACCAACGGCGGCGAGGCTGAGGTCTACCTGGAGGAGGCTCGACGCTCGGGGGTTCGAGGTCCAGTGGCAGGCCATGCGTGGGGCAAGGTGGAGGTAGTGGCGACTCGGTGGCTGGCTCGGTCGAGTGGATCGCCGTTGGTTCGGTGGATGGGGACTCCGAGGTGGGTGGCGGCGCCACGATGGGATGGATGGGACATCCTGCCTAAAATCTAGGGTTGAGCGGTTTAAATAGATAAGGTTTAATCTGGGGTGTGTATTTGACTATATTTGGATCCTCTGATTTAAATCAGATGGCCCAGGTTTAGGTTAGGGGTGGATGGCACCTGCAGGTAGGGGTACGGGTGGAGCCTCCCCATACCCTTACCCGTCCCGTGTGAGATTACCCATCACGCTTACCCATATCCGTCAACGGGTATAATTTTTTTTGCACACTTGTTACCCGACGAGTAGACGGGTACCCGCGGATAAAATTATCCATATTTGCAAAACAACAATTTAAACAACTTATAGTTATAAATTTCATTGTATCATATAGTTTACAGTTTACAGATATAGATTATAACTACAACACATTCTTATAAAACAACATCATATAGTCATAAAGAATAACACATATGCATACACTTTTAGTTCACAGATTATTGACATAGTGTAGATTGTAGAGATAATTTTGAGTTTACATAGATTTTCTATGGGTACATGGGTATATGGGTATGGGTTATATGATCCCATATCCATACCCGCTCCACCCGTTGGGTTTTAAATTTTCCTATTTATATATCCATGGGTAAATTTTTGTCCCATACCCTTACCCTAATAGGGTTTTTATCCACAGGGTACATGGGTAATGGGTACTCATTGCCATCCCTAAGTCTAATGCAAAAAGGATGATGTTTGAGATAGATCGGGGTTGATTCCTACCCCACGGTCAATATCGTACGATTCGGGTATGACGGAGTTATCGGGCACGTGCGAGTTGTCTGTGCATTGTGCAGAGGGCTAGGCATAGCAGAGCGGGAAGACGCCGGCACCCTGACAACAAGTTTTATTTTACGAAAAACGTCCAATGATGTAATCGGATATAGTGCCGCTATAGGTTTATCCATTGGGGTATCAAACAGACTCCAAATACGACGAAATTTGGCACGCGGTCTACCTACATTATATTGAGACCGCATGCCAACTTTCAACCCATTCCGAGAATGTTTTATACACACCTTTAAAAAATATATTTTGACGGTGTTGTGAGCACGTGCGTGTATGGTTGCTCCCAAAATGGTCGACGACGAAAACGGAGAGAACCGACGCTCTAGAAGATTCCCTTTTTTCTTTCGTTATCGCCATCTGATTTATTTGGTTGTTACATTCATCATCGCATCATTTGCATTATCCACATTGCATTGGCAGTCTGTTGCCATCATTTGTCAAAACTTGCAGCCACTATGTTGCCGTCATTTTTCAAAACTTGCATCCACTGTGTTGCCGTCATTTTTGAAAACTTGCATCGGCACTCTGTTGTCGTCATTTTTCATTACATTAGGGTGGAAGCCGACGACTGTCAACTTTCACTTAAACACTGTCCTAGAGGAGGTAAATCAATTATAATAACACACATATATGAGGAAATATAATGAAATACTTATTAAAAACAAAAATGGTTTTTTACATCCCATGTACTTCGTCACTCCAAAGTATTAAAACTAATACAAAGTGTCCTTTGGACACATAGCCTCGGTAGTCGGGGCGCCCTCTTTCACCTCAGCGAAGAATTGCTCCGCGGTGTGCTGATACCTTGCGGAGGCCCTGCTTCAATGACCGCCATCTCAACCTTACAAAAGTGTGTATTCATGAAGGCGTGCACTCGCCGTGCTTCCTCGAAGCACGTGGAAAATTCTAGCGGTTCACCTACGGGCCAGTAACCCACAACTGGGCCAGGAAGGGCGAAGAGGCTCGTCAGCAAAGCTTCAGTGGGCCATAGCTTGATCTAGAGGTCTTGGAGTGTTGTCCGAGCCATGCGGAGTATATCCATCAGCCGCTTCATTTGATGATTCAACAGTTGTGTCGACGAAGAGTCAGGAACTGCCGCCAGAAATCTTTGTCCTCTTCATGACCCTTCAATGGCCCGAAGTGTTGAACATCGTGTACCATACTTCAAGAAAGATCCGCGAAGACCTCTACATAATGCCACAACTAGGTGAGCTCGATGCACCCTTTGCCGCCAAACACACACTTCAGTAAGTACTGCTTACCCGCGGCTATTTGCTTCACTTCCTGGAGCACGTGGCAGTCAGACCGAACCGCGATCTCGAGCTCATAGTGTGCAAGCCGGAGCTTCTTGAGCTCTTGCTTCGCGTGGTTTTCCTCGGCCTGAAGTTTGTCGCGTGCTTCAAACACACCCTTTAGGGTCTCCTTGACCTCCAGGACCCACGCCTGGTCCTTCTCCCTAGCCACCTTCTCAACAGCTCGGGCCTTCTCCACCTCCGTAGTCACAGCCTTCTGTTGCTCAGCCTCCTGTCGAGCCCTCTTGAGCTCACCTTTGAGCACCTCAAGCTCGGCCAAATCCGCTCTCATTTCAACAATTTAGCATCAACACCCTAGTTCAACAAACACGGTACATTTCTCGTGTTTAAATTTACATTCGAGAACACGAAGTACTGATCATTTACCTTGAGTCTGCCAGAATCGTTGGTTCAGTAAGTCCAGGTCCTTCTCGGGCCAACAAAGCTTCTAGTTCATCTTCACTATCTCCTCGAATACGGAGCCTAGAGCCGAGGTAGAAACCGGCAAAACAAGGACTTTTCACATAAGACACACGGTCAATTAGCCTCGGACGAGCGCCTCATTACACTGAGCAACATCCTAGGGGCTACCTATCAAGCTCCTATTCTATATGATCCCAACACCGGTTCTTCGAAACCAACCTTGGGCTCGGGGACTACTCACTGGACAGGCCGTTTACAAGGCCATGAAAACACGTTCTCAGACAGACATACGAATTCGGAAATTAAACGGCAAAGGGGAAATATTTTTGCACAAGGATAAAAGAATACCTCGAAACTTGTAACGAGGCCCTTGAAGCACTCGTGCAATCTGACGCCCATGGAATTAAAGCCCTGCAGCGTCGCGCCTATCAAGGCACGATGCTCTTCCTTGAGGGAGGATCCCTTCAAGGTCTCGTCTTCCTCCTCCGTCCACCCCGTGCTAGCCCGCCTTTGGCAGGAAGGTGGGGGTGGCACGACGCTGGATCCAAGCACCTCGGTGCTAGGCGGAGGGGTCTCGAGCCATGGCATTGGAGGAGGGGCGTACTTTGGTTGGGACGATGATTGGCCGAGCGTCTCCTTGACGACCCCGAGGATCTTGTCCCCTTGGTCATGCGGGATCGAGGTGTCAACCTTGGACATGACAATCGATTCTTCGTCCCCCATTGTGTCAACCTGGGGAGTCAGAGTAGAAGTCGCCTCTCCCAACCAATCGTGAGTTGGCGGAGGAGTGGAGGAGTCCGAGGTCTCGCTGGTGGGTGGTGGCCCTCTTGAAGAGTCCCAGGGGAGCACCTTCGATGGACTACAAAAATATGCCCATATATGGCTCACTCCTATTAAAATGTAAAACTAATGACATACAGAACGTGGATAACATTAGCACACCCTTCTTTGACATACAGAACATGGATCGTCTGCAGACTTTTCGGAGAGCATGATCTTCTTTGATGGCTTGCTAGCAGCTCTTCAACCTCTTCTGGCCCTTGGGCCATTCTCCGGCTTCGGTGTCCTTTGTTGCCGCCCTCTTCCCTTTAGGGGGACCCTCCCCCCACATCTTCATACGTGGAGGACGTATGGGTCTCCTCAGACTGGATGTTGAGGTCTTCTAACTCTAGAGACCTGCCCTGCCTTTCTATGACTTCAGCCTCTTAGGGACCACTATGTCCGGCTCCTCGACTAGGAGCTCCGTGATCAGAGTGGTTGTCGGCTCCTCTGGCAATAGGGTCAGACATTGCCTTTTGTGCATCCTGGCTGACCATTTATGCACATTTCATAAACACGATTCGTCAAAATATGTCTCATAGTACGAAAGAAGAATACAAATGTGTGTTAAAATACTTATCAATGAGGACCACATACCGAGGTCTCACCCATCCTTGGGGATCTTGTCCTTGGCCACCTTGAGTTGTCGCGTCCACATGATGGACAAGTCAGCGTAGAAAAAAATGAAGGATAGGCCACGCGTCCCTGGATTTGTACTCCCACTTCCGGTTGTCCCGGAGTTGGAGTGGGCGGATGTGGCAGTTGAGGATGACGGTGATTACGGTCGGTAGCTCGACGTTCTTCTAGGTGGACCACCACCTGATCTTCTTGATTAGTGCCTCCACCACTTCAGAGTTTACCTAGATGATGCCCTTCTCTCTCCAAGACCTGAGTTTTTTAGGGGGCATGGCCAAAAATGTTGGGACTTTGGCTTGGTCGGGGGCGAGCAGCTCGGTGATATAAAACCCCTCGCGCTGCCATTATTTTCATTGTCTCAATGAAGGTGCCCTTGAACCTGTGAGAATTTTAGTTCTCTGACCATGGCCCTACACACTCAATCTGCTCAGAGCCACTGGACTTCGGCTTAACCCCTAAGATCTTTAGGCAAAGGCCGATGTGCGGCCAGCTGCAAAGGAGGCCTTGCAGACCGTGATGAAGGAGGCGAGGTGGAGAATGGAGTTCGGGGCCATGTGGTGGAAGTCGGGTTCGTAGTAGAATATGAGCTCGCCCACAAATCGGTGCAGTGGGAACCCCAGTCCTCGAATGAGGTGGGGGATGAATACTATTCGCTTCCCTTGCTTGGGGCGGGCAAATGTTGGTTGGAGCCGGGAGTGCGGGCACCGGTGTTGGCAGGGATGTATCCCGCCACCCATAGCACGAGGATGGTATCGTCCATCACGGAAGAACCACCCCAATGCCCTTAGAGGGTGTCCACCATGGCTGGATGGGGGAGTTTGGAGTTGTTGGAAATGAGATTGGATCTGGGTGTTCGAGCTAAATGAAGTAGCAGGCGGGGGGAATGAGAACATGGTTGCTTGCACTGTTCTCTTTTTACTCTTATAGATTGTTGAAAGGCCAATAGCCCCCCTTGTCGTGCTGATAAAAACACCACTCCCACAAAGGATATCATTGTGCGTATGGGGGAAACAAAATCTTGATGATATCCCTCATAAAACAGATACGATCGCCATTTCAATGGGACACGACAGTAAAAAGGTTGACTCGAGCCACGATTTGGGATAAGTAGTAACTACTAGACCCATCGTGGGTGCACCGCTTTGATAAAGTTGTCACGCCAAGTGGCACAATTCACAGCTACGTTGTCATACTTCGAGGCTAGGTTACCCTGCCTCTTCGGGTAAAATATAAGTTCGACTAGGTATTGTTTATAAGAGGCCGCTTCTTTTGAACAGTTCAGGAGTTTAAAATTCATGAAGAGGAACAAATCTATCAAGCCAAGGACTTCAGATCCAAGGTTATATTCATCAAGGGAATCGCCCTCAGCGAAGAATACTAGTTCAGGGGCAATTGACGGTGTTGGGGATATTACCTCACGTGCAACCCGCCCTAATTGGGTCGGGTCACCGAAGGGGCGACTCATACATGGTTAGTGTGAGTCTCGGCCCAAGGGCCCATGAACCAGATGGCGGTTTGGGATTGATGAAGAAGATAAGCCGCCAAGGAGGTTTCCAGGCTTGGAAACCATGGTGAATTAGAGATATGGAAGACCACGATCTGTAACGTGGTTAGGACTTTTGTAAACCCTAGGGCCTCGACCTGTATATAAAGGCGAGTCTCTGGGGCAGATAGATCAGGTTAGAAATCATCGAGAGCTAGGTCAGGTGAGTTACGCCCTCCTTGTAATCGAATCCACCATCAATATACACAAATCAAGACGTAGGCTTTTACCTCCACGTGAGGGGCCGAACCTGGGTAAATCTAAGTCTTGCTTCCTCTCACCCCTTTTGAGTCGCCACTAAGGTCTGATGTCTCCTTCACTAAGTCCTTTCACGAGGACATCTACCGTGAAAAAACCACGACAGTTGGCGCCCACCATGGGGATAGCGCACGGTGGAGTTGAGTTCTCAAAGGGAGCCCTTCCAGGGTCAGGAAGCTACGCGGTCAGCATCATGACAAAGAGCCGTCATGGAAAATACTACATTGACAACTCGCAGTGGGGGCCTCAAGCCGATTCAGTCGAATCTGGTTACAGGGTCCCCTACGGCAAGATCCACGTCTTCATCGGCATGGTTGGGGCGCCCATACCTGAGCCGGACACCTCCACCGACATCGTTGAGCCAGCCCGGTACGCCCACCCCACCGCACATCAGGGCAGGGGATGCCACGATTTTGTTGGCTTTACGCAGGGAACTAGCCTACAGGAGGAACCGGTGATCCAGGACATCACCCCCGTCAACTCTGGTGACGAGTCATCCATTGGCGACACAGATTGAATCCACCCTCTCTACAAGGGACAGCTCGGAGGGTTGCCGCGGGCAGCAAACTCCGAGGACTTTGCAGGACCCCATCGACAAGTCGCCATCAACATGGCGGGGGCGGCACCGCCTCAGCCAAACCCGGCAGGCAACAATGAGACTGGCGGGTCGTCAAAAGCTCTGGCTCAAGTCATGGCAGACATGGCGGCGGAGGTAGCCAAACTCATGGCGATCGTTGTAACAACGAAGAATCAGGAAACGATCAATGCTGAACTGGCGAAGCTGCGGGAGGAGATGGCCAAGACTCAGCGGGACGTGGAAGCAAAAGCCGCCAGGCTGGCGGCACAGCACGCCCGAATCACCGCGGAGACAGAGCGGCTGAACACTGAAGGCTGGCGGCTCGAGCGACAACAGGGTGCGTCAGATGCTATCCACCAGAGGAGAAATCATGGTCGCCTCCTGGCCGATCTACATCCGACTCGCCTCTTCGACACCCCGCACACTCCTGGGACGGGACCCGATCGGCATTGGCAGGCCGCTCCATGGGATGGTCCGGCTCAACCACCACAGAACCCTCCACCACCTCAGCCAACGGAGGCCCACGCACCCCGCTCCCAGACACCACGGGGCCACTTCTCGAATCCCGTGGATAATGTGCTGGCGACAACCCGCCACTTGGAGTCTCTCCCAATTTACGGAAACTCCTTGGTCGAAGTGGAGGCAAGAAACGCCATCGAGATGCTGAAAACGGCGGTGGTCCAACATGCGCAATATTCGCACAGCCGTGACCGTCTACAATCTACACCCTAGGCGAGTGCTATGGCGACAGAAACCTTCTGTCATCTCTTAAGCTTGCGTTGGTTTCTCCCTTGAAGAGGAAAGGGAGATGCAGCACAGGAGCAGTAAGTATTTCCCTCAGTTTGAGAACCAAGGCATCAATCCAGTAGGAGAATCGCGTCAAGTCCAGAGTACCTGCACTGACACAAAAGAGCTTGCACCCAACGCTATAAAGGGGTTGTCAATCCCTTCAAGATTGATTGCAAAGTGAGATCTGAAGGCGGAAAGTGCAACGAAGTAAAAGAGTAAGGCTGCAAATATGGTGTGAACTAGACCCGGGGGCCATAGTGTTCACTGGAGGCTTCTCTCAAAATACTAAATATTACGGTGGGTGAACAAATTACTGTCGTGCAATTGATAGAACCGCGCAAAGTCATGACGATATCTAAGGCAATATTCATACATATAGGCATCACGTCCGAGACAAGTAGACCGATACTTTCTACATCTACTACTATTACTCCACACATCGACCGTTATCCAACATGCATCTAGTGTATTGAGTTCATGACGAACAGAGTAACGCCTTAAGCAAGATGACATGATGTAGAGGGATAAACTCAAAACATTGATGAAAACCCCATCTTTTTACCCTTGATGGCAAGAACACGATGCATGCCTCGCTACCCCTTCTGTCACTGGGTGAGGTCACCACACGGTATGAACCCAAAACCAAGCACTTCTCCCATTGCAAGAATCATAGATAGGGTTTGCCAAACAAAACCCACAACTCGAAGAGAATTACAAGGATATGAAATCATGCATATAATAGATAAGAAGAAACTCAAATAAGATTCATAGATAATCTGAACATAAATCCACAATTCATCAGATCTCTACAAACACACCGCAAAAGAAGATTACATCGGATAGATCTCCATGAAGATCATTGAGAACTTTGTGTTGAAGATCCAAGAGAGAGAAGAAGCCATCTAGCTACTAGCTATGGACCCGTAGGTCTATGGTGAACTACTCACGCATCATCGGAGAGGTCATGGTGTTGATGAAGAAGCCCTCCGTATCCGAATTCCCCCTCCGGCAGGGCACCAGAACGTGCCCCAGATGGGATCTTGTGGAGACAGAAGCTTGCGGCGGCGGGAAAGTCTTTTCGTGGATCTCCTAATTTTTTCTGGGATTTTAGGGAATATATAGGCGAAAGACCTAGGGCAAGGGAGGCCCAGGGAGCCCACTATCCTGGGAGGGCTTGTGGGGTCCCTGGTGACCCTCTGCCTTGGTTCTCAAGTCTCCCGATCGTCTTCTATTTCGAAAAAAAACTTTTTGGAAGTTTTGTTCCGTTTTGACTCCGTTTAAAATCCTCCTCTGAAAAGGGTCAAAAACACGGAAAAACAGGAACTGGCACTTGGCATACAAAAAAGATATAAAAGGCATACAAAACATCCAAAGTTTGACAAGAAAATAACATGAAACCATCAAAAATTATATATACGTTGGAGACGTATCAGCGAGTCACACTAGGAGTCGCCGTGATGATCAGCCCGCGCAGACCAGCGAGAAACGGCGTCTGCCGCAGACCAACCCGCCCGGGATGCATCATACCCGAGCCCAAGACATTGTGGATGCGACGCGAGCTGCCCGCGTGATGGAGGCGGCAGCTCCAGCGGGTCAAGACTATCCGGCTTATACTCAGACCCCTCCCGCATCGATCGATACAGGCGTTACGCATGTTGGGGTGCCCTGTCTCATGCCCTCTCTCAGCAACGAGCGTATGCCAAAGGATTTCAAGGTACTGAGGAAGGTACACAATTACACACCGGATCTCAAGCCAGGGTCATGGATCAAGAGTTATGAGCTTGCAATGGATATGCTCGATGTGAATGAGGCGGTTTGCACCAAGTATTTTACCATGATGCTTGAAGGAACAACGTGCACATGGTTTAAAAACTTGTCGCCCAACTCCATCTACACTTGGGCAGAGCTGAAGGAACGTTTCATCAAGAATTTCCGAGGAACCTGCAAACGCCTGATGACCATCGTTGACTTACAACACTGCGTCCAACGACCGGACTAGTCGGCCCACCATTGGACGCGGCGAGTTGCAGAGGTCATTCATTCGTCCGAGGGCATCTCGGCGGCTCACACAGTGCTAATTCTGGAGAAAAAATGTCATTACGAGCCTTTGGTGTTGAAGCTTGGGCGACTCAAGCGTAAGGTGCAGGACATGGACGAGTTTATGGACACCCTGACCAGGAATGCCGAGTCAGACAACACTAAGGATCCCGAGGAAGATGACGACAAGGTTAGCAACACCAGGAGAGGCGAGTCATCAAATGGTCACTCCCAGTTCCAGGGGCGGGGCAACCACCACCACGCTGGGCAGAGTAAGAGGAGGCAACAAGAAGGTGCCACACACTTTGTCGCCAATACAAATGCCGGCAATGCCCGCAGCACGCCAACGCCGAAGGACTGTCAACCCACTCTTGGGAGGATTGCTACGTGATGCAGGAGTTCCGAGCTGAGGCACTCAAGAAAGGTCAAGCAGGTGATCAAGGCGGGCGACAGTAACAATTCAACACACCCGGGTCACAACGAAACCCGTTCGGTGGGTTCCCTAACTCGGGTCGCAGGGCTTGTCACAGTCTAATACTGGACAGTACCAAGTTCACAATCAACAGCGGTACAACCCACAGGGCGTGTTTCAGCAACCACCCCCGCAAGGAGATCCCCAGCGACAGGATGACACTGGCGGCTTTCAGAATAATACTAAGCAGTTGAACAGTCGATAGTATCACGTGTTCACCACCAGCACTTGCAAACGGGAGCAAAAGGTGAAACATAGAACTTTTAGCGTGGTTGAGCCGGCGCTCCATAGGTACCTCCATTGGTCTGAGAAGCCCATCACCTGGAGTAGGGCAGATCACCCACCCCGAGTTGATAACCCTGGAGACTTAGCTTTGGTCGTGGCTCCCCAGGTCGGAGGTTACACCATTTCCGAAGTCCTTATGGATGGTGCCAACATCATAAACATCTTATATTTCGATCCCTCTCGAAGGATGAATTTCTCAAAAAAAGACTTGATGCCATCTTCCACGGTTTTCCAGAGCATTGTTTTGGGTAAATCGGCATATCCCGTCAGGCGGATCAAACTTAATGTGGCTATTGGCACGGAGTCCAACTAGAGGAGCGAGTCCCTCATGTTTGAGGTGGTCAAGATCAAGAGCCCTTACCACACATTGTGTTGAAGGCCGGCTTATGCTTGGTTCATGGCCGACCCATGTTACGTTTACCTCAAGCTCAAAATGCCCGGTCCTAGGGGGGCTATCACAATCAATGGGGACAGGAAAATAGCCCAAGAATGCGAGGAAGGAGACACAGCTTAAGCCGAGACGGCTTGCGCAGCCGAGGAACTCAAGTTTCACCAAGCCAATTTTGACCCGACCGATATGACGCCGCTCAAGAGATCAACAATCGACTTAGAGCCGCCCCTCAAGTTTAAACCCGCGGATGATACAAAAGCGGTAGATTTCACGCTAGGCGACTCAACCAAGCAATTCAACATTGGGGCGGGTCTGGATCCCAAATAGGAAAGCGCGCTCATCGAATTCATCCGTGAGAATCGGGACATCTTCGCATGGAAACCTTCAGACATGCCGGGTGTGCCGAGAGAATTCGCTGAGCACCATCTTAATAGTGACCCCAAGGTAAAGCCGGTTCGATAGTATCTTTGCACGTTTAACGAAGAACGGCGTAAGGCAATTGGAGAGGAAGTCGCCCGGCTTTGGCCGCCGGGTTCATCATTGAGGTTTTCCATACTGAATGGTTGGCTAACCCGGTCCTGGTGCTCAAAAAGAAAGGCACCTTCCGCATGTGCATCGACTACACCGACCTCAACAGAGCCTGTCCAAATGATCCCTTCGCCCTTCCCCGCATTGATCAAATCATTGAATCGACGGCGGGTTGCGAGCGTTTGAGTTTTTTTGGATGCTTACACAGGATACCACCAGTTCAAAATGGTTGTGGCGGACCAGTAGAAAACGTCCTTCACAACCCCCTTTGGAGCCTTGTGTTACGTGTCTATGCCGTTCGGGCTCAAGAGTGCCAGGGCGACTTATCAACGCTGCATCCAGAATTGCTTGCATGGCCAGATTGGACGCAATGTTCATGCCTACGTTGATGATATCATAGTCAGATCCCAGAAGAAGGAGTCACTTTTGGAAGACGTAAAGGAGACTTTTGACAATTTGCGCATGAACCAGATGAGGCTTAGCCCTACCAAGTTTTTTTTTGGTGTTCCCGTAGGAAAGTTATTGGGTTTTCTGGTGTCAGAGCGAGGGATTGAAGCTAACCCTGACAAAATTGAAGCAATCATGTCATTAGGCAAGGCGACCAATATCAATCAGGTTCAGCGCATGGCGGGTCGCATTGCGGCTCTAAGTCGTTTTATAAGTCGCCTTGCAGAGAAAGCCATCCCTCTCTATAAGTTGCTCAAGAAAACTGATCGCTTTTTTTACAAGCTACTGTAGGGAAACACCCCACAGCTTCTCTTTTATTCCATTAAGAGATTATATGTACATGAGAGGGGGTTAGGATATACAAATGGGGAGGGCGGGTGGAGAGATACAAACCTCAAGGAGGTAAAAACGATATCCACTTAAGTAAATCATCCCTAAATCTAGCCTTAATCGTGTGAGCTAAAAGGGATATATCAGGAGTAAAACCAGACCTCCATTTGCTGAATCTTGGACGCTCATTCTTGAAAATCCTGGCATTTCGGACTGTCCAAATATTCCAGCACGCAGTAAACACTACTTCAGAGAAAAAAGGATGATGAAACCTCTTTGTGGCTGACAATGCAGTGGTCCACATAGAAGTACCCTGCCAAGAGATCTAAAGGTAATTCCATACCCTACTGGTGAAGAGGCTGTTAAAAAAGAGATGATCTCTATCCTCTTTGACCCTAGCATGACAAAGAACACAAACATTTGACTCTGACACCTTCTAGTGTCTTCTTTCGAGCATATCCTGTGTGTTAAGTCTGTCCATGATGATCATCCAGGCAAACATATTTTTTTCATAGTTTAACAACTTTTCCATATCCAACCAAGTAGTGAGTTGGGAATAATGGATAGATGCACATGGATGTAATATTTCTTGGCAGTATAAGTTTTACAATCACTAATCCATAGCCAAATATCATTGCAGGTTGGATCATTATCAAGATTCTGAAGTAAAGAGGTGACTGATTCCAACTCTTGATGGGCCCTGTGAGACAGAGGTAGGTGAAACATGTTGATCAAACTATCAACTTGATGAGCCTGGAACACTTCTTCAGTAGTGCAGAAAGTGTCAATGACAAAGTAGAACAATCTTTGCAAACGAAGAGCTGGAGGCATTGTAGAATCTCCTACTGCCCAGGAATGTGACCAAAAAAGAGAAGTGTCTCCCCTGTTGGGCTGGACATATGTGACAGATGTGTAATTATCCATTTTTTAGCAGATATCCTTCCACCAAAAAGAGCCACAGTGGCAGGTACCCTGAGGTACTGTGGTATGATAATAGGTGTTCCAGATTAAATGCACCCATGGTATATCAGCCTTGTTTAAAAACTTATCCACATGTTTATGCAACAGGGCTTCATTCTGGATGGGTAGATTCATAATGCCCAAACCCCCTTCATTTTTGGTCTGCATACTAAATCCCAAGCAGCAAGAGAAGGGGCATGGTCTTGTCCATTTTTTCTCCACAAACATTGTCTCTGTATCCTTTCCAACTGTTTAAGAATCCATGGTGGTATATCCAAACCGCAGAGGAAAAAGATGGGAACAAAGGACAAGGCAGAATTGAGGTATTGCAAGCGCCCCCCTCAGCCAGGAAGGAGGAGCTAGCAGAAAGTCTCCTTTCCATACTGTCAACCAAGGGCATTAGGTCAATAATTCTTGGTCTGGTTGTCCCAACATGCGAACAAAGATAGGTGAAAGGTAATGATCCAACCTTACAACCAATAGAGGCAGCAAGTGTCTGAAGTTCTCCCTGATCAATGTTGATGGACAACACAGCAAACTTGTGATAGTTTACTTGGAGACCTGTGGATTGGGAGAAAAGCAGGAGCAACTTTTTGAATTCTAGCAGTTGAGACTCCACAGCAGGCAAAATAATGAGTGTGTCATCTGCATATTGGACAATTGGAAAGTCTTTGTCATGACAAGGTATTGGCAGCTGGATGAGGCCATCCTGCAACAACTGATTGACCAATGTTTGAAGAAAATCAGTAGCAATGGCAAAAAGGAGAGGGGACATGGGATCCCCCTGCCTGACCCCTTTTTGCACATAGATTTTTTACCAGGAACTCCATTGAGAAGAAAAGAGGAGGAGCCAGAACTGAGCAACTGATGTGTCCATAAAATTCACTTAGCATTGAACCCTTTGTGCTTGAGAATCTGAAAGATCAATTCATGTTCAACAGAGTCATAAGCCTTTTCAAAATCAAGCTTGAGGATGACAATTGGCTGTTTGGAATGGTGACATTGATGTAAATATTCAGTGTCCATCCAACAAATTATTGTATGGTTCTGGACTTGATAAAACCATACTAATTTTTATGAATGCATTTCAAGATATGCAACTGCAGCCTGTTGGCAATCATCTTGGAGAGGAATTTAAGACCCATACAAGTTAGTGAGATAGGTCTGAAATCACCAACTTGTTCAGGAGATCTCTTTTTGGGCACCAAAGTGATATAAGAGGAGTTCATATTTTCCAACTTAGCTATCCCTGCATGAAAGTCAGCTACAAGATGATAGAAATCAGAACAAATGATATGCCAGCATTTCTTGAAGAAAAGACCATTGAAACCATCTGGACCAGGTGCCTTATCAATTCACATTTCTTTGACAGTCCTATCCATTTCCTCTTTGGTGAAAGGCAGTGTCAAAACATCAAGCCCTTCAACTCTTGGAATGCGAGATTGAAGATCAAATGCGAAGTTGATTCCCTGAGAAGAACCCATCCTGTTTTTGAAGGAAGTCCAAAAACATCCTGCAATCTGCTCATGATCAGTGATAACAGATCCATCTTCCAACTTAAGAGATGATATGGAGTTTGTTCTGTATCTTTCAGTAGCCATGGCATGAATGTTTTTAGTATTTTCCTCCCCCGCCTTAATGAATCTGTTGGTAGCTCTCTTTTTCCAATATAGAAACTGCAAATGCAGCAGGTGACCTAAATGATGTTTGACAATCATCCTGAAATTAGCTTCAGGTTTGAAAAGGGGTCTTAGCTCCTCTAGGTCATCCAGACATAGTACCACTTGATTGCACTTATCAATGAGTGTTTTGATCTTTGAAAGACTAGTCTGCCATCTCTTCAGGGCCTGCCTTACATGCCTAAACTTATCCACGAAAATGGCAGAGATGTGACCTTTCCTGGAAGGGGTCTTCCAAGACTGCTGCACACATTCCATAAAACCATCCATCTCTACCCAATAATTTCAAACCTGAAAAGGTTACATTTAGGGATGGAAGTGTTGACTGTCACCACACACAAAACTTGATCAGATGCAGACTTTGCTAAAGGGAAAACTTGAGTTAGGGGATAGGATGATATCCAATTAGCATAAGTGAAGAACCAATCCAGCTGCTCCAGGAGTGGTGAGTCTTGCATGTTGGACCAAGTGAAAGACCTACCCTTGAGAAGCAATTCCAAAAGACCCAGGTGGCCGATGATCTCATTAAAAATGAACATGTCATTCACATCAGCACCAGGGTGATTTCTATTGGAAGGGGATAGAATAAAATTGAAATCTCCAAGCAGCATCCAATCATCATTTGCAGGAATATTAAGACGGTAAAGCCAGCTAACAAATTGGTCTCTAGCTTCTCCCTGACAAGGGCCATATACATTAACTAGAGTCCAAGCCTCAGAGGTGTGATTGGAGGTGAATGACTCAATTAAACCAAAAGTCTGTGTTGCAACGAGAGAGCCAGTTAAAACTGAGGAGTTCCAAAGGGTGATCAACCCACCAGAGGCGCCACGCGATGGGATATAAGTAAATTGATCAAATCTTTTGGGGCAAAACCTTCTAACAGTCTGAAAATCAATATGTTGCATTTTAGTTTCCTAGAGCCAAACAACCGTAGCCATGCTTTCATCAATTTTGTTTCTAACCGCACTTTGCCATGAATCAGAATTTAAACCACACACATTCCAGCAAAGAACATGCCAGCTTCTCGTAGATCGACTATCCATAGCAAGGATGTAAAGAAGTAAAAGCAGAGTTACATAATAACCCACGCATCCAAAGTTCTAACGGTTGTGATACACAGCCACATGTAGCAAAATAAACCGAACAACAAGAAGAACATAGATACATAGATCGTGGTTTAATCATCAGCAGTTGCAGGCTTGGAGACATCATGATCTTCCATAAGTCGATCCTCTGATAGCTTCTCAGGTGCAATGCCAAGGGTATGGCCCACCACCTGAATCACACGCATAGGAGTCGCAGGTGGGACAGCCTCCTCCTGAGACGAAGATGGCGTTGCCTAAGCCTCCGGGGTGTCTAGGGGTTTTGCTCTTGGCTTCCTCTTCTTGGGCACATGCATCGGGAGCTCCTGTAGCACCGGCTTGAAACCATCCCTCTGGATCGATCCCCTGGTACATCGGTGTACCGAGGATTCCACAATGGGCGTGGCCTTCTTGCGAGGTCCCCGCTTCGGGGCAGCCGGAGTCTCAAAGGAGAACAAGTCACCTGATGGTGCAGAGATGCTATCAGATGAAGAAATTACCTCGAGAGCAGGTTCAGGAGTGCTGTTGTTTGGACAGATGAAGCCAACGAAGCCTTCGAAGCCCTGAAGCAACAACTAGCTAAGCAGCCCGTGTTGGCCGCTCCGACTGATAAGGAGCCTATGCTCTTGTACATCACGGCCAATTCTAAAGCGGTGAGATTGGCAGTGGTCGTCGAGCGTAAATAAGAAGGAAAGGAATATCCGGTTCAACGACTAGTGTATTTTATCAGCGAAGTCCTAACCCTCTCCACGCAGCGCTACCCACATTGGCAGAAGCTGGTCTTTGGGGTGTTTATGGCGAGCCGGAAGTTGAAACACTACTTTCAAGACCATCCCATCACGGTGGTTCGTTCTGCCCCCCTTGGTGATATCATACAGAATCGAGAGGCGACTGGATGGATCGCTAAGTGGGCCATCGAGTTAGGACCTCACCATGTGCGATATACCCCTCGTACGACCATCAAGTCCCAAGCATTAGTGGATTTCAGCCACGACTGGACCGAGTTGCAGATTCCAGAAGATACGCCTGATCACACATACTGGACCATCTATTTCGACGGGTCTAGGCAGCTGGAAGGCTCGAGGGCTGGCGTGGTGTTGACTTTGCCTCAAGGTGATAAATTCTGCTATGTCCTTCGACTCATGTTTCCATGTACAAACAATGTGGCAGAATATGAAGCCCTGCTCCATGGGTTGCGACTCACCAAAGAGAAGAATCTCACCCGAGTCAGATGTTTGGGCACTTGGGATTCCAGAGATCCCTTGATGGCGACCTACAGGTGGGCTGTGTCGGACATGGTGGGTCGTTTTCATGGCTATCAGGTGGATCACATTGATCGTCGACTTAACGAAGCGGCAGATTCTCTTTCACGTCTCGGTTCGCAACGTAAGCCGGTTCCCCCTAATGTATTTTTGGATGTGTTGCATAACCCATCGGTAAGGTTGCCTTCAGAAGAGGACTTGGCGGTGCCAGACCCTGAGTCTCAACTTGTAGCCGCTCTCCGTGCTACCCCGGATTGGGCAGTTCCTTACATGGCGTATCTAGAACGAGGCAAGTTGCCCACGGATGAGTTGTTGGCTCGCCAAATTGTCCGTGATGCAAGTCCATGGTCATACATAACGGCGAGTTGCATAAGCGAAGCACTTCAGGAGTATTTCAAAGATGCGTCTCTTCCGAGGAAGGATGTGCGATTCTCAATGAAATTCATGCAGGTGACTGTGGACATCATGTCGGGTCACGCTCCCTAGTGTCCAAAGCTTTTAGGCACGGTTTTTATTGGCTGACAGCTCATTACGATGGTGAAGACATAGTTCGCCGATGTGATGGTTGCCAAAAATTTGGGCGTCGGATGCATGAGCCGGCTCAGGAGTTATGGATGATTCCAATCACATGGCCGTTTGCAGTCTGGGGGTGGACATGGTTGGTCCTTTCAAGATGTCGTCCAACAAAAAGACTCACCTATTGGTGGCGGTTGACAAGTTTACCAAGTGGGTTGAAGGAGAGCCGGTTAGTAGCTGTGATGCAGACACGACTGACAAGTTCCTAAAAAAGTTGATCTTCCGCTTCGAATACCCTCATAGTATAATTACTGATAATGGTACTAATCTATCAAAAGGCGCAATGCAAGAATTTTGCGGAAGGGAGCATATCCGGCTTGACGTTTTTGAAGTTGCACACCCCCAATCTAATGGACAGGCGGAGAGGGCGAATCAAGAAATATTGCGAGGAATCAAGCCCCGTCTTATGGTATCTCTAGAGCGTACCCCGGGGTGCTGGGTTGAAGAACTACCCTCTGTTTACGGAGCATCAGAACCACCCCAAATCTCTCTTCGGGTTTTACTCATTTTTCCCTGGTCTACGAGGCAGAGGCAGTATTGCCAAGTGACATCAGACACGATTCACCACGAGTCATTGCTTATGTGGAATAGGACAACGAGTTAGCATGGCCAAGACTCATTGGATGCTTTGCAGGAAGAGCGAGACTTGGCTGCATCACGATCGGTGATCTATCAACAAGACTTGAGACGCTATCACAGCCGCCGCGTCAAGAGCCGGACTTTCCAAGAGGGCGACTTAGTGCTCTGGTTGATTCAAGACCACACTGGTATGCATAAGTTATCACCGCCATGGGAAGGACCGATTGTCATCAGCAAGAATCTTTGGAACGGTTCATACTACTTGGTGGATCTTCGCCCTGATAGGCCAACGATAGAGGTTGAGACAACTCGCCGTGGAACATCGCTCACTTGCGGCCTTACTACACCTAGAGCTGTGGGCTCCTTCTTTATTGTTTACAATATCAAATTTGTAATCTTTTACTTATAAAGCAATAAAGCCGACACCCACGAACTTCGGGGTCCTTTGTCGTTCCAGCTTCTTGAAAGCATGAGTCTTTATTTCTTCATAAGCCGTCCAAGCATGGATGCTATCAGTATCAAAGAGCATAAGTCTCCATGCTTCACTTATTTCAAAACTGGGTACTGGTAAGCCAAAGAGGACCAAAGTTGCCACGTTGCACGATTCAAACATGGGCTCCTTATACGATTTTGAGAACTAAGCCGGCTTACTTTGGGGCTACTAGCTCCCAAGTCATTTTGCAGTAAGAGCGGATACGCTTCTCCAATCCGATGCCTGGTTTTTTTCCCTAATCATAGGTCGCTTGGGGGCTTCCACACACTGAATTCAGCCTGAATACCCTCTTGGCTAGTGAAATATTACCGCTACTAGACTATGTGTTGGAAGAGTCGCCCTATGGACCCATGTACTCTTGGCGAGTCAATCCGCTTTTTGGACGCTGAACTCGCCTTGGTTAAAACATGAAAGGTACCGGCCAGAGCCACACATGGAAAAAAGATAAACCATTGGTTTACTGAACCTGCTTCACTCAAGCTTGACTCGCGCCTGATCAGCCGGTCTAAAATAACTTGGGCTGTTGCAAAAGCCTTCTTGGGGTAGCACTAGAGTTTTGCAAACTCGTCCTATCCTATCGTAACTCATCGAGCTGACAAATTTTTATGACTATCTTCATGGCACTGTCGCAAGGTTTCGTAAAACATTTTTATGACTCGCCGCGACTCACTGAGTCGACTCCTTGTTTATAACTCGCCATGACCCACTAGGCTGGTTTATCGCTTGCGGCGACTCATTGAGTCAACTTATGATGTTTTCCCTGATAAACAGGTTGAATAATTTTTTTGTCAAACTATGACACTTCCACACTATCAAGCATAAGGATTGGGAAAAGCGATTCATGATTCGCAAAAAGGATGACAATTCAGAATTGTCAAGCATAAGGCATGGGTGGAAGATTGTTTCCCTGAAACCTAAATACTATTACATGGCTCACTCAGCCATAACAAGCGTCATTTCCTGGTCAGAAAAAGATCAAATTATTTTTGAAGAACCGATTACATGCTGAGTAAGCTCAAACCGCCTCCGCATCACCCTGCTTCGAGCTTTCTCCACCTACGATCTATAAGTCGCCCAGTTTCCAATTGCACTTGGACAAGGCGACAAACTCATCTTCATCGCTCAGGAAGAGAGATAGATGAGCCTCAAAGTCAAAGGGGTTCTTACGCCATCGGGGAGTCAGGCTGGTAAGTTCAAACGAAGGAGGAGTCACCTTTTTATTGCTATCATCATATGCCTCCTGGTATTTGTTGAAGTCTAGGCTGGCCGCTAGCTGAGTCGCAGCGGAGCGACTCTTTCGCACACCGGTGGTAATCCTCTTCGGTGAACTCCGACTCGTCATCCTATAATTCTGGGAAACCAGCAGCTACCTCCTCTGGGTTAAGCTCGGGAGCATAAGCCAGACACCGGCTTAGGGTGGTCAGTGCTCCCTTGCGGGCGGCTGATCTCTTCAGTTCTTCTACTTGAGGGGGTAGCGTCGACAGGCAACCCAGCATATGCTTGATGGATTTAATTGTCTCCTTGTTTCCCATCACCGCCTTCATCATCATCATGCCTCCTGATGGGGTCATAGTCCTAGGGTAGGGTCATCGGCCTGCCCTACATGTCCTACACAAGGACTACCCCACACAAAGGACAGGACCTTAAGTCTACCCCGACTGAATTAAGGAGTCCCCATCATCCAGTCGGAGACTAGAATTCGGAGGGCACCAGGCCAACCGACTGGATACACTCGGTACATCGTAACCTCTCTGGAGGGAAACTGCCGTACGTTTCCGGGTGCGTTTATTAGCATTTAGAGCATACGATACCTGTAACGTATGCATTCAACCGCCACTACTCCACCCCTGAGTCAGAACCGTTGTGGAGGGCAGCGCACTCTATATAAGCCGCCCTCTCCCACTGTTCAAAGGGTGAGCAAATCACTCTATTCCATATTACACTCGGTAACAAGCTACGAGAGCACTAAGACGTAGGGCTGTTACCTCCACCGCAGAGGGGCCTGAACTCATACAACCTCGCCGTAGCTAAGACTCTGCCCATCTCATTCGTACCCTACACATCTACTGTCAGGCTTATACCCACGACAGTTGGCGCCCACCGTGGGGCAGGCGTCTAAGCGACTTCCGACGAGTTTGTGACTACTTTCCTTTCGTCATGTCGTCTGGTGGAGATTCAAGCATGGGTCGCCAGATCCTCTTCGGCGTTCTCTCCTTCACCATCGACGACTCGGCGTGTCTTCGGGAGGCGCCTCTCGACGTCGAGATGCTTCCCCGTCGTGGGGCCACGCACTTCCGTGCTGGCGCTCGCGACATTCTCCTTCTCCAACAATCGACTCCATTATCGACGTGCACCTCCGTCATGCACCGCAACAAGCGGTCTCGTAGTCCACGTCTCCAACGTTGGGTGCAACATGCCCGAGCGCGTCAGATCGCGTCCTCTCAGGTGGCAGTTCTGGAGTCTGTTGTGGTTGCCCCGCATTCCCAGTGCTCGGGCTCGGTTCCGACTGAGCTCCCTTCCGAGTACGCAGGTCGTGGGCCTGCAACAGAAGTACACATGGCCATCTCCCACGAAGATCCCCGTCAAGCCGACCGAGGCGAAATCGGCGAAGCATCCGGTGCACGCCGTCCGCCTCGTCATTCTGCCAGTCGGCACACTCGGCGGAGCAACGTGCATTCCGCACACCTCTCCTCAACTTGGCCGCGGCTGCCCAGATTGCCGATTCCCTCCAGCCGACTGATTCAGAGGCAGGAAGGGGAATCGAGCAAATCCGAGCTCTGTTGCGCATGGCGCAGCAGCAGAATTCGGCAGTCTCCCAGTCACACAATCGGATCCACAATAGTTCCGTCCATGCAAACACGCATCGATCGGTTCACAGCCCTGGTTCTCATCAGCATGACCGCCGCTCACGCACCCCTCCGCGGGGTGGGCCCTATGGGTTCCGACATCATGATGATCGGCGTTCGGTCGACGACACTTACGACCCAAGACCCGACGCGAGGGGGCGAATCGCCCAGCGAAGAGTCGACATGGGTCGAGCCCACCACGATGGTCGCGATATGGATCGTCCGAGTGGAAGCAGGACCATCATGTCCGGCCCCGAGTGTTTTAGTCGAGCCATCCGCTCGGCTGACATCCCGCCCAACTTCCGATTGGCAGCGAGAATCGGTAAATTTACAGGGGAGTCAAAGCCCGAAACATGGCTAGACGACTACCGAGTGGCAGTCCAGATCGGAGGAGGAGACGACCATGTCGCTATGAAGCACCTCCCTCTGATGCTTGACGGCTCGGCTCGAGCTTGGCTGAACCAGTTGGCCCCCTCAAGCATTTACAGTTGGGCAGATCTGGCCCGAGTGTTCATCAGAACCTTCGAAGGGATGTGCAAACACCCTGTAGGCCTCGTGGAGCTTCAGCACTGTGTCCAAAAGCCGAATGAGCCCTTGCGCGACTTCATCCAGCGATGGACAACTCTCTACCACACGGTGGAGAACGTCACCGAGCATCAAGCGGTCTGCGCATTCAAGGCAGGCGTACGGTACAGAGAGCTGTACTTGAAGTTCGGCCGAACGGGCGACATCTCCATGAGCAAGATGATGGAGATAGCAGCTTGCTATGCAAACGGCGAAGAAGAGGACCGCATCCGGAGCAGCAAACACAAGACAGTCGGCGATGTCGACGGAGGTAACACTCGGAAGCAGAAACAAAAGGTTCCGCCCACACCGCAAGCAGAAGCTGCAACTGTGACCAGCGCCAAGTTCAAGGGCAAAGGGAAAGCGCAGTTTGCACCCAAGAAGAAGCCGTTCAACAATCCCATCCTGGACCAGCCTTGCCCAATTAACACGAAGATGGACGAAGAGGGCAACCCCGTATACGCGAAGCACACCACTCGGCAGTGTCGTCTCCTGATCCACGGGTTCCGACTGAGTGAGAAGAATCCCGAACAGGATGAGGAGGACAAGGAGGATCCGTTCCCCCAAGTCCATGCAACCCTCATGATTTTTGCTGACGTCGAAAGCAAGAGTCGACTGAAGTTGGTGAACAGAGAGGTCAACATGGCCGTTCCGACTGCTCCCAAGTTTCTTAAATGGTCTTAGACTGCGATCACCTTTGATCAGTCGGATCATGCAACGCATGTCCCCACCCCAGGAAGACAGGCTCTGGTCGTCGACCCGGTGGTGGAAGGAGTCCGACCGCGCAAAGTCCTCATGGACGGCGGTAGCGGACTGAACATCATGTACGCTGACACTCTCAAGGGAATGGGCATTCCGATGTCCCGACTCAGCGAGAGCAATATGCAGTTCCACGGAGTCGTCCCTGGACGGAAGGCCAAGTCACTCGGCCAGATTGCATTGGAAGTCATCTTCGGCTCTGACAAGAACTTTCGCAAGGAGAAGCTCACGTTTGAGGTGGTAGACTTCCAGAGCACTTACCACGCAATTTTGGGCCGCCCGGCGTACGTGAGTTTCATGGCACGTCCATGCTATGTGTACTTGAAGCTGAAGATGCCCGGTCCAAAAGGCGTTATCACCATCACAGGCAACCGTCAGCGTGCCGAGGAGTGTCTGCAGGAAGGATCAAGAATCGCTGACCAGCAGATGGCGGTACTCGAGCTCGACGAGTACAAGAAGACAGTCGACCCTGCCGACCTGATGCGCTCAAAGAAACCAGCCTCTGAGTCCGCGTTTCAGTCGGCGGGCGAGACGAAGAAGGTCAGCATCCACCCGACGGACGACTCAGCCGCCCCGACGAACATGTCCACCACCCTCGATCCTAAATAGGAAGCCGAGCTCACCCAATTCCTCCGTGAGAACTGGGACATCTTCGCATGGAAACCATCTGACATGCCGGGTGTACCCAGGGAGTTGGCTGAGCAACGACTGCATGTGGATCCCGCCTCTCGGCCTGTCCGAGAGCGCTTGCGCCGGTCCGCCGCGCACAAGAGGAAGGCAATCGGAGAGGAGGTGGCCAAGCTACTAGCTGCCAACTTCATTCGCGAGGTTCACCACTCCGAGTGGCTCGCAAATATCGTCATGGTGCCCAAGAAGGACAAGTCACTCCGAATGTGCATTGACTTCAAGCACCTCAATAAGGTCTGCCCGAAAGACCATTTTCCGCTCCCCCGCATAGATCAAATTGTCGATTCGACTGCGGGGTGCGAGCGGTTGTCATTTCTTGATGCCTATTCGGGCTATCATCAAATCCGTCTGTATGGTCCCGACGAGTTAAAAACAGCCTTCATCACCCCGTTTGGGTGCTTCTGCTACATCACTATGCCTTTTGGTCTGAAGAATGCAGGAGCCACCTTTATGCGCATGATCCAAAAATGTCTCCTCGACCAGATCGGTCGCAATGTGGAGGCATACATGGATGATATCGTAGTCAAGTCACGCAAAGGTTCCGACCTGCTGATTGACTTGGCAGAAACATTTGCCAACCTTCGTAGGTACGATATCAAGATCAACCCAGCCAAGTGTTCATTTGGTGTTCCCAGCGGAAAGTTACTCGGTTTCTTTGTTTCCGAACGAGGGATCGACGTTAACCCCGAAAAGATTGGGACCATCGTCCGAATGGAGAGGCCGGTCAGAATACACGATGTTCAACGGCTCACAGGTTGCCTAGCGGCTTTGAGCAGGTTCATCAGTCGACTCGGTGAAAAAGCACTTCCTCTGTACCGACTCATGAAGAAGTCGGATACCTTCGAGTGGACAGACGAAGCACAAGTCGCATTCGACGACCTCAAAGTCCTACTTTCCACCCAGCCGGTTCTTACTGCTCCACTCAGTAAAGAGCCCCTTCTTCTATATATCGCGGCTACAAATCAAGTCATCGGTACTGTTCTTACAGTCGAGCGAGAAGAAGAAGGCAAAGCATACAAAGTTCAGCGGCCAGTGTACTACGTCTCCGAAGTCCTGACCCCTTCCAAGCAGAGGTATCCCCATTATCAGAAACTTATCTATGGGATCTACATGAATGCAAAGAAGGTGGCCCATTATTTCCAAGACCACTCGGTATCTGTCGTTTTTGATGCTCCGTTGTCGGAAATTCTCCACAACCGAGACGCGTCAGGCCGAGTGGCGAAGTGTGCAATGGAGATGTTGTACTGTGACATCAAGTTCGAGGCCAAGAAAGCTATTAAGTCTCAAGCCCTGGCTGACTTTATAGCAGAATGGGTAGAACAACAGCAACCGACTCACATCTACTCGGCTCATTGGACAATGTTCTTCCATGGGTCTAAGATGTTGAATGGATCCGGCGCTGGTGTTGTGATCATATCACCCAAAGGCGACAAGCTCAAGTACGTGCTCCAGATACACTTTGATTCCTCCAACAACGAGGCAGAGTATGAAGCTCTCCTCTACGGATTGCGCATGGCCATCTCACTCGGCGTCCGTCGCCTGATGGTCTACGGCGATTCGGATTTGGTGCTCAACCAAGTGATGAAAGAGTGGGACATAAGGAACCCCACCATGACAGTGTACTGCAATGGAGTGAGGAAGCTGGAGAAGAAGTTTGAAGGTCTAGAGCTCCATCATGTTCCAAGACTGAAGAACCAAGCGGCTGATGAGTTGGCGAAACTCAGATCCACTCGGAGACCAGTCCCGAGTGATGTCTGCCTCGAGCACCTCCATCTTCCCTCAGTCAAAGAAGATCCCTTCACAGAAGAACCGATACAGCCTAAGAGCGCAACAGATCCGAGTGAAGTCGATGTACCTGCTGTGGTTGATTTGGTCACGGAGATTCTGGTTGTCACTCCCGATTGGACTGTGCCGATCATCGCATATATCCTAAAGCAAGAACTTCTAGAAGATGAAGTCCAAGCCAGGTAAATAGTTCGCAGGTCGAAGGCATTCACTGTCATTGACGGTCAATTATACAAGGAGAGTGTTTCGGGCATTCTTCAATGCTGCATTTCCCCTGAGGAAGGGCAGTTGATCTTAGAAGATATTCACTCGGGAACCTGCGGTCATCACGCTTCTTCAAGAGCGATCGTCGCCAAGGCATTCAGAGCCGGTTTCTTTTGGCTGCAGGCCAATGAGATGGCTAAAGATATGGTCGACCGATGTGAAGGCTGTCAGTTCTACTCCAACAAGTCCCACAAGCCAACATCTGTGTTAAAGACAATCCCACTTGTGTGGCCATTTGCAGTTTGGGGTTTAGACACAGTCGGACCATTCAAGACAGGTCAAGGAGGCTACACACATCTGTTGGTGGCAGTCGACAAGTTTACAAAATGGATAGAAGCCAAGCCTATCAAGAAACTCGATGCCTCAACAGCTGTCAAGTTTGTCAGGGACATCATTTCCAGATTCGGGGTGCCTCACAGCATAATTACACACAATGGGACAAACTTTGACTCGGACACATTCAAAGGCTTCTGTGCGAGTCAAGGTATCCGAGTGGATTTTGCTTCCGTGGCACATCCGCAATCCAACGGACAAGCTGAGCGCGCGAATGGACTTATCCTTCAAGGTTAGAAGCCCCGACTCTTGCGAGAGGTAGGACATGCTGCTGGTGCATGGGTCACCGAGTTACCTTCAGTGCTTTGGGGCCTCCGCACCACTCCGAACAGATCAACAGGGCGATCACCGTTCTTCCTCGTTTATGGAGCAGAAGCGGTCCTTCCGAGTGACCTGCTTCACAATGCCCCGCGAGTCGAACTCTTCTCCGAAGCCGAAGCAGAACAAGCAAGGCAAGATGGAGTCGATCTTCTAGAGGAGGAGCGCGAGCTGGCACTTACTCGCTCAGCAATTTACTAGCAAGATCTGCGACGCTTTCACGCGCGTCACGTCAGGAGTCGCACATTCCAAGCTGGCGATTTGGTGCTCCGAGTGGATCAGCAAAGACCACACAAGTTGGCTCCGTCCTGGGAAGGGCCTTTCATCATTTCCAAGGTGCTGAACAACGGAGCATACATAATCTACAACATTCAGAGGGAGACAGACGAGCCGCGCGCATGGAACGGGGATCTCCTCAAGCGTTTTTATACGTGATCGTCGACTGAAGCAGTGTAACGAACAAGTTTTGAAGAAATAATATGTACAACAGATTCAGCTTTGTGCAGATTCAGAGAGCTCCCACGGTCGCAGACTCCGGTCATCAAAAAAAAAAACTTAGCTGCGATCCCGAATCGCTTAAGTAGTAACCTCCTTCGAGTGTGCAGTATACGTCGCACTCGGGGACTTAGCTGCGATCCTGAATCGCCTAAGTATTAACCTCCTTCGAGTGTGCACTATACGTCGCACTCGGAGACTTAGCCGCGACCCTGAATCGCCTAAGTAGTAACCTCCTTCGAGTGTGCACTATACGTCGCACTCGGGGACTTGGCTGCGATCCTGAATCGCCTAAGTATTAACTTCCTACGAGTGTGGACTATACGTCGCACTCGGGGACTTAGCTGCGATCCTGAATCGCCTAAGTATTAACCTCCTTCGAGTGTGCACTATACGTCGCACTCAGGGACTTAGCCGCGACCCTCAATCGCCTAAGTAGTAACCTCCTTCGAGTGTGCACTATACGTCGCACTCGGGGACTTAGCTGTGATCAAGAATCACCTAAGTACTAACGACCTCTGAGTGTGCACTATACGTCACACTCGGGGACTTAGCTGTGATCCTGAATCGCCTAAGCAATAACCTCCTCCGAGTGAGCATTATACGTCGCACTCGGGGACTTAGCTGCAATCCTGAATCGCCTAAGTAGTAACCTCCTCGGAGTGTGCACTATACGTCGCACTCGGGGACTTAGCTGTGATCAAGAATCACCTAAGTAATAACTTCCTCCGAGTGTGAACTATACGTCACACTCAGGGACTTAGATGTGATCAAGAATCACCTAAGTAATAACTTCCTTCGAGTGTGAACTATACGTCACACTCGGGGACTTAGCTGTGATCAAGAATCACCTAAGTAATAACTTCCTTTGAGTGTGAACTATACGTCACACTTGGGGACTTAGCTGCGATCCTGAATCGCCTAAGTAGTAACCTCCTCCGAGTGTGCACTATACGTCACACTCGGGAACTTAGACGTGACCAAGAATCACCTAAGTCTTAATCTTCTCCGAGTACGCACTACGTGTTTCACTCGAAACAACATTCAAACAAAAGAGTAAATGTTTTCATTTCGACTCCAACAGTCTAGAAACAATAATTGACTCGGTGCGGATCAAGCTTACCCGCACCGATTTAAAAGTATGACGGCCAACACAAGTGGCCAGAGTATCTTACAGGTAAACACTCGGCATACCGAGGATAAAGTTTGATCAAGCGTCAGCTGGGCCGGCGTCAGGACTGGAGGGCTCCACAAAAGTGTCCAAGTCGATTCCATCAGCGATGCGGGTAGCAGTCTCAAGGAACGTCTCCATGAAGTCTTCGAATCGAAGCTTCTTCGTGTTGGCGAACTTCAGTGCTTTCAACTTATCTTCCCGCACCTCCTTGCAATGGACTCGGACCAAGGACAGCGCAACATCGGCACCGCAACGCGCTGCCGATTTCTTCCAGGATTGCACTCGGCTCGGAACCTCCTCCAGTCGCCCCGTTAGGGTCTCCATCCCCTGCCGCGACTCGTCTTCTGGCCAAAGTTCCTTTTTAATTCGGCCGACGACTTCTCTCAGTCGACCGATGAAAGGACCTACTTTGCCTACGCGAATATGTGCCCGGAGCAGATCCCGGTTGGCGTCCTCGCTGAGTGGAACATTCTCCTTAATAGACCGCTCCACAGCCACCGCTTCAGCTTCAGCGTCGCCGCAAAAATCTGCTACAAACGGACAAGCAGACAATAAAAACCGAGTGCACGGCACACGGTACAAACACTCGGCACAACATACGACTTACCAGCCAGACGAGTCATCATCTACACAGCCCAGTCGTTGACATACTTCTCCTGAGCTATGTATCGTCTGTTCCGAACAACCATTTGATTGTGCAGCTCAGTCCTCTGTTTCTTTAGTCTGTCCACCTCGGCCATCAACACCCTGTTTGCCTCCAGAGCCTCCTCCAAGGACTTCTCTCGTACTTCTAGAGCGTCCTTCATGCCGGCCATGGCGAGTGTTGCAGCTTCCAGTTCACCAGCATACTGGTTCCTCTCCGCTCTCAGGGCTTCATAAGTCGTTCCCATTTCACAAGTTTTCTGCACCAAGAAACAAAGGGGAATCATCAAGTTTATCAGTTCTCAGGCTAAGTTCTTCAGACCCCTGCCGACGCAAGCAGTCCACAGCGGTCTCGGGGACTACGCCCAGTGGGTTCACTGAGAGTGACCCCACTGGCATGCACCTCAAACAGGCCCGCCCTATTGAGGTACACTCGGAAATACTACTCCTCCAAGGCCAATACTACTTGACCTGCGTGCAACTTACTCTCGGAGACTCTTACCGCAAGAGCGCTCCGATTGCAATAAGTACTCACACTCGGAAATCCTGTCTACGGACACAACCAAATTAACGACAAATGTATAAAGACAACTGTCGGTACAAGCACTCGATAGAAGTCTCGGGGACTACACCCACTGGGTTCACTGGGAGTGAACCCATTGCAAAAATCAATACCACCCAGTGGGTTACAGGAGTAAATAGTAAATACTTACTAGACTACTTACTCGGATTTCATCGCGCAGCTCCAAGCTCCGCTGGTACAAGGCCGCAACGGAGTCGTAATCCCTCTTGGCTTCTCCAGCCATCAACTCCGCCTGCACCATGGCCCCCTTGGCCGCTCCCACCTGCTCCTCTCGGACACACCGGATGCTGAATTGAGCATTCGACGAATCGGGAATCGTGGGAAGTTCCTGGGGCATCCCAAGATTCGTCCCAGTCGGTTCCTCACCCACCGGCACCGGTTCACTCAGTGGAGGCACTCCGGTCGGTGGAGCATCGGCGGCAGGGGCGGCAGCAGGAGGAGCAGCCTCAGGGACAGGCTCTAGGACAGGCTCCAGGACAGGCTCCACGGCCGGGTCGGCTCTGCCCTGGTCGTCCCCGTCCAGGCAAATCGCTCCTAACAAAGCAAATGACATGACGTCTCAGAAAAAGAAAGAATGACACGGTCTGCAGGAATAAAACACCCAACTCTCCTACAACACACCTGGCTGGGACGAAACGACGTTGTCCGTGTTCATGGGGTCGTCCCCCTGGCGGGCCGGAGAGGTTGCAGAAGTGGCGACCCTGTCGAGTGAAGTCCATTCGACTTGTAAAGCAGGAGTTCACTCGGATAACAGAAGGATCCGAAAGTTAGATTCACTTACGTGGATGTGACGGGGATGGCAACCCTCATTCGCGGCAGAGCCTTGCGAGGTTTGGGCCCACTCGGTTTGGGCGCCCTGGAAGACTGGCCGGCGGGCTCGGCAGCTGCGTCCCTAGCCCTTTTGGTGCCTCGAACACTCGGGGCCACCGTAGTAGCAGGCGGAGCACTCGACGACGCAGGAGGAGCTGAAGGGACGGCAGGCTCGTGTCGACGCTTACTCCGATGCTCCGACCGTGGAGGTGGCGAGTCGCGCTCTTCGTCCTCTTCCTCTTCCTCGCTGTCCTCCTCCTCCGACTCCCCGCTGTCGGAGACGTATTCGGCGCTCTCCACGCTCCCCTCCTGGCTGCCTTCCTCCTCTTCCTCCTCCGGATTCCCATTCGGGGCGGGGGAGAACCAGTTGGTCCACGCCTGCATAGAGTTCAATCGGAAACATTAGACATCACACGGAGATATAAGTAAATGACTGGAATCAAGACGATTCAATGCACTTGGCTGATGCCACTCACCTGATTTGGTGGAGGGTTGTCCGCGCTGTAAGGCGTCACTCGGCGGGCTCCTTTGGGGTTCTCACAGGGACCCGTGATTTGGAGCACCAACGAGGTCACCTTCTCCTCGAGTATGCCCACCACGTTGGTCCGAGTGGAATCCTCAGGCCCTATGTAGTCCCACATAGCGTGGTCGCGAGCCTGCAGAGGCTGGATCCGCCGACCGAGGAAGACTTCCAGCAGGTCTATACCGGTGACCCCTCTCCTGACAACGTCCACGAGTGCCTCAACCAAAGGCTGGATATCGTTCTTCTCGGCCTTCGAGAGCGCGAGTTGTTTGGGCGGAGCGGGACGGTCTAGACTAAACGGAGGCAGCCCAGTCGATGCATTCGGACAAGCTATGTCGTGGCAGTAGAACCACGTCGACTGCCAGTTCCTAACCGACTCGCTCAACTGGAGAGCGGGGTAGCTGCTGCGACTCTTCTTCTGGAACCCTAAACCCCCGCAGAGCTGGAGGAGGTGCGTCTTGTCGTCTGCCTGACTAAGACGTTTCATGGTTTGGGAGCGGGCGGAGAAGATGTGTTTGAATAAACCCCAATGGGGGGGGGCAACCGATAAAGCACTCAGACAAAACGATGAAGGCAGAAAGATGGGCGATGGCATTCGGAGGGAAGTGATGGAGTTGAGCACCAAAGTGGTTCATGATGCCTTTGAAGAAGGGATGCGGGGGAAGAGAAAAACCTTTGTGAACATGGCTGAGGAGCAAGACGCGTTCCCCTCCCATGGCGCCGGCTCGACCTCGTCGTCCGCCGGCAGCCTCCAGGACTTATGCACGAGCATGCCGTGCTTCACAAGCTCCAGCAGGGACCCCTCCGTCACCGTGGAGGGGAGGAAATCTCCTTGGATCCACCCCGCCGGCAGCGGCCGCTGCCGCCGTTGAGCAGCCGCCGCCTTGTTCTTCTTCTTCCTCGCCTCCATCTTGCTGGTCTGACCCTTGGTCATGGAGGCGACGGCGAGTCCTCGAGGAGGAGGAGGAGGAAGGAGCTTAGGTGCGCAGGGGGTGGCGTGGAAGACGGAGCAGGCGGGAGCGAAAGATTCGGCGAGCGTAACCGAGGAGTCTCGCCGCCCAGAGTTAAATAGAGCGCCGACTGGGTCACTGGCGAATGGGCCCGAAATCTTATCTGCCCGACCGGCCGCGGTGATATCAGTGGAGGAGTTGAAGGCGCGAGGATCGAGGAGTCAGGCGCTACTCGAGCGCGCTGACGTCGTCCCCGCTGAGCGCGCGGAACCCGAAATTTGAGATCCCGGAAAATCCGCTGCTGTAAGTTGACCGGTCGCGTCAAAAGATGCCGCGAAAGCACTCGATGCCCGACAGTTCGTTTCGCAAGCACCTCCACTCGGAGCGCTGGTCAAGAGAGATAAAATGGATAAAGACAAGCAACACCCAAGCCGAACCTAGTCCAGTCGGATCTGAACCTCAAGCACTGCTTCAGCGTTCCAACCCCAATCCATTCGGGGACTAATGATGGGGTCATAGTCCTAGGGTAGGGTCATCGGCCTGCCCTACATGTCCTACCCAAGGACTACCCCACACAAAGGACAGGACCTTAAGTCTACCCCGACTGAATTAAGGAGTCCCCATCATCCAGTCGGAGACTAGCATTCGGAGGGCACCAGGCCAACCGACTGGATACACTCGGTACATCGTAACCTCTCTAGAGGGAAACTGCCGTACGTTTTCGGGTGCGTTTATTAGCATTTAGAGCATACGTTACCGGTAACGTATGCATTCAATCGCCACTACTCCACCCCTGAGTCAGAACCGTTGTGGAGGGCAGCGCACTCTATATAAGCCGCCCTCTCCCACTGGTCAAAGGGTGAGCAAATCACTGTATTCCATATTACACTTGGTAACAAGCTCCAAGAGCACTGAGACGTAGGGCTGTTACCTCCACCGCAGAGGTGCCTGAACTCATACAACCTCGCCGTAGCTAAGACTCTGCCCATCTCATTCGTACCCTACACATCTACTGTCAGGCTTATACCCACGACACCTCCCATCTACAACTTCCCTGTAAAGGTGTAAATCGCCTTCAGCTTAAGAATGCAATCATTTTGGAGATTGGCGGCTCACGGACCTACAAAGGACAACATGTGACAGCTAGTATTTGCAAAATGTTTTGTGCCGATTTACAGATGAAGGGAATTGACCCTTACCAAAGATAGCTTGGGTCATGTTGGAGATATGCTTTTTTAAGCCGGAGAGTTCTTGCACGACAGCTTCTAGCTTCTCCACGGCTTGTTCCGCCTGCTTCATGATGGCGGCTTGATCAGCATGGGCTTTCTTCTCAAAAATTTGATGATCACCCTTCATTTTCTCCATGTCAGCAAGGGCCAACCGATATTTCTCTTCAGATTTAGCCCGAGCATCCTGCCGTTCGGGTAAGTTTTTATTCAAATCAGCTAAGGATGACTCGGCCGAGGTCAAGGATTCGTGCAAACAAATTTTGGGGAGGCAAGTTTCAAAACTGTTGCAAGCATCATCCCAGACACTTGGGGGCTAATGTATGATTCTTTTCAAAGTCATACAAAATTCAAGACCCGACTCATCTTTCAAAAGATGACCCGGCCCTTGGGGGCTACAGGCTGATTTTTTTTATCAAATTCAAGACCCGACTCATCTTTCAAAAGATGACCCGGCCCTTGGGGGCTACAGGTTGAAGTTTTTATCTAATTCAAGACCCGACTCATCTTTCAAAAGATGAACCAGCCCTTGGGGGCTACAGGTTGAAGTTTTTATCTAATTCAAGACCCGGCTCACCTTTCAAAAGATGACCCGGACCTTGGGGACAACAGGTTGAAGTTTTTATCTAATTGAAGACCCAACTCACCTTTCAAAAGATGACCCGACCCTTGGGGACTACAGGTTGAAGTTTTTATCTAAATCAAGACCCGGATCATCTTTCAAAAGATGACCCAAGGGCTGGCCCTTGGGGGCTACAGGTTGAAGTTTTTATCTAATTCGAGACCCGACTCATCTTTCAAAAGATGACCCGGCCCTTGGGGGCTACAGGTTGAAGTTTTTATCAAATTCAAGACCGGCTCATATTTCAAAACATGACTCGGCCCTTGGGGGTTACAGGTTGAAGTTTTTATCAAATTCAAGACCCGGCTTATCTTTCAAAAGATGACCTGGCCCTTGGGAGCTACAGGTTGAAGTTTTTATCAAATTGAAGACCCGGCTCATCTTTCAAAAGATGACCTGGCCCTTGGGGGCTACAGGTTGAAGTTTTTATCAAATTCAAAACCCGAATCATCTTTCAAAAGATGACCCGACCCTTGGGGGCTACGGGCAGATATGGGTCTCCCAGATAATGCAATGAACACAAATCATCAAAGAAAACTAGTCTCTGGAAGGCTAATGGGTGGAAATACAAATAACAAAGGACGTACCTCATCTTTGAACTGCATCATGTTGGCCAAGCTCTTCTCCATTTCATAGCTTGTTTCTAGGCGACTTACGAAGACAGAGTAGAGTTGTTCAAATTCAAGCTTCTCATAATTGGGAAGCTTCAGCTTGGTGATGTCTTGCTCTACAGAAGAGTGGGTCTCTTTGGATGCATGTTTTGTTAACACCGCTGTTGCAGGCTTAGAGTAGCCAGTACTAGTAACAACTATGGTATCTAGGTCTTCAGCCGCCTTGGAAGAGCTTGGCGGGTTAACAATTTCAGTGACCTCCTTCAGAGGGCTTGGAGAATCACTCCAGACATTAGGATAATCATGCGCTGGGTCTTCTGGAGTCGCCATTGGGTCTTCGTCAAGTTTTGGGACGGAGGTGCTCATACCAAAACCTCTACTCCTTTAGGAGCAGAAGAAAAGTCGCCAGTTTTCCTTTTCTTTGCTTGTGCTCTGAGATGAAAAGACACCAAAGTTAGGATAGATATCAGTATTGGGAAGGAAAAAGGTTAGTAAAAGGAACTTGCCCCTCAACACGAATCATTGGGGGGAGAGCCGACATTGTTGAGTTGCCAGATGAAGGAGGAGATACCTGATGGACAAGAGTTCAAGGAGTGAACGAACGATGAGCAACATTTTTCGTAGGAAGGGAAAGGTGTTAGCAGGGGTATACCTCACTTTGCCATTTTCGACCAGTTGTCTTCTCGGGTAACCAAGAAACTAAGTCGCTGGAATGGCTTCAGGTATGATGTTTGGGGGTATACCTCGCCTTCTTCAAAAGGAAATCAAGGTCGAGATGAGCATTTGGGTGAGACATGGGAACTTTTGCACAGATCCGCGTGACCGGCTTGAGAGAAGAAGTTGAGTCGGAACAAATAGAAATTACCTCGACGACGTCATCTTGGCTCTCATAGCCATCATCCTACGCACAAAGGTAACGGGGCATAAGCATAAGTCGGAACATAGTGATGACAAACAAAAGGTAAGTTTTTACCTCTAATTGTTCTTCGTCGGCTCGAGACTCGCCAACGACAGATGACTCCTTGGAGGCGGCTTGGTTGTTTTCTGGACAGTCACCTTTGGCCTTCGAGACCAAAATGTTGATCCTTTCTGATTGATAGAATAACAAGTTCAAATACGGAACATTGGTGAATATATTGAAAGAATAAAAAGAGGCGACTTAGGTTGTTACCGCGGGAGCCGAGTTGGAGAGGCAGAAAGGCTTGAGCCCAATCTTGGCGCAGTTCTCCAAAGGCTCGCTAGTTAACTTCTTGACCATTTCAACAATGTCTTCTTCAGAAAGTCTTGTATGGAAGTAACATTGGGGGTGGTTCAAGCTACCATCGTACTCACACATCAGGCCATCACGGCGACTCAGGGGCAGAATCCTCCACTCTACCCAACAGCGGATTAGGTCAATCCCAGTAAGCCCATTGTTGGTCAAAGACCTTAGCTGGGAGAAAGCAGGGATGAAGGTTGACTCTTCTTCTTCAGTCAGTTTCTCTGGCAGCTTGAAATCCATGGGCAAGCATTCGTCTCTATAACCCGGAAGTGGGTTCCCGTCGGGAGGAGACTTGTCACGGCAGTACAACCAAGACATTGCCCAGCCTTTTGGGATGGTTGGGTAGAGTGACGGGTGGGAACCCGCATTCGCGACGTCGTTGGATGTTAACCCCCCCCCCCACCAAGTTCCAAGCAGGGCCCGCTGGTGAATTCGGTCTGGCGGTTCAGATAGAAGAAATTCCCAAACAGCAGCATTGAGGGTTTTGTCTCCAGATAAGCCTCGCAAAACACCTGGAATTGGCAGAGGTTGCTGATAGAATTTGGCCCCAAGTCTTGAGGGTGAAGATTGAGGAAGTGCAAAACATCTCTAAAAAACTATGACCCGGGAGGCTTGAAGCCTCATTCAAGGTGATCAACAAAAACGACAACCTCCCCCTCGGTAGGGTGGGGAGTCGCCTCGCCTAGGGCGGTTCACCAGCCAACGACTTCCTTAGTGTCAATATAACCCGGCTTAACATATTTTTCAAGATATGCGTCGTTGACTTTGGTTGGTAACCAGTTGCATTTTGAGATATTGCCCATGACTACAAAGGAAGGAACAAGATGGTTTATTAGAAACCACGTAATTGTTAACCCGCCAGTTGGATAATCAAAGGCGTGTCTACAAGGATATTATGACTCGCCAATTCAGTAATCAAAGGCGTGTCTACTGGGATATTATGACTCGCCAATTCAGTAATCAAAGGCGTGTCTACAGGGATATTATGACTCGCCAATTCAGTAATCAAAGGCATATCTACATGGACATTATAGCGTACCTACGGGAATATACTAACTCGCCATGGTGGAAAGGGGTTTTTTCCCTAAGGGATATTACCGGAAGAGGGATAAAACATGTTTCTAGAAACGAGCAATAACTTACGGATCAACGGGTGGATCAAATTAAAGAAATAATGCCTGTCAAAATTACGGAAGTTATGAACATAGGAGTGCGACAGGGATGATATATGGATTCGTAAAGTAAGCACTAAAGTGGCTAGGTGATGCGGTGAAACTAACATGACTTATTACTATGAAGAATCTACAATAAACATATTGGATGGATTCAAGATAGAGGAGGAGGTGTTCATCGCATTCCGGGGCTAACCTAGAAAGACATGGAGATCCGAGGTCTAACCCTAAAAAAAGAAAAGATGTTTACCTGAAAGAGGAAGACGATGCAAGGAGATGGCTGCGGAGGATCCGCGACGGAGACCGCGCCTTTGACCGGCCTGGGGACGTCCGGACTGTGGTGGCCGGCGACGGAGCTTCGGGAACGGGGAGGAGGCCGAAGTGCGGTCGCGAGGAAGAAGAAGCTATTGAAGAGATGAAGTGGGGGTAGGTAACGGCGCCCCCACTACCCCTGCGGTTATTTAAAGGCCTGGTGCTGGAAAAGAAATGGCAGGCGCGGGAATAGAGGCGACAGATTGAAAACCAGCAATTATGGCGCCTGGATTTTCGGGATAACAATGTGAAGACGAAAAAGATCCGTGGGGCAATTATGTTAATGAATCCCGAAAATGGAGGGAAAAGATGATCTTATCAATAACTGACTTGGCGGCTCAAACAATCTGTGAGAGATGGTGGCTTGTCATTTGCCGAAGGATGGAAGTAGTACGTGTTTCCCAGAGTGAGCATGGGAGTTCGTTGGCATGAATAAATTCAAGTCAATCTGGGGACTAATGTTGGGGATATTACCTGCAGTGTAACCCGCTCTAATTGGGATGGGTCACCGAAGGGGCGACTCATACATGGTTAGTGTGAGCCTCGGCCCAAGTGCCGATGAACCACATGGCGGTTTGGGATTGATGAAGAAGATAAGCCGCCAAGGAGGTTTCCAGCCTTGGAAAGCACGGCGACTTAGAGATATGGAAGACCACGATTTGTAACGTGGTTAGGAATTTGGTAAACCCTAGGGCCTCGACCTGTATATTAAGGCGAGTCTCTGGGGCAGATAGATCAGGTTAGAAATCATCGAGAGCTAGGTCAGGCGATTTACGCACTCCTTGTAGTCGAATCCACCATCAATATACACAACGCAGGACGTAGGCTTTTACCTCCACACGAGGGGCCGAACCTGGGTAAATCTGAGTCTCACTTCCGCTCACCCCCTTTGAGTCGCCACCAAGGTGCGATGGCTCCTTCACTAAGTCCTTTCACGAGGCCATCTACCGTGAGAAAACCACGACACACGGTGTCCTGGAGTAGTGGGTATTAACCTAGTCGGCACACGCTCTTCACATTGAGCCGATGGTTCTTCCTCTCTCTCTAAAGATGGATTCCGGAAATTGCATGATGGGGCATGATTATGACTACGTCTATCAAAGGCTTGGTGTATTCTCCAAGACTTCTCGTGTCACCTCCATGCTAAAGATACTGACCTTGTAACCATATATACCCTACTTGGTGTGTATATAAGACATGGGGTTCAGCTCGTGGAGGACATATACATCAACGCAATATCATCCACTTAGCGTGAGGGTTAGAACGCAACTAACGATCTCGAGGTAGATCAAGCTTGTACTTGATACTTAATCATGAATATAAACAAAAGGAGGACATAGGCTTTTACCTCCAGCAAGGAGGGCCCGGTCCTAGGTAATGATCGTCTCCCCTGTTCCTGTTACCATCTTGTGAGATCCAAAGCTCGGGACCCCCTGCCCCGAGGTCTGCCAATCTTCACAAGAATAATCCCGAGGTTGGATCTCGAATTTTTTCCCATACTGATTGGTACAACCGATCCCCCCTTATACTTCCATCGCACCAAACTGAAACTCCATGTTTGCCCCAAGAGCATTACAATCGCCCTACCATGCAGTACAACCTCAAACCCCAGGCCACGCACTACCAGTGTCATAAAAACGACACCTCCAAGACATTCTAGGAGCAGTACAACTGCCCACCCAAGTAATACAATCATCCCTCCTAATTTTCGCCTCGGTTGGTTCACCGTTTTGACCATAACTTCTTCATCAGGCCCCCTATTTCTACATTTCAGTTATTTTTTAGCTATTGACATCGCCCATCCCACAAAACCAGGTCCACCACCATTTGACTCAACCAACATTTTCAAATTTTGGAAATTTGCATAGGCTCTCCACCATATCATCTATAATACTACCATAGATGTTCGCAACCTAACCCATTTCGATCGTCATTGCATTTGTGGGGACCTTGACTTACGAGTCGAGATCTCTGAATGAACGTGTATAGTGATCCCAGAGATCAATGCTCACTGAACACACAGATACTGCGTAACAAGAGTCTTACATCCATACTTGACGTCAGGTACAAATAAGGACCATTATGGTCAAGTCTTACATAGATAGGGCCATGACGGCCAATCACACCAACTCCACTACTAGCGGAAATCTTGGTAGTAAACGTGAACCCATGCCATCATCCTAACCAACAGGCATTCTGACTAGGAAGTGTCCTAGTTCGCGTGTCCGTCTCCAACAATGAATTCTTCTCCATATTTTGGTTCCTCCATGTCTGGTCAATAAAATAACCAGTGGCAAGCCAATGAGTACTTTGATTGTACTCGGAAACAGCCCATGATGCAGATTATGTAAATGAGTCTAAAATGAAGTTTAATGCAGCCTTTGACGAAAGGAAGTTTTATAAATGTATAAACATGGTCATGTATCTAGATGGTCATGCATCAATAAATAAATAGTAACCATTGGAGCATGTTACATATATCAACTTAAGTACACCGAGGACTGAACAGCTCATGTTCATCCTTCACATCAAGTCACCAAACGTGACCAGGTAATCACTTTCTCGGTGACACCTTTATATACGTGCACACTTGGTTTATGTGGAAATGACTAGACGTAGTTTAAGCAGCACCACCCAACTGTCCTTGACCGTGGACACGGCTATTCGAATAGTTTTACACTCTCGAGAGGTTGTATGATGTACCCGCGAGATCCGGGAAACTTCCGTGACATCCACGACTCGCAGTATATAACATACCTGAGGTAAGTACCCGATCAATGCCTTTCCCCTGACAACACTAGACAAAGAGTCCACTCAATTCGTACCCAACCCACATGATGGACATCTTACGAGCACCAACTCTAGACCGTACCATCCATGCACAGACCCACGGTGTGCCCGGAACACGTAAAAAGGGCATAGTCGTCCTACCTAGCACGACCCCGTCACGAGAGTGAACATATCACTCCCGCCACTAGTAATGCGGGCTCCTTGCTAGCACGACCAAAGTAATCAACCCAACCCTGTCCCATAGAGGGGCATCGTGGTCGCACATGTAAGGTTGGGACGGTCGAAATATCTTAAATCTAATCCCATTTCCGAAACCACTCGCACAAAACCTTTCCGGTACACCACTTCTTTCTCAAGTGGTCATCCAGGTCAACACCACCACCCTCGGGCATTAGTGGCACCCGACGGGGTTTTTGTAGAACCTTTGTAACCACCTTTGTGTTACAATCGCCATGCATATGATCATCCTATGCGCATCAGTACTATCTACTTGTCAACATTTTATCAGCATGACCCTCATAGATGGTAAGGTCATGCTCAAATGCAAGTGCTCGAGTGGAGCCATCGGTAACACTATACATGGGTGTACCAATTAATCATGACTATATGCATCGGAATAAACTAATGAACATGTCATGCATAAAACATTTTCTCACACATAGTCAAAGGGATGCTAGCCTTAATCAACTGGGTATCCGGGGTCTTCGAGCTCTTCGGGCCAAGTCCTTCATCAAACGCGTGATCTATCGTCGTAATAATTATAATAATAATAAGAACCACAAGCAAAAACAGAGTAAAAACATTCATAAATGTTAACCTATTCTGTAAAATCCTATTATTATTTATCAAAATATTTATTTATGGTTTTGGACAGAAAAAGTATTTTAAAAGTCTTTTTAACAAAAGTTAAAAATACCTAAAGTAGATTTTTTAATAAACCTATGCATAAAATTTTACATAATTTTTTTAATAACAACACTATTAAATACTACACAATTTTACAAGCATTATAGTTGAAATATATTTGAGTTTGGATAATTATTTAATCATGTGGATTTATTTTAAAATTAGGAATAAAAATAAAATGGAAAAATCCAGCTCACTGGCCTGGCTCGGCCAATGGTTGGGCTGGCCGAGCGAGCCAACTGGCTAGCCAGCCAGCCAGCCCAGGCGCGCGCCGTAAGGTTTAAACCTGACGCACGGGGCCTTGCGGCCAGCAACTGCGAGGAGAGAGAGACGAGATGACCACCGACAGGTGGGGTCCCCCTATTGGGGTCGTCTTCTACCTGTGGATAGAGAGGAGAGAGAGCTCACCGGCGGCAGCTCCGGGGCTCTTGAGGTCAGGCGAGTGTGAGAACGGACTCCTGGCTCCTCCGCCAACCTGCTGATGGTCGAGGGGACGATGGAGGTGTCCTGTGGCGTCGACGACGATGGGGCCACGGCAAAGACCCTTCGGGAATGTGTCAGAACCTATGCTACGGGCAGGGAAATGGATGGGGGAGAGGGGGAGAAGGTTCAGGAAGTCTCTGTAGTCACGGGGAAGGAGATATGAGGTCGGGATTGTGCGTGTAGCCTGAGATCGATGGAGCTCCGACGCAGCGGTGCCTCGGTCGATCTCGAGGATTGGGGCTCTCTTAGCTTGAATGGGGCAAAGGGGTGGTCGATTGGTGGTAGCAGTCTGGCTTGGGCTGCTGGAAGAGTCGGGGGCCTATTTATAGGCTGGCGACGAGCCACCGAGCGGTGGAGCGTCGGTGGTTTTGCTGCGGCTGCGGGAAAGGGAGAGAGAGCTCGGGCACAAAACCGTGGTTTGCGGACGTGGTTTGGGACTCCCCGGCATCTTGAAAGGAGCAGGGGCATCTCTATGGCGCGTCGAGGTGGTAAGGTCCTTTTGGCTGCTTCGGCCCCGAGCGGGCACAAGTCGCCAAAGGCAAAGGAGAGGGGAAAAGGCGGGGCCTGACGCTGCCCTAGATGCGGTCGTCAGTGTGGTCAAAGAGGGGCAACAGGTGGAGGCAAGAACCGGCCCGAGCTGGTCCCCCGGGGCTCGGGTGCGCAGTTTTGTCATGCCACGACATGCTGGCACGCTGTGGCGCATCTTGTCCACACGTGGCGTGTTTCGTAGATGGGTTAGATGCCCTTTGGGCGCTAGGAACCGGGGAGGATCAAGCTGGCCAAGGAGAGAGGGTTGAAGTGGTTCTGCCAGCCTTGGTCAAGGAGCTAAAATGAAGATTTTGGCTTCCTCTCTTTGAACCAGAGCTAAGCCTCTCGCCTGAAGTTGAGGAGGGCCACATGCCATCTGTGACATGAATTTGGAATGAAGGGAGTAAGTGTGGTGGCTTCTAGATGTTGATTTACAATCCTAGCAGAAGGTGTTTGATGCATGTTTGGGGGAGTTAACTTCCTCCAAATGCATTGAAAGTTAACAAGATTTGGTTTCAGGCATAATTAGGCGCCTCTACCAAATTTGAGCTCCATTTTACAAGTTTCATAATGTAAACTTGAAAATTCCACAAAGGGACAAAATTCCTTTCTTGTGAGAAGATCTGAGTAAATCAACTCCCATGAATCCAAATCTAGGCATGATCTCCTCATTTGAGGTGTTCACCCGTCGTGTGCTACTACAACAACAGAACTTCCCTGGCAATGGCGCCAGGAATCCTTCTGCTACGGGCTACGCCTATAGGGACTTCCTTGGCAAATATGCAAAGGATTTCCCCGCGGCCTTGGATCCTTGCGTTGGTGTTCCCTTGAAGAGGAAACGGTGATGTAGCACAGCGGCGGTAAGTATTTCCCTCAGTTGAGAACCAAGGTATCGATCCAGTATGAGGATCGCGTCAAGTCACAAGTACCTGCACAAACACAAAGAGCTTGCACCCAACGCTATGAAGGGGTTGTAGAACTGAAAGCAAAAAGTAAACAAAGAAAAATAAAAGTAAAAGTGGGGTCGATAGTTGTGAATAGACCCGGGGGCCGTAGTGTTCACTAGTGGCTTCTCTCATGAAAGCAAGTAGACGGTGGGTGAACGAATTACTGTCGAGCAATTGATAGAACCACGCAAAGTCATGACGTTATCTATGGAAATGATCATATATATATGCATCACGTCCAAAACAAGTAGACCGATACTTTCTGCATCTACTACTATTACTCCACACGTCGACCGCTATCCAGCATGCATCTAGTGTATTGAGTTCATAAGAACAGAGTAACGCCTTAAGCAAGATGACATGATGTAGATGGAAAATATCAAACCTATGATGAAAGCCCATCTTGTTACCCTTGATGGCAACAACATGATGCGTGCATTGCTGCCCCTTCTGTCACTGGGAAAGGTCACCGCAGGGTATGAACCCAAAACCAAGCACTTCTCCCATTGCAAGAATCATAGATCTAGTTGGCCAAACAAAACCCAAGACTCGAAGAGACTTACAAGGATATAAAATCATGCATATAAGAAATCAGCAACGACTCAAATATAAAATCATAGATAATCTCATAACAAATCCACAATTCATCGGATCTCGACAAACACACCACCAAAGAGGATTACATCGGATAGATCTCCCTGAAGATCATGGAGAACTTTGTATTGAAGAACCAAGAGAGAGAGAAGAAGCCATCTAGCTAGTAACTACGGACCCGTAGGTCTGAAGTAGACTACTCACGAGTCATTGGAGGGGCGATTGTGTTGATGTAGAAGCCCTCCAGCTCCAAAGTCCCCTCCGGCAGGGCACCGGGAAGGGTCTCCAGATGAGATCTCGCGGAAAGAGAAGCTTGCGGCGGCGGAAAAGTGTTTTCGTGGATGCCCTCATTTTTTCTGTGATCTTAGGGAATTTATAGGCCAAAGAGCTAGGGCAGGGGAGCGCCAGGGAGGCCACAAGACTGGTTGCCGCGGCCCCCCTGGCCGCGGCAACACGGCTTGTGGGCTCCCGGTGGGCCTCCTGCCTTGGCCCTCAAGTCCCCCGATCTTCCACCGTTCTGGAAAAATTCATTTCGGGGATTTTATTCGGTTTGGACTCCGTTCCAAAATCAGATCTGACAAGAGTCAAAAACACAGAAAAAACAGGAACTCGCACTTGGCACTGAATTAATAAGTTAGTCCCAAAAAAGATAAAAAATGTATATAAAACATCCAAAGTTGACAAGATAACAACATGAAACTATCAAAAATTATTGATACGTTTGAGACGTATCATCGTGCAAAGTTTCAGACCCAATGGACAAAGTTTGCAATGTAAAGTTGCTCCAACTTGATTATGAACAAAGAGGATTTCTAAATTATTTGGTGAATCAAATCACCTTGGATAGACGTGAAACTTGTTATTGTCACTAAATATAACATATGGGACATGCTAGAATTTTCTAGGAATTTATTGAGAAAATTTCCTTTGGAAATATTTCAAAAGGTCAAATTAGACATGATTGGTTTTCAAAGGTTTGCTCAAATATTTTGAATAGGACTAGGGATTGGAACTCTTATGTATGGAAAATATATGTCCTCTGAGTATTCCCAAGTTTTCTTAGATTTTTCTAAGTTAGAAAAATAATTTCTCTCCGAGGAATACCATTTCTAGCCTTAGAAAAGGACATATAAATAAAATGGAAAAATAACTTGAAAATAAATAATTAATGGTTTTGAAGTGTCATAATCATAGTAGAATCAAAATACAATCTTTAGGTGATGGCACTCCCTTAAATTCAAGGACTTGTAGTGCAACCCCAAAGCAAGGTTTTGAACTATAAAAAATAGCTCAAAGGAGTTTTGTGGAAATAATATTTTTGAAAATTTATTTATTAGAGAACTACTTACAAACACACGTACAACAATTACAAACAAGGCATACATGGCATTCACTTAAAAAGTTCAAAATTATACCAAATTTTGAAAGAAGGACAAGGTGAGGTGAAACTAGGGTGTGACAACATTTCTGGTTTTTTAATGGTGATTTGAGTCTCATGAGGTGTTTTGCTTACTTAGGGATGGTTACTTCTTCATATACTATCGAGAATGATCAACCATTCTTTGAGACCATCTTCAACCGGAAGCAAGGCCGGCTTACCCCAACTTCATGAAAGGTCAAGTGTGATGAAGGTATGCATTCCATCACAAACTTTCCCTTTCTGGATATAGCATGTTTATAGCCTCGACATCTTTGCAAATACCTTCATACCAATTGGGATTAATTATCTGAGTATTGTCCCGCTTCACAAAAACTTGAGCACCATAGTTATGTGAAATCATATGGTTGCATCATTTGGTATATCATATAGTGTGATATCTTGCTCGTGTGCATATCTTGTGAAACTTGTCTCATGTATGTAGTTGAAGCTCAAAAAGAATAGTAGAAAAGAATATAATAGAAAAAACAAACTTCTAAGCTAGCGTCTCTCGTTGTGTTTGTGCTACACGAGCATAGTCTTCGTTAGGCAATTTTGTATTGATCATCCCTATAGTTTCACGAACCCCATTATCCCACCGTGTGTGTTTATCTATTACGTACATCTATATTTGTGATCACTTGCTTTGCATTCTGAGTCCTTGGATTGGTTTCAACTCTTACAATATCTTCAACTTCAATTTTTGTGATATTTTGTGCCACTAACCCCATCAATCTTCACTATAAGCTATTTGTGTACGTTGTGAGGATTGGAGAAGGTTTTTCACCAAGTGCACTATTTTCCTTGCATACATTGTGGTCTTTTATATCCGTCTACTACTTCGAAGAGAAATAAACTTGGCATGTTCATTTCATATAGTTCTCACACCTTCTCGAGTGGTTCTATAGATGGGGACTACACATCTCCTTCGGTCTACAACTATAACGACAGGTTCCATGCCATGAAAAACTTCATCGACGTCAAGATGAATGCTCAAATGGAGGATCTCAATGTACTCATCTACAAGCGCAAGAGTTCTTCATCTTGTTTGAGAAATGGTAAAGTGTGTATGATACCGAGTTACCATCTTCCGTGAGGTCACATCGACATAAAAAGCAACATCAACAGAACCATGAACCTCAAGAGCTCGACACCAACTACTGCTTGATGACTTCACCACCTACAATGGCATCTTCGCCTTTGGACGTGCGGCATCTTTGCAGACAAGCACGTCAAGAGAAGCTCCACAAGCTCAACTCCGCAAATTCCACGAGTTCCTACGACCTTGAGGAGTATATCGAGTGGGAGCGCAGGAGGATGACTACCACAAGCTATTTAAGTCCCCTCCAAAGATCAAGTGAAGTGAACTACAAGAAAATTCCACGACTACGTGTTGAAATTGTGGCTTCACAAACCTTCAAAGAGCTTCAACACGAGTTGGCTCAAGAGGAAGAAAATGATGCGCTGAAAGTTTGTGCCTTTCACCTACACGGAACATCTTCAACGTCAATTAGGGAACACCATACAAGGATCCAAGTCCCTCGACAAGTACTCCATGGATATGAAGAAAGCCTTGCGATGATCCAGTATGGATGACCCCGTTTGGATGAAGTTCCACTTCACAATGAGATTAAGAAACCACATCACCCAGAATATCTTCCTCAACAACTATGAACCATTTGGTGATCACTGCCTTGGTGTTGCCATGGTAGATGAACTCAAGAAGGCCAAGTCTACTCGGCCGAGAGCATACTTCACGATGACCGCCCTCCACGAGGACGAGCATGAGGATGGTACCACCAAGATGTCCAATCCCGACAAGCTCCATGACGCTGCTCCAAAATTCGACTTCACCATCATACCTCTTTGTGGCATTGACAATGATGAGTCTACCATGATTTTTTCTAAAGCCGCGACGATGACTACGACTGCGGAGTTTCTCAAGGAACACGCTTTTGAAGCGAGCACCAAGTTGGCAAGTGATACGTCTCGAATGTATCTATAACTTCTAGAGTTTCATGCTATTATATTATCAATATTGTATGCTTTATCCATCATTTATATCTTTTTGGGGAACTAAACAATTAATTCACTGCCCATTTCTTGTTTTCGACTTGTTTTGGGTTTTATAGGAAAACGATACAAATAAAGTCCAACCTTGATGAAACTTGAGGTGATTGTTTCTGGACAAAGAGTAACCTAGAGCTTTAGGAGGAGGACAAAAGAGCCATGAGAGATCCACAAGCTGAGATGGTGCGCCCCTAGGGGTAGGGCATTCTTTCCAAGCTTGTGGGACCCTCGGGAGCACCGCTAACCTCATTCCAATGCTATATATTATTAAATATTCCAAAACTCTCGGAACGAGAGCCAAAACAATTTTATCACCGCTGCAAGTCTGTGTTCTTCCTTGATACCATCTAGATGCCTTTTTTGATACTCTACTCGAGGTGGAATCGATTACGGAGGCCATCTTAATCAAGCTTGTTTCCTTCATGATGATGTGTGAGTAGTTTCCACGGGACCAACGGGTCCATAGTTGTAGCTAGATGTCTCTCTCTCTCTCTCTCTCTCTCTCTCTTGATCTTGATCTTGATCTTGACCTTCAATACAATGATCTCTTTGGAGACCAATTTGATGCCATCTTTGTGGTATGCTTGTTGGGTTGTGATGAATTGTGGGTTTATGATATGATTATTTAGTGAAAGTAATTGAGTCCATTCTGAGATTTATTATGTGTAATTTCATATAGATGTGTACAATTTCCGATCTATAAGTTTACTTTGTCCAAGTTGGTGAGCAGATCTTTAGGGGAAGTGGTGGGTAGTAGTAGGTTCAATCTTGTGGTGTCCTCACTCTATGACAGGAGGAGTAGCGAGGCACGTACTTGTATTGTTACTATTAAGGGTAAAACAACGGTGTTTGAACATATTAATTAGTCTTACTATGACTACATTATGCCACCATGCTCCAGGAATTACTCTATTTGTCATGAATTTAATATCATAGATACATGTTGGATAGCAAGCGATTGGTGGAGTAATAGTAGTATATGCAGAATCATTCCAGTCTACTTGTCACAGACGTAATGCCTATATATTGATCCTACAATCAATAGCAACATAATTATTTCCTTTTCTATCAATTTTCCAACATTAATTTGTTCATCGACTGTTGTTATGCTCATGAGGGAGATGCCTCTAATGAACGCTATGCCCTTGGGTGTGTTCACTTATTATCTATACTAAAACCATAAAAATATCATTGCTACAATTTAATATATTTTTATTTATAATTATCTATCTTTCACCATCATAATTAATCCTTGCAATTAACGAGTACACGGGGATTGATAACCTCCTTGCTCGCGTTGGGTGCAAGTATTTGTTTGTGTGTGTGCAGGTACTCTTGACCGTTTATTTACATGATCTCCTCATTGTTCGATAAACCTTAGTTATTAACTGAGGGAAATACTTTCTACTACTATAATACATCACACTTCCTCTTCATGAAATCCCAACGTCATCACAAGTAGTAGAAGAATATTTACTCGTTCTAGTTTTTAATTGCTTTTAGTTTCAGTTAAAAAATAAAAATACTAAAAATAGAATGTGTTATTTCTTTACTTGTTACCATGGCTAGATCATCGCTTGTTTCTTCTACCCCTGAAAATAAAGTGCTTAATTTTACACAATGGGGTAGAGAGAGCTTAAAAGATGCTTGATATAGGATTTGCAATGCTCAAAAAATCTACCCAAAAGCAGTCCTCCACTATTCTTCTTTGCAATTTTTATGTTGTTGTTAGTGTGTCTCTACTTGGTATAGATTTGTGCTTGATACTATTACTGGAGGAATTTTTTAACCATACACCCTTTGTGTTAGAGCCAAAACCGGCAAACCTCGGGTAGGGGGGCTCGATATGTGAGATCATATCAATGGGTTACAAGAGAGAAGGAACACAATGCTTTGACCCAGGGTCGGGCCCTCTTTAAGGAGGTAAAACCATACATCATGCTCTGTCTTATATTACGAGTGTTTCAAAGTACATAGTTGATCTACCTCAAGATCATAAGTTGTGGTCTAAACACTATGGGTGATGATGATTAGTGAATATATATGTGTATGTCATAATTTTTTATCTACTAGCCTAGCCTCGTCTTATATAATGCATTGGAGGCCTAGGATAACAAGAGTCCTAGTCGGCTATGTAGGTGGAGAGGAGTCCTTGTCTTGATCACCAGGTATTGTGGAATCTTTCTTGTATATGTCAAGAGTTGCTAAAAGTGCCCCTTTCTGAACTTGCATGGTGGTCCTCTTCCCAGCCCTCTAGCTAGGAGATGGCATGGTGAGTCCCCCTAATCTAGGACACTGTCACTTTGGATGCATTCAAAGCTATGGGTAATTTAGTGGTATCACCACCTTTTACTATCACTGAAACGACATTAAGACTAGAACACATATAAAAAAAATGAGAACTTGGATAGAGAGATTCATAATCAAGTGACTAAGTTAGGCTCTATAGTAGTAAATGATTTAAAATTACTAAAAGAAAACGATCCCATTATTTCTACAGTAGAACAAATTATCCCTAGAATTGATAAGATAGAAAAAGTTATCGATGCTTGGGGTTCCACCGTTTCACCTATAACACTTAATGAGGAATTTTCTATCAACAAAAATTTGAACTTTTTTTTGTGTCCAAGATTTCTAAGCCTAACAATGGTGGCTCTCCTTGTAAAGGAAATGATGAACTAAAAATCACTAGTATTCACTCAAGTTTCATCAATATAACAAAGGAACCTATACTTGATAAACAATTCCTTTACTTTGTACATAGGAGTATCATATTAATAATATGCTTCATGAATCCCATAGGAAGTCACATTGGTTGATTGAGGAATTGGAGAAAGATGACAAAATATGAAACTATGCATTACACCTAGCTAGGGGCATTAAACAATAACGCTGGGAGGCAACCCAATAGTTATTCTTTTTCTTTATTCTATTTTCTTGATTCGACATGGTTATTTCTATTGTAATGATTATGTTTGTATCTTTTCTTTTGTGTGTGTGCCAAGTAAACCCTTTAGAATGATGTGGATGATAGTAGAACTGATGATGTACAGAAACAAAAACTTTACACCCAATATTTCATTTATCATTTTTATTTGAATGTGTTAAATTGTCGAAACTTTTAAACAGTGTTGAGATAGAAATTTCCCGAGTTGTTCTAATTTTTCAAAATTTTCAGAGTTACAGAAGTGTGGTTTTGGTCCATATCATTACTTATAGTTCTGTTTTAGACACTTTATATTTCTATTCCATAGTGTGCTTACTATGATAATGCTATGGATTATATTGTTGGGCAACGTAGCATAAATTCAAAATTTTCCTACGCCATATTCAGATCTTCCTATGGAGAGACCAGCAACGAGAGAGGGGTGAGTGCATCTTCATACCTTTGAAGATCGCTAAGCGGAAGCGTTACTAGAACGCAGTTGATGGAGTCGTACTCACGGCGATTGAGATCGTGGTGTGATTCCGATCTAGTGCCGAACCATGACACCTCCGCGTTCAACACACGTGCAGCCCGGTGACGTCTCCCGCACCTTGATCCAGCAAGGAGGAGGGAGAGTTTGGGGGAGATCTCCGGCAGCATGACAGCGTGGTGTCGATGGAGAGACTAGGTCTCCCGACAGGGCTTCGCCAAGCGTCGTGGGAGGAGGAGGAAGGAGGGGAGCAGGGTGGCGCCAATGGACAGAGGAAACGGTGTGCCCCAAACCCCTCTCTATTTATAGGAGGAGGGGAGGGGGTGCCACCCCTAGGTTTCCCACCCTAGGGGGTGCGGCAGCCCCCCCCCAGATGGGAGGTGCGGTGGCCAGGGCAGGGGGAGGGGGTGGCGCACCCCTAGGTGGGCCTTAGGCCCACCAGCACCTAGGGTCCCACCCCTCTCCACCTCCTGCGCTATAGGCCTCCTTGTGGGTGGCGTACCAACCCACTTTAGGCTGGTTGCCCTCCACCTTTTGGCCCATGTTACCTCTTGGGCCTGGTGGCCTCTCCCGGTGGACCCCAGGACCATTTCCGGTGGTCCCGGTACGCTACCGGTGACACTCGAAACATTTCCGGTGTCCAAAACCATCCATCCTATATATCAATATTTATCTCCGGACCATTCTGGAGCTCCTTGTGATGTGTGGGATCTCATCCGGGACTCTGAACAACTTTCGGTAACCTCGTATAACATTTCCCTATAACCCTAGCGTCATCCAACCTTAAGTGTGTAGAGCCTACGGGTTCGGGAAGCATGCAGACATGACCGAGACGCTCTCCCGCCAATAACCATCAGCGGGATCTGGATACCCATGGTGGATCCCACACGTTCCACGATGATCTCATCAGATGAACCACGATGTCAAGGATTCAATCAATCCCGTATACAATTCCCTTTGTCTGTCGGTATAGAACTTGCCTGAGATTCGATCGTCGGTATACCTATACCTTGTTCAATCTCGTTACCGGTAAGTCTCTTTACTCGTTCGGTAGCACGTCATCCTGTGACTAACTCCTTAGTCACATTGAGCTCATGATGATGTTCTACCGAGTGGGCCCAGAGATACCTCTACGTCACACAGAGTGACAAATCCCGATCTCGATTCGTGCCAACCCAACAAACACTTTCAGAGGTACCCGTAGTGCACCTTTATAGTCACCCAGTTATGTTGTGACGTTTGATACACCCAATGCACTCCTACGTTATCCGGCAGTTGCACAATCTCACGGTCAAAGGAAAATACACTTGACATTAGAAAAGCTTTAGCATACGAACAATACGATCTAGTGCTATGCTTAGGATTGGGTCTTGTCGATCACATCATTCTCCCAATGATGTGATCCCGTTGTCAATGACATCTAATGCCCATGATCAGGAAACCATGATCATCTATTGATCAACGAGCTAGCCAACTAGAGGCTTGCTAGGGATCCATTGTGATCTATTTATTCACACATGTATTACTGTTTCTTGTTAATACAACTATAGCATGAACAATAGACCATTATCATGAACAAGGAAATATGATAATAACCATTTTATTATTGCCTCTAGGGCATATTTCCAACAGTCTCCCACTTGCACTAGAGTGAATAATCTAGTTACATTGTGATGTATCGAACACCCATAACATTATGGTGTTGATCATGTTTTGCTCGAGGAAGAGGTTTAGTCAACGGGTCTGCAATATTCAGATCCGTGTGTACTTTACAAATATCTACTATTCCACTCTGGACATGATCCTGGATGGAGTTGTAGCGGAGTTTGATGTGCTTGGTCTTCCGGTGAAACCTGGGCTCCTTGGCTATGGCAATGGCCCCAGTGTTATCACAGAAGAGTGTCATTGGACCCGATGCGCTTGGAACCACTCCAAGGTCGGCGATGAGCTCCTTCATCCAAATTCCTTCATGAGCCGCTTCTAAAGCAGCTATGTACTCCGCTTCACATGTAGATGCTACCATGACTTCTTGCTTGCTGCTGCACCAGCTCACTGCTCCACCATTCCAAACATACACATATCCGGTCTGTGACTTAGAGTCATACAGATCTGTGTCGAAGCTAGCATCGATGTAACCCTTTACGACGAGCTCTTCGTCACCTCCATAAACGAGAAACATATCCTTAGTCCTCTTCAGGTACATAAGGATATTCTGCACCGCTGTCCAGTGTTCCATACCAGGATCACTTTGGTACCTCCCTACCAAACTTATGGCAAGGTTTATATCAGGTCTGGTACATAGCATGGCATATATTAGAGAGCCTACGGCTGAAGCGTAGGGGACGATACTCATCTTCTCTCTATCTGCTGCCGTGGTCGGTGACTGAGTCTTACTCAATCTCATACCTTGCAAAACTGGCAAGAACCCCTTCTTTGAGTTTTCCATATTGAACTTCTTCAATATCTTGTCAAGGTATGTACTTTGAGAAAGACCTATGAGGCATCTCTATCTATCTCTATAGATCTTGATGCCTAATATGTATGCAGCTTCTCCAAGGTCCTTCATCGAAAAAATCTTGTTCAAATAGGCCTTTATGCTCTCCAACATCTCTATATTATTCCCCATCAATAATATGGCATCCACATATAGTATGAGGAAAGCTACAGAGCTCCCACTCACTTTCTTGTAGAGACAGACTTCTCCATAAACATGTATGAACCCAAACGCTTTAATCACCTCATTAAAGCAAATGTTCCAACTCCGAGATGCTTGCACCAGCCCATAGATGGAGCGCTGGAGCTTGCACACTTTGTTAGCACCCTTAGGGTCGACAAAACCTTCTGGTTGCATCATATACAACTCTTTATTAAGATTCCCGTTAAGGAACACTGTTTTGACGTCCATTTGCCAAATTTCATAATCATAAAAGGCGGCAATTGCTAACATGATTCGGACTGATTATAGCTTCGCTACGGGAGAGAAAGTCTCTTCGTACTCAACTCCTTGAATTTCTCAAAAACCCTTTGCGACAAGTCGAGCTTTATAAACGGTCACATTACCATTTGCGTCAGTCTTCTTCTTGAAGATCCATTTATTTTCTATGGCTTGCCGGTCATCGGGCAAGTCCACCAAAGTCCATACTTTCTTCTCATACATGGATGCTATCTCGGATTTCATAGCCTCAAGCCATTTGTTGGAATCTAGGCCCGCCATTGCTTCTTCATAGTTCGAAGGTTCACCGTTGTCTAACAACATGATTTCCATCACAGGTTTGCCGTACCACTCTGGTGCGGAGCGTGCCCTTGTGGAACTTCGCGGTACAGTAGTAACTTCATCCGAAGCTTCATGATCATTATCATTTACTTCCTCTTCAGTTGGTGTAGGCGCCACTTGAACAATTTCCCGGGCTGCGCTACTTTTCGGTTCGAGAGGGGGTGCAATTACCTCATCAAGTTCTACTTTCCTCCCACTTACTTCTTTCGAGAGGAACTCTTTCTCAAGAAAGGATCCGTTCTTGGCAACAAAAGTTTTACCTTTGGATCTAAGATAGAAGGTATACCCAATAGTTTCCTTAGGGTATCCTATGAATACGTTTTTCTCCGCTTTGGGTTCGAGCTTGTCTGGTTGAAGTTTCTTCACATAAGAATCGCAGCCCCAAACTTTAAGAAACGACAACTTAGGTTTCTTGCCAAACCATAGGTCATACGGTGTCGTCTCAACGGATTTAGACGGTGCCCTATTTAAAGTGAATGCTGCAGTTTCTAATGTGTATCCCCAAAATGATAGCGGTAAGTCGGTAAGACACATCATAGATAGTACCATATCTAATAAAGTGTTATTACGACGTTCAGACACTCCGTTGCGTTGCGGTGTGCCAGGCGGTGTCAGTTGTGAAACAATTCCACAGTTCCTTAGGTGTGTGCCCAACTCGTGACTCAAATATTCTCCTCCACGATCAGATTGTAGACACTTAATCTTTCTGTCACGTTGATTCTCAACCTCACTCTAAAATTCTTTGAACTTTTCAAACGTCTCAGATTTGTGCTTCATCAAGTAGATATACCCATACCTACTCTAATCATCGGTGAGAATGAGAACATAACGGTAGCCACCGTGAGCTCCAACGTTCATTGGACCACACACATCAGTATGTATTATTTCCAATAAGTCGGTCGCTCTCTCCATTATTCCTGAGAATGGAGTCTTAGTCATCTTGCCCATGAGGCACGGTTCGCATGTGTCAAATTATTCAAAGTCAAGAGATTCTAATATTCCATCAGTATGGAGCTTCTTCATGTGTTTAACACCGATATGACCAAGGCGGCAGTGCCACAAGTATGTGGGACTATAATTATCAACTTTACATCTTTTGGTACTCACACTACGAATATGTGTAACATCACGATTGAGAGCATGACCATAAAACATATCACTCATATAAATAGAACAACCATTATTCTCTGACTTAAATGAGTAGCCGCCTCGCATTAAGCAAGACCCTGATACAATATTCATGCTCAAAGCTCGTACTAAATAACAATTATTAAGGTTTAAAACTAATCCCGACGGTAGATGTAGAGGTAGCGTGCCGACGGTGATCACATCGACCTTGGAGCCATTCCCGACGCGCATCGTCACCTTGTCCTTGGCCAGTCTCCGCTTATTCCGCATTTCCTGCTTTGAGTTGCAAATGTGAGCAACAGCACCGGTATCAAATACCCAGGAGCTACTACGAGCACTGGTAAGGTACACATCAATAACATGTATATCACATAAACCTTTAACGTTGCCGGCCTTCTTGTCCGCTAAGTACTTGGGGCAGTTTCGCTTCCAGTGACCTTTTCCCTTGCAATAGAAGCACTCAGTCTCAGGCTTGGGTCCATTCTTTCTCTTATTCCCGGCATCTGGCTTACCGGGCGCGGCAACGGTTTTGCCGTCTTTCTTGAAGTTCTTCTTACCCTTGCCCTTCTTGAAACTGGTGGTCTTGTTGACCATCAACACTTGATGCTCTTTCTTGATTTCTACTTCTGCAGACTTGAGCATCGAGTACAACTAGGGAATGGTCTTCTCCATCCCTTGCATGTTGTAGTTCAGCACAAAACTTTTGTAGCTTGGTGGGAGAGACTGGAGGATTCTGTCAATTGTAGCATCATCCGGAAGTTCGACTCCAAGTGAAGTCAGACGACCGTGTAACCCACACATTTTGAGTATGTGCTCACTGACAGAACTGTTCTCCTCAATCTTACAGCTAAAAAACTTGTGTGAGACTTCATATCTCTCGACACGGGCATGAGCTTGAAAACCCAGTTTCAGCTCTTAGAACATCTCATATGCATCGTGTTGCTCAAAACGCCTTTGGAGCCCCGTTTCCAAACTGTATAACATGCCACACCAAACCAGAGAGTAGTCATCACTCCGCGTTTGCCTGACGTTCAGAATGTCCTGGGCTGCTGCCGGAGCGGGAGGGTCACCTAGCGGCGCATCAAGGACATAAGCCTTTTTAGCTGCTTCAAGGATGAGCTTCAAGTTGCGAACCCAGTCCGCATAGTTGCTACCATCATCTTTCAGCTTGTTTTTCTCTAGGAATGCGTTGAAATTGAGGTTGACGTTGGCCATCTACTATATTTATAAAGACAACTTTTAGACTAAGTTCATGACAATTAAGTTCATTTAATCAAATTAAGTATGAACTCCCACTTAAATCGACATCCCTCTAGTCATCTAAGTGATACATGATCCATGTTGATTAACCCGTGTCCGATCATCACGTGAGACGGACTAGTCGTCATGGTGAGCAACTTCATGTTGATCGTATTCTACCATACGACTCATGTTCAACCTTTCGGTCTCTTGTATTCGAGGTCATGTCTGTACATGCTAAGCTCGTCGAGTCAACCTAAGTGTTTCGCGTGTGTAAATCTGGCTTACACCCGTTGTATGCGAACGTTCGAATCTATCACACCCGATCTTCACGTGGTTCTTCGAGACAATGATCCTTCGCAACGGTGCACACTTAGGGGAATACGTTCTCGAAATTTTAAGAGGGATCATCTTATTATGCTACTGTCGTTCTAAGCAATAAGATGAAAAACATGAGAAACATCACAATGCAATCATATAGTGACATGATATGGCCATTATCATCTTGGCCCTTTCGATCTCCATCTTCAGGCATCGCATGATCATCATTGTCACTGGCGTGACACCATGATCTCCATCATCGTGTCTCCGTGAAGTCGTCATGCCAACTACTACTATCACTACTACTATAGCTAACTGTTAGCAATGAAGTAAAAGTAGTAAGCACATGGCGTTGCATCTCATACAATAAATCAAGACAACTCCTATGGCTCCTGCCGATTGTCATACTCATCGACATGCAAGTCGTGAAACCTATTACAATAACATGATCATCTCATACATCATACATGCAACATCACAACTTTGGTCATATCACATCACATGTCAAACCCTGCTAAAGCAAATTAGATGTCCTCTAATTGTTGTTGCAAGTTTTACGTGGCTGATTTGGGTTTCTAGCAAGAACACCTTCTTACCTACGTGACAGCCACAACGCTGATATGCCAAAGCTATTTACCCTTCATAAGGACCCTTTTCATCAAATCCAATCTGACTAGAGTGGGGGAGACAGACACCCGCTAGCCACCTTTATGCATGGTGTGCATGTCTGTCGGTGGAACCAGTCTCACGTAAGCGTACGTGTAAGGTCGGTCCGGGCCGCTTCATCCCACAATACCGCCGGTAAAGAATAATACTAGTAGCGGCAAACAATTGATAAATCATCGCCCACAACCTTTTGTGTTCTACTCGTGCATAGAATCTACACATAGAAAAATGGCTCTAATGCCACTGTTGGGTAACGTAGCATAAATTCAAAATTTTCCTACGCCATATTAAGATCTTCCTATGGAGAGACCAGCAACGAGAGAGGGGTGAGTGCATCTTCATACCTTTGAAGATTGCTAAGCGGAAGTGTTACTATAACGCGGTTGATGGAGTCGTACTCGCAATGTGATTCCAATCTAGTGCCGAACCATGACACCTCTGTGTTCAACACACGTGCAGCCCGGTGACGTCTCCCACACCTTGATCCAGCAAGGAGGAGGGAGAGGTTGGGGAAGATCTCCGGCAGCACGACGGTGTGGTGTCGATGGAGGGACGAGGTCTCCCGGCAGGGCTTTGCCAAGCACCGTGGGAGGAGGAGGAAGGAGGGGAGCGGGGCTGCGCCGAAGGAGAGAGGAAACGGTGTGCAAAACAGCCCCAAACCCCTCTCTATTTATAGGAGGAGGGCAGGGGGTGCCACCCCTAGGGTTCCCACCCTAGGGGGTGTGGCAGCCCCCCCAGATGGGAGGTGCGGCAGCGAGGGCAGGGGGAGGGGTGGCGCACCCCTAGGTGGGCCTTAGGCCCACCAGCGCCTAGGGTTCCCCCCCCCTCTCCACCTCCTGCTCTATGGGCCTCCTTGTGGGTGGCGCACCAGCCCACTTTGGGCTGGTTGCCCTCCACATTTTATCCCATGCTACCTCTTGGGCCTGGTGGCCCCTCCCGGTGGACCCCGGGGACCATTTCCGGTGGTCCCGATACGCTACCGGTGACGCCCGAAACATTTCCAGTGTCCAAAACCATCCATCCTATATATTAGTCGTTCCCTCCGGACCATTCCGGAGCTCCTCGTGACATCCGGGATCTCATCCGGGACTCCGAACAACTTTTCGTAACCTCGTATAACATTTCCCTATAACCCTAGCGTCATCGAACCTTAAGTGTGTAGACCCTACGGGTTCGGGAAGCATGCAGACATGACCGAGACGCTCTCCGGGCAATAACTATCAGCGGGATCTGGATACCCATGGTGCCTCCCACACATTCCACGATGATATCATCGGATGAACCACGATGTCAAGGATTCAATCAATCCCGTACACAATTCCCTTTGTCTGTCGGTATACCTATACCTTGTTCAATCTCGTTACCGGTAAGTCTCTTTACTCATTCCGTAGCACATCATCCTGTGACTAACTCCTTAGTCACATTGAGCACATGATGATGTTCTACCGAGTGGGCCCAGAGATACCTCTCCGTCACACAGAGTGACAAATCCCGATCTCAATTCGTGCCAACCGAACAGACACTTTCAGAGGTACCCGTAGTGCACCTTTATAGTCACTCAGTTACGTTGTGACGTTTGATACACCCAAAGCACTCCTACGGTATCCGTGAGTAGCACAATCTCACGGTCGAAGGAAATGACACTTGACATTAGAAAAGCTTTAGCATACGAACAATACGATCTTGTGCTATGCTTAGGATTGGGTCTTGTCCATCACATCATTCTCCCAATGATGTGATCCCCTTATCAATGACATCTAATGCCCATGATCAGGAAAGCATGATCATCTATTGATCAATGAGCTAGCCAACTAGAGGCTTGTTAGGGACACATTGTGATCTATTTATTCACGCATGTATTACTGTTTCTTGTTAATACAATTATAGCATGAACAATAGACGATAATCATGAACAAGGAAATATGATAATAACCATTTTATTATTGCCTCTAGGGCATATTTCCAACATATATCGGGGGTTATAATTCATGGAGAAGTTAGATACATTAGATATTATGCAAGGGAAATTATGGATCTATTATAATGGTACCTAAGGTGTATGATCACTTTATTATACTAAAGGATCTCACGAAGTTTCAATTGAGTTTTGTGTGATCAAGTTTTCATGTTTTAGGTGAGATCATGCCGGATGAAGGAATAAGGAGAAACAAGACCATAAGCTTGAGGATACCCAAGTGAAAGAACATATGCTCCCTTGGAGATTTTGATAATTCGTGACAACATGCATTATCTCTTGGACTAACAGCTCTACCTGGTGTATCTCAAATTAAGTCCAAAGATTGCAAAGGCTAGGAATTGTGAGGAGAATCCCCAAGAAGGAAAGGAACATGATTGGCAAAACCGTCAAGCTTCAAAACTTTACATTTTCATTTTTTGTGTGAAATCACATTTCGGTCTTTTGGAAAGCCAATACTATTAAGAGGGGATGAGGTATCTTTGATGATTTAGTTCCTCAAAGTGCTTAGAGATTATCCACTAAAAACCTAAAACTTGTTCCACAAAACATTTCATCCAAAACCCTAAATATCAAATTTGGTGCCACCAACATTTCCGTATCGGCCACATCGAGTTCTCCTTAGAGACATTCCAAGCCAAACCCTAGCAATTTGGTACGATCGAGATTCGCTTTGGTACAGCCGAAAAGTAGTGACCACATTGTTGGTATCCATTTGACAAAAAATGGAATTTTCGAGTTTTCATATCGGTGCGATCGAGTCCCTGGAACTTTCTAGGCCAACCGAATCGATCTCGTCAAGATGTTTTGTCTCGGTCTCACCAAAATGCCAAAAGTTAGGACATTTTGCACTATTTTGTGTAACCGCGTTTTCACTTTGGTTCCATCGAGTTGGGAAATAATGTTGTAACGGTTGGATATTTGGAGATGGCTATATATACCCCTCCACCTCGCTCTCATTCCTAGTGAGAGCACCCAGAACAAGCAAACACTTCCACCATTCATTTTGTGAGACAGAACCACCTACTCATGTGTTGAGATCAAGATCTTATAGTCCAACTATATGAAACTTGATTTCTAGCCTCCACAAGTTGCTTTACACCCAATCAATATCTTCTACCAAGCCAAATTATGTGAGAGGGTGATTGAGTGTTGAGGAGACTATCTTTTGAATCACTAGAGCAAGGAGTTCATCATCCATACCACATCTATTGCCTTTTGGAGAGTGGTGCCTCCAAGATTGGCTAGGTGTCGCTTGGGAGCCTCCATATTGTGTGGAGTTGAACCAAGAAGTTTGTAAGGACATGGAGATCGCCTACCTTGTGAAGATCTACCCCAAGTGAGGCTAGTCCTTCGTGGATATAATCCATGGTGGAATTGACAAGGTTGCTTCTTCATGGACTCCTTGTGGGTGGATCCCTCCATGGACTCATGGAGCCGTTACCCTCTGGGGGTTGAAGTCTCCATCACCATGGACGTACAATAGCACCACCTAACGGAACCACGGCAAAAAACTATGTGTCTTCATTGTGTTTGATATTCCTATCTCTACTCCTTACTTACATGTGAATGCCTTTAATTTCCACTGCTATACTCGTAGACTTGCATGTGTAAGGTGTGCTAGACTTGTCAAAATTTCTAAAACATGCCAACCATTAAAATTGGGAAAAGGTTAGGTTTTTATTTTGCCTTAGTAGTCTATGCACCCCTCCCACTCTAGAATCCTCTTCTCGACACCATGCCAAGGCACCCCAAGGTAATATTCAAGGAAAACCCAAGCATCTTAGCTTGGGGATTCCTTGGTAAGCATCCCCTCGTTCGTCTCCAATCTATTGGTAAGATATGTGTTTTTCTTGCGGCGTCACGTATTTTTTGCTTGTTGGCCTTTTAGTTTTATACAATCATTGATTTTTGGACACACCTATTATGAGAGACACACATTCGTCATCGTATTTATCACAATCCTCTTTGTGCTTCACTTATATTATTTGAGTTAAGGAAATTAGCTCATGTTTTTCACTTATATCTTTACAGCACGGCGATACCTAAATGTTGTAGAAATTATTATGCACTCTCATACTTGACTTATATATTTTTGAGAGACTGAATAGGAAATGGTAATTTGCACGACTTATATGTTTACTCAAAAATTATAGGTATAGAAGAGGGATATAATAAAAACTTTCATGTATACCACGGAATGGGAAACATATGATCAACAGTATAGAGTTTGTAATATGGAGGATTACTAGTTGGTAAAAGTTGATTAGTAAGAATAATGGTGGTGAGGTTTGTGATTCACTATTCATTAAAGTGTTGCTCATGGCATGATAAGGAAGTTGGAGTGTTATGTGTCCTTGATTGATTTCATTTATGTTGTATAGCCGAGGGCACGCGGTGGTTAACTCCTCCCAATCTCCTCCCTAGGGGCATGCGAGTAGTACTTTGCTACGAGGGCTAATAGATGATGTAATAAGTATCCAAGTTCTTTATGACTAATGTGATTTTGTGGACTATAAGCACTCCCATCTTTCCGTATTTGGCGCAAACTTTGCAAGTGCATCCATACCTCGTGATATGATACGCTCTACCACACAGAAGCTTCATTATATTGTTCCTCAAAATAGCCACCATACCTACCTATCATGGCATTTTGATATAGAGGGCAACCCAAATTTATGACCTTGTTCACACTTGGAGGTGGGGATGAGAGGAATCACCACTATCAAAAGGGGAAACACTCAAAACAAGCTCCAATTACACATCCACCAAATCCACAAACACATAAGGGGTACAAGATTCCAAATCAAAAAGAGGAAAAGAAAAATAGATAGTTCTTCCCAACTCTAGGAGAGTGCCCTTGTATCTCAGATGGATCTTCCCACAAGGGTACCTTGACATCCAATAGGGATCTTCTCACATGGAAGCATTCATTTCCATGGGAGAGGTAGTGGAAGGAGAGAAAGCTCTAGTTCATCACATATGCTTTGCTAACTCTAGAAGAGAGGTGGGTGTATTCTTGTAGTCTAGGAAGAGATGAAGAGGTAAGTGGGGGATACATGGCCACTTTGACGGTTTGCTAGGAGGCAAGTCCTAATGATCCAGGTGATCATCTGAATGATTCGGGCTCATGCATATGATTTGGGTGGATAGTAGGATGATCAGACTTGGTCGTTGTAGCCACTGTGGGTTCAGGTGTCTAGGATTAATCTGGATGATCCGGGAAGGGTCTGAATGATCTAGATTCATGTGAAGCCTACAACTACATTCAGGTGCACTTAACTGGATCGATCAGGAGCTGAGCTGGATTGTCCGAGCACAGTTTGGATCATCGGGGACGATGTGGACATCATCCGGGCAAGTGCAGACTTGCCCCTTTTGGTATTCTTTATGTTCTTCTCCCGTATTCGATTGCCCTTGTTCCTTAGCTACTCCATAGCTGGTCCCTTGGTACTTGGTCATGCATAGAGTCTCTATTTGAGGTAGTAGGCAGGTCTCACATATATCAAAGGGGATTTCAACAAGGAGGGATTTCACCATGGTTTTGATAGTACGTGTGCAAGCTCTCGTCATAGGACCACTTGGCATTCGGGAGTAGCTGAAGAGTCCATGGGATAGCCGTAGGTTTTTCCGCATTATCTCGCCTAGCCCCCCCCCTGAGGAAAGATTTGTCCTAGTATCGAGACCCCCATCACCATGGTAGGGAGGTAGGTCCTTGACATTAAAGATGTTGCTTGCATTGTCCTTGTGACGTGGTAGGTCGATCTTGTAAGCATTGTCATTGTAGTGTGTGCTACTTGTAAACTGTTTTGGATTTCCCCAAAGAGTAGGGGAGATGGAGTACACTAAAGATAAGTATTTCCCTCAGTGATAACCAAGGTTATCGAACCAATTGGAGAATCAAGAAACGCCCCTTCGACAACACCTCCACACATAGAATCAAAATATTGCACCTATCGAGGGGAAGAGGGTTGTCAAGCCCTTGAACTCGTTACTTGCAAGGTTTTAATACTGGTAGATAGATAATAGAAATAAATAATAGTAAATAAATTGTAGGAAAATATTTCTGGACTTTTTGTTATTATGTTTGTTAGATCCGGGAGCCATAGTTTTCGCTACAGGACTCCCTCTTAAACATAGCATACAATGAATTACTCTTGGGAAATTGACAAAATAGTGCATATTTATGACATCTTATTCGAGGCAATGATCATCCATATAGGCATCATGTCCATAAACAAGTAGACTGTAACACCCAAGATGCGGTCCTATCCTTATTTTGGCTCGAATGCCTCGATCGTGGTAGAAACGCATCTCGTTGTTTCGCAAGAATGGATATCGTTACAAGTACATGTAAATAGGAGATGGGTATCTGGAATTATCTTAAACTCGCCAAGAGCGACATGATGATCATCTCAATAAAATCGTACATTTAGTCAGCATGTAGAAGAGAAAGGTCCTACTATGGAGGAAAAACAATAAAAGTGATATGAATCCCTGCTAATCCTAGGCTACCGGACTGGAACCCATCCTACATCGATGATGAAGAAGAAGAATTCCAAATCATACAAGCATCACGCTCACGTCAAATCATCGTTTTACTTGTACCTTCAAGTGTTGTTGTAGTAACCCGTGAGCCACAGGGACTCGACAATCTCAATTCCAAGGGTATCTAGACTAGCAAATATTAATGGGTGAGGCATGGATAAGTGGTGAGCCTGAGCACTATGCATTTATTTGAGTGGCTAACTTATGAGTACAAGAATAAGAAGATTGAACTACGCATAAACGGTTGTGAGCTACTAATGATCAAAAAGTGATCTTGAACACATACTGACGAGTTAAACATAACCCCACCGTGTTCTCTCCTTGTTTCAAACCTCACAAGAAGAGACGGTCATGGTTACACACTCGTTTGGTGTATTTTATTTGAGTTTACTTCAAGTTTGATATGAATGAGTGCTAAAGAAATTTCCAAGTTGCCACATAACCACGGGCATGGCTTTCTAAAAGATTTAACCCTGCAGGGGTGCTCCAACTCATCCATCACAAACTAGCCAAAAGCTACGTGGAAAACCTCAACCACGGAATAGCCTATAGTCTCTTCGAAATCCCGGTGGAAATCCTCAACCTTGGGATAGCCTAAATGTCAGCGATGCTAGGTCCACACCTAAGGGAATCAATGTGAAACCCTTGTGATCGTAGGGCGGGGAAATGTGACGTCAAGAGGAGAGCTAACGATCAGCACCCGACAAGCCTTTTTACCCAGGTTCGGGTCGCTTACGCGTAAAACCCTATGTCCCGCTTGTCTGGTAGTATTAAGTGTTTTGTTGTTGATCGTTACAGTCACTGTTGATAACCTTCTTCTGGGCCAATGTCCAAATAGTCTAACCCCTTGTGAATGAGCGAACGGCCTCCTTTTATTGGCAAAGGGGTCACCTACAGTGCTCGGCGGTAGGTTCACGAGAAGTAAGAGTGAACCTTGAGCGGTGCTTATCCATCTACCGCTGTCAGGTGCATTAAATGCATGTCTTGTCCTTGTTACCAATGTGCTGGTGAAGACACGTATCCAGGTGTTTCGACACATGGGCGCTGTGCTAGCGCATGCGGAATGCGTTGGAACTTGGGGGCGGTGGCACTGTGGCAAGGGTGGTTGCCCTTCAATACCTAGACTCTTCATCCCAGCAAGGGAGCTTGCCAGGGCCTTGAGCCTTCGTCCCAGCAAGGGAGCCTGCCGGGGGCTTCGGTAATCATCCCGGCAAGGGAGGCTTGCCGAGGTCTTGTACTTGGTGAGCTCATCACGCCCACTAAATGGGCGTGGCCTTGATTATCTTTCAGGCAAGGCAGGCTTGCCGAGGCCTCGAGTTTCTTGGGGCTTGCATCTTGTCTGGGTCCTGCCACGCCCTACTGGCAGGGGCTCTTTGTGTCCATGCACAAGTCTGGGGCACTAGGGACCCCAGTCTTTAGTGCACCGCCAGGAGCTCCCGGGCCTGGGCCACACACGCGTGTGAAGAGTTGTTGGGCCAGGCCCAAAGAGGTGCATGGGCCTTCATGGCTGGATCTACTGGCGGTTGCATTTCCCCACGTCGCGCATCGGATGCGCAAAGTGGGAGGTCGTGCGTGGAATGGCCTCTCCGCCTCCTGAAACGCCTGTGCCACGCATGTGGCATGCGCAGTTATGAATGGGCAGGTGGCAGACGTGGCCTTGAAAGGCGCGGTAGTGGCTAGGCCCGCCCGTGCATGCATTGGTGCAACAAGGAGGTTCTCTGTTCGCCCGTGAGCTCGAGCGATTGGGCATGAGGGGTGTTGGCTTCTGGAGCAAGGGAGGCTAGCCCCCGCGCCCCGTCCTATAATTTGGGAGGGTTTGCAAGAGATTTTTCTCACCCAACTCCTTCTGAATCTACCAACTCCTCAGCCTAGGTCTTCAGAATCTTCTTCTGTCTGCAGGTGGCACTCGCCTCTAACAATGGTTAGTGGACGGGGTCGGCCACTGTCAGCCGCTAGGGCGGCGAGAGGATCCCGTTCGGATCATGCCAGAGCTTCTGGGGGTGACGAGGCGGAGGACCGCCCGAGCGCCCGCGGCGGCAGAAGGGCGAGGGGTCGCGGTTGTCATGGAGGTCGAGGCCAGGGGAGGAGGAGCGCTACTGCAATGCCTCCGCCTTCCCCGGGGCTTTCCCTTGTGGCGATCCTCCATGTTGCTTTAGGGGGCCCCGCGTGTGCTTCTCGGTTGCTGCGAAGGTCGCTCGAGCGGCACTGAGAGCTCCACTTCGAGCGACGGTGACGAGGGTGACGGCGGCGGTGGCGCTCTTAGCAGGTCTGGAGCCCGGGGGATCAAGTCGGACTACAATTCCCACAGCCCCGACTGACTGCTGGCCCTGCCGCCGGCGCCCACTCACGCCTCTCCCCCTGCTTGTCGGAGCCCGCATCGACGCCTCATCTTCGAGGCGGTGGCGACCATTGGACCCGACCCCTTCATCTCGTCATGCTGCCCTGTCCTTCGGCGCAGCTCTCGACTACGCAATGCTGGTCCAGGAGGGGCTAGCCAGGGTTGCGCCTTGGGATGGCCTGCCTTTTTGTCTTTTTGAACTTCACTCCTCCGTGTAGGTCGGTCCTCGTCAAAAGACAGAGTCTTTAGGTTAGGATAATGAAGCTTTGTAAGTGAATCCAAATGTATCCATTCAAATGAATGGAAAGACTGTTTTCCCCTTTTCCAATTCCGCTCTTTGTATGAGTCGTCTTTGCATAATCTGGGAGCTTGCTGGCAACTACCAGCAAGGCTCCTTTCCGCGTTCAGTGCAACCATGGAAATCGCCAAGCGCAGCTTGAGACGAGATTGGGTGCTACGTAGCCGCTTGCTTTGTTGATCAGGTTCGCAACAGTTTGAAAGGTCCTAGTATGCGCAAACTCCACACACAAAGATTGGAAACTTTCAAAGGGGAAGCAGAGGATCTATCTACTTCAGATCTGAATCTTAAACTTAAAAACTTATCAGTTCACGTCGTGGTTGCATGGCGCTTGGATCTTTTGTCGAGGCGTCGGAGCCCTAGGCAAGCAGGAAATCACCGCTCTTGGCGGCTTTTTCACCGGCAAAGACTTCTTGCCGACAGCCCGTGACCGCTGTTTGGAGAAAAAGCAAGCCAGGGTGTAACCCCTTTGCATTTCTCTTGCTGGGCTGTGCTTGTGGAGCCCCCGAGCGCGTCTTTGGGCGACGATGCAACATTCTCAGGGGCGCAACACTCGCACTAGAGTGCGCGCCGGGGCTTTGGGACCGTGTGGCGCATCATCAATGACTATGCATCACTCCGCAGAGGTGCGTCCGCCGGAGTATGCACCGAGACCTCTGTGAAGCGCCCAGGCACGCCCTCGACAGCTGCGCGTTGGCCCCGTGCGATGCATCGGCATGACGGCGCCGCCCTTAGAGCGTCCGCCTCCCTGCCCTGCCCTCGCATAGCAACGCGGTCGTGCAAACCTTGGGAAGACGTAGCAGAATGGAGCGTCCGCCGCGGTACCCTGTTTCCGGGGGAACGCGGCATAGCACCCAAACTTCAAAGAATCCGGTGCTGAGTTTGCTCTGATTCACGCACAACTCCGCCCCTACCTGGTGCGCCAAAGATGCTGGCGATGCTAGGTCGACACCTATGGGAATCAGCATGAAACCCTTGTGATAGTAGGGCAGGGAAAGGTGACGTCAAGAGCGGAGCTAACGATCAGCACCCGGCAAGCCTTTTTACCCAGGTTCGGGCCGCTTACGTGTAAAACCCTACGTCCTGCTTGTCTGGTTGTATTAAGCATTTTGTTGTTGATCATTAGAGTGACTATTGATAACCATCTTCTGGGCCAATGTCCAAAGAGTCTAACCACTTTTGAATGAGCTAAGGGCCTCCTTTGATAGGCAAAGGGGTCACCTACAGTGCTCGGTGGTAGGTTCACGAGAAGTTAGATTGAACCTTGAGCGGTGCTTATCCATCTAGCGGTGTCAGGTGAATTAAATGCACGTCTTGTCCTTGTCGGCAATTTGCTGGTGAAGACACGTATCGAGGTGTTTCGACACCTAGGCGCTGCGCTGGCGCATGCGGAATGCGCTAGAACTTGGGGGGTGGTGGCACTTTGGCAAGGGCGGTTTCCCTCCAATGCCTAGCCCCGTCATCCCGGTAAGGGAGCCTACCGGGGCCTTGGGCCTTTGTCCCAGCAAGGGAGCATGCCGGGTATTTGGTAGTCATCCTGGCAAGGGAGGCTTGCCGAGGTCTTGTACTTGGTGAGCTCATCACGCCCACTAAATGGGTGTGGCCTTGGTTATCTTCCCGGCAAGGCAGGCTTGCCGAGGCCTCAATTTTCTTGGGGGTTGCATCTTGCCTGTGTCCTGCCACGCCCTGCTGGCAGGGGCTCTTTGCGCCCGTGCAAAACTCTGGGGCAATAGGGACCCCAGCCTTTAGTGCACCGACAGTAAATTATCCTCGAAATCCCGTGCACAAGACGTTCGAGAAAGGTAAAACAAATCCAGCAAGGTCGCCCGACCGGTCAGCGAACCCGATAGGAGTCGCATATCTCATTCTCACGACATGGCGGATAAGCACGCGTACGGTGGCCTAATAGAAATCACCTGAGTTACCAATGGGTGGCCTCCCACAATGCTTTGTTTTGTACCAACACTCATGAGGAGCACTGGCCTCGGTTGTTGATTAATTATCCACGGGGTCCGGTAAGTCCCTATGCAAGTTTTATTAGTTATTAGGCAAATGTAGTACCAATGTTGGGGGTTTCCAGAAGAGTTATTCCAATCCAAAAATTAAGGGGTCCCCATAACAACCCCAAGCATGCTAGGAGACCTCAATATGGAACATAAAACCGGTACACAAGTAACTAGGGCGGCAAAGGTGGAACAAAACACGGAGAAAAAGGCTAAGCCTTCCAACTTTTACCAAGTATATAGGTGCATTAAGTTAAATAGGATAAGTATGGTGGTATCACAAGATATCCATGTTGACACATGGAAACCACTTGCATTTCCAACAAGCAATGCTATAAGAAGGGCTAACCAAGTGGTAGCATAGCCTAATAATGGTTTATTCGGATGTGGAGGGTTAGAGGCTTATCATGGCAGTTTGGGAGGCTTGACAAACAGGTAGTAGGAAGCGATATATAATGATAGAAACGAGACAACTAGCATGGCTATGATAGTAGTGGTATCCAGGGAAATGGTCATCTTGCGTGAGATCCCGCTTGGTAGAAGAACGAATCCGTGAAGTAGACGGACGGGGCGTAGTCGATTGAATCCTCACACTCTCAATTGGCTTTAGAGCTTGGTACGTCTCCAATGTATCTATTATTTTTTATTATTCCATAGTATTATATTATCATTATAGGATACTTCTTGTGTAATTATTTACTAATTTATATCATATTTGAGCATTACCTATTGACCTAGTGCCCAGTTCGAGTTCCTGTTTTTTGTGTGTTTTTTGTTCCACATAAATTCCATACCAAACAAAGTCCAAATGCGATAAAAATTTAGAGGGATATTTTCTAGAATACATGTGAATTTTGGGAGTCAAAATCAACGCAAGACGATGCTCGAGGGAGGCACAAGCCAAAAGCGAGCGGCCTGGGGTGGGGCTGTGCCCTGATGGCTTGTGGCCACCCCTTAAGTCGGTTTGGGCTCTCCTTCTTCTACAAGAAAGATATTTCTGCGATAAAAATCCCCTCAAAATTTTAGCCCGATCGGAAGTACGGATCTCCGATTATTTAAGAAATGGTGAAGGGCGAGCAAACAGGTTCTGAAAACGGAAGAGAAACGGAGAGAGAGATCCAATCTCAGAGGGACTGCTTCCCTCCGAAACCCTCCTCCCACCTAGGGAGGAGGCCAAGGAAGAAAAAAAATGAGGGGGGCTCTGTCCCGGTGGTGCCAGAGCGCCACTAGGGCAACCCTCACTATGGCGATCTACACCAACAACTTCACCGCCGTCACCACCAACTCTCTCCTCCTCTATGCAGCGATGTAAAACCTCTCTTCCGAAACGACCACCACCAAGGAAACACATAGGCATGCCAATGTTTATTAAATCTTTATTAAACATGGGACGAGTTGCATATCTAGGCATTTTAAATGAGGTCGGAAACAACTTATAGTATTTTCGAAACGACACCATATGTTAATTTCGAAAAAAAATCCAGGTCTGGACTAACCATCTTTTATAGTTATTAAGCAAGAAAACAAAATGTACCATGTGATTATACTCTTCATTCTAGGCGATTTACATATATAGAACATTTAAAATGGAGCTACGGTCTAAAAGATATGGCAAATGCAAGATTAATATGCCATGAATGCAAAATTCATACAAATAACACACACAAACAGTTCAAATCATGGATGCAAATAGATATTATGAAAATACATGGGATTCTAAGGAAGTTTCACATATGGCATGTTCAAAACGGAGCAACGATTCAAAAAATACAACCAACACAAGTTATAAGTACAATCTATCCAAAACAGCAACATGGCATTTTGCAAACCCCAAAACAACAAGCTAAAGGAATCTAAAATGCATAAACAAGACATGGGCGAGTAGCTGACATGATGCACAATATTTCATCTCATAGGAGCAAATAGTTTGGAAGGATGGATAACTAGGAAATGAGCTCACAAGATGGCTACTTGAACACAGTTTTAAACTTACTGAAAACAACAATTTTAATAGATTAGTTTTCTTTGGAAGGCATATTCGTAGAAAGAAAAACATATGCTACAGGGCTGATAATGGCTTGACAATCTACATCATGGTAGTAGGAATAATGCACTTCATTTCATTTCATACTAGCAAGGTCTAATTATGCACGCAATCATAACTAGCACCAACACAACATGGCAATCTGAACTAAGCAGTTGCTCAGACTTCAAAAAATGAACATGATGCAAGTAGAAGCAGTTTTATCATATTGACATGTTTGACAACAAAATTAATTAGGATGCAAAACCTATACTTCAAAACTATTGGCACAAACTAATAGAGATAACATGCTTTACAATTCACTCCATTGGACAACCACAAAGGGGTTGTAGATTATTGGCAATTCACAAGGAAACATAGCAACAAAGTATTGCATATTCCATATTTAGAATTATTTTGGACCCTCAAAACGGTAACATTTTATGCCATGTTCACATGATAAAAACTACAGCTAAACATGAATATAATGGCATGGCAAACACAATGACAGCAAGTAGACATGTCATACTACAACTAAATCTACTCGCACAAGTACCAAGGAGGCATGGTTGCTTAATATGAGCTTCACAAAATGGAACTTATCGTTAACAGATTAGTAGTTTTAACACAATGGCAACTTGAGAGCAACAAATGAACATGCTAATGATATTCTACATGGCAATAAATGGCATGGCATCAAAGTAGAGATTACATAGAACAAACTACAAGAAGGTACCACATGCAAAAGACCTACAGATTGAATGCAATCATCCACAAAAGTTTGAATAAAATATTGATTTTGACGATCATGATGAGATGCACTTTTGCAACAGAGATTTGAGCATGTGGTCAACCCTAATATGCATGCAAATTCCACAATCATGTAGAGCACGAAGAGTAGATCTTTTTTGTATAAATTTTATTTAATTCTAAGCTATGGTTATTTAGATATGAAGTAAATCGTTTTAGCATGGAATTTATGAAAATTAAATAAAAATAGCAAGTTCAACATTTTTATCATGCAAGAAAGTGGGATATTGTTAATCTGCACAAGATTCTGAACATTTTACATGTTTAAATCATTTCAATCCGATGCATGATTGGAGAGTTATTAAATGCATGAAGAGTAGGGGTTTTAATATAAAAGAGACAATCTTTGGATAAAAACATAAAATTATAGACCCTAAAGAAAGTAAATGGGCTGAATCACTCGGCGCAAGATAGCTAAATGCACACAGGTGGGGTTTAGCATGGGGCAGAGCTCACCTAAGCGGGCTTTGACCCAAGCGGGTCTCGCCTTGGGAGGAGGCCGACTATTCTCGGCCTTCGCCCAGAGCGACCCACGGGTTGGTGCAGCGCGCGACACAAGCGGGAGGCTCGCGCTTGATCCAGAGCATGCATCTATGACAGCTACGCAGATGCATGGAGTCCGGCGGGCTCTGGGGACGAACGGAGGCGGGGAGATCTGTTGGCAGGGCATCGGATTCGTTGGGAGGTGCGACGACGTCTCCTTGTGGCGGTTGGTGTTGCTGGGAGTGCAGGGTGGCATGGAGATCAAGGAAAACTCCCACGGAAACGACGAGCCAGTTCTTGTAGGGAGGAGACGGGGACGGGGTTGATGCTCCAACGCCCATGAGCAAGGCGGCGGCGATGTGCTCCGGCGGCGACTTTGGGACCGGTTGGGCCGTGGATGGTCCTGGAATGCCGCGATAGTGTGAGGAGAGAGAGAGGTAAGGTGGCAGCTCGGTAGTGGCCAGGAGCATCAGCGCGGCCGATCTAGCGGCGAGAAGTGGCAGTAGGGTAGTAGCGGGACGCAGAATTTGAGGGGGAGGGGGCTAGGAGGCCAAATCTAGCACGGGAGGCCTTCCCTATAAGCAGGTTAGCTAGGGTTAGGGAATTTCGTTTGAATTCACATCGTTTGATCCCGATCAGACGGCTCCGGTCGCGGGGTAGGTTAAGTGGGTTGGGTGGGCTATATAGGGTCGTGTTGGGCTGACAAGAGAGGGAGACTGTGGCCCGTGCAGAAGTTTTTTAAACCAAAAATTTCCGACAATTTAACCAGCTATAGTGCCGCTTTATTCTTAATGATTCGGGTATCAAACAACCCTCGAATGCGACGAAATTTGGTAGGCGGTCTACCTACAATATATTTAGACCACACACCAAGTTTCAACCCATTCCGAGTAAGTTTTATGTACATTTTTAAAATGAAGTTTTAATGATGTCGTGGGCGCGTGCGTGTGTGGTTGGCCACGAAATGGTTAACGACAAGAACTGTGAGAACCAGCAACTAATAACGGATGCAAGTTTGAAAAAATGATGGCAACAAAGTGCCAATGCAATGCGGATGATGCGCAGAATTCTGTGCTAAATACGACAACCAAATAAATCACACGACGATAATGAAATAAAAAGGGAATCTTCTGGAGCATTGGTCTCGCGTTGTTACAACTCTCCTCCACTAACAATAGATTTCAACCCAAGATCTTAGAATGAGAAGAGGAAGAGGAATAGAGATAGAAGAGGTAAAACTTAGTTGCTTCTTTGACAAACGAGTGAAACCAACAAAACTTGAAGGTTGCCAGTAGCAGAAAATAACACAAGGGGCAAGAAGGAATTGAAACCACTCCGGTTGAAATGAGATAGATAACGAACGAGAAAGAAAGAATTTGGGCAACACTCTGGTACAAAAAGAATCAAAACTACATAGGGTAGAAAGAACTTTAGAAGAGGATGCAATTCTCCGGTTAAATGGATGGTTGAAGAGAGCAACATCACAATGGCGCCGAAACAAAATAATGATAAAAAGAAATGAAGGTTGCAAAAAATAACATTATGACCTTGCAAAGATTTATATAGAACTTCGCGAAGAGATACTTTAGAAGACTTGTAACTCCAAAAAAGAAAGATGAACAACTTAGAAACGAGAATTTGATATCATGAACAACTCTGGAACGAGGATTGAAATCACCTCGATGAAACAAGAATAAAAATTATGTTATGCTTATACTTCATCAAGTTAAATTGATGACAAACAAAGGAATTGGCATACAATTTATTCTTCTTGAAAAGATCGAGGAGAGATAAGAGCACAAACTTGTAGTAGTCTTGGAAGAAACACCGATAAGAATTCGAAACGAATGAGGATACTACAAATGAATGAAAATACATTCAAACAAAGCGATCATCATTAGCCTAATCGAAAAATTGAATGAAACACAGGAATAATTGAGATACAAACGATGGGACAACAACTGACAAAATTTTGAGACCGAAAGTTGAAAGATGGGAACGAAGAAGTCTTCTGAGATGATGGCCTTCGAAGTATAAAGAAATCAAACAACTCAGAAATTCTACGCATAGATATGGAAAGTATTTTCATAATCGATTTTTTTTTGAAAGAATAACATCAAGCTGAAATGATGAATATTCAGAGAATGGACCACGATTTAAGAGAAACTCTTCTTCAGTCTTCAAGCTAAGAATGCTCACGAGAAAAAAACACCAAAAATTACTGAGACACTCCGGAATAATGAAGAAATAAAGGTTGAGCCAATGATGAAAATAATTTTGAAAATGGTCTTAGATGAGGAATATAACTGATGGAATTCATTCTTATGTCACATTTGAAAAGAACTTGATAACATCTCCGAAAAAGATTAGAAGAGCCATGTAAAATTCTGGGAAAACATGTGGGTTATGGGCCCACTCAGAGAGAACACCGATGAAACAATTGCTTAGAAAAAGCAAATGCACGGGTACAAATTAAGAACTCGATGAGGTGAGAACCTCAAAATAATTTGGAAGGATTTGAATAAAAACATGAATCTTCTTAGATATCTTCAGCACTTGGGGTAGAATGATGAACACCAAGAGGTTGACTCGAATCCACCGGGGAATAAAACAAGAACAAATAATGATGAAATTAACACTTGCATCTTCACAATGAATGACCGGATAAAATATGGAAGAAAAGCGAGTGGAACCGTCAATTAAAATAAAGGCACTTGGATGAGTATTTAATCATTGGTGAAAAAGGGAGCGAGGGTGGGGAAAACAAAGGCAACTTGGGATAGATGAGATGAACTCGGGAAAGAAATATGAGGATGGATCTTGCAAAATATTGGAGAAGATTGAAATAACTTGAAGAGAAGCACGCTGGTTGAAACGAATTTCATGATAACTCTGGTTCAACCAACATATTAGCATTCCCATAAAAATATGTGATCATCGCTTAGGAAAGATATGAAATCAACACTGGACATCATAGCAACTTGAATTACTATATTCTAGCAAAACAAAGGATGAGGCTTACGAATCAAGCTTTTAACAAATACATAACCCACCATGGGTTTGTTGGAACGATAATCCTAGGTAACTACATGATTTCCCACATGAGAACTCCCGAAATCTTTCAGTTATGCAATCGGGTCCAACAGATAGAAGGAGCAAAACCTCACACAACTCCTAACATGATACTACTCTCCAATGTATCACATAAGTCAACACGTAACCAGAGGTCTCAGAAACTCATCTACCTCAGACCCTCGTAATCACAACGATACCAATTATGCTAGCACATATCGATGCTCTCCCAATACTGGGTGCCACCAAACTCCTCTCACCACAAAAGAGTATTGAAGCAATTTCAAACATCTGTGTTCTCAGATACTAAGGAAATTGAACAATAGCTAAGTGTCGAGAACCCCTTGGAGCTCTACTCCTCGAAACAGGAGGCACCAAGTACAGAAATCCGTCACATCGACATTATAGAGATTCTAAAGTACCCGTGTGATCCTAAAAATAATTTGAGTGAGAAGAGGGGTAGAATTAGAATTCATATGCCAGGATTCCTCACCAAAGCATAGAAGAGGAGTAAAAAGAATCCTACTCTCTGATATATAACGAGACTCAAAGTAATTTTTTTTACGAGACTCGACTCAGCCAAGATCGATCAATAAAGGGGGCTTCTAGGTCGTAACTACTCTAATACCAACTTGCTACGTCCAACATGCGGTCCTATCCTTATTTTGGCTCGAGGGCCTAGATAGGGATAGAAGTGCATCTCGTCATTTCGCAAGAATGGATATCGTTACAAGTACATTTAAATAGGAGATGAGTATATGGAATTGGCTTACGCTCGCCACAAGCTATATCATGACCATCTCAATATAGTCATACATTCAATCACCATGTAGAAGAGCAGGGTCCAACTACGGACGAAAACAAACGATAAAGCGACATCCATCCCTGCTAATCCCAAGTTGTCGGCCTGGAACCCATCCTAGATCAACGAAGAAGAAGAATAAGAACTCCAAATGAAACAAGCATCATGCTCACATGAAATAATAGCTTTACCTATACCTGCAACTATTGTTGTAGTAATATGTGAGCTCCACGTACTTGGCAATCTCATTTCCAAGGGTATGAAGACTAGAAAAGCTTAATGGGTGAGCCATGCTTAAGTGGCGAAGATGCGGCAAGCACTATGCATGTAGTTGAGTGGCTAACTTACGAGTACAAGAATAAGAAGAGTGAACTAAACATAAACAGACGTGAACTGGTAATGATCAAGAAGTGATCATGAACACCTACTTCCGAGTCAAACATAGCCCCACCATGTTCTCTCATTGGTTCGAACATCACAAGAATATATGGTCACGGTTACACACACGTTTGGTGTATTTTATTTGAGTTTACTTCAAGTTTGCTATGACCGGGTGTTCAAAAATATCCAAGTTGCCACATAACCGCGGGCATGGATTTCCGAAACATTTAATCTTGTAGGGGTGCTCCAACTCATCCATCACAAACTAGACACAAGCTGCATGGAAAACCACAACCACGGAATAGCTTGTAGTCTCGGAATGCCGGTGGAAAACCTCAACCTCGAGATGCCTCAAAGTATCCTCGGAATACCGTGCACAAGACGTTCAAGAAAGGTAAAACAAATCCAGCAAGGTCGCCCGACGTCTTGACGAACCCAATAGGAGCTGTGTATCTCGTCCATAGGACACGAAAGATAAGCGGCGTGTACGGTGGCCTGATAGAAATCACCCGACTTACTCCGGGGTGGCCCTGCACAATGCTTTGTTTTGGACCATAACTCATGATGACCATTTGCCCGGGTTGTTGATTAATTATCCACGGGGTCCGGAAAGTCCTTATGCAAGTTTTATTAGTTATGAGGCAAATGTAGTACAAATGTTGGGCCTTACAAGAAGAGTTTTATCCCAAAACGAAAATCAAGGGGATCCCCATAACAACCCCAAGCTTGTTAGGAGCGCTCAGTATGGAACATAACACCGGTAGACAAGTAACTAGAGCGACAAAGGTGGAACAAAACACCAAGAAAAAGGCCAAGACTTCCACCTTTTACCATGTATATATGTGCATTAAATTAGAATAGAAAAAATATTATGGTATCCCAAGATATCCATGTTGACATATGGAAATCATCTGCTCCTGGAACTAGCGATGCTATAGAAGGGCTAAGAAAGCGATAACATAGCCAAACAATGTTTCCTCGGATGTGAAGGGTTCGAGGCTTATCATGGCAGTTTGGGAGGCTTGACAATTAGGTAGTAGAAAGAGAGACATAATGATAGAAACAAGACAACTAGTATGGCAAATATAGTAGTGGTATCCAGAGACATTGATATCTTGCCTGAGATCCCGCTTGAAAGAAGAATGAAAACGTGAAGTAGACAAACGTGGTGTAGTCGATTGAATCCTCACACTCTGAATCGGTTTCAAAGCTCTATCTAGAAAAAGCAATACGGGAACAAACAATTAACACAAGATAAACACCACAGCATATGCATGTCCAGTTTAAATATGCAAGGCATGGCAATGACCACAATCAAATACTACACATTAAGTGAATCTCAATATGCAACAAGTTGCATATGCATAAATAAACCATGGCACGACAAGTTAAAATGTTTGCACCACAAGTTAAAATGTTTAATTAATGTGGCAAGAGGTGAAGCATAAATAAATTATCTACCTAGGCATTTTAAATTAGGTCGAAAACAGCTTATAGTATCTCTGAAATGACTCCATATGTTAATTTCAAAATTTGGTCAAGATCTGAAATAACCTTTTTTATAGTTATTAAGCAGGTAAACAAATCGCACCATGTGATTCTACTCGTCATTCTAGGTGATTTACATATATAGAATGTTTAAAACAAAGCTACACACTAGAAGATACAACAAATACAAGATGAATTTGCCATAATGCATAATGCATGCAAATAACACCCACAAACATTTTAAATCATTGATGCAACAAGATATTTTGAAACTACATGATATCCAAACCAAGTTTCATATACGGCATGCTCAAAGCAGAGCAACGTTTCAACAAATACAACCAACACAAGTTGTAACTACAATCTGGCCAAAACATCAACATGTCATTTTGCAAACTCGAAAACAACAAGCTACAGGAATCTAAAATGCACAGACAAGACATGGGGCAGTAGTTGACATGATGCACAATATTTCATCTCACTGGAGAAAATAGTTTAGAAGCATGGATAACTAGGAAATGTTCTCACAAGATGGCTACTTTAGCACAATTTCATACTTACTGAAAATAACAGTTTTAAGAGGGGAGTTTTATTATGAAGGCAAATTGTCAGCAAGAAAAACATATGCTACATGACTAATAATGGCATGAAAATCTATAGAATGGTAGTAGGCATGATGCACTTCATTTCATTTCGTACTAGCATGGTCTAATTATGCACAAAATCTTAGCTAGCATCAAGACAACATGGCAATCTGAAATAAGCAGTTTCTCAGACTTAACAAAATTAGCATGGTGCAAGGAATAGCAGTTTTACCAGATTGACATGTTTGACAGTCAAATTTAACTCGGATAAAAACCTATACTTCAAAAAGAATGGCACAAACTAACAAAGGATAACATGCTTTGCAATTTACTCCATTGCACAAACCACAAAGGGGTTGTAGATTATTGGCAATTCACAAGGAACCATAGCAACAAAATATAGAAGATTCCAGACTTAGAACTATTTTGTACACTCAAAACTGCAACATTTTTATGGCATGTTCACATGATGAAAACTATAGCTAAACATGAATATCATGGCATGGCAAACACACTAAAGTCAAGTAGACATGGCTTACTACCACTAACTTTATTGGCACAAGTTCAAAGGAGACATGGTTACTTAATATGAGCTTCGCAAAATGGAACTTATCATTAATAGATTGGCAATTTTAACACGATAGCAACTTGGGAGCAACAACCGAACATGCTAATCATATTCTACATGGCAAGCAATGGCATGGCATCAAAGTAGACAATACATATAACAAATTTCATGAAATATTGAATAGAATATTAGTTTCGACGATTACAATGAGATCCACTTTTACAACAGAGATTTGATCGTGTGGTGAACCCTAATATTCATGCAAATGCCACAACCATGTAGAGCACGAAGAGTAGATATTTTTTCATATAAATTTTATTTAATTCGGAGCTACGGTTATGGATATGAAATAAAACGTTTTAGCATGGCATTGATGCAAATTAAATTAAAACAATTATCATTCAAGAAAGTGGGATATTCTTAATCTTCACAAAATTATGAGCATTTTACATGTTTAAATCATTTCAATCCAATGCATGGTTGGAGAGTTATTGAATGCATGAAGATTGGGTTTCTTTTTGTAAAACTAATGTTCTCTAGATAAATAGATACAATGAGAGACCCTAAAAACTAAACAGGCTCAACTATTGGGCTCTAGATAGCTAAAATGTACACAGGCGGGGTTTAGCGCACGGCGGAGCTCACCTTAGCACGCTTTGGCCCATGCGGGTCTGGAGGAGGCCACGCGGTAGCTGGGTCTTGGGAGGAGGCTTGCCGTTGTGGGCCTTTGCCCGACGTGGCCCCTGAGCGGGAGTAGCGAGCAGCATGAGCGAGAGGCTCGCGCTCGATCCCGAGCATGCATCCACGGTGGAGGGGCAACAGATCTGGTCGTGGGGAGGTGTGACAGCGACTGTCGGCGGCGGTTGGCACTACGGGGTGAGAACAACAGCGTGAAGCTCGGGGCAAACTCGGATGGTGATGGCTAGTCGGTTCTTGCTGGGAGGCAACGGGGATGGGGTCGATGCTCCAACGCGCGAGGGCGAGTTGGCGGCAACGTGCTCCCACGACCAGTGCGGCTGCGGCTTCAGGCCCACGCGGGCCCAGATGGGTGTGGCGGGCTGTGGTGGTGGTATGAGAGAGAGGTGAGGTGGCGGCTTCAGAGTAGCTAGGAGCGTCGGCACCGCCCATCTGTCTGTGACAAGTGGCGGAGGGGCACAGATGGGGCACGTAATTTGAGGAGGAGGGAGCTAGGAGGCCAAATCTGGCACACGAGGCCTTCCTTGTATAGGTAGGATAGCTAGGGTTACAGAATTTTGTCTGAATCTAGACCGTTCGATCTCGATCAGTCGGCTCCGGTCGTGGGGATAGGTTAGGTCGGCTAGGAGGGGTGTGTAGGGGGTGTTGGGCTTAGAAGAGAGGGAGATTGTGGCCCGTGACAAAGTTTTTTAAACCGAAAACTTCTCACAATTGACCGACTATAGTGTTGTTATATGTTTAACAGTTCAGGTATCAAACTACCTCCGAGTGCGACGAAATTTTCATGTGGTCTGCCTACATTATATTAAGCCCGCTCGCCAAGGTCCAACCCATTCCTATAAAGTTTTATATGCACTTTTAAAATAATGTTTTAGTGATGTCGCGGGCGCGTTTGTTTGTGGTTGGTCACGAAATGGTCAACGACAAGAATGGAGAGAACAGTCAAATAATAATGGATGCATGTTTTCAAATATGACGGCAATGGACTGTCAATGCAATGCGGATGATGTGCCTAATGTTATGACGAACGGGACAACCAAATAAGTCACATGGCGATAACAAAATAAAAAGGGAATCTTCTGGAGCGTCGGTGTCGGGGTGTTACATAGACCGACTCCTGTCGGCATCTACTACTATTACTCCACTCATCGACGCTATCCAGTATGAATCTAGAGTATTAATTACAATATAGAGTAATGCTTGGAGCAAGAGGACATGATGTACACAAAATAAGACAGGCAATGTGTTCATACCCCATCTTTTTATCCTTAACAGCACCAATGCAATACGTGTCGTTTCCCTTTCTTTCACTGGAGTTGAGCCCATCACAACGCACCACTCCAACTAAAGATAAACCACTCTAGTTACCACACCAAACCGATAGATCGAAGAGAATTGTGAAGCTATAATGATCATGCATAAAAGAATTCAGAGAAAGCTCAATTAATATTCATGAATAATCTGGTCATAAACCCACAATTCACTCGACCCAACAAACACACCGCAAAAGAGGATTACATCGAATAGATCACCATGGGAATCGCGGTGAACTTTGTATTGAAGATCAAAGAGAGAGAAGAAGCCATCTAGGTACTAGGTATGGACCCGTAGGTATTTGGTGGACTACTCACACATCATCATGGAGGCACCAAGGTTGATGTAGATGGCGATGATTCTCCCTTCGACAGGGCCTGGAAAAGGTCTCGAGATGACCTCCCATGGGAATAGAAACTTGCGGCGGTGGAAAAAGTGTTTCGGATGGCTCTATGTTGGTTTCACGATTTTAGAGAATTTATGGAGGTGGAATTGAGTCATACGGAGCCACATGGGGCCCACAAGGCATCAGGGCACGCCAGCCCCCCCCCCCAAGGAGCACCTTGTTGCCTTGTCATCTCCCCGTGTGTCATCTGGTGTTTGCGTGAATCTTCTAGGTACACTTTTTGTCCCGAAAAAATCATCAAAAAATTTCGTAGCATTTAGACTCCGTTTGGTACTAGTTTCCTAAAAATCCAAAAACATACAGAAAACAACAAGTGGCACTTGGCACTTGTTAATAGGTTAGTTCCCAAAAATGATATAAAATAGTAAACAATTTCATATAAAGCATCCAATATTGATAATATAATAGCATGGAATGATCAATAATTGTTGATACGTTGGAGCTAGATGTCGCGGTTTGATGCAATGGTCTTCGATACTCCATGCAACCTCAAGATTTCACTACAAAATAGATTCACAACATGTGAAGGATTGTCTACTTTCTTGCATGAATGAAATGTGCCATTTTGGAACAATGATCCACAACAACAAATACATAATCTTTGCCATCCCTAGTTATTGGCAAGCCAAGTACGAAACGCATGCTTATATCTTCCCAGGAGTAATTGGTATTGGAAGAGGCATGTAACCCATGTGATGGATCTTTAGACTTAGTTTATGGAATGTCGAGAAATGGTTGGTGTAGCATGCCACATCATGAAACCTCTTGGGAGAAAAGTACTTGTTAGAGAGCATGGTCATTGTCTTGTCATGTCCAAAGTGTCCCATGAGTCCTTCGGCAGGGGCTTCTTTCAAAAGTAACAAATGTAAAGAATACTTGGGGATACAAAGTGTGTTAGTACGCATAAGATATCCATCATTCATGTAACATCGCTCCCAACAATTATTAGCTTGTCATTTTTTGTAAGGAATCACAAATCAATTATGAAGCTCATACAAGTCTTTTATATGCTCAAAACCAATGACATTCAATTCCAGTTTAGTAACTAACATGCTTTTGTGGGAAAGAGCATCTGCCACTACATTCTCTTTACCCTTAATACACTTAATGACTTAAGGAAAAGATTCAATGAATTCACTCCATTTGGCATGTCATCTATTCAATTTGGTTTCACCCTTAAGGTACTTGAGAGTTTCATGATAGGTATCAATAAAAAAATCATGTAGTCTAATAAAATGCTCCACACATGGAAAACTCGCACCAAAGCATACAATTCTTTATCATATATGGGTTAGTTAAGTTCTGCCAGAAAGTTTCTCCCTAAGGTATGCAATGGGGAATTTCTCTTGCATTAACACACCACCGGTACCATTATCACTAGCATCACAATCCACTTCAAAAGATTTTTAAAAAATGGTAATGCGAGCAATGGGGCATGCGTAAGAAATTTTTAAGCTCATGAAATATGGTATCTTGCGATAGTCCCCCAAAAATGGTGCAGTTTTCCTGCTCAAAGCATGTAATGTAGATGCAATTGTGCTAAAGTCCTTAACAAATCAGTGATAGAATCCGGCGAAACCAATGTAACTAAGCACATGTTACAAATTTGTAGGTTGTTGCCATGTTTTAATTGCATCGATTTTAGACTCATCAACTTGAACATCCTTGGAAGAGACAACAAATCCTAGGAGAACGAGCTTGTCTACACCGAAAGTGCATTTTTCCATCTTCGCATAAAGTTTTCCTTTCCTAAGAACTTGGAATACTTCTCTCACATGTGTGCCATGCTCATCTAAAGATTTGCTAAACACAAGAATATCATCAAAGTATACCATAAGATAATAGCCAAATGATGACGTTGGATCGATAGAAGGTGTGTCTAGAGGGGGTGAATAGACCACTTGCATAACTTAAAATCCTAGCCTTTTCCTAATTTTAATGGTTGGTAGATTTTAGCAAATATAACAAGTCTAGTTCACCCTACACATGCTAGTCAACATATATGGCAGAAGAAAGTAAAGAATTTGCACTTGTAAGTAAGGAGTAGAGTTTAGGAAGATCAAACGGAAGGAAGACACGATGATTTTTGGCATGGTTCCAATAGATGGTGCTATTGTACTTCCACGTTAGTGGAGACTTCAACCCATGGAGGGTAACGCATGCGAGAGTCCATGAAGGTCTCCAACCACAAGGGGTCCACAAAGAAGTGGCTTGTCTATTCCAACATGGCATACGTCCACATAGGACTAGCCCCACTCACAGTAGATCTTCACGAAGTAGGCGATCTCCTTGCCCGTATAGACTTCTTGGTTCAACTCCACAACGCAAAGTAGGAGGCTCCCAATCGACAACTAAACAATCTAGGAGGCACCACCCTCCAAAAGGTAATAGAAGTGGTACAACGATGAACTCCTTGCTCTTGTGCTTCAAAGATAGTCTCCTCAACACTCAATCACTCTCTCACAGATTTGGCATGGGTAGGAGAAATTTATTTTGTGGAAAGCAACTAGAGGAGGCTAAAGATCAAGTTTCAAATGGTTGGATTGGAATCTCTTGATCGCAGCAGATGAGTAGGTGGCCCTCTCTAAAAAAAATGGATCTGGCAAGTGTAAGTGTGTTCTGAGTGCTTCCTCTACGAATAAGAGGAGGTGGAGGGGTATATACAGGCATCCTCTAAAATCCAACCATTACAACATTATTGCCCAACTTGGTGACACTGAAATGAATCTCGGTGGTATCGAGTTGTGTAACACCCTGTGTTTGGATTTCCACACTAATTAACTTATTTCAAAAATTAGGACCAATTAAAAAAAATTGTGAATGCTTGTGATGCTTGAATTGATTATTGGTTGCCTGCTTGCTTGTATGTTGGTGTTGATCCCGAATGATTCTTGCTACCCTCCAACTCACCTCCTCATCCCATGTTCTCCTTCCTAATAATCATGCCATGTGTTTAGGACAAATATCTATTTTTACCAAATATTATGTTCACCTAAAAGCATTTCTTTGAATTAAATTTTCAAACCCTTGAGATGAGGCTTGTACTACAAGTCCTCAAATTAGGGAATTTGTTTTGCACCAATTATTTTATTTAAAACCTATTATCAAAATGTCTTCCAAAAACCACAATATTATTATTTTAAAAGTTATTTTATTATTTTATTTAAATGCCTTTCTGTGAGGCTAGAAATAGTCTCTTATGAAGGAAAGTTATTTTTATTGCTTTCAAAATGTTAATGAAAATTTAGGCAAACTCAGTGGATATATTTATTCCATATATATGAGTTTCAACACATGGTCATGATCAAAATATTGGGCAAGCCCCTCTTAAACCCTTCCTGCCTATTTCAATCTTTTGGAATATTTCTATACTCTATAAATTCCAGAAAAATTCCAGCATGTCACCTATGATATGCTTGAAGATCTTGCCAAGTTTCATCTCAATCCAAGCTGATTTGACTCCCCTAATTATTTTAAAACCCTATTTGTCCAGATTCAAATTTGAGCAACTCTACATTGTGAAGTGTCTCTAATTTTGCTCAAATTTGGTGGACATGTTCTAATGTTCCAATAATGCATCCACACCAAGTGGTGCATCAAGGAGAATAGAAGAACTTGTCCTAAGACCCTCAAAACCCTCTCTATTGATTTCTGACTTTGGTAAACTTTACATTATAAAGTTTCTCCAATTGACCTCAAACTTTTTGTGCATGCCTTAATGCTCAAATAATGCCCCTACACCAAATATTGGATTTGTGGGAATTGATTTGAATAGGGTTGTAATCACAAAGCCATTTCTTCCCATTTTAGGGGTTTTCCATGTCTACATTGGAAAACTTCTCCAGCAAATCGCAAATTTGGTGTGCAAGCTTATTTTCATCCATTATTTAATCCTGTTAAGTTTCATAGCCATTGGAATCCATGTGGTAGCCCAACCACAGATCAAACACCTTGTGTGCACTCACTAAATTGGCTTCTTTGACCCCTTCCACTTTTACCCTTGAGCTCAACTTTCTACCACAACTATCTCTAGTTACATTTTACCTCCAGTAACACCCCCATGGCCACTAGTCAATTATTGGAGAAGGACCCTATGTAACCACCTCTCATTTTCACCCTTGGCAGCACTGTTTTACCTCTCTTCCCATTCTTATGCTTAACCCAAGGCTTCCAATTCTTTCCAGAGCCTCTCTAGTGTGTCAATGCTTCATTTCAAACCAAGAGATGGCATGCTCATGTGGAGAAAATGAGCAGCACATCTACAACTTCATTTCTGGCAAAAATATAGCTTTGTACAACAAGGGCTAGCTACCCTGCTCCACTTGATCTCAAACTTGGCAATATTGTAGTCCTTTCATAGATAGCACTGCCAGACATAATGGTTCCCCAAGACTCCCCATTTGAGATCCACTCTCCTTAACACTAAGTTTGTTGTTGCAAACTTAACAGCAGTCAAACCCCAGTCAAAACTGGTCCTCTTGGGTTTTAGCATGCTCATGGCACCACCAGTGCTTCGTGGTACGCATGCCTTGCATGTTTGATACCTTGGCCTGGCCAAGGGGTGTCCCAGGACACCAAGTGGGGTGGTGACCACCTCCCTGGCATGTAGAAACGGTGCTCTACAACTTTTCTTCTTTCTCCAGGGCGTGTCCAGCCGTTTCTTCATGTCTCAGAGCACCAGGGCATCTTCTTTGACTGGTCCAAGATCCTCCCGACGCTGGCTAACCTCCAAGACGCCTAAGGGACGCGTGTCTTCTTGTTTGTCAGAGAGCTCCGGGAGCTCTCGAGCTCTCCCTGCAGCTCCCCCCTCCATCTACCCTTCTTCCCAAGCATTTGTTGCCGCATGCTCCTCTCTCCCTCTCCCCAAAGCACTCAGGAGCCTCCTTCGCCCTCCTCCTCTAGGCAAGCGCGGTAATGGTCGAACCTGCCGTCGGCCTCCACATAAGGCCACGCCTAGCCGAGCCCTCCCCATATCTCGTGAAGCCTCCCCGAGAAGCCGCGTTGCCTGGGAGTGTTTCCCCGCGTTCCCTGAAGTTCAACAACGGCCTGTGCGCCAGTTCGCACATCCGGTGTCGCCAGCATCCTCGCGGCCAAGATCCTTCCCTCGCACGCGTCCGGCGGAGCTAGGGCTCCAGGTCGGCGGAGCAGCCTTGCACCGAGTGAGCCGCCGGCCGGGGCACAGCCGTGCGTGGCCGGAGCCGCCAGGAAGAGCGCCGGCATGCCATCGGGATTGGGCCCTGCTCCTCCCTAGCCGAGTGGAGGTTGAAGAAGGGTCTGGCGTGCGGTGCCCCCTGTCAGCCTCCCAGGGCCCGGGCCCGCCGTTAAGTGGAGGCGGTTTCCCCCCGGGAGCGCCACCCTGTAGAGGAGGAGCACTCGGCGGAGTACGCCTTTGGCGCGGCTCTCCTGCGCGCCAGGCTGAGCCAGCAGGCCGGCCCATTTCCTCTCCTCGCCGGTGGTGCAAGATAACCCCCCCCCTAGAGGCTGAGCTTTTCTCATGTTCATTTCCTCCATAACTTATAAATTCCATTATAAATTCATTCTGACACCAATTTTATTGATTCAAATTTCTACAGGTTCCTAAATTCAAGCTCCATCAACATATATGCTTTGCATATTTTTCCAAGAAGATTTATGTAGTGTAATTTCTCAAAATCCAAATCTGGATACAAATGTCCCACCTTTCAAAATTCCTATAGGTTCCATATCAACTCCAAATGGAGTGATTCCAATTCCTAGGGCCTTCTAAAATCATTCCCTATTTTTAGAACCTTGGTCAACATTTTATTCAGGCTTTATTCTGTTGCATAAAATAAATAGCTTCCTATTGCTATTTATTCCATTTAGAAAACTCCTAGAATATTCATCTCAACTCCAAATCAACTTCCTAAATATTTCTAAAATCATGCTATGTTTATTGAGTGCCTCCACTCATTTTTAAGAGAATAATTTCTGCTTCTTCAATATTCACCTATTCCTCTTTCCATCCATTCAAAAATCCTTGATGATTCAAATCTCCTATGGAAAGCTTTAGGTATTTTTCTTAAAACCAGAGAGGTCCAATAAAAATAAAACTTCTATTTTTGTGGCACTTTTATTTCCGCTTGATGTGTGGCTTACTGTGGTTGTTTCCAACGATAATTGACGGGTAGACGGAATATTCGGAGTTGGAGCGGAAGACCTCGAAGACCCTGCAGACTTACGTGAGCAAGGCAAGTAGCCCTTTGACCATGACTGAGCACATGTTACTTTGCATGATAAAATAGCAAGTATTCCCGTTGCATATGATCATAAGTGTCGGTAATCATTTGAAATGATTTTACCGAAGGCTCCCCCGGAGCACATGCATTGAGCTTAACCCTACCCCTTGAGGGTCATGCTAATACCATGTTGACAAGTAAAGATAGAAGTAGTATTATCATGAGCATGTTGTTGACATAAAGCAAGAGTTTACTAAAACCCCGTCGGGTGCCACTAATGCCCGAGGGTGATGATGAGTTCGGTGGTCACTTTCGGTGAAGTGATGCACCCAGGATTTGTGTGAGTATTGTTTCGGAAACAGGATTAGATTTAAGATGTGTCGACCGTCTCAACCTTACCAGTACGACCATGTTACCCCTCGTGGGATGGGGCTATGTTAATTACTCTGGGCGGTGCTAGCAAAGAGCCACATTACTAGTGGCGGGAGTGATGTGTGGTCACTCTCGTGATGGGGTCATGCCAGGTAGGACGACTATGCCATTTTTATGAGTTCCAGTCACACCGTTGGTCCCCGCATGGTTGGTACTGTCCAGAGTTGGTGCTCATAAGACGTACAACATGTGGGCTAGGTACCAATCGAGTGGACCTCTTTGTCTAGTATCATCAGGGGAAAGGCACTGATCGGGTACATACCTCGGGTATGTGATATACCGCGATTCGTGGATGACACGGAAGTTTCCCGGATCTCGTGGGTCCAGCGTACTACCTCTACAGAGTGTAAACTATTCGATTAGCCATGTCCACAGTCAAGGACAGTTGGGTAATCCTGCTTAAACTATGTCCAGTTATTTTCGCATAAACCAAGTGTGTGTGAGTGTGTGTGGTGTTGAAAGAGGTGTTGCTATGAAAGTAATGATATGACGAAGTTCAGTGACATGGCATATAGGGTGAACCCGTACGGTTCAGCCCTCGACATACATATTGATATCTGTAACATGTTCTTCAAGAGTAATCCTTTAACTTGATGCATATTCATGATCATTCCACCATGATGAGATACACCAAAGATGCATGATATTGTTATCCCTCGCTTTCATTGTTCATATAATGGGTTGTTTGCGAGTACATTCAAAGTACTCATTGGCTTGCCACTGGTTATTTCATTGACCAGGTATGAAAGAACAGGGAATGGTGAAGATTAACTCAGTGACGTTCACGCAAGCTAGGACGCTTCCCAGTCAGAATGCCTGTAGGTTAAGCCTAATGGCATGGGTTCACGCTTTCGACCAATAATTCTGCTATTGGTCCAGTTTGGAGCTTTGGCCTTTAAGGCCCTATATATGTAAGACTCGACCGAGGTGGTCATTTATTGTATCAAACGGTATGTATGGATGTAAGACTCTTTTAATCGGTATCTGTGTTCAGTGAGCATTGATCTCTGGGATCACTGAGCACTGCGATCTCGACTCGTAAGTCGGGGTCCCCACAGAGATGGTATCAGAGCCAGGTTGACTGTAGGAAGCCTTTAGTTAGCACGGATGTTAGATAGGATAAAACTGCTTTCTAGATCCTTCAAAAAATATACTTACAAAACCTATATATTTTCTCGACTCTCCTAAATCTTCAAAGAAATTGAAGGTTATGCTCTAGCCTTCCACTCTTATTTTCTCGACACTCCTCGTCTACTTTTTCAAAACTTGCAAATGGTCGCTATTACCTTATGCCCTCTGACCACGGGATAAATTGAAATCCTCGTGGGCAGCCGGGAAGGAAGTAACCTTTCCAGGCAAACACCTGTGCTGAAAGACAGAGGAGACAACTCTGCTACCAGACGACACCAACAGGAGTACCTCCATGAGGAACAAGGATATCAAGGCTTAGAAGATGGTGAAACCCTGGGCACTGTTCCAGAGTGATGCCACTTTCACCTACGATAATCCGGGCATAATATATGCAAACCACGATCTGCATCACTAATAGAGCAGCCTTGTCAATTAAAAGGATTGTGTCGACCACCACCGGTGGATGAGAACCTCGCCATTTGGTCCGCCTCACCTTAGTGAGCAGGAAAATGGTTCTCTTCATCCCCCGCTATAGGTGTCGATATCGCAATTAGTATGATTAACAGAACAGAACTCTATCATGTCTTGCAAATATCAATGCATGAAGATGTCCACTTGAGACTCTCGAAGCCTCAGAAGACAAGAAGGCGATGACAGGATCATGAAGACAACAGAAGACCCTGTCAATAACCGCCATGAAGGACCACCTTCGTCAGCAACTCCCCAGACAAGAAGACAACAAGAGTTCTTTACAACTCAAGTGAATTGCTTTGGCAAGCGACAACAAGAGGCGTGACAACACGATGAGAAGGTCCAGAGGACTTAGCAGACTCCTCTCCAAGGCACGAAGCAAGTAGGACTGTCGAGTGCAAGAACCTAGGTTAGGATGTGTCGTGAATCCCCTATGCGAAGTTGAGTCCGTGAAATGGTTCGGATGGACCATGTTATGTGTTACTTGTTTTTGTTGTTTCTGCTTCGATATAAGTCGCACTTTTGCTTGAGCCACAAGCATGCGGTTATATCACTCGTCTTATTTTGAAGTTCAAAACAATTTGGGCATTTGTTTAAGCTGACTTTTCAACGCTTGTTTGATTGCACTGAAACCCTTAGACACTCCCCTCTGTGCTCTCTCTCTCTCTCACCCCTCTCGGCAACTGAAGATGGTAAGGCAAGATGCACCAAGGATCCAGTTCGAAGGACGACTGACGCTGAAGACACTGATTGTGCTATGCTTAACCGCATGTAACCATAGTAGTGATGCTTTTCCCTTGAGATTGGAAGAACCTCACTAGACCAGACTAACCTCCACAAGCCTTTTCGACTCAAATTTTCTGGTCATGTGTCTAGTACACGGACTTGCTAGAACACGTGTAGGTCCCCAGTGAACCCCACCTAGCACCGGGTTCTTAGTGGAACGAGTGATCGCAGTGAACCAGTATCCTTCAATCTTAAGATAGCACCACAACCCTGATGCCGTAAGTAGGATCGTTTTTGGATATAGAGTATTAGACTAAAGGTAGTTGTGTTGATCATAGTTGTCTTGAGGATACATCTAGACTATCTTGGTGGATCATAAGACCCTAGTATAGGTAGATAAATTTGGTGGAACAAGTTGATATAGTAGCATAACATACATATCCTTGGAGTAAGATTGGATTTAGTAGGACGATTATGATCATGAACAACAATAGCCTTGGTGGTATACCTGACTTTAGCAAGTAGTTGGCAGGATTTGATGCTTTCACCATAATGACTTGGAGTATCAAGTAGAATTCTTATTGGACTTGAGTCTTGGATTTAAATAGGTAACCTTAATAGAGTATTGAAGATGACAGAGACCACATGGTTCGGAGTAAATTGGATTTAGCCCGATAATCTCGATCATGATACCATGTTTCTCGGTGGATATAGAGTGCGTGTACTTGGAGTTGTCAGGTTGGTTTACAAACCTATGTGGACTGGCCTTGGAGATTAGATGGCCATGAGAATTGTAGTTGGTGGACATACTATGACGTAATCCTTGCAGTAATATGTGAATTATGAGGACCCTAAACAATCATGTAGAACCCCATCAATGTTGGATTTGTAGGAGTGATAGGTCCAATAATGATTGATCGGATTGATGGATCACTTGATCGGACTCATAGAAAGGAAACAAAATATTGGATTGGTATACTATGTGTTTCCTTAATATAGAATGTAGTACCCTATCCATTGTATGATTTAGCTGGACATTGGATTTGTAGCATCCCAGTGCAACCTTAGCAACTTATATACCTCCCCGAGGTTCTTGCATAGTAATGCATGTGCATCGTTGCTACACCATACTTGTAGTGTTTGGGTTTAGTTATTCCCTCAACCCGGAGTTGACTAGCATGAGCGGTGTGGAGTTGACCCATGTGGGATGGTATCTTTGATGAGATGAGGTGATATTGTCCCGAGTTAGACGTCGAACTATTGGCATCTAAGGAAAGTGCTTAGAGATAAGATGATAACTGTTCACCCACATCCTAGTTCCATGAGACCCTAAAGCTTCGCCCATTGTGTCTGTGACAAACATGGGCATAAAGGACCAGGTCATGTGGACCATAAACCCCCAACCAGCGATCCACCGTAGCAGTCCCCGTTCTCCTCATCCAACTCTTGAGCACTGTGCTTATGTCTTGTTTGGGGAAAGTATGTGTATCATCCTCACTGATGACATACTTACTCACCTATTAAGAGGAAGAACACCTTAGTCCTGTTTGGACGAGCCTAGGAACACCAATTGTTATGCCTCTCGAGGGTACAGTGTTATCTTGAGAAAGCGGGCTTCTCGAAGCAACTCAAGACAACGGAATTCTACCCTATTCAAGACAACACGAAGGATCGTCATGGTTGGGAAACCATGGCAACGAGGAAGAAGCAGAAGACGTCAACCGACTACATCAACGATGTCCAGAAGCCTCGACGATTCAAGACGCCGAAACCTTTGGACAAGCGAGAGGATCAGAAAACCTCATAAAGGTGATTCCCGCTTGCCGAGCCGCAGACCTTGGGAATGGATGATTGATCTATACTCTTGGGTAGCCAACTCATCTAGAACTCCTCGCAACACTCCCAGATAGCAGGACCATTCTCGGCTCTGAGCCTCCGAGCTTAGGCTCATGGGTAAGACCCCAACCCGGACCCTTTCACGAGAAGCCTTCGAAGACCACTAAAACGCCCTCAAGGATGAAGACCATTTGCGACCATAGCTTGCCTGCCGAAAGGAAGTCAAGGACTTCCCCGTAAGAAGGAAGCTACACGAAGACCTTGGCAGCGCGTTCTATCATGAGGTATCTAGATGTCACTAACCGGCATGCGAAGCCCGGGACCAGAACCCAGACACAGCATCTTGCCACGTATTCTGACTTTGGAATACCCTTGCAAGCCAGAACCTTGCACAGACTTAGCTCACCAAGCCTTGAACTCGGTCAAGCATTACTTATTCCCAGATCCCACTCACGATCACACAAGGACGTGCGAACATTCGAAGTTGTATAATCAAGCACCTCAAGACCACAACAACAACATGGGGACATGAAGGCTACCTCTGATTCAAAAAAAATGTATCTCTCCAACCCCAAGCCTAGAAATCTCGGGGACGAGATTTTCTGAAGGGCGTAAGATCTGTAACACCCTGTGTTTGGATTTCCTAACTAATTAACTTATTTAAAAAATTAGGACCAATTAAAAAAATTGTGAATGCTTGTGATGCTTGAATTGACTATTGGTTGCCCGCTTGCTGGTATGCTTGTGTTGATCCCCAATGATTCTTGCTACCCTCCAACTCACCTCCTCATCCCTTGTTCTCCTGCCTAATAATCATGCCATGTGTTTAGGACAAATATTTATTTTTACCAAATATTATGTTCACCTAAAAGCATTTCTTTGTATTAAACTTTCAAACCCGTGAGATGAGACTTGTACTACAAGTCCTCAAATTAGGGAATTTATTTTGCACCAATTATTTTATTTAAAACCTATTATCAAAATGTCTTCCAAAAACCACAATATAATTATTTTAAAAAGTTATTTTATTATTTTATTTGAATGCCTTTCTGTGAGGCCAGAAATAGTCTCTTATGAAGGAAAGTTATTTTTATTGCTTTCAAGATATTAAAGAAAATTAGGGAAACTTAGTGGATATATATTCCATATATACGAGTTTCAACACATGGTCATGATCAAAATATTGGGCAAACCCCTCCAAAACCCTTCCTGCCTATTTCAATCTTTTGGAATATTTCTATAAGAAATATTCTCTATAAATTCGAGTAAAATTCCAGCATGTCACCTATGATATGCTTGATGATCTTGGCAAGTTTCATCTCAATCCAAGTTGATTTTACTCCCCTAATTATTCTAAAACCCTATCTGTCCAGATTCAAATTTCAGCAACTCTACATTGTGAAGTGTCTCCAATTGTGCTCAAATTTGGTGGACATGTTCTAATGTTCCAATAATGCATCCACACCAAGTGGTGCATCAAGGAGAATAGAAGAACTTGTCCTAAGGCCCTCACCCTCTCTGTTGATTTCTGACTTTGGTAAACTTTACATTTTAAAGTTTATCCAATTGACTTCAAAGTTTTTGTGCATTCCTTAATGCTCAAATAATGCCCCTACACCAAATATTGGATTTGTGGGAATTGATTTGAATAGGGTTGTAATTAGAAAGCCATTTCTTCCAATTTTAAGGGTTTTCCAAGTCTACATTGGAAAACTTCTCCAGCAAATCCCAAATTTGGTGTGCAAGCTTATTTTCATCCATTATTTAATCCTGTTAAGTTTCATAGCCATTGGAATCCATCTGGTAGCCCAACCACAGATCAAACACCTTATATGCACTCACTAAATTGGCTTCTTTGACCCCTTTTTCCACTTTTACCCTTGAGCTCAACTTTCTACCACAACTATATCTAGTTACATTTTACCTCCAGTAACACCCCCATGGCCACTAGTCAATTATTGGAGAAGGACCCTATGTAACCACATCTCATTTTCACCCTTGGCAGCACTGTTTTACCTCTCTTCCATTCTTCTGCTTAACCGAAGGCTTCCAATTCTTTCCAGAGCCTCTCTAGTGTGTCAATGCTTCATTTCAAACCAAGAGAAGGCATGCTCATGTGGAGAAAATGAGCAGCACATCTACAACTTCATTTCTGGCAGAAATATAGCTTTGTACAACAAGTGCTAGCTACCCTCCTCTGCTTGATCTCAAACTTGGCAGTATTGTAGTCCTTTCATAGATAGCACTGCCACACATAATGGTTCCCCAAGACTCCCCATTTGAGATCCACTCGTCTTAACTCTAAGTTTACTATTGCAAACTTAACAACAGCCAAACCCCAGTCAAAACTGGTCCTCTTGGGTTCAAACTCCACCAGTGCTTCGTGGCACGAATGCCTTGCATGTTTGACATCTTGGCCTGGCCAAGGGGTGGCCCAGGACACCAAGTGGGGTGGTGACCACCTCTCTGGCGTGCAGAAACGGTGCTCTGCACCTTGTCTTCTTTCTCCAGGGCGTGTCCAGCCGTTTCTTCATGTCTCAGAGCACCAGGGCATATTCTTTGACTGGTTCAAGCTCCTCCCGATGCTGGCTAACCTCCAAGACGCCCTAGGGATGCGTGTCTTCTTGTTTGTCAGAGAGCTCCGGGAGCTCTCAAGCTCTCCCTGCATCTCCCCCTCCATCTGCCCTTCTTCCCAAGCATTTGCTGCCCCATGCTCCTCTCTCCCTCTCCTCGAAGCACTCCGGAGCCTCCTTGGCCCTCCTCCTCTAGGAAAGCGCGGCAAGCCGAACATGTCGTCGGCCTCCACGCAGGGCCGCGCCTAGTCGAGCCGTCCCCATATCTCATGAAGCCTCTCGACATGCCCCGGTGCCTGGGAGTGTTTCCCCGTGTTCCCTGCAGTCCAACGACGGCCAGTGCCAATTCCCATAGCCGGTGTTGCCAGCATCCTCGCGGTCGAGATCCTTCCCACGCAGGCGTCCGGTGGAGCTAGGTCTCCAGGTCGGCGCGGGAGCCTTGCGCCGAGGGAACCGCTGGCCGGGGCACAGGCGTGCGGGGCCGGAGCCGCCAGGAAGAGTGCCGGCATGCCATCGGGTTTAGGCCCTGCTCCTCCCTGGCCGAGCGGAGGTTGAAGAAGGGTCTGGCCTGCGGGACCCCCTGTCGGCCTCCCAGGGCTTGGGCCCGCCGTTAAGTGGAGGCGGTTTCCCACCGTGAGCGCCACCCCGCAGAGGAGGCGCACTCGGCGGAGTACGCCATCGGCGCGGCCCTCCTGCGCGCCAGACCGAGCCAGCAGGCCGGCCCATTTCCTCTCCTCGCCGGTGGCCCAAGATAACCCCCCCCCCCCCTAGATGCTAAGCTTTTCTCATTTTCATTTCCTCCATAACATATAAATTCCATTATAAATTCATTCTGACTCCAATTTCATTTATTCAAATTTCTAGAGGTTCCTAAATTCAAGCTCTATCAACATATGTGCTTTGCATATTTTTCCAAGAACATTTCTGTAGTGTTATTTCTCAAAATCCAAATCTGTATACAAATGTCCCACCTTTCAAAATTCCTATAGGTTCCAAATCAACTCCAAATGGAGTGATTCCAATTCATAGGGCCTTCTAAAATCATTCCCTATTTTTAGAACCTTGGTCAACATTTTATTCAGGCTTTATTCTGTTGCATAAAATAAATAGCTTCCTATTGCTATATATTCCATATTAGAAAACTCCTAGAATATTCATCTCAACTCCAAATCCAGTGAATCAACTTCCTAAATATTTCTAAAATCATGCTATGTGTATTCAGTGCCTCCACTCATTTTGAAGAGAATAATTTCTGCTTCTTCAATATTCACCTATTCCTCTTTCCATCCATTAAAAAATCCTTGATGATTCAAATATCCTATGGAAAGCTTTAGGTATTTTTCTTAAAACCAGAGAGGTCCAAGAAAAATAAAAATTCTATTATTGTGGCACTTTTATTTCCGCTTGATGTGTGGCTTACTGTGGTTGTTTCCAAGTTGACGGGTAGACGGAATATTCGGACTTGGAGCGGAAGACCTCGAAGACCCTGAGGACTTACGTGAGCAGGGCAAGCAGCCCTTTGACCATGACTGAGCATATGTTACTTTGCATGATAAAATAGCAAGTATTCCCGTTGCATATGATCATAAGTGTCGGTAATCATTTGACATGATTTTACCGAAGGCTCCCCCGGAGCACATGCATTGAGCTTAACCCTACCCCTTGAGGGTCATGCTAATACCATGTTGACAAGTAAAGATAGAAGTAGTATTATCATGAGCATGTTGTTGACATAAAGCAAGAGTTTACTAAAACCCCGTCGGGTGCCACTAATGCCCGAGGGTGATGATGAGTTAGGTGGTCACTTTCGGTGAAGTGATGCACCCAGGATTTGTGTGAGTATGGTTTCGGAAACGGGATTAGATTTAAGATGTGTCGACCGTCCCAACCTTACTAGTACAACCACATTACCCCTCGTGGGACGGGGCTATGTTAATTACTCTGGTCGGTGCTAGCAAAGAGACACATTACTAGTGGCGGGAGTGATGTGTGGTCACTCTCGTGATGGGGTCGTGCCAGGTAGGACGACTATGCCATTTTTATGAGTTCCAGTCACACCGTTGGTCCCCGCATGGTTGGTACTGTCCAGAGTTGGTGCTCGTAAGACATACAACATGTGGGTTGGGTACCAATCGAGTGGACCTCTTTGTCTAGTATCGTCGGGGGAAAGGCATTGATCGGGTACTTACCTCGGGTTAGTGATATACCGCGATTCGTGGATGACACGGAAGTTTCCCGGATCTCGTGGGCCCAGCGTACTACCTTTGCAGAGTGTAAACTATTTTAATAGCCGTGTCCATGGTCAAGGATAGTTAGGTAATCCTGCTTAAACTACATCCAGTTATTTCCGCATAAACCAAGTGTGTGTGAGTGTGTGTGGTGTTGAAAGAGGTGTTGCTATGAAAGTAATGATATGACCAAGTTCGGTGACTTGCCATATAGGGTGAACCCGTATGGTTTAGCCCTCGACATATATATTGATATCTGTAACCTGTTCTTCAAAAGTAATCCTTTAACTTGATACATATTCGTGATCATTCCACCATGATGAGTTACACCAAAGATGCATGATATTGTTATCCTTCGCTTTCATTGTTCATATCATGGGCTGTTTGCGAGTACATTCAAAGTACTCATTGGCTTGCCACTGGTTATTTCATTGACCAGGTATGAAAGAACAGGGTATGGTGAAGATTAACTCGGTGACATTCATGCGAGCTAGGACGCTTCCCAATCAGAATTCCTGTAGGTTAAGGCTGATGGCATGGGTTCACGCTTTCGACCAATAATTCTGCTATTTGTCCAGTTTGGAGCTTTGGCCTTTAGGGCCCTATATATGTAAGACTCGAGTGGTCATTTATTGTATCAAACGGTATGTATGGATGTAAGACTCTTTTAATCGGTATCTATGTTCGGTGAGCATTGATCTCTCGGATCACTGAGCACTGCGGTCTCGACTCGTAAGTCGGTGTCCCCACAAGTTGCACTAAATGTGCCAACTTTTGAATTATCGATGAGACCGATATATAAATCTCGGTGGTACAAATATGGGTGTCCTAGGCACTCTCCCAATCTCCATGAGACTGATTCTGATCTTGGAAATTCCGATTCTTGAAATTTGCTCAACAGAAAGTTGGTTAGTAATTTCGGTGGAACCAATATGAAACTTGGTGGTACCGAGAGATTAGTGTTTGGCAAAGGTTATGTCTGTGGAAAATCGGTAGGGCCGAGTGGAAAATATTGGTGGCGCCGTTTTTGCTATTTTGTCTTGGGAGAGAGATATTTGTGGGAGAATGGGTGAATATTTTTGGTGGCTATCTGTAAGCACTTGAGAAACCAATTCATCATAATACCTCACCCCCTTTTAATAGTATTGGCTTTCCTATAACTCAGAATGATTTCTCACAATGTAAAATGTAGAATCCTCTTTCTTGAAGCTTTATCCAATCCTATTCATTTCCTTGCATCAAGGGGCTTCTCCTCACAATTGTTTGGCTAATGCTCTCTCTGGACTATACCTGAAATATATTAGGTAAAAGTGTTAGTCCAAGACACAATGTATGTTGTCATGAATTATCAAAACCACCAAGGGGGCATATGTGCTTTCAATCTCCCCCTTTTTGGTAATTGATGACAACAGACAATCAAATCTTCAATTAAAGATAGGCACTAGAATATGACAGATTTAAAAGATACATGACTAGTACAAGCTCCCCCTAAATGTGTGCAATCCCTTCTTAAAGGATGGTTGCTTTGGACTGCATGGGCACACACATGGTATAAGGACAAGGCAAGTCATATAAATCTTGGCTATATGCATCAAACATATGTGAATGAAGAACTTCCATGTTCAAGACTCACTCTTGCAAACGATATGTGCAAGAGACAAGAGATCATCCTGAACAAGGATATGATGCATATATGTACCATCAGGTTTGTCTTAGTAATAGGACTACACTTGGGAAAACAAATGTAAGAAAACACAAGAGTTCTCTATTGTAGAGATGCAAAGAGCTTCAAAAGTACCAAGATATTGAAGACATATGATAAATATGATTTGATGATGAATATGTCTCCAAGAATATTTAGAGCATTCTCCCTTAAGGATGAGTATGTAAAATTTCCCCTCCCACCGAATCATAGCATGTAGATATTGGGAGTAGGCAAGGTGGACAAGTTCAATCCATAGATAGCAATAAGACACTTATATCTCTTTCCCCCTTAATGCTATTTCTCCCCCTGAGTATGTAAGGTTGGATATATCTCCCCTTTGGCATATCTCCTCTTAGGTATAGCTCCCCTTAGGTATATATATCTCCCCCTTTGACTGAATCTTATTGGAAGCTTTGATATTTCTCCCCCCTTGGCATTAATTCCCAAAAAGGTCAGAAGGTAAGGGCTCATTGAGAGAAAGGGATCATTGATTCTTCTCTCTTTGATAAGGGTTCCTTGAATTCAACGTCCACGCCCCTTAAGAATAGATAAGAGTTCCTTTAACTATCTCCCCCTATGTTAGGGATCCTGGATGTTCCTCCCTCTTATATGATGGGATCACTGAGGATTTCTCCCTAGATTATATCCTCCTTTGGCACAAATAGAAATGATCTAAAAGAGCGCATGAGGTAATAAAACTTGGGATCACTGAACATCTCTCTCCACCTTAGGCAAAAGTTCAGAAATATCTGAAAATCATACGCAGTAACAAATTTCAAAGCTACCGAGGCATTGTGATTCGGTAGAACCGAGAATGATAGTAGGCCTGTGAAAGAAATCGGTTAGTCCGAGTTTCCCACATCGGTGAGACCGGGTTGCATTGACAATCAACTCCTTAACTCAAAATAGAAAGAAAAGATCCATAGACTCTGAAGAGGAAATATTCAAAGATTAAAAGGAAATAAGAGATAACATTTTTTTTTCTGAAAATATATACGTACATATAGATGACAGTTGAATGGTTCCAAGATAGCATGCAATGAAAAATGTGAACTATACAAGAATCTCCATATAGATGTTGGGCGGTGACTAGGTCACCTATATTAGAGTATATTGACATGAGGAGTCAACCAAGAATGCTTGATCATGGGTCATACTCATCGTTAAGCGCGAAATGTGGTTACCATTTTTGGATTAAGCATTTTAATGTCTTCATATCACTCCAGTTGCTTTACCTCATGACTTGGTGCAAAGCTTTATCAAGGATATGAGTACATACCTTCGAATGATGTTGCTGAAGTGGCATGTAGGTGAACTTGTCGGGGATGCTCAAAATTGATGATGATCATCTTGAGTTTGGTGCTATCCTTGTCTTTTTTTTCACCTTTCACCTACATTGGTTAGTCATGCAAGGAAGAACATAATATATCCAAATAACATGAGTGATTGTATTCATAAAATAGTTGTCAATGATATGATTTTGTTGTCTTCTTCCTCCATCTCTGAAGAAAGGGGTTGTTGATAATTGGCCATGACAAGATTTATTTGATGTGAGTTGATGGAAATATTGTGGAGTGTAGTCCTTCCAAGTACCTACAAAAGGTTAGATGCAATACAATAGAGCATAGTTCTACAAGATATAAGATAGTGTCATATCAATAGCATCATGGAATAATCAAGTAAGCTCATGCCCTACATGCATCCGAGTGAGTCTAGCTCGAGTTTGAAGCATCAATGATATTCAACTCACTCCTCGAATAACAAAATACTTTCTCATCAGGTGGTTTGGTAAAGATATCACATAATTGTGTGTCGGTACGAACATGCTTTAGATCTATATCTCCTTTACCAACATGATTACGAATGAAATGATGTCGCACTTGAATATGTTTAGTTCGAGAATGTCGCATAGATTTATAGGCAATTTTAATAGCACTTTCATTGTCACACAATAATGGAACGTGTCTCACAAGGATACCATAATCCTTAAGTGTTTGAGTCATCCATAGTAACTGCGCACAACATGATCCAACGATAATGTATTCTACTTTGGCGGTAGATAAAGATACTGAGTTTTGTTCATTTGATGACCAAGACACAAGAGATCTCCTAATAAATTGACATGTACCCGAGGTGGATTTTCTATCAACCCTGTATCCGTCATAGTCCGAGTTGGAATAGCCAACAAGATTAACATAAGATCCCTTGGGATGCCATATGCCAAAGTTTGGTGTATGTATGAGGTATCTCACAGTTCTTTTCATGGACAATAGATGACACTCCTTAGGTTCCGCTTGATATCAGGCACATATGCAAACCCTCAACATGATATCGGGACAGGAGGCACATAGATATATCAATGAACCGATCATTGATCGATAAACCTTTTGATCAACCAGTTTGTCCTCCTTAGTGAGGTCAACATGTACATTAGTAGGCATGGGGGTTCTCATACCTTTGCATTCTTGCATGTTGAACTTCTTGATTACGTCCTTGGTGTACTTGGTTTGAGATATAAACGTACCTTCTCTTGATTGTTTGATGTGCAAACCAAGGAAGAATTTCAGCTCACACATCATAGACATCTCATCCTTCTCTGACATCAACCTTCCAAATTTCTCACTAAAATGTGGATTAGTAGAACCAAAGATAATATCATCCACATATATTTGGCACACAAATAATTCACCATTAACTCTTTTAGTGAATAAGGTTGCGTTAACTTTACCAATCTCAAAACCTTTTTCAATGAGAAACTTCGTTAGCCATTTGTACCATGTTGTAGGGGCTTATTTAAGACCATATAAAGCTTTACGAAGTTTGTAAACATGATTAGGTTTCTTAGGGTTCACAAAGCCGGGAGGTTGTTTGACATAAACCTCCTCCTCAATTTCACTGCTTAGAAAAGCACTTTTGATATCCATTTGGTAAAGAATAATATCATGGTGATTGGCATAAGCGAGAAGAATGTGAATGGCTTCAAGTCTAGTAATGGGGGCATAGGTCTCACCGTAGTCCATACCTTCGACATGCGTGTATCCTTGGTCTTGGAGACGCGCCTTGTTGCGTACAACTTGACCATCTTCATCTTTCTTGTTCTGAAACACCCATTTTGCATCGATGATGTTGTGCTCATCCTTGGGCTTTTCAACAAGTGTCCCAACTTCGTTCATCTTGAAGTTGTGTAGCTCTTCATGCATGGCATTCACCCAATCCGGGTCTAGATGTGCTTCTTCAACCTTCATAGGTTCAATGCTAGAGATAAATAAATAGTGCTCATAAAAGTTAGCTAAACGAGATTTAGAGCGAGTGATTCCCCCGGTTTGTATGTCACCAAACATTTGATTTAGCGGATGATCCATGTCCACTCTTGTTCGAACTCATGATAGCTTCTTCTTGTTGGGTGGTGGAGCTTCCTCGTCATCATCATCTAGCTCATTGTCATTGAAGGTGTCATCTCCTTGAGGTCGTGGTGCGCAAGGTTAAGGTGGATCACCACGATGTACTTCTTCCTCTTCTTCATCATGTCATGTACCGCATGTGGATGACTCCATGTTGTTTTTTGGTTTGCCTTGACGCAAAGTAGGAGTTTCACTTGAGTTGATGAACTACTTTCCTTCACCTCCATGGGATGTATCTTGTTGATAGGTAGATCTTGATGGCTTCTGAAGGTTCCTTATCTCCTACATCATTTGGAAATTGTTCGACTTGCGAACCGTTAGATTCATCAAACTTCACATCTACCGTCTCTTCAACTTTTAGAGTGAAGCTGTTGTAGACACGGTAATTGTGTGAGTTTGATCTATAACCAAGTAGGAAACCTTCATGAGATTTAGGATCAAATTTGGTGCAACGATGCTTACCAACAATGTAGCGTCTATGTCGTTTTACTAAGAAGCTTGTTTGTCGTTTTACTCAATGGTATCCAACTTGGTGTTTGTTATAGGTGAGTAGCTTGTATGTCGTTTTACTGAGAAGCTTGTGCAAGTAGAGTCGGTTTATGGCATGACAAGCTGTTTCAACGGCTTCTGCCCAAAATTGTCTTGGTGTCTTGTATTCATCAAGCATCGTTCTGGGAACTTCTATGAGGGTTCGGTTCTTCCTCTCAACAACTCCATTTTGTTGAGGTGTGTACGTCACCGAGAACTCATGAGAACACCAAGAACTGCGTTTCATTGTCGCTCCGAACTTTCTTGATCTTCACTTCAAATTGATTTTGGGATTTTCGAGTGAAGTTCTTGAAGATCTTTTGTACCTGTGACTTATCATCTACAAAGAATACCCACGTAAATCTGGAAAAAACATAAACAATGACTAAACAATAAAAATTTCCATCGAGGCTCTTGTAATCATTGTGACCAAAGAGATCCATGTGAAGCACCTCGAGTGGCCTTCTTGTAGTCATGATGTTCTTCATGGGATGACTTCCACCGACTTGCTTTCCTGCTTAACAAGCACTACAAAGTCTATCTTTGTCCAACACAAAATCTGTAACACCAAGAATATGATCACCTTCGACAAGCATGTCAAGGTTACACATACCAACATGTCCTAGCCTTCTATGTCACAACCAACCTTTATAAGAATTTTCAATAAGACATGTATGAGGTTTGTATTTATTAGTGAAATTTACAATGTATAGAACACCTTTGCAAAAACCATTAAAGACCATGTTATGATTTTCACTACGAAACACTTGGCAGTCAACTTTTGTAAATAGCACATTCAAACCAAAGTCTGCTAGTCTAGATATGGAAAGAACATTGTAGCAAAGGGATTCAACAAGCACGACATTTTGAATGGAGCTATCATCAGATATGGCCACCTTACCAAGACCAAGTATCTTACCCTTGGCGTTCTCACAGAAAGTCACATACCTTCGAGGTCCACGGTTCGGTGTGATCTCATTGAACATTTCTTCATCTCCAGTCATGTGATTGGTGCATCCACAGTCAAGTATTCACTCTTTTTCTCTGTCCATGTAGTCTCTATGGTTCGCCATAAGACTAAGGTTCCTCATGGTATTCTCATACTCAATGTCAAACTCCTCATCTTCATCCTAGTAGACATGCTCCACATTGTCATCGTCACATGGAATATCCTCCTCATAAGAATCAAGAATTTCATCAGAATTTTGACTATGACAATGTTCATGTTTATGCATGCGAATGGCTTCAAAAATGAAAATTTTAATGGTAATGGCATCTCCTTTAGCACGCATGAGGTCACAAAGCTCAAATAGACATTTATCGAAATTAGGATCACTTGGCTTCATTTTGTGAAAGGCAACACATTTATGGAAAATGGTATCAATATTTTTCAGTAAATAATTTGGATATCTTTCCTCTATGTTTTTCCACAAAGTATATGCACACTCAAAATTCTGCATTTGATTAAGCACATTTCTTTGCAGTCCTCTAATGATTAGATTTACAGTTTTAAGATTGCCAAGCATATCAAGTTCTTCATCATGATAAGGATGTAAGGGACCAAAGGGAGGCGCATGGGGATATTATTCAACATACTTGCGCAAATGGAATTCATCAAATATATCAAGAATTTCATCTTTCCATTGTCTATAATACTGTCCATTTAGAATACGCACTCTACGACTAATATTCCCCAAACTTGGCACATCCATTTTCCTCCAATGGTGATTAAACCAAGGCTATGGATACCTTGCTCTAATAACAATTGTTGGATTGATAGAAGGGGTATCTAGAGGTGGGTGAATAGACTACTTGCATAACTAAAAATCCTAGCCTTTTCTCAATTTTAATGGTTGGCAGATTTTAGCAAATCTAACAAGTCTAGTGCACCCTACATATGTTAGCCAACATATATGGCAGAAGAAAGTAGGAGGCTCCCAAGCGACCTAACCAATCTACGAGGCACCACACTCCAAAAGGTAATAGATGTGGTAGAACGATGAACTCCTTGCTCTTGTGCTTCAAAGTTAGTCTCCTCAACACACAATCACTCTCTCACAGAATTGGCATGGGTGCGAAAGATTGATTTTCTCGAAAGCAACTTGGGGAGTCTAGAGATCAAATTTCAAATGGTTGGATAGGAACCTCTTGATTTCAACACATGAGTATGTGGCTCTCTCTCAAAAAAATGGATCTGGCAAGTGTAAGTGTGTTCTAAGTGATCACTTTGTCAATGAGAGGGGGTGGAGGGGTATATACAGCCATCCCCGAAAATCCAACTGTTACAACATTATTTCCCAACTCAGTGACACCGAAATGAATATCGGTGGTACCGAGTTGCACTAAATGTGGCAACTTTTGAATTCTCGATGAGACCGATATATAAATCTTGGTGGAAACAATATGGGTGTCCTATGTTGTTTCCAAATCTTCGTGAGACTGATTATATTCTCAGAAATTCCGATCCTTGGAATTTACTAAATAGAAAGTTGGTCATTGATTTCGGTGGCACCGATATGAAACTTGGTGGTACCTAGAGATTAGGGTTTGGCAAAGGTTATGTCTCTGGAAAATCGGTAGGGTCGAGTGGAAAATATTGGTGGCACCGATTTTGTAGTTTTGGCTTGGGACAGAGATATTTGTGGGTGAATGAGTGAATACTTTTGGTGGCTATCTCTAAGCACTTGAGCAACCAATTCATCATAATACCTCACCCCCTTTTAATAGTATTGGCTTTCCTATGGACTCATAATGATTTCTCACAAATATAAAATGTAGAATCCTCATGTTTGAAGCTTGATCCAATCCTATTCCTTCCCTTGCATCAAGGGCCTTCTCCTCACAATCCGTTGGCCAATTCTCTTTGTGGACTATACCTAAAATGTACTAGGTAAAAGTGTTAGTTCAAGAGACAATGTATGTTGTCATGAATTATCAAAACCACCAAGGGGCTTCGTTTTGGAAGTCGGTTTCCATTCGTCACCTTCTAGCATGCACAATTGATAATAGCCAATTTTAAGATCAATTTTAGAGAAACTGGTGGCTCCACTAAGTTCATCAAGCATTTCATCAAGGTGTAGAATGGGATGGCAATACTCAATGGTGATAGAATTAACTGGATGGGCGTCAGAACACATGTGCATACTACCATCTCTCTTAGGAACAAGAATGACCGAAAACACACATGGACTAAGTCTCTCGCATACATACCCTTTTTCTAGGAGTTTGTCCACTTTCCTACGAATTCCCTTTATCTCCTCGGGGTTGACGCATACGGTGCTTCATTCGGTAGAGGTGCGCCGTGAATGATGTTGATGCAGTGCTAGATTCCATGAAGTGGAAGTAGTGCCATAGGTAGCTCATCGGGAAAACATCCTCGAATTCCTGGAATAAACGAGACAAAACCAAAGATAGATGGTGTGAAGTATTAGTGCTCACGGCCTGATCTTTTCACACAAGTACAAAGTGATGTACAATTGATGGGCTCTCACTCACATCCCACGAGTCTATCTTGGTGGCTAGAAGCACTAAGTTTTTCTTGTTCTCATCGTGGAGTCACTCATATTTGTCTTGTGTCACACACTCCCTTTTTGGTGGTTCTCTATGTCACTATGCTCTCCATGATGCTTTGAAGCTTTCTTGTCGATGATCACTTGACTTGGCGACATAGGTCAAAGAGCGTACTTCCTGCCCTTCATCTTGAAGCTATAGTGATTGGTACACCTGTTGTGGATGACACCACAATCGAATTGCCAAGGTCATCCCGGAAGGAGATGCCACACGTACGTTGGTACCACATCACACTCCAAAGTGTCTTCATATGCACCAATCGTGAGGAGATTTTCGTGGTACAATTGACGTGTATGGTGCTAGAGTCACTTAGTCATTGGACCTTGTAAGGGTGGGATGATTCCTCTTGACCAATTATAGCTTGGAACAAATTCTTCACTTGCCCAACTGTGGCAACGTGTGTAGTTTAGGATGACCTTGAGGGATCTCCCTGGGATGCCTGCTTTTGTGTGGAATATGTGGTAATGTTGGTCTTTGTCTTGTTGTTGTTGATGTGTCAAAACCTTAGAGACAACAAGAGCAGGGCTCAAATCATTGTCACAAAAGATCTATGCATCTTCATCTTCGTTCACCTCATGATGCATGGCCATGTTCTCTAAGGCTTCCATTTCTTCATCGCTCATGGAGTCATAGGTGACATCATCATGTGCAATCATTGTGCGTCTTGCTGGGCACTCACATGTCTTGTGGCCATGTCCCTTGATGTAACATTGGATAGAACTTGACTTGCTAGTAGAATTCCTCGGAGTCATATAGGATGAAGCTCTTGGCTTGTAGTTGCTTGGAGGAGCACGAATGAAAGATGTTGTTGTTTGCATGTATCTTAAAATTCCATCGCTAGTGGGTGTAGCACGTGTGCTTGTAGGCGTCGAAGTTGGAGAAGCTTGAGCACTAGAACCATAGGTCTTGGAAGAGTACTTGGATTACTTACTTATAGTCATCTTGCTCTTGATGTTCTGCTTTGGTTGCTTGATGCCCTAGCTCGAGGAGGTTGGAGTATGGTTGGAAGTATGCAATTTTCTTGACTTGGTTGTTGAGTTCATTCAATAAATGCGCCATTGTGTACTCTTCAACTTCCTTGACATTGACTCAGATCATGGAAATCTCCATTTCTTGAAAGTATTCTTAAATCTACTTGTTTCATTGCTTGGGGAGTTGTAGCTTCTTGAAGAGGTTACGATTGTAGTTAGTGGGATGAAACGAGCTCTCATGAGTTCCTTCATTTAGTTCCAAGTCGTGATCTTCTTTCGTCTCTCAATGTCTTGTTCCCATAAAATGAGAACATAATCTTGGAACTCGAGTGAAGCCATTGTGATCTTCTTTTCCTGTTCAAAGTTGTGAAGATGGAATATTTTATCCACTACGAGGGCCCATGAGACATAGTCTTCGGGATCAGTGCTTTCGGAAAATGTAGGCATGTTGAACTTGAGCTTTTTGTAGCGGTGCTCGTAATTGTGATGGTGGTGGTGTCGTTGCCTCGAAAAAGGGGCCTCCTAATGGGGCTGATCATGATTTGATCAAGTTCGTGGGCGAGGGATGTGTGCTTGGTTCCTCTTTTCTTGGTGCTCCTCATCACGGGAGGATTCATCTTATCGCTATCGTCGGAGCGCTTCTTCTTGTTCACGCACTTGGAGAGTGCGCTCTTCCATTTGCGTGAGTGTCTTGTCGAAGGGAACGTTGTGCTTGAAGCGCTTGTTCTTTGTGGTGTTGATGTTGTTTTTCTTGGTTCATGGCGTCTTGTTCTTGATGACGACATTGTTCATGCTCGGAAATGTGGTCATGCAACCCATTGACATGGAATACATTTTTTGGAGCATGATGATCGTGACTATGTCTCGAAGATGAGAACGAGCTCGTGGTGGACTTGCGCCAAAAGAGGAGTTTGAAGAGTGGTGGCTTGAGTGTTGTTGTCTTGACGATGAAGATAACGAGGATGCGTGGTTGACCATCAAGGAAGAAAACTCGTCATTTGGTTAGATTAATCACATGTTCTTCCTTGAAAGTGGTGCACGTCGATGGCGAATTTCTCGATTCGATTGCCAAAGCATCTTGTGCTTGATGCATAGCTTTTTATGCGTCAAAGAAATGAAGCTTGGTGACATAGATGTTTGTGTCGTCTTCATGCTCTTCAAATGTCAGGTTGGATGTGCTTGGCCTATACATCATACATAGGCAAATGTGAGTGGGAGAATTAGGAGAACAATATCAAATTTACATTTCCAAAGGTTGACATTGGATCAATGATCACTCAATATGGTATTGTGGGAGCAGGAGAATTGATACTTGAGCTTGTCACTCTTACACCAATACAAAATAAGGCTTGTCAAGTATCTTGGTTAGGAAAAGTTGTACAAAATTCAATCAATTGTTACACAAGATGTCTAAAAAGTTGAGAAAGATTCAGAAACTGCAAGTGAAGCAAATAGATCAAAAACCAAGGTATCAAGTGGAACACACGCACCTAAGGTAAGTGAGATCCACACAACCAAGGACTGAGCACCAACTTTGTTACCACGGAAAATATCTTGTTGCATGAATACAAAAGAGACTCTAGCACGCTTGCTCCAACGGGTGGATACGCACTTGTGTACAACATATTAGAGACAAAACATGGCCTCTTCTTATCCCAAGTATGTTATGCATATATGAACCGAGATGATAAATGGTATGCAAAGTGCCTTGATGTCATTGCTTATAAGAACTTATGTTTCTTTTCTTTTCGTTAAAATCAGTTTCTGCTAACTTTTTGTATGATGCTTCTGACATATATGTGAACTACACAACACAAGACAGCAATGATGTATTCACGGCACTTATGACACGTGAGTAGATGTTTTCATATACATGATTCCTCGTCAATCTCTGATACCTCTCCAATGTATCTACAATTTTTTATTATTTCATGCTATTATATTACCAATTTTGTATATTTTATATGACATTTTATATCATATTTGGGAACTATACTATTAACCAAGTACCAAGTGCTAGCTGCTATTTTTACCTTTTTTTTTGTTTCGCGGAAAACGAAGTTCAAACGCTACGAAACTTTGTGGTGATTTTTTTCCCGGCCAGAAGGGACACTAGAGCTTCGGCAAGAGGCTAGAAGATTTATGAGAGGGCCACAATCACACACTACACGCCCCTAGGGGGAGCCACATGAGCTTGTGGGTTCCTCATACTTCCTTTGCCCAAATTCCAGTTCTATAAATTACAATAAATCCCAAAACCACCAAGAGGAGACCCAAAATGATTTTTTCGCCGTTGCACGCCTGTGTTTTTCCCTGATCCCATCTGGAGGCCTCCGTGGGTACTGTATGAGGACAAATCAATCATGGAGTCCATCTTCATCAACATTGTTGCCTCCATGATGACGTATGAATAGTTCACCATAGACCTACGGGTCCATAGTGATTATCTAGATGGTTGTGTCTCTCTATATCCCTCTCTATCTCCCTCTCTCTTTCTCTCCCTCAATCCCTCTCCCTCCCTCCCTCTCTCTCTCCATCCCTCTCCCTCCCTCCATCTCTCTCTCTCTCATCTTCAATACAATGTTCTATTTGGAGATCCATATGTATTTTTCTTTTGCGGTGTGTTTGTTGGGATCCAATGCTTTGTGGGTTTATGATCAGATTATAAATTGAAATTAATTAAGTCTATTTTGAACGTTATTATGTGGTATTGTTATACCTCTATATGCTTTCTGATCTATCAGTTCTGTTTGGCCAAGTAGATGAGCAGATCATCAAAGGGAGTGGTGCATAGTACTGGGTTCAATCTTGCGGTGTCCTCACCCAATGACAGAAGGGTGGAGAGGCACATATTCTTATTGTTGCTACCAAGGATATAATGATGGGTTTTAATCATATTTCTTGATTCTATTTTGTTTATACTATATCATTTTGCTTAAAGCGTTTCACTGTTTCTCATCAACTTAATACCATAGATGGATGCACGATAGCGGTCGATTGGTGGAGTAATAGTAGTACATGCACGCAGGATTCAAACTACTTTCCGCACACATAATGCCTATATACATGACCATGCAATGACTAATGTCATCACTATGTGCTTTTCTATCAATTTCCCAACAGTAAGGTGTCTATCCGCTCTAGGCTATGTTCTTTAGAGAGATGCCCCTAGTGAAAAGTATGGCCCCCGGGTCTATGCAACATATTTACTAAAACACTAAATACCTTGCTTCATTTTATTTACTTTTATACTTTGCAATTTATGCATCTTCTAGTATCATATTTATTCCTTGCAGTTAACGAGTACAAGGGGATTGACAACCCTCGTGTCGTGTTGGGTGCAAGTATTTGCTCTTGTGTGTAGGTACTATTGACGGTTGTTTGCGTGATTCTCCTATTTTTTCAATAAACCTTCGTTCTGAACTAACAGAAATATGTATTGCTACTTTACCACATCATCCCTTCCTCTTACGGAAAACACCCAACACATCTAGAAAGTAGCAGCCTCGCAAGCGCACCGTTTGACGAAACGATCTCTAGAGAGCAATGAAGACTTGCGACACCATGGAGTGATTACCCTCCACCCTCCAACTTTGTGCAAAGACTTTGCACCTTACTTCTACATGGCCCTCACATGGCTATGGTTTCTTGCTCATTACAAATATCATGCCCATATTGCCATGTTCACTTTTCATGATATGCTCATTTCCATTTGGATCACATGCTTTGGTGACCCATGCTTTGCATCTCACATGACTTGACTTTGTGTCTTGTATGTGGCTTGGTGAAGATATTTCTTGTTATTGCCATGATTCTATTAGGCCGCATGCCATTGTTAATAATTATGTTGGGAGAGTCATGTTGACTAATTGCTCTTTGCATAGGACTTCTGGCCAATACAATGATGATATTTTTGCCATGCTTTGTTTTCATGCTTACAATATGTCATGCGCATTGCCTATGCCTATGATTTACTCACATGACATGATTGCTATGAATTTCCCTAGTGCGTTGCATCTTTACACTACTAATTTGCATGCCATGATTGTTATTGAATATTGTGTAATTAGTCCATATGTTGCCTCTCTCGTGCTAGATGAATTGCTAGGTATTGAGAGCAACACTACTTTTAGTCTTGCTACTGAGGTTGGGACCATAGCTTTCTCCCATATAATTGGAACTTTTGATATCTTTCAAGTGAAGCATGCATGTATTACTTCTTTGCACCATGCGTCTAGTGACATGATTATAGCCCTTGTATTATTCGTGTAGTTTTGCTCCTAGTGGTTATGTGCAAGATAAGATAACCACCATGATGGTGATGTGTTTGTCTAGCATGCACATACATTCTTTGCTTTGTTGAGTGTGTTTGTATAGGATGCTTCAACTACATGTAAACCTCCACTTCATGTGAGTTGAACATTCGATCTCTTGAGAGTGAGCCACTTTTGACCGACGCGCTTCTACAGTGCATTTCCAACGACTTTGACATTGTGAAGGACCCACAAGGACAAACTTTCAAGGTGACATCCTTCTTAAGCACGAGTATTGTATAACATACTACTTTTGATGTGTGCACCATAACACTTATTGGTCATCATAGACCATTTGATTGCTACATGTTTGACTTGATTACCTCACACACGATTACCAATTGCTCTTATTATTATGTTTCGTGCCACACCACCTTCACTACACCATATGCACATTATGCTTGGATTGTCTTTCACTTGACCCATGTGTTTAGATATCTCATATTCTTTGGTGTTCTGAATGATTCATATGCCTACCATGGACCATTTGTTGAGCACTTTGTGCATGCTTATTATTACCTTTAGGTAGATTCTTGATCACTTGTCACCCATATTTGCATCCCTCCCTCACCTTTGCATACTTGTTCCTATGATGACTTGCTTTTGCTCAATTTATATGCTTATATTCCATACCAGAATCCCTTGTCATACCATACGTTATGCATGACGACGACACTTGTTAGGTGAATCACGACTTGAATGCTTGGTTTTTGCACTAATGCTAGCCACATTTGTTTTCCCGAGTGTTAGTCATATTTGATCATTTTGAAGGAGTTACAAGATGGTGCAACATTGGACAGTGCCCATTTTCGTGGTTGAAGATCGTGAGTGCTTGGTGATCGCCCACTTCTACACGGCTACACCATCTCTCCCCATGGTGATTTCAATTTCGATCCAAGGACGGATCTTTCATGAGGGGGAGGGGATGATGCGGAGCATCCTACAGACAACATCGTGTCAAGAGTCTGTGTGGCAAGTGGCATGCGACATCTATTTCACATACAGAAATTTGAATCATCTCCTTTACACATGTTCACTTGACACCTCAAGGATGGTATACTACTTGACACACCTCTCGTGCGCATGCATAGTGATGTAGAGCATCCTACGATCATCCCCATGTACACTCCGACTACTCCCCAAGCCCCAAGTGACATTGGGCATAAGGTGAACTTGCTCCTAAGTCTCTCTCCTTTTGATTCACTCGAGACATGGATGCTACCTCTAGCGGAAGCACTATGCATGCTTAGGTACCATGAAGGCGACCTCTCGGACTAAGGGCCAAGCCTCCATAACGACGGAACCGAAGAAGGATGAGAGGGAGCACGAAAGGAGGGACATGACACCTCGCAGGCCCCGAACATTTGGCGCATACCCCGGACATCCGGCCCCTGGAGTTCCCTACAGCGCCAATGCCAAGCCGGAGCAGCTACACGGGTTGGATATCCGGCCCTGGCCCGAACATCTGGCCCCTACCAAAAATATGGCACGAGGAGTCCAAAAAAACCTCGTGGAACCGAGCCATCACCAGCCGGACATCCGGCGCCCCCTTGAAGGGTCGTACATCCGGGCCCCAGCTCGTACATTCGGCGTTTATGCGTGCACCACTGGGCCAACCAGACCATGTATCCCCATCTCGTCCCTACTTACCCCTTGGCTACCTTGGGCCTATATATACTCCTTCCCCTCCTCACTGCTAGGGTTAGCTAATGTTTTCATATCTTTGATTGTTAAGCATATCGCCATCTACTACCCTCCTCCCATGGAGATGACTCCATGTGAGAAGATCACGTAGTGGATGTCAAGGCCCCTTACGAGTAAAGATCCCTTGTGGATTCAAGGCCCCATCTCCCCATGGGATTTGGGATGAACTCTACCATGTATCTTACTTTCTTTTGTTGTTCATGTACCCTTGTGGATCTTGTGTGTGGTGAGTCTAGTAATTGTGAGATTGGACTTGTTATTGAGTGTTTTCTCTTGTGATTTATCCCCGTTCATCCCCGACATCTTCGTGTTTTGAGGATTCCCTCCTCACTTCATGAAAGATCGACACCCACATGTCTGCCCCATATCATATCGGCATCAAGAGCCACGTTGATACGCTCATTTTGCATCATGCATTACTATTGATATTTGTGTTGATCATGTCCATCATCCATTATTATAATACAATTCATATGCCTTTTCTTTCTCAATATGCAAGCTATATAACTCAGAGGGAAATATCTGGAAACTGGAATTCTGGACCGAGAAAAAAGGCAGAAAAATCAACTTGCTCCAAATGACCAGGAATTTTATGGAGAATTTTTCTGGAATATTTAAGAATTTCTGGGCCAAAAATATACCGGGGAGGGGCCACCCTAATAACTTATGGGGGGCAGCTGGCCTTCTGGAGACCATCTTCCTATATTGTCCTATATTGTGCATTTTACCCTAAAAAATTGATAAGTTATCTTTCAAGATGAAGCACCGCTGTCTCGAGGCGGAAACCTGGGCACAGGACCTTTTTCTCTCTCACAAAGAGATTATGCCACGTGAATTCCCCTCCAGGAGGGGGAAATCGAAGCCGTCATCATCACCAGTGCTTCCTCCTTCATGGGAGGACCAATCTTCATCAACATCTTCACCAGCACCACCTCATCTCCAACCCTAGTTCGTCACGTGTATTCAGTCATTGTCTCAAAACCTCATATTGGTACATGTGGGTTGCTAGTAGTGTCGGTTACATCTTATAATTGATGCTTGTTGGATTACTTCGTGGAAAACATTACGTCCAGACCCATAATTATTATTATTACACCTCTAATCTTGACCATGTTGATGTTGTCTGAGTAGTAATTATTGTTCCATGTGAACATGGGAGAAGTTTTATTATAAGTAATCATGCAAAGTTGGTATTCATTCGATACTTTGATGATATGGATGTTTTTACTTATCTTAGTGGTGCCATGTGAACGTCGACAACATGACACTTCACCATGTTATGGACTAAGGGAATTTATTGTGGAGTAACAATAGATCATGGGTTACGAGAGTGACAGAAGCTTAAACCCCAGATTATGTGTTGCTTCATAAGGGGATAATTTGGATCCATATGTTTCATGCTATGGTTAGATTATTCTTAATTCTTCTTTCATAGTTTCGGATGCTTGCGAGAGGGGGTAATCATAAGTAGGTTGTTAGGTCAAGTAATAACATCACCTAAGCACTAGTCCACCCACATATCAAATTATCAAAGTAGCAAACGCAAATCAACTTAATATGATGAACATGACTAGAAAGAAATTCTTATGTGTCCTCGGGAGTGCTTGCTTTATGTAAGAGAACTTTCAGGCCTGTCCTTTGCTATATATAGGATTGGGCTATCTTGATGCACCTTTGCTACCATTGTTACTTGTCACTTGTTACGAGTTATCTTGCTACAAAACTATCTATCACCGTTACTTACAGCACTTGCACAGAATTCCTTGCTGAAAACTACTTATCATTTCCTTCTGCTCCTCGTTGGGTTCGACACTCTTACTTATTGAAAGGACTACTATTGGTCCCCTATACTTGTGGATCATCAAGAAACTTTTCTTGCACCATTGCCGGGGAGTGAAGTGCCTTTGGTAAGTGGAAATTGTTAAGGAAACATTTTCGATACATGCTGAAATTTACTATTGCTTGTCACTATGAACGGTCACCCTTTGAGTGGCTTGCTCGGGCCATCTTCGCCTTGAACGTCAGTTGAATAAATTGTTCCTCAACCTGTTGAACCTACTGAAAATATTTCTTATGAGATTCCTTCCGGTATGGTAGAGAAACAACTAGCTAATCCTTATAACGGTTCAACTCAATGTGATTACCATTTGATATATGTCTATGAGATTTGTGGATTGTTTAAGATTTTTGGTTTACGATTAGAGAAAGTTAAGAAGAAAGATTTCCCTTTATCTTTCAAGGGAAAATCGCTAATGTGGTATAGTCTATTGGATGATATTGGATCATGGGATTGGAACCGCTTGAAGCTGGAATTTCATCATAATTTTTATCCTATGTATCTAATCCATCATGATCGGAATTTTATTTATAATTGTTGCCCTCATGAAGGAGAAAGCATCGCTCAAGCTTGGGTGGGGCTTAAATCTATGATTCACAGCAGTCCCAACTACGATCTCTCAAAGTAATTGATTATACAGAATTTTTATGATTGGCTTTCTCATGATGATCAAACATTACTTGATGCTTGTGTTGTCGGTTCCTATATGAAGAAGACTTTTGAATTCAGGTGAGATCTTATGGAAAAGATTAAACGCAATGTTGAAGATTAGGAAATTTATGAAGGTAAAGAGTCAGGTATAAATCTTAATTTCGATTGTTTAAATCTTTTATGGAAACTTCTCATTTTCATGAGTTTAGCAACAAATATGGCCTTGATACTGAGATAGTAGCTTCTTTGTGCGAAACTTTTGCTACCTATGTTGACCTGCCTAAGGAAAAGTGGTTCGAATATCACCCCCACCCCATTAAAAATTACATAAGGAACCTATTAGAATTAAGAAGGAATAAATAATTGTTAACCATGTGAATCCGATTGTTCCTACTGCTTACATTAGGAAACCTCCTTTCCCTGTTAGGAATAGAAAACATGCTAAGGCTACAACAGTGGATAATAAGAGTTATGTTACAACACCAACACCTTCTGAACAAATAAATGTTGACCCTAATGTAGCTATAGTAAAAAAGATATCCTAGTCCATAATATTGATGGCAGGTTATTTACCTCTGTGATGGAGCTGCTAGGATTGCAAACCTGTTAGAAACAAACGAGATGAACTACATAAAAATAAACTGGTGGTTGTCGATGCACTTGAGATTAGGGTCTCCTGTGCCCCACACTTGTGCGCGGGCACCAGCAGCACCCTTGGCAGCAGTACACTAAGAGAGTCGACGGGAAGATAAACCGCAGGCTCGCCAAGACCACACCCCACCAAAGGTGTGAAGAAACAGCTCAGGCTACAAGGCCCCGACAAACCCTCCTTGCCGAGAAGACCGACAAGCCCTCCTTTTCGGGAAGATGTCCAAGGCCACGGTAAGCCCTCCTTGTTGGGAAGATGTACAAGGCCCCGGCAAGCCATCCTTGCCGGGAAGACGGGTTAGGCCACCGGCAAGGGAGCCAGGGCGGCAAGTTCCCTTCGCCCGCCAGGTGTTCCTCCTGCCATAGCGCCACCGACTACCACCGCTCCTGCGCATCCCTCGTGCACCAGCACAAGGCCCAGGTGTCAATACACCTGGGTACGTGTCGATGCCACCTTGATGCAGGTCAGGGGGCATGACAAGGCATTTACTGCCCCTGACACTACGGTAGATAGATAGCGGTGAACCTTGTTCACTATGCAACTCGTGAACCCACTTCAAAGCACTGTCGGTGACCCCTTCGCCTATAAAAGGAGGCCTAAAGCTTAGTTCTAGGGGCTAGACCTTTTGGGGTTTAGACTCTTTGATTACAAGTTAATTATTGTAGCAAGTAACCCTACAGTAAGCACCCAATACAACAAACAAAGGAGGAGTAGGGTTTCACGCGCCAAGCGGCCCGAACATGGGTAAACAACATTGTCGATGCTGATCGCTAGTTCCGCTCTTGGCGCCACCTCTCTCCCTTTGCCGAATGATCAAGGGATCCTTGGAGTTTCCCATAGGCGTCATTTTTTCTGACATCTTTGGCGCGCCAGGTAGGGGGAGCTGCTGAGAGTTTTTGCGTGAATTCGAGCAAGCTCTACACCAGATCTTTGGAAGTCGGGCACACCACTGCGGTTCCCCAAGGCAAGAAGCGGCGGAGGTTGCTCCACTTCGCCAAGGTCTCCTAGCGCATATGCAAGCATGCCATTGCGCAAGCGCGGGCCAAGGAGATGGAGACCCTGAGTTCCATGACATCAGGCTGATGCGCCGCTCCAAGATAGTGCGTTCTTGTCGAGGGTGTGCCTCGGGGCTTTGGTGAGGCATACAACGCATACTCCGGCGGACGCACCTCTCCGGAGTGATGCATAGCCGCCGAGGATGCGCCAACAGGTCCCGAAGCCCCGGCACGCGCTCCAGCGGAAACGATTTCCCCCATGGAAGCGTCGCGTCACCACCGAAGATGTGCTCGGGGGCTCTGCCAGCACGACCTGGCAAAAGAGAACAATGAGTTATACCCCGGCAACCCCTTCCCTATGGAATAGTCAAAGACTATCAACAAGAACCTTGTTGGCGGGGAGGTTGTCGGGAGAGTGTAACGTCCTGCTTGCCGCGGATTTGATGCCCCGGGAAAAGATCCAGACATCATGGGAAGAAGTGTCGCGGTAGAACAGATAAGTGATAGAATTTCTAGATGAAATTTTTGAGTAGATAGGTTGTTTCCTTTCTAGAAATCCCAATCTTAGTTTGAGAAACATGCGCGCATATGGAACCTTGTCAGGATCAGTGCACCGTGGCTCTGTTTCGAACTCGTTCAACGACCTGAATGGCCACAGAGCGCCTTGACATTGTTTCGAACTTGTACAACAGACCAAGCGGCTACGCAGTGCCTTATTTCGCCTCGAGTCGCGCTCGACGATCTAACGGTTGCACTGAGTGCGGCTAGGAGTCTTGTCGATAATGACCCCTGCGACGAACTACTCAGGATCCATTCCTCAAAGCACTATCGGCAGAACCAGTCATGCCGGCAAGCTTCCAAAAAACGCAAAGGGTGTACCATACAAAGAGGGGCATCAGAAAAGAGGGAAAACAAAATTTCATTCATCTGTCTGAGGCAAACTCACACATATTACATGGATGATTTTTACTACTCTAAACTATGATACTATCTTTTGGCGAGGGACATGCTTGCCGGACAGAAGTTCAAGAAAACTAAAAGCGGCAAGGCCCCCGGTGCAACCCAGGTTGGTTCCTCCTGGATCAGCACTGCGCGGAGGAGAACGGGGCCAGGAGAGACGGCGGAGCTGGGAACCAAGCGCTTCCCGCAATATGCGGCAGCGTCGGTTCTTCCGGCTCATCGGTCCCAACTTGGGAGGAGGCGAGTCGCGGACTGACGGTGATGGTGCAACCGACGGTCAGTCCAAGGTCAGATCCTCATACCCAGCTTAGCCTGCCGAGGGTCTGACTCGTACCCGCTGTCACTACCGTCTTTCCCGTCCTCGTTGCCCTCTCGCGAGGAAGGGCTTTCAGTCCTGCTCGAGCTCTCTTTGGAGCAGCTGATGCGCACACCTAAGCTCCCATATATCTTGACGGAGAGCAGATTGTCCGCCATCATCTTGAAGCGAAGAACGTGCCCATACCAGAGATTATGGGCACGAGCGAAGCTCTTCCACCCGCGGTCGAGGAACAGGAGCCTAGGCCCCGGCTGCTTCACGACCACCGGTACGGCGCCGTTGCCGCAGCCATGCACCCGAAGCCACAACATCGGGAGCTTCTCTTCGCTCATTACCTTGTCGAAGGCGATGGGGAGTTAAAGTTGGGTCCTGATGTGGCCTTGCAGTTTGAGGGGAAACTCCAACGAAGTCCTTTCCACGTGAGTCCCTGTGGAAGCAAGCCTGGGAGAAGACGGGGGTGCTGGAGTAGCATCCCGCCTTCCTCGGCCATGGCCTCTACGGCGACCGCGGCCCCTCGCCCCTCCGCCACCTGAGGTGCTCGGGCCACCCTCCGCAGCTGTGGCCCCTGAAGCTGTGGCATGATTCGAACTGGATTATCTCGCTGCCCTGGCGGCCGATGGTGGCTTCCCTCGTTCCCTAGCCATGGTTAGGGGCGAGCGCCACCTGAAGCTAAGGAAGATGCTGCAGAAACAAGCTTGGGATGCTTAGTGTTTCAAGAGTTGGATGGATGAGCAAAACCCCCTCGCAAATCCACTAATTTATAGGGCAAGGCGTGGGGGCTAGCTCTCCTCACTCCAAAAAACCTCCGCCCCTTGATACGTCTCCGTCGTATCTATAATTCTTGATTGTTTCATGCCAATATTCTACAACTTTCATATACTTTTGGCAACTTTATATACTATTTTTGGTACTAACATATTGATCGAGTGCCAGTTCCTGTTTGTTGCATGTTTTTTGTTTCGCAAAATATCCATACCAAACTAAGTCCAAACGCAATAAAAAAACCTACAGGGATTTTTTTGGAATATTTATGATTTTTGGGAAGAAGAATCAACGCGAAACGATGCCCGAGGGGGTCACAAGCCGAGGAGGCGCCCCCCTAGGGCACGCCTGGCAGGCTTGTGACCAATCCCTAAGGTGGTTCGGGCCCTTCTTTCGCCGGAAGAAAGCTAATATCCGGATGAAACTCGTGTTAAAATTTCAGCCCAATCGGAGTTACGGATCTCCGGGAATTTAAGAAAGGGTGAAAGGGAGAATCTGGGAGTGCAGAAACAGCAGGACACAGAGAGAGAGAGAGAGAGAGATCCAATCTCGGAGGGGCTCTCGCCCCTCCGCCGCGATGGAGACCATGCACCAGAGGGGAAACCCTTCTCCCATCTAGAAAGGAGTTCAAGGAAGAAGAGGAAGAAGAAGGGGGACTCTCTCCCCCTCTCTCCCGGCAGCTCCGGAACGCCGCCCGGGACATCATCTTGTGATGGCGATCTACACCAACACCTCTGTCATCTTCACCAACACCTCCATCACCTTCCCCCATCTATATTCAGAGGTCCACTCTCCCGCAACCCGTTGTACCCTCTACTTGACCATGGTGCTTTATGCTTCATATTATTGTCCAATGATGTGTTGCCATCCTATGATGTCTGAGTAGATTTTCATTGTCCTATCGGTGATTGATGAATTGCTATGATTGGTTTAATTTGCTTGTGGTAATGTTGCTGTCCTTTGGTGCTCATCATATGAGCGCGCGCGTGTATCACACCATGGGGTTAGTAGTATGTTGATAGGACTATGTATTGGAGGGCAAGGGTGACAGAAGATTCAGCCTAGCATAGAAATTGATGCATACGGGATTGAAGGGGGACCAATATATCTTATTGCTATGGTTGGGTTTTACCTTAATGAACGTTAGTAGTTGCGGATGCTTGCTAATAGTTCCAATCACAAGTGCATAGAATTCCAAGTAAGGGATGACATTCTAGCAGTGGCCTCTCCCACATAAAACTTGCTATCGGTCTAGTAACGTAGTCAATTGCTTAGGGACAATTCCGCAACTCCTACCACCACTTTTCCACACTCGCGAAACTAACGTAATTGTTTCTTTATCTAACCATCCCCTAGTTTTTATTTATGTGTTCTTTCTTTTCTTGCAAACCTATCCTATCACTCCTACAAAGTACTTCTAGTTTCATACTTGTTCTAGGTAAAGCGAACGTAAAGTGTGCGTAGAGTTGTATCAGTGGTCGACAGAACTTGAGGGAATATATGTCCTACCTTTAGCTCCTCGTTGGGTTCGACACTCTTACTTATATAGAAAGGCTACAATTGATCCCCTATACTTGTGGTTTATCAAGACCTTTTTCTGGCGCCGTTGCCGGGGAGCAATATCGTGGGGTGAATATTCTCGTGTGTGCTTGCTTTCTTTATCACTAAGGAGATTTATTTGCTGTTCTAAGTTGTTCTCTATCTTTAGTTATGGATATGGAACTCGAAATACCAAAAAAAATAGGTGTACTTGCTACTCATGGAGATGGGGAACCTCCTAAAACCCTCGATGCTCGTTATGTGGAAAATATTATGCACTTCTTTAATAATCCTGAGAAAACCCCATTAAATTATATAATGGGATACACGTTGGATCAACGTGAATACTTTAGCGATTATTGCTTGACTCAAAAAGGGAAACTATTATGGGATCAAATTCATATGTTGAAATGGTATGCTTGGGAACTATGCTCGAGATATGATATTACTTGTTGCTCTAGGATGAAGGCTCAACACCTTCCCTTTTCTTGTAAATTTAATGCTAATGCAACCTTGGCTTCTTATGCTAATGGTATATATGATTACTATGATGTGGAACAAATAGAAGAGTTTGTTGCTTTTATGGGTGCTTATGAAATTGAAGCTCTGTTTAAAAGGTGTGATGATAATGATGATGCTGCTTACAGATCTGAAAATTTTGGTTATGCTTCGTTATTTTTATACTAATTATGAATATAATGCCCATATTGATAGATTTATGGAGAAATTATACACTGCCCAAGAAGAGACTAATATTTTGCAGGAAACTATGGAAGAAGAAAATGTTGAAACTGTGAGCTCATTAGATGAAAAAGATGACAAGGAGAGTGAAGAACAAAAGGAGGAAGAGCGGACTAGCTACCTGTGCCCACCTTCTAATGAGAGTAACTCTTCAACTCATACATTGTTTAATTTCCCTTCGAAGGATGAATGCTATGTTGATTGCTATGATCCCTTGGATTCGTTTGAAATATCCCTTTTTGATGAACTTGATGCTTGCTATGCTTGTGGCCATGATGCCAATATGAATGATGGTTATGAAGATGAACTTGCTATAGTTCCTTATGTTAAACATGAAATTGTTGCTATCGCACCCACTTATGATAGTCCTATTATCTTTTTAAACTCTCCCAACTACACTATATCGGAGAAGTTTGCTCTTATTAGGGATTACATAGATGGGTTGCCTTCTACTATTACACATGATGATTTTGATGAATATAATATGCATGGGCTTGTTGCTCCTACTTGCAATTATTATGAGAGAGGAACTACATCTCCACCTCTCTATGTTTCCAATACGATAAAATTGCAAGAAACCGCTTATGCTATGTATTGGCCTTTACTTGCTGTGCATGAATTGTTATTTTATGACATGCCAATGCATAGGAAGAGAGTTAGACTTTGTCATTGCATGATATATGTTAACTTTTGCTCACTACTAAATTACAAATCATTGTTAATTAAAATTGGCTTTGATATACCTTGGGATCCGGGTGGATCCATTACTTGAGCACTTTATGCCTAGCTTAATGGCTTTAAAGAAAGCGCTGCCTGGGAGACAATCCGGAAGTTTTAGAGAGTCATTTATTTCTGTTGAGTGCTTTTATATAGTGTAGAAACAAAAAAATATAGATGGAAACTTAAAACTTTTTCAAAAAGAGAAGCGATTGAAAGGTGATGCATTGCGGAAGTGAGGGTCGACCTTGAACACGTGTGTTCATGCTCATGGAAACAATGTAGAATTTTTCATGGAAGTTTCTCGCAAAAATAATTATCCCATTGTACAATTCCATTGTATTATAAAAATAATGTGCCAAGTAAAGCCTTTATGATTAGTTTGGGTGATAGTTGTTTGATCATGTTGAAAAAGACAAAAACTTTGTGCTCACGAAATTATTTTTAATTCCTATCCAGAAAGAGCTTTTGAGTTGATTCGTTTTGCTGCTGATTTATATGCAAATTTAACTAATTGTCATAATTGTTCAGAATTTTTGGAGTATCAGAAGTATAGTATAAGTTCAGATTACTACACACTGTTCTGTTTTTGACAGATTCTGTTTTCTATGCATTTTTCTCTTATTTTTATGAATCTATGGGTAGTATCGGGGGGTATGAACCATGGTGAAGTTGGATTATAGTAGATTTAATGCTAATATGAATTTGGAATGAGTTCACAACAGTACTTAAAGTGGTGATTTACTTTATTATACTAACGGATCTCACGAAGGTTTTGTTGAGTTTTGTGTGATTGAAGTTTTCAAGTTTTGGGTGAGACTACAATGGATGAAGGAATAAGGAGAGGCAAGAGCCTAAGCTTGGGGATGCCCAAGGCACCCCAAGGTAATATTCAAGAAATACTCAAGCGTCTAAGCTTGGGGATGCTCCGGAAGGCATCCCCTCTTTCGTCTACAATCTATCGGTAATTTTACTCGGAGCTATATTTTTATTCGTCACATGATATGTGCAAATGCTTGGAGCGTCTTTTCTGTTTATTTTTCCTTTTTCTTTTATGCACGATGCTGGTATGAGATAGTCCTTGGTTGATTTATATAATGCTCTTTGCACTTCACTTATATCTTTTGAGTATGGCTTTATAGAATGCTTCATGTGCTTCACTTATATCATTTGAAGTTTGGATTGCGTGTTTCCCTACACATAGAAAACCTCCATTTGTAGAATGCTCTTTTGCTTTACTTATATTTGTTAGTGTGGGGCATAACCTTTGTAGAAAGAATTAAACTCTCATGCTTCACTTATACCTACTTAAAGAGTTAACAGGAGTTGGTCATTCACATGGTTAGTCATAAAATTCTACATAAAACTTATAGATCACTGAATATGATATGTTTGATTCCTTGAAATAGTTTTGCGACATGAAGATGTGATATTAGAGTCATGCTAGTGAGTAATTGTGTATTCGTAGAAATACTTGTGTTAAGGTTTGTGATTCCCGTAGCATGCACGTATGGTGAACCGTTATGTGACGAAGTCGGAGCATGATTTATTTGTTGATTGTCATCCTTTGTGTGGAGGTCGGGATCGCGCGATGGTTAACTCCTACCAACCCTTCCCCTAGGAGCATGCGTGTAGTACCTTGTTTCGGTGACTAATAGATTTTTGCAATAAGTATGTGAGTTCTTTATGACTAATGTTGAGTCCATGGATTATACGCACTCTCACCCTTCCACCATTGCTAGCCTCTCTAGTATCGTGCAACTTTCGCCGGTGCAATACACCCACCATATACCCTTCCTCAAAACAGCCACCATACCTACCTATTATGGCATTTCCATATCCATTCTGAGATATATTGCCATGCAACTTCCATCGTTCCATTTATTATGACACGCACCATCATTGTCATATTGCTTTGCATGATCGTAAGATAGCTAGCATGATGTTTTCATGGCTGTCCGTTTTTTGATGTCATTGCTATGCTAGATCATTGCACATCCCGTTACACCGCCGGATGCATTCATATAGAGTCATATTTTGTTCTAAATATCGAGTTGTAAGTAAATAAAAGTGTGATGACCATCATTATTAGAGCATTGTCCCATGTGAGGAAGTAATAAAAGAGGCCAATGAAGCCCAAAAAAAGGCCGAAGAAGCCCACCAAAAAAAGGGGAGAAAAAAATTAAAAAAAATGAGACAAAAGAGAGAAGGTACAATGCTACAATCCTTTACCACACTTGTTCTTCAAAGTAGCACCATGATCTTAATGATAGAGAGTCTCCTATGTTGTCACTTTCATATACTAGTGGGAAATTTTCATTATAAAACTTGGCTTGTATATTCCAATGATGGGCTTCCTCAAATTGCCCTAGGTCTTCGTGAGCAAGCGAGTTGGATGCACACCCACTAGTTTCTTTTTGAGATTTCATACACTTATAGCTCTTGTGCATCTGTTGCATGGCAATCCCTACCCACTCACATTGATATCTATTGATGGGCATCTCCATAGCCCGTTGATACGCCTAGTTGATGTGAGACTATCTCCTCCTTTTTGTCTTCTCAACAACCACCATATTCTATTCCACCTATAGTGTTATGTCCATGGCTCACGCTCATGTATTGCGTGAAGGCTGAAAAAGTTTGAGAACACTAAAGTATGAGACAATTGCTTGGCTAAAACCGGGGTTGTGCATGATTTAAATACGTTGTGTGGGGAAGATGGAGCATAGACAGACTATATAATTTTGTAGGGACAACTTTCTTTGGCCATGATATTTTGAGAAGACATGATTGCTTTGTTAGTATGCTTGAAATATTATTGTCTTATGTCAAATGATAGACTATTGCTTCGAATCACTCGTGTTTTAATATTCATGCCATGATTAGATTATATGATCAAGATTATGCTAGGTAGCATTCCACATCAAAAGTTATCTTTTTTATCATTTACCTACTCGAGAACGAGTAGGAATTAATCTTGGGGATGCTGATACGTTTGCGTTGTATCTATAATTTTTGATATTTTCATTCCAATATTCTACAACTTCATATACTTTTGGCAACTTTCTATACTATTTTTGGTACTAACATATTGATCCAGTGCCGAGTGCGAGTTCCTGTTTGTTGCATGTTTTCTGTTTCATAGAATATCAATACCAAACAAAGTCCAAACGCAATAAAAAACCTACAGGGATGTTTTTGGAATATTTATGATTTTTGGGAAGAAGAATCAACGCGAAACGATGCCCGAGGTGGTCACAAGCCCAGGAGGCACCCCCCTAGGGCGCGGCTGGCAGGCTTGTGACGACTACCTAAGGCATTTGGGGCCCTTATTTCGCCGCAAGAAAGCTAATATCTGGAAGAAAATCGTCTTACAATTTCAGCCCAATCGGAGCTACAGATCTCCGGGAATTTAAGAAACGGTGAAAGGCAGAATCTGGGAGCGCAGAAACAGAAGGACACAGAGAGAGAGATCCAATCTCGGAGGGGCTCTCGCCCTCCCCCGCCAAGGAGACCATGTACCAGAGAGGAAACCCTTCTCCCATCTAGGGAGGAGGTCAAGGAAGAATAAGAAGAAGAAGAAGAAGAAGGGGGCTCTCTCCCCCTCTCTCCTGGCGGCGCCGGAACGCCGCCCGGGACATCATCGTGTGATGGCGATCTACACCAACACCTCCGTCATCTTCACCAACACCTCCATCACCTTCCCCCATCTATATTTAGCGGTCCACTCTCCCACAACCCACTGTACCCTCTACTTGAACATGGTTCTTTATGCTTCATATTATTATCCAATGATGTGTTGCCATCCTATGATGTCTGAGTAGATTTTCGTTGTCCGATCGGTGATTGATGAATTGCTATGATTGGTTTAATTTGCTTGTGGTAATGTTGCTGTCCTTTGGTGCCCATCATATGAGGGCGTGCTTGCATCACACCATGGGGTTAGTAGTATGTTGATAGGACTATGTATTGGAGGGCAAGAGTGACAGAAGTTTCAGCCCTAGCATAGAAATTGATGCATACGGGATTGAAGGGGGACCAATATATCTTATTGCTCTGATTGGGTTTTACCTTGATGAACGTTAGTAAATGCGGATGCTTGCTAATAGTTCCAATCATAAATGCATATAATTCCAAGTAAGGGATGACATGCTAGCAGTGGCCTCTCCCACATAAAACTTGCTATCGGTCTAGTAACATAGTCAATTGCTTAGGGACAATTCCGCAACTCCTACCACCAATTTTCCACACTCACTAAACTAGTGTAATTGTTTCTTTATCTATCCAGCCCATAGTTTTTATTTACGTGTTCTTTATTTGCTTGAAAACCTATCCTATCACTCCTACAAAGTACTTCTAGTTTCATACTTGTTCTAGGTAAAGTGAACGTAAAGTGTGTGTAGAATTGTATCGGTGGTCGATAGAACTTGAGGGAATATTTGTCCTACCTTTAGCTCCTTTTTGGGTTCGACACTCTTACTTATCGACAAAGGCTACAATTGATCCCATATACTTGTGGGTTATCACCCTCTCGCCCAATCACCCCTGATCACGGGTGAACAGGGAGCCACCCTACTGAACCAATGCATGCAGGGGCGGGCCCTGCCAGGACTGCGACCTTTAAGGCAATGACCACCACTTGCCTGACCGTTATTGGGCATGTCTCGCGCGTGGCAGTAATGCTTCGGGAGGTGGGAAGGCCACTGTGCGCACGCCTCTCCACCTCGCACGCTCAATGCGCGACGTGGGGAAAGACCACTTGCAACAGCTCCAAGCTACCAAGTACCCTATCATAGAAGCCCGTGCACCACTTTGGGCCTGGCCCAACGACACCTCGCACATGTTTGTGGCACAGGCCCGGGGGCTCCTGTCGGTGCACTAGAGATTGGGGTCTCTTGTACCCCAGACTTGTGCATGGGCACCAGCAGCACCCTTGGCGACAGTACACTAAGAGAGCCGACGGGAAGATAAAACCCAGGCTTGCCCAGACCACACCCCACCAAAGGTGTGAAGAAGCAGCAGAGGCTACAAGGCCCTGGCAAGCCCTTCTTGCCGGGAAGACCCACAAGGCCCCCGCAAGCCCTCCTTGCCCGGAAGATGTCCAAGGCCCCGACAAGCCCTCCTTTCCGGGAAGATGTCCGAGGCCCCAGGAAGCCATCCTTGCCGGGAAGACGGGTTAGTCCACCGGCAAGGGCGTAAGGCCAGCAAGCTCCCTTCGCCCACCAGGTGTACCTCCTGCCATAGTGCCACCAACTTCCACCGCTCCAGCGCATCCCTCATGCGCCACCGCAAAGCCCATGTGTCAATACACCTGGGTACGTGTCGATGCCACCTTGATGCAGGTCAGGGGGTCTGACAAGATATTTACTGCCCCTGACACTTCAGTAGATAGATAGCGGTGAACCCTGTTCACTATGCAACTCGTGAACCCACTTCAGAGCATTGTTGTTGACCCCTTTTCCTATAAAAGGAGGCCCAAAGCTCATTTCTAGGGGTTGGACCTTTTTGGGTTTAGACTCTTTGATCACCAGTTAATTACTGTAGCAAATAACCCTACAGTAAGCACCCAATACAACAAACAAAGCAGGAGTAGGGTTTTACGCACCAAGCGGCCCAAACCTGGGTAAACAACCTTGTCAGTGATGATCGCTAGTTCCGCTCTTGGCGCCACCTCTCTCCCTACGCCGAACGATCAAGGGATCCTTGCAGTTTAGCATAGGTGTCATTTTTTCCGACAGTGGTAGGCACACCTGTCATCTCAGTTAAAATTGGACGTCATTCTTATCATGGCTTGTGTGATGTTGATGCTAGTGTTAGTGTTGTACTTTCTACACTATATCAAAAAATTATGCATGATATAGCACCCCCTCAAATTGAAGATATTGATGCCAATATTAAGCTTGCAAACCGTGATACTATTTCGCCACTTGGGATTGTTGGGGTTGTTGAAGTCTTGTGCGGAAAGGTCAAGTACCCCACTGATTTCTTAGTACTTGGTTCAAAACAAGATAACTTTTGTCCCATCATATTTGGTAGACCATTCTTGAGTACGGTTAATGCTGAAATTAATTGTGCTACTAATAAGGTTAAAGTGAGATTTAGTGATATTTCTCATAAGTTTAACTTCTGTGAATTTAGAAAGCAGCCACGTGAAAAAGAATTAGCTAGTAAGGATGAAATAATTGGTCTTGCTTCCATTGTTGTACTGTAACAGTCCGGAACCGACGCTCCAGAAGATTCCCCTTTTAGCTCGTTATCGCCATGTATTTTATTTGGTTCTCGCATTCATCATTGCATCATGCACACCATGTGCATATCATCGGCACTCTCTTGTCGTCATTTTGAAAACTTGCATCCGAAATTAGTTCCCAGTTCTCTCCGCTTTTGTCGTTGACCGTTTTGAAACCAACACACATGCACGCGCCCGCGGCATCGTTCAATATTATTTTGAAAAGTGTGTACAAAACATTCTCGGATTAGGTTGAAAGTTCGCGTGTGGTCTTATTTGAATGTAGGTAGGCCGCCTTCCAAATTTCATCACAATCGGAGTCCGTTTGATTCCCGAACCATAAAATGTATAGCGGGACTATAGCTAGTTTATTTGTCGGACGTTTTAGGTGTTTAAAAAAACATTTTCACAGGCCTCTCTCTTCCCTCTCTTCTCAGCCCAACCAACCTACACAGCCCAACTATAACCCAGCTAGCCCCCCTTCCCCCTCCACATGTGGAGCCGTTCGATCGCGATCGCGCGGTGGGAATCAGAGCTAAAAACCCCTAAACCTAGCCCATTTCCCTATATAACAGCCTCCCCTCCCCATAATGGCCTAACCCTAATCCCCCATCAAAATCCACACCGGATCAGCCCCAGCCGCCATCTGAGCCTCCTCTCTCCCCAGCTGCTCAAGGCCCGCCGAGCCCATCTGAGGCTCATCCGGGCCCGAACCAGCACTCGCCGCCCCGGGCAGCTAGATCGGGAGGAGCTCTCATCTAGAGCCGCGCCATGCTAGTTGGCATCGCCCTGCCCCCGTCCGGTGCCTCGTTAGAGGCCGCTGGCGCGACCTCACCGGAGCAGGTCCCCCGTCTCCTCTTTCCTATCCTCCGCCCACCGGTTCACTCTCCCTACCTCATCCTCGAGCCCTCTCTTCTGAAGGAGCTTCCTCACATGGTTGCACGAGCTTCAAGTGGTCGCCACCGGCGGAGCCCCATTCGTGCCCAGATCCGGTGAGCCGTCGCCCGGATCCACGCGTCCCCCATCCTTGCCTCGTCGGATCTCCGTTCACGCTCGCCGCCCTCGACATCTGCCGCCTCTTCTCTGGTTCCCATCGATTGGGACACGTAGGATGAAGCCATTGACCAATAACCCTGAACGTTGAGCTAGCAGCCGCTGCCAACGCCTGGATTGGCCTCGCCTCGCTCAGGGCCGGGGCCTAGCCTGCTCACCCAGCAAAACTCAGTCGTCGGCCCAGATCTGCTTCGTCCATGGGTCGGAGCCGTCCCGCCAGCCCAGCCCCTCGGTGAGCGTCGCCTGCTATCCCGCGCTATGTCCGTTCTTTTGTTATGTTGCGCCCATGCTCTATTTTAGCCCATCGGTCAGTTTCAGCCCGAGTAGTTTTTCTTAGGCTCTATGAATTTGGCTGATTTTCAGGGATTTTAGTAATTACAGAAAAATGCATATTTTTAAATTGCTAATAACTCTTTAACCATGCATCGGACTAAAATAATTTAGATATCTAAAATGTCCAGAATTTTGTGTAGATTAATAATATCCAAGTTTCATGCATGTTTAAAGATGTTTAACGTGATGTTTGCATTCGTTTGTGTGATGCCATATTAAAATGATTTAATTAATAAAAAAATAACCGTGCATCGGATTTAGAAACTTTGTACATGAAAAATGCTTAGAATTTCGTGTACTTTCACAATATCCAACTTGCAACCATGTTTAAAATGTTTAACTTGATGTTTGTTATATTTTTGGGTAAATGCCATGTCAAAACGGTTTATGTCATAACTAATTAACCATAGCTCCGATTAAAAAGGTCCACATATGTAACTTGACTAGAAAAATGTGAAGAATAACAAGGTGATATTTACTTGTTGTTTAACAACTCTAAAATTGTGTCATAGGCAGAACAATACTGAATCTTAATTTGCATATGGGTACTTTCCAGAATTGTTATTCATTGTTCCGACCTCAGTTAAACTTGCCTAGAATTCCATGTAGTTTCATAATATCTTGCTCACCCATGTTTTGACATGTTTGTGACTGTCATTTGAATTCATTTTGCATTCATGACATATTATCTGTGTTTGTCATATCTTTTAAACCGTAGAACCATTTTAAATGATCTATATATGTAAATCGACTAGAATGACGTGTAGAATCACATGATCCACATTATTTTGTTGTTTAATAAATATAAACATGTTTAGTTCAGATCTGGACCAATTTCGAAATTAACTTGTGGGGTCGTTTCGAAAATGCTATATCTTGTTTCCGACCTCATTTAAAATGCCTAGATAGTGTAGTTTATTTATGTTTCAACTCTTACCATGTTTAACAACATTTAATATTGTTGTGTACCTAAATTGGAGTGAATTAAGTAATTCAAATGTGGAGATTCGTCAATATGCAACTCATTGCATATTTAGCTTCGCTTAATGTGTAGGAATTGATTGTTGTGATTTGATATGCCTTGCATAATTAAACCAGACATGCATCATATGTGTTTGTGCATCATGTCATGCATATGTTGTGGTGTTTATGGTGTGCTGATTGTTTGTTTCTGGATTATTTCTTCTCCATAGAGTTCCCAACCGTTTCGAAGTGTGAGGATCCGTTCGACTACGTTGGTTCATCTACTTCATGGAGTCGTTCTTCTTCCAAGAGGGACCAACGACAAGATGATCACTTCCCTAGACAACATTACTATCATTTCCATGCTAGTTGTCTTGTTTGTATCGCTATGCCTTGCTGCCTACCACCTGTTATGTTAACCCTCCCAAAATTTCCATGAAAAAAGCCTCCAACCCCTCCACATCCTAGCAAACCATTGTTTGGCTATGTTACCGCTTGCTCAGTCTTTTTATAGAGTTGCTAGTTGTAGGTGCAGTTGCTTTCCATATGACAACATGGATTCCTTATTATATCACCATATTGTTTCTAATTAATTTAGTGCACCTATATACTTGGTAAAATGTGGAAGGCTTGGCCTTCCAGCTTGGTGTTTTGTTCCATCTTTGCCGCCCTAGTTACTTGCGTACCGGTGTTATGTTCCATAAATGAGCGCTCCTAACATGCTTGGGGTTGTTATGGGGACCCCTTGGTTTTTGTTTTGGGATAAAACTCATCTGGCAAGACCCAACATTGGTACTAGTTGCTTAATTCACAACTAATAAAATTTCATACGGACTTTCCGGACCCCATGGATAATTAATCACCCCTCCCCCCCCCCCCCCCGGTGAGTGCTCCACATGAGTGTTGGTCCAAAATATAGCACTGTGCGGGGCAACCCTAGCGCAACTTGGGTGATGTAAATCAGGCCACCGTACACTAGCTTATGAGGTCGTGTCCGGAGAACGAGATACGCGGCTCCTATCGGGTTTGTCGACATGTCGAGCAGCCTAGCTTGATTTGTTTTACCCTTCTCGAACGTCTTGTGTGAGGGATCCCGAGGATAATTTGGGCTATCTCGAGGTTCAGGTTTTACACTAGGAATCTGAGGAAATCACCGGTTTTTCACAGTCGAGCTTTCTGGCGCAGCTTCTGGTAGTTTGTGATGGACTAGTTGGAGCACCCATGCAGGGTTAAATATTTTAAGTGTCGCGCCTCTGGTTATCTTGCAACTTGGAAAAGGTGTTTAACACCCAGTCAGAGCTAACTTGAAGTAAACTTAACTAAAATATGCCAACTGTGTGTGTAACCGTGAGTGTCTCTTCTCGTGAGTTCCAGATCCGAAAGAGGACACGGCGGGGTTATATTTGACATAAGTAGGTGTTCAGGATCACTTCGTGATCATTATTAGTTCACGTCTGTTATGTGTAGATCACCCACCTCTTATTCTTGTACTCGTAAGTTAGCCACTAAAATAAATGCTTAGTCGCTTGATGCAGCCTCACCACTTAACCATGCCTCACCCATTAAGATTTGCTAGTCTTGATACCTTTGGAAATGAGATTGTTGAGTCCCTATGGCTCACAGATTACTACAACAACAGCTGCAGGTACAAGTAAAGAGACACCTTGACGTGAGCACGATGATTATTTTGTTTTGCGTTTCTTCTTCTTCTTCTTCACCTAGGATGGGTACCAGGCCGGCACTCCGGGATAGCAACGATGGACATTGTTCTTTTATCATTTGATTTTGTTCATAGTCGGACCCTGCTCTTCTACATGGTGATTGATTGTATTGATGTAATGTTATGTTCATGCTATAGCTTGTGGCGAGTGTAAACCAACTCCATATATTCATCACTTTTGTACATGTACGTGTAACGATAGTCATTCTATTAAAATGACGAGATGCGCTTCAATCACTGTCGAGGCCCTCGAGCCAGAATGAGGATAGATTCGGGTCTTGGGTGTTACATGTACCTCCTTTGGATCTACTAGAAAAATATTTGATAGACCATGAAAATGATATGCATTTGAATGAAAGAAATGAAATAGATAGGATACTCCTTGATCAACAACCTATCCTTAAGCACATTTTGCGAGTTGAAATTTTAGGTGATCCTCCTCCACCCATGGGAGATCCCGTATTTGAGCTTAAGGATTTACCTAATACTTTGAAATATTCTTATCTTGATGACAAGAAGATATATCATGTTATTATTAGTGCTCACCTTTCAAAACATGAAGAAAGGAGATTACTCAAAACTTTAAAGAACTACAGGGCTGCTATTGCATATACTCTTGATGATCTTAAAGGCATAAGCCCCACTCTGTGTGAGCACAAGAATAATATGGAACCTGATTCTAAACGAGTTGTTGATCATCAACGACATCTCAACCCTAAAATGAAATAGGTGGTAAGAACTCAAATACTAAAACTTCTGGAAGCAAGTATAATCTACCCTATTGCTGATAGTAGGTGGGTGAGTCATGTTAATTGTGTTCCTAAGAAAGGTGATATAACTGTTGTTCCTAATGTTAAAAATGAAATTATTCCACACAGGATAGTAACTTGTTATAGGATGGTAATTAATTTCAGGAAATTCAACAAGGCCACTAGAAAATATCATTACCCCTTGCCTTTTATTGATAAAATGTTAGAAAGATTATCTAAGATGGTTACTCTAGATACTCTTTTGCTTTCTTGATGGTTACTCTAGATTCTCTCAACTACATGTGTCAAAAGAGGACCAAGAGAAAACTACCTTTACTTGCCCCTTTGGAACTTATGCTTATAGGCGTATACCTTTTGGTCTATGCAATGCACCTGCTACCTTTTGTGAAAAATTGTTGACGTCTTCATGGATGATTTTTTTTCGTTTATGGGACTTCTTTTTATGATTGCTTGAAAAATCTTGATCGATTTTTGCAGAGATGTGAACAAACTTATCTTGTCTTCAATTGGGAGAAGTGACACTTTACAGTGAATGAAGGTATAGTGCTTGGGCATAAAATTTCTGAACATCGTATTGAGCTCGATAAGGCCAAATTTGATGCAATAGAGAAAATGCCTTTCCCAAGAGATATCAAAGGTATAAGAAGTTTCCTTGGTCATGTTGGTTTCTATAGGAGTTTCACTAAAGATTTCTCAAAGATTTCTAGGCCATTAACTAATCTTATCCAAAAAGATATTCCTTTTGTTTTTTATGATGATTGTGCAGAAGCCTTCGAAATACTTAAGAAAACCTTAATTTTTGCACCTATTCTTCAACCACCTGATTGGAACCTACCATTTTAAATTATGTGTGATGCTAGTGTTTATGCTGTAGGTGTTGTTCTAGGGCAAGGAGTAGACAAGAAATTGAATGTTATTCATTATGCTAGTAAGACCCTAGACACCGCTCAAAGAAATTATGCTACTACTGAAAAGGAATTTTTAGCAGTTGTCTTTGCATGTGATAAGTTTAGACCTTATATTATTGATTCTAAAGTAGTTATTCACAGTAATAATGTTGATATTAAGTACCTCGTGGAAAAGAAAGATGCTAAACCTAGACTTATTCGATGGGAGTTACTACTCCAAAAATCTGATTTGCATATCGTTGATAGGAAGGGAGTTGATAACCGTGTAGGAGATAACTTGTCTAGGATGGAAAATGTTCTTGATGACCCACGGCATGTTGATGATAATTTTCCTGATGATTAACTTGTTGTTATAAACACTTCACGTAGTACTCCTTGATATGAGGATTATGCCAATTACATTGTTGCTAAATATATTCCACCAAGTTTCACCTACCAACAAAACAAAACAATTCTTCTATGATTTACGACATTACTTTTGGGATGACCCATATCTTTATAAATAAGGAGAAGATGGTGTTATTAGGTGTTGTATACCTGAGCATGAGCAGGAACAAACTCTGAGTAAGTGTCATTCTGAGACCTATGGAGGAAATTATGCTCGTGATAGAACTGCACACAAGGTATTACAATCTGGTTTCTATTGGTCGACTCTTTTTAAAGATGCTCGTAAGTATGTCCTTTCTTGTGATGCATGCCAAAGGGTAGGTAATATTGGTAAATGTCAGCAAATGCCTATGATCTATTCACTTGCTAGTGAACCACTTGATGTGGGGGGTTTTGACTTTATGGGATCTTTTCCTTCCTCGAATGGATATACTCATATTCAAGTTTCTGTTAATGAAGTTACTAAATGTGTAGAAGATATTCCAACTAGTAGTTCTAATCATAACACTTCTATTAAAATTCTTAAAGATATTATCTTTCCGAGGTTTGGTATACCTAGATATTTAATGACCGATGGTGGTTCACATTTTATTCACGGTGCTTTCCATAAACTACTAGCTAAGTATGATGTTAACCATAGAATTGCATCACCTTATCATCCTTAGTCTGGTGGTCAAGTTGAACTAAGAAATCATGAAATAAAATTAATTTTGCAAAAGATTGTCAATAGGTCCAGAAATAATTGGTCTAATAGACTTGTGATGCTTTGTGGGATTATAGGACCGCTTATAAGAATCCCATGGGGATGTTGTAGCGACCGGTTTTTAGAGATAAAAATTCCTAGAAAACAGGCCCTTGTGTTCACCAGCCCCAGGATTACTGTTAGCTAGTCAACGCACATTTTATACAGAAATTCCAAGAAAAAAAATACAAAATTTGGAGTACAAGACCCTGAAGGTCCATGTGGCTGATCAAAAGATCTAAAGGCTGACGGCGAAAGCGACTTGTGGATCTCCAATGTCCATGGGACTCCATTTCCTCAGGAATAGCTGGCCTGGTTAACACCTATCTCGCAAGGCAGCTATCCTTGACTCCTAGGTCCTGGGGTTGATTTCATTGTGTTCCTCTCCAAATACGCAATGTAGACAAGACAATAGCCAGGGACAAGCCAATGAGTTCTTTGAATGTACTCGCAAACATCATGAAAACTGATAAGTTAAAGCAGGTGAGATGCATGCACTAAAATCTTAATAACCCTGGCATGCCATAAGATTTAATTTATGGATGCAATCATACTCATGATATACAAGAAAACAAGGAAGAGAGTAACAATTAATTTAAACGTGTTGACCGGGTGTCTGAGGCAACATCTCGAAAGGACAAGCAGTATGACCACAGTCAGGCATCTAAGAGACACCACATAAAGGGACTTATATCAGCGTAAAAAAGCAATGCCATAGTCGGGTGTCTGGGCGACATCGCATAAAGGGCTTATAATGAAATCACAACACATGTGCCGCAGTTGGGCATCTTGAGAGACACCACAAAAAGGGCTTATAAGAAAATAACGATGGATAAGTAATAGCATGCGTGCCGCATTCGGGCTTCTGAGCGAAGGGCTTATATGAAAGTAATAATCGTTGCCATAGTCGGGCGTCTAAGCGACACCATGTAAAGGGCTTATATGATAATAATAATAATAGTTGCCACAGTCGGGCGTCTAAGCGACACCACAGAAAGGGCTTATATGATAATAATAACATCGAGTATCTAGGAGGTAGAACCGTCCCAAGGATACTCAAAAATTCATATCCACAAATGATTAGTCCATAGAAAAATTCATAATAATTATGGTTATCATCCCGGTTCATCATCGTTGTCATGTTTCAATTAATTCCTTCGGATACCAACACTCAAACCGACACTTGACCCATCCCAAACTGTAGTCCTTACCAGCAGACATGGCTATTCTAATAGATATTTAACTCTATAGAGTGTGTAATCTTCACCCACGAGTAACGAATTTCTTTAGTCAACCAGAGATGTTAACTAATTCTGATTATGGTCTTTGAGTTGAAAACACACCTAGCCCGCACACATCAGTTTAACATCCCGATGCCTGGGATCACCCATGGCACTCGTTAAGTAAGACACTAAGTGGGAAGATTACAATCTCCACTTAGCATGGGATCAAATTTATACCACCGCTACTAAGGGGTGCCCTTCTCTCGGTCCGAGGTCAGAAACACCCATGCCACCGGATCAAGTGGCATGCCTACCAGTTGCAACTAGTATCTTCCACTATGGCCTCTCTGCACGATGTGTGCAAGAAAAGGGGTCAACGACTTACTCAACCTCACTCTATCTATGGTAGGGATGAGTGGTAGCACAAATAAAGTATGGGGGTTACTGGCACAAGACTCAATCTATGGTCGACTGAGGAGGTTTAAGTTTTCATGCCAGGGTTAGCACTACAAAATTCTTGAATGTTATTCAATAGGGTTGCCACCATCACACCTCGATATGCGCTCACTTATCACTCTCGTTGCCATGAGATATCAGTTTCACAGTCACATATTTACCACGACAAACCTTCCTCCGAGGTAGTCTAGAACCGCATGGCATACGTGGCATGAGGTAGTACATACTCATCACTAGTATTATATGCTCAGCAGCAAATAAATACCCATCACATGCTTTCAAGCAAAATATGTTACTATGGGTTTTTTTTATCTAAGTAGCATAACCATGCATCCATTCATGATAGCAAACAGTCACACACTTAAGACAAATCGGGGTTCAAGATGCTTCCCTTGGGTACGAAGAAGGGTGGTGTGTAACCAGAAGTCTTGAAAGAGTTCTTCCCTCCGAAGTTTCCTATTTTTCAAAAAAATCGAAATCAACACACATCCCCAAAACAATGTATAAAATTTATTTGAAATGTTTTGAAATAAATAAGAAAATAAAGTAGGTTAAATTTGAGAAACAACAGAAAAAGAATCAATTCGTTTGGAGTTTTAGTTTAAAAGTTATAAGCAGTCAAAGTTTGGTCAAATATCTGTTTTCAAATAAAACATAGAAGAAAATATTTTCGAAAACAAATAAGCTTTCGCGAAAGGGGAAACGCAATCCCGAGCACATGCCTCCCTGAAGCGAAAACGCACCACGGGATCTGGGCCATCGGGGCCGAGGTGGGCTCAACGACAGGTGGAACCCACCTGTCGGGTTCATCTTCTTCCCCCTCGCGCGCATGGGAAGAGGGGGAGGCCGATGCCGATGGTGATTGCTGGCGCTAGGGAGCACCATCCCCAGAGTTGAGCACACCGGCGTGCTCAGGGGGAAGGGCCTCATACTCTCGGGGGCAGGGGAGTCTCCGAAGAGCTTGGGAGTGAGCAAAAGGGTAGGGGGAATGGGCTCAAGGGGGCTTGGGAAGGCTAGTAGGGGCTAAGGTGGATCAGGAGGGGCTCAGGCTTGCCGGAATTTTACCAGATGTTGGAGGCAGCGATGTGGCTAGAGGTGAGAACCACGGCTGGCTCCGGTCAAATTGGAGCACGAGGGGCTAGTTGCGGGTCAACGGAGGAGGATGGGGTGCTCAGAGAGCTCACGGGTCTCCTTATATAGGCGCTCGATGTCGGTTTTATCGGAGCCCGAGGATAAGGTCGACGGCGACAACCTCTCGCAATGGGCAGGGGAGCAGAGCTAGCTAGCGGGGCTGCAGGGGCTCGCGGATGACTGTGTAGTGCTCCATGATTGAACTAGTGAGCAGGGAGAGGCTGGGCAGCGTTGGTAAAGGCAAAAGCGGACACAGACGTCGTCTAGCCGCCAAGGTTGCAATGGCGGTCGCTCAAAGCGGCGCAGGGCAGCGGAGAAAAATGGTCGGGGCTTGGCCCAATGCGGCGAGGCTCTGCAGCTAGCACGGGGGCAAGGTCATTGGGTTTTGGCAGACACGGCGGCTCCGCGGAGCGGCATGCAAAACGTGTGCTTTGGTCGCGCCTAGAGCACGCACGCCAAGTTCTCAACATAATATCTGGCAGTCCTAAACAACTCCAATGCTGTTCAAACCTACTATGGTTAGGCTAAGGGCTAAAATAAGCCTCCTAGACATGTTGGTTAGGCCAGGGGATCAACTTCATGATGCAGTTTTAAAATCATGTGAAAACTCGCCATGCACCAAGGTGTTTGATGAAATGTTAGAGGCATCAAAAAGATTTTTATGGCACACAAACTCCCAAGATTGATGTCTCTCTAGACACTAAGGATTATGGTGGGCTTAGATTTGAAAACGGAAAAACTTCCCAATCAAGTTTTGGAGAAAAACAATTCTGGCCAGAAAAAGCAGGGTGTTAAATGTTGCACTGAAATTTGTCCAATGAGGCTAAACTCCTTGACTTAAGGGTTTGGTAAGATGTGCTTAAACCAAGAAAAATTTCATGGCCAAAAGGGCAAGATAAAATAGGGTTGGATTTCAAATTGCAAAGGTGGACCAGAATAGATAAAGGGTTGTTTTGCTCAAATTTTCCAAAAACCCCAAATTGGTTTTTTCATAAAAGTGAGTCACATGCATCCCTTGACATGTCCATATTTTTGTGAAATTTTTAAATAAGTTTATGAAATGGTTGCAGTGCAACAAAGGCTGTTAAAAGGATGAAAATGCCTTAAAAAGACTTAAATTTGGTAATTGTTTTATAAAAATAGTTCCCGAGTGAATTAATGAAATGGAATAAAATGATTTCAATCCAATACTCAAGTCCGTAATGATTTTCAAAAGTCTACTTGGAGGGAAAAGAGGTTCTCAATTAAGCCAAGAAGTAATTCATTTTTCAAAACTTTATTTCATGCAATATTTTAATTAATAAAAATATGCCTAAATTTTTGGAGCGTGACAACACTACCCCCCTTAAAAATAAATTTCGTCCCCGATATTTGCTTAGGGAAAGAATATAAATCTGGGTGAAAAAATGGAACAAGATCACGCATATGCAGGTCCAATCAAGACAATCATATAGCACAAAGTCACTCATATAGGATCAGGAAAATTTACTGTTAGACTAACATACACTTCGATGGGTGTCAATAAGGCACGAGTGATGGGGCTCTCATGAAATATCCTCGGTCATGGGAACCCATTTTTCTTCTCCTTGGAGGAGTTCGGAGAACGTGCCCTCTTTGGCGTGGCAGCAACGGTCTACCAGGAAAATTCGAGGATTTTCAACAGAAAGGGTGTACAATTAATCTACCAGTTGCTAGGTCAAATGCTCGTGGAGATGACCTATAGGACAAGGGTGGTCATACGTGGTTTTCTCTATATTGGGCTGCGAGGAAACGTGGTTTTTGTTGTGGTTTGCATCCAGGATTCCCGGATGAATCCTGATGGGCAATCATGGGGAAAGCTGGTTGTGGGGCAGTGCACATGGTGAGGAGTGCTTGGGATGGTCATGGGTGTGGCCTCATACAGAGTGCCTGGTTTAGGGACACACAGTTTAGCACTTGCGCGACCTGGGTTATCGGGGTGGTATCACTTCCCAAAGTGACACATCACTCGGGTAGCTGGTTACGTGGCGTTGGTGGTCACACTCAAAAAATTATTCTAGGGCCATATGTCAACTAGACTATGCTGGTTACGCAAATTACCCTGACAATAATGTCGTGCAAGCATCCTGCAATTTTATTTAAAACGACTTAGTACGACTTCAGAAAATACCGGAATGCACCATTGCAAGGCCACGCGACCACTAGGGTGTGACAACTACTCTGATGGACTCGCTCCGCCTTCATTGGCCTCTGAGCTGATTTGCTCAGCAACCAATGTGGCTATTCCAAGTGTCATAGCTCGAGGATTGACTGGTCCATGGAACGAGGTTGTAGGGTTGCGGTGGCGGCGACGTCTCAAATGGCGCGCCCTAGGCACAACTTCATTGCACTAAGCGTCCAAACTGCGGTGAATCTCTACTCGGGTCATGATCGGGTTGTCTAATGAGAAGGCTCGGGCAGACCTTAGGGATCCAAGAGGTCTTCCAAATAATACTAGCTGGTTGCTGGAGGTGGTTGAAACTTTACTTCTTACCAGGGTCTAGTCAGCAAATGATGTGCGGTTCGCAATCTGGTCAAAGGTGATTTGATCGATCAGTGCCTCCTGCGCTCTCAAGTAGCACACAACCTGTACCAATGTGGGGTCTGTCTCAAGGTCTCCGTTGGAGTTGGGTCGGGCTACCATAGCCTTCATCACTAGGATAGTAGCAGAATGGTCAGCTATTCATCCACGGCGACAACTGCCGCAGCTGGACTATAGCTTCTCGGGCTGCAAGCTGGCGAGCTTCGTTTTAGCTCGCGGCTGCTCTACCAGTGAAATGGTAAGGGCATTACAACGAGGAACTCCCTCCATAGATGTGCACCTTGACCCAAAAGTGACAGATAGCATCACTCATAGGTTCCTCATGCACAACATACACTAGGGCTCTTCTATGCCAAAAACATGGCGTTTGAGGTCGGCGAGGATGGCTACGAAGTCTTCAGGCTCAGATGCATCGGTGTCATTGGAAAGAACGTGGTCGGGCATCTTGTTGGTCCTGGGTTATTGGAGTGGTGCTCAACATTGGGGTTTGCTGGGCTGAAGCACGGCTTTCCTTTATAGGCTAAGGGAGTCTTCAATCGACGTAGGGGAATGTGACAACTCCGATGTTGGTCACAGACACATGGCCTATGGGCTGGCTAAGAAGTTGGGCACCGGCTGCCAAAAAGGTGTTGGATGGCCAATCTGGTTGGCTATTGGGGAGGCTAGGCTGGAATATGGATATATAAATATCCGGGATAGGGATAGCGATCTGGCTAAGATAGGATTAGCCAATGGCCAGCGTGGCTTTGATACCAAGGTTGTAGCGACCAGTTTTTCGAGATAAAAATTCCTAGAAAACACGCCCTTGTGTTCACAAACCCCAGGATTACTGTTAGCTGGTGGACACTCACTTGATATAGAAATTCCAAGCAAAAAAATACAAAATTTGGGGTACAAGACCACGAAGGTCCATAGGGTTGAACAAAAGGTCTAAAGGCTAACGGTGGAAGTGACTCATGGATCTCCGGGGTCCATGGGACTCCATTTCCATAGGAACTGCTGACCTGGATAACTCCTATCTCGCAAGGCTTCTATACTTGACTCCTAGGTTCCGGGGTTGATATCATCGTGTTCCTCTCCAAATATGCAATCTGGCCAAGACAATAGCCAGGGACAAGCCAGTGAGTAGTTTGAATGTACTCGCAAACATCATGAAAACAGATAAGTTCAAGCAGGTGAGACGCATGCACTAAAATCTTAATAACTCCGACATGCCATAAGATATAATTTAGGGATGCAATCATACTCATGATGTATAAGAAAACAAGGAAGAGAGTAACAATTAATTTAAATGTGTTGATCGGGTGTCTGAGGCGACACCTCGAAAGAACAAGCAGTATGAGCCACAGTCGGGTGTCTAAGCGACACCACATAAAGGGACTTATATGAGCGTAACAATAGCAATGCCACAATAATCGAGCTTCTGGGCGACACCGCATAAAGGGCTTACAATGAAATCATAATAGGTGTGTCGCAGTTGGGCGTCTCGTGTGATACCACAAAAAGGGAAAATAGGAAAATAACGATGGATAAGTAATAGCATGTTTGCCACATTCGGGCGTCTGAGCGACACCACATAAAGGGCTTATATGAATGTCATAACCGTTGCCACAGTCGGGCGTCTAAGCAGCACCATATAAAGGGCTTATATGATAATAATAACACTTGCCACAGTCGAGCGTCTAAGCGATGCCATGGAAAGAGCTTATATGATAATAATAACATCGAGTATCGAGGAGGTAGAACCGTCCCAAGGATACTCAAAAATTCATCTACCAAAAATGATTAGTCCACAACAAAATTCATAATAATTACGGTTATCATCCCAGTTCATGATCATCATCATGTTTCAATTAATACCTCCAAAGACCCACACTCAGACCCACACTTGACACATCCCAAACTGTAATCCTTACACGTGGACACAGCTATTCCAATTGATATTTAACTCTGCACAGGGTATACTCTTTACCCACGAGTAACGGATTTATTTAGTCAACCAGAGATATCAACTAATTCCGATCATGGTCTTTGAGTTGAAAACACATCTAACCCGCACACACCAGTTTAACTTCCCGATGCCTGGGATCACCCATGACACTTGTTAAGTAACACTCTGAGTGGCAAGATTACAATCTCCACTTGGCATGGGATCAAATTTATACCGCATGCTACTAAGGGGTGCCCCCCTCTTGGCCCCAGGACAGAAACACCCCCCGAACCAAGTGGCATGCCTACTAGTTGCAACTAGTATCTTCCACTTTGGCCTGTCCGTATGGTATGGGCAAGGAAAAGGGTCGACGACTTACACAACCGCACCCTACCTGTGGCAGGGACAAGTGGTAGCACAAATCAAGTATGGGCGTTACTAGCACAAGACTCGATCTACGGTCGAATTAGGAGGTTTATGTTTTCCTGCAAGGGTTAGCACTACAAAATATCTGAATGTTATTCAATAGGGTTGCCACCATCACACCTCGATATGCCTTCACTAATCGCTCTCGTCGCCACAAGATATCAGTTTCACGGTCACATGTTTACCACGACAAACCTTCCTCCGAGGTTGTACAAACCAGCATGGCATATGTTGCATGAGGCAGTACCTACTTATCACTAGTATTATATGCTCAACACCAAATAAATACCTATCACATGCTTTCATGGAAAATATGTTACTATGGGGAGTTTTTATCTAAGTAGAATAACCATGCATCTATTCATCGCAGCAAGCAATCGCACACTTAAGACAAATCGGGGTTCAAGATGCTTGCCTTGGGTGTGAAGAACGGTGGTGTGTACCCAAAAATCTTGAAAGAGTTCTTCCCTCCAATTTTTCCTATTTTTTTGAAAATACAGGAATCAACACACATCCCCAAAACATTGTATAGAAGTTATTAGAAATTTTGGAAATAAATATGAAAATAAACTAGGTGAAATTTTAGAAACAACATAAAAAGAATCAACTCACTTGGAGTTTTAGTTCAAGAGTTATAAGTAGTCAAAGTTTGGTCAAATATTTATTTTTAAATAAAACAAAGAAGAAAACGTTTTCGAAAACAAATACACTTTCAGGAAAGGGTGTCACATCCCTGATCCCCATTAGGGGTTAGCAAGTTTGAGCTCATATTTTCTTCCATTGCATCTTAAGAATTTGAATTGCACTCAAGGAAGGAAAAGAAATACAAAGCAAAATAAAGAAAACCAAAGCAAAACCCTAGCCACCTTTTATTCAAAAGAATTCCAACAAGTGCCAAATCAATGAATCCAAAATGGCCATTAGAAAAGTTCATCTTTTCTGATAAATATAGAAAACAAGATATCAGAGATGAAACCTATTTTCAAAATACTTTTGGCATTTTAAATTGAAGTTAAAAGCTATTGAAATCAATTATATTTTCGGTTTCAAATAATTGAAAGTTTCCAAAAATGTTGAAAACTTTATGAGTGGTTGGAAATATTCCAACTAACACTCTGGTATTTTTCAAACTATTTGTTTGGAGCCAAAAACAAATGAAACAATATCAGAAAGAATAAAACAGAAACAGAAATGAAAAAAAAGGAAAGAAGCTTACGTGTCGCTCACCTGGCCGAGGCCCGGCTACTCTCCGTCGTCTTCCTTGCCAGCGAGCAGCAGGAGGTGGCCGCCGCTCGATCCGGCACGGCCACGCACCTGTGCGTCTGCCTGGCCGCCGCGTCGCGCTGGCGCGAACGGAGATAAGCTCCCCGTGGTCTCCCCGTGCTCATCTCCTCGCCATTCGCCCCCTGCTCTCTTCTCCTCTCGGCCGCCATGACCGCAAGCTTGAGCTCGAGCTCGCCGTTGCTCCCGCCTCTCTTCCTCTCTCCTGAGCTGCGCGTTAGCTTTGTCATGATCCCCTGAAGCTCTCCAGCCAGTTGCTCGACACCGAGAAGCTCTGAAACGCCGTGACGCCATCGTCTTCCTCCTCGGGTTACCGTAGCTCGCCGCCGTTGTTCTCCCTCCTCACGCCATCCCCGAGCCCACTCTCGATGCCTCTGCACTCCCCGTGAGCTCAGGGTCCTTTCCCCCAAGTTTTCCCCCGCGATCCCTTCCTCTAGGCCCCGATTCCAGCGGAGCCCGACGAGATCCGCCGCGGGACCTCGTCGCCGGTAGCTCTCCGGTGATAGGCTGGTCATTCTGAGGCCACCAATGGCTTCAGTACATCGCGTATATGTTGTAGGAGCCCAGCCCCGCGCGTGATGCCCTCTGTTTCGATGACCCCGATGATGCCCGAGCTTCGGCCGCCGCCAAGCTCGTCGTCGGCGTCATCTCGAGCCATCTTAGCCTCGGTTCTTTGCAGAAATGGAACTGCGACTGTGTGCTAGTTCGTTTGGTGCCCTCCGTCGTGCATTTGGTCGTCGGAGATGCATTTCCGAGCCCCTCCGCCGTCTCTGTGGTTGCCGGAGGCTCACCGCCTGCGAGATCGAACTCGCTGCCGGTGGAACTGCCCCCCTGAGCCTATGACAGGTGGGGCCAGCCCCTGGCTAATTAAGTTTAGGATTAATAAAATAATTAATTAAATAAAACTTGAACAGACACTGACATGTGGGTCCAACCCTGATAATTAGCTAATTAAGTTAAATTAAAACTAAAAACTGGCCAGAGTCACTGACCAGTGGGTCCCACTGGTCAGGTTTGACTTTCAACGACCAGTTGGACCTGCTGATGTCATGCTGATGCAATAAAGACTTTTCTGTTTAAAAATAATTCCAGAATAAGTTCAAAATTTGGAAATTCATAGAAAATTGAATATGACTCCAAATTTGACAAATTATATATGTAAAAGGATCAGAAAAATTCAAGGAATCCAATGGTGCTATTTTCATGCATGAAAAACAAAGTTATGAAACAGCATCAGGTCAAATCAATTAAAAGAAATTGATAAATTATAATTCAAATGATATTTGAATTATGATTTCAAGTCAAGATCACCCCAAAGGGTTCTGCTAGTCATCTCAAACTATGCTACATTGCATTCCATGCATCATTCTGTTGGATATGTTTGATATTGATTGTTTGTTGTTATTCCGGTAGGCTCCGCCCCTCCGGATACGTCTGATTATCTGACTGACGGATATCACCCCTGTGCTGAGCAACATGGCAAGCAACCATTTTGATCATCCCGATAAATCCCATGTTCTCGCTCCTACTCTTACTTATTGCATTAGGTCAAAATGCTTTCACTGCTTTTATCACGTTAGTTGAACCCACTTCCTTTTCCTCACCTGTCCTTGTCACAGTAAATAGCTGAACCTTGCAACCTAACATACCTGGTAGATGCTTGAGCCATGAAGTTCCTTATCCTGCTATGCATGCTATGCTTAGAGTTGTGTATGGTGTGTCATCTGGGTGATGAACAGAATTGTGAGAATGTGTTCAGTGATTAAAAGTGGTGTGTTGAACCTGATTTCGTAAAGGTACCGGTGAAAGGTTATGTAGGAGTACATGGCGGGTTATTTCATTGGAACCGTCCTTAGGAACTAAGTTCCGTGTATGTAATCCAAGACAAGATACTACCACATGTTGGGCCCTGAAATATAACCCTGCTCGACTTATTAATCACTTAGTACTCGGTCCAGGAGTTGCAAGTAGTGTTGGAATTATGCCCTAGAGGCAATAATAAATATAGTTATTATTATAATTCCTGTATCAAGATAATCGTTTATTATCCATGCTATAATTGTATTGAATGAAGACTCATTTACATGTGTGGATACATAGACAAAACACCGTCCCTAGCAAGCCTCTAGTTGGCTAGCTAGTTGATCAAAGATAGTCAGTGTCTTCTGATTATGAACAAGGTGTTGTTGCTTGATAACTGGATCACGTCATTAGGAGAATCACGTGATGGACTAGACCCAAACTAATAGACGTAGCATGTTGATCGTGTCATTTTGTTGCTACTGTTTTCTGCGTGTCAAGTATTTATTCCTATGACCATGAGATCATATAACTCACTGACACCGGAGGAATGCTTTGTGTGTATCAAACATCGCAACATAACTGGGTGACTATAAAGATGCTCTACAGGTATCTCCGAAGGTGTTAGTTGAGTTAGTATGGATCAAGACTGGGATTTGTCACTCCGTGTGAACGGAGAGGTATCTCGGGGCCCACTCGGTAATACAACATCACACACAAGCCTTGCAAGCAATGTAACTTAGTGTAAGTTGCGGGATCTTGTATTACGGAATGAGTAAAGAGACTTGCCGGTAAACGAGATTGAAATAGGTATACGGATACTAACGATCGAATCTCGGGCAAGTAACATACCGAAGGACAAAGGGAATGACATACGGGATTATATGAATCCTTGGCACTGAGGTTCAAACGATAAGATCTTCGTAGAATATGTAGGATCCAATATGGGCATCCAGGTCCCGCTATTGGATATTGACCGAGGAGTCTCTCGGGTCATGTCTACATAGTTCTCGAACCCACAGGGTCTGCACACTTAAGGTTCGACGTTGTTTTATGCGTATTTGAGTTATATGGTTGGTTACCGAATGTTGTTCGGAGTCCCGGATAAAATCACGGACGTCACGAGGGTTTCCGGAATGGTCCGGAAACGAAGATTGATATATAGGATGACCTCATTTGCTTACCAGAAGGTTTTCGGAGTTACCGGGAATGTACCGGGAATGGCGAATGGGTTCCAGGAGTTCACCGGGGGGCAACCCACCCCGGGGAAGCCCATAGGCCTTGAGGGTGGCACACCAGCCCTTAGTGGTCTGGTGGGACAGCCCAAAAGGGCTCTATGCGCCAAGGAGAGAAAATCAAGAGAGAAAAGAAAAAAAAGAGGAGGTGGGAAGGAAGGGGGACTCCCTCCCACCAAACCAAGTCCAACTCGGTTTGGGGGGGGAGTCCTCCCCCCTTGGACTCGGCCGACCCCCTTGGGGCTCCTTGAGCCCCAAGGCAAGGGCCCCCCCCCTCTCCCACCTATATATACGGATGTTTTAGGGCTGATTTGAGACGACTTTTCCATGGCAGCCCGACCACATACCTCCACGGTTTTTCCTCTAGATCGCGTTTCTGCGGAGCTCGGGCGGAGCCCTGTTGAGACAAGGTCATCACCAACCTCCGGAGCGTCGTCACGCTGCCGGAGAACTCTTCTACCTCTCCGTCTCTCTTGCTGGATCAAGAAGGCCGAGATCATCGTCGAGCTGTACGTGTGCTGAACGCGGAGGTGCCGTCCGTTCGGTACTAGATCGTGGGACTGATCGCGGGATTGTTCACGGGGCGGATCGAGGGACGTGAGGACGTTCCACTACATCAACCGCGTTCACTAACGCTTCTGCTGTACGATCTACAAGGGTACGTAGATCACTCATCCCCTCTCGTAGATGGACATCACCATGATAGGTCTTCGTGCGCGTAGGAAAATTTTTGTTTCCCATGCGACGTTCCCCAACAGTGGTATCAGAGCTAGGTTCATGCGTAGATGTCTTCTCGAGTAGAACACAAAAGGTTTTGTGGGCGGTGATGTGCGTTTTTCTGCCCTCCTTAGTCTTTTCTTGATTCCGCGGTATTGTTGGATTGAAGCGGCTTGGACCGACATTACTCGTACGCTTACGAGAGACTGGTTTCATCGTTACGAGTAACTCCGTTGCTCAAAGATGACTGGCAAGTGTCGGTTTCTCCAACTTTAGTTGAATCGGATTTGACCGAGGAGGTCCTTGTATGAGGATCAATAGCAACTCATATATCTCCGTTGTGGTGTTTGCGTAAGTAAGATGCGATCCTACTAGATACCCATGGTCACCACGTAAAACATGCAACAACAAAATTAGAGGACGTCTAACTTGTTTTTGCAGGGTATGCTTGTGATGTGATATGGCCAATGATGTGATGTGATATATTGGATGTATGAGATGATCATGTTGTAACAGAAATATCGACTTGCACGTCGATGGTACGGCAACCGGCAGGAGCCATAGGGTTGTCTTTATACTAACGTGTGTGCTTGCAGATGCGTTTACTATTTTGCTAGGATGTAGCTTTAGTAGTAATAGCATGAGTAGCACGACAACCCCGATAGCAACACGTTGATGGAGATCATGGTGTGGCGCCGGTGACAAGAAGATCGTGTCGGTGCTTTGGTGATGGAGATGAAGAAGCACGTGATGATGGCCATATCATGTCACTTATGAATTGCATGTGATGTTAATCCTTTTATGCACCTTATTTTGCTTAGAACGGCGGTAGCATTATGAGGTGATCTCTCACTAAAATTTCAAGATGAAATTGTGTTCTCCCCGACTGTGCACCATTGCTATAGTTCGTCGTTTCGAGACACCACGTGATGATCGGGTGTGATAGACTCAACGTTCACATACAACGGGTGCAAAACAGTTGCGCACGCGGAACACTCGGGTTAAGCTTGACGAGCCTAGCATGTGCAGACATGGCCTCGGAACACATGAGACCGAAAGGTCGATCATGAATCATATAGATGATATGATTATCATAGGGATGCTTACCACTGAAACTATACTCAACTCACGTGATGATCGGACTTGAGCTAGTGTAAGTGGATCATGAACCACTCAAATGACTAGAGAGATGTACTTTTTGAGTGGGAGTTTAGCGTATAATTTGATTAAGTTAAACTCTAATTATCTTGAACATAGTCTAAGTCCACTTTGAATATATTTGTGTTGTAGATCATGGCTCACGCGACAGTCATCCTGAATTTTAATACGTTCCTAGAGAAAGCTAAGTTGAAAGATGATGGAAGCAACTTTGTAGACTGGGCTCGTAATCTTAAGCTAATCTTACAAGCTGGGAAAAAGGATTATGTCCTTAATGCTGCGTTAGGAGATGAACCACCCGCTACGGCTGATCAGGATGTTAAGAACGCTTGGTTAGCACGTAAGGAGGACTACTCAATAGTTCAAAGTGCAGTCTTGTATGGCTTAGAACCGGGACTTCAACGTCGCTTTGAGCATCATGGAGCATTTGAGATGTTCCAGGAGTTGGAGTTTATCTTTCAGAAGAACGCCCGGATCGAGAGGTATGAGACCACCGATAAATTCTATGCTTGCAAGATGGAGGAAAACTCATCTGTCAGTGAACATGTGCTCAAAATGTCTGGGTACTCAAACCGTCTAGCTGAGCTGGGGATTGAACTCCCGCAAGAAGCTATCACTGACAGAATCCTTCAATTACTGCCGCCAAGCTATAAAGGCTTTGTGTTGAACTACAACATGCAAGGGATGAACAAGTCTCCTGGCGAGTTGTTTGCGATGCTGAAAGTCGCAGAGTCTGAACTCCGTAAAGAGCATCAAGTGTTGATGGTGAATAAGACCACTAGTTTCAAGAGAAACGGCAAAGGCAAGAAGGGAAATTCGAAGAAGAGCGGCAAGCCTGTTGCCAATCCGACGAAGAAACCCAAAGCTGGACCTAAGCCGGAAACGGAGTGTTACTATTGCAAGGGTATGGGTCACTGGAAGCGCAATTTCCCCAAGTATCTGGCAGATAAGAAGGCGGGCAAAGAAAAATCAGGTATATTTGATATACATGTTATTGATGTGTACTTAACCGGCTCTCGTAGTAGTGCCTGGGTATTCGATACCGGTTCTGTTGCTCATATTTGCAAGTCGAAACAGGAACTGCGGAATAGGCGAAGGCTGGCGAAAGATGAAGTGACGATGCGCGTAGGAAATGGTTCCAAGGTTGATGCAATCGCCGTCGGCACAGTGTCACTTCAGTTACCGTCAGGATTAGTGATGAACTTAAATCATTGTTATTTAGTGCCTGCGTTGAGCATGAACAATATATCTGGATCTTGTTTATTTCGAGACGGTTACTCTTTTAAGTCAGAGAATAATGGTTGTTCTATTTCTATGAGTAACATCTTTTATGGTCATGCACCGAATGTGAGAGGATTGTTCATATTGAATCTTGATAGCGATACGCATATACATAACATTGAGACCAAAAGAGTTAGAGTTCACAATGATAGCGCCATATTTTTGTGGCACTGCCGCTTAGGTCATATTGGTGTAAAGCGCATGAAGAAACTCCATGATGATGGACTTTTGGAGTCACTTGACTTTGATTCACTTGACACGTGTGAACCATGCCTCATGGGCAAGATGACTAAGACTCCGTTCTCAGGAACAATGGAGCGTGCAAGTGACTTGTTGGAAATCATACATACCGATGTGTGTGGTCCGATGAGCGTGGAGGCACGCGGCGGATATCGTTATTTTCTCACCTTCACTGACGATTTAAGTAGATATGGTTATGTCTACTTGATGAAGCACAAGTCTGAAACATTTGAAAAATTCAAGCAATTTCAGAGTGAAGTGGAAAATCATCGTAACAAGAAGATCAAGTTCCTACGGTCTGATCGTGGGGGTGAATATCTGAGTTTCGAGTTTGGTGCTCACTTAAGACAATGTGGAATTGTTTCACAGTTAACACCGCCTGGAACACCACAGCGTAATGGTGTGTCCGAACGTCGTAATCGTACTCTATTAGAGATGGTGCGATCTATGATGTCTCTTACTGATTTGCCGTTACCATTTTGGGGCTATGCATTAGAAACAGCTGCATTCACTTTAAATAGGGCACCATCAAAATCCGTTGAGACGACACCATACGAACTGTGGTATGGCAAAAGGCCAAAGTTGTCGTTTCTTAAAGTTTGGGGATGTGATGCTTATGTCAAAAAGCTTCAGCCTGAAAAGCTGGAACCCAAAGCGGAAAAATGCGTCTTCATAGGTTACCCAAAAGAGACAGTTGGGTACACCTTCTATCTCAAATCCGACGGCAAAGTGTTTGTTGCTAAAAACAGAGCTTTTCTCGAGAAGGAGTTTCTCTCGAGAGAATTGAGTGGGAGGAAGATAGAACTTGACGAGGTTGTCGAACCTCTCATCCCTCTGGATGTTGGCGCAGGGCAAGGGGAAACCTCTGTCATTGCAATGCCGGTTGAGGAGGAAGTTAATGATGATGATCATGAAACTCCAGTTCAAGTTTCTGTCGAACCACGCAGGTCGACGAGACCACGTGCTGCTCCAGAGTGGTACGGTAATCCCATCTTATCAATCATGTTGTTAGACAACAATGAACCTGCGAATTATGAAGAAGCAATGGTGGGCCCAGATTCCAACAAATGGCTAGAAGCCATGAAGTCCGAGATAGGATCCATGTATGAGAACAAAGTGTGGACTTTGGAGGTACTGCCTGAGGGCCGCAAGGCCATTCAGAACAAATGGATCTTTAAGAGGAAGACGGACCCTGACGGTAATGTGACCGTTTATAAAGCTCGACTTGTGGCAAAGGGTTTTTCACAAGTTCAAGGAGTTGACTACGATGAGACTTTCTCACCCGTAGCGATGCTTAAGTCCGTCAGAATCATGTTAGCAATAGCTGCATTTTTCGATTATGAAATCTGGCAGATGGATGTCAAAACGGCGTTCCTTAACGGTTTCCTTAAGGAAGAGTTGTATATGATACAACCCGAAGGTTTTGTCGATCCTAAGAATACTAACAAGGTGTGGAAGCTCCAGCGATCCATTTATGGACTGGTGCAAGCATCTCGGAGTTGGAACAAACGCTTTGATGAGGTGATCAAAGCATTTGGGTTTATACAAGTGGTTGGAGAATCTTGTATTTACAAGAAAGTGAGTGGGAGCTTTGTGGCGTTTCTAATATTATATGTGGATGACATATTACTGATTGGAAACAACGTAGTTTTTAGAGAGCATAAAGGATTACTTGAATGAAAGTTTCTCTATGAAGGACCTAGGAGAAGCTGCTCACATTCTAGGCATTAAGATCTATAGGGATAGATCAAAACGCCTGATAGGACTTTCACAAAGCACATACCTTGATAAAGTTTTGAAGAGGTTCAAAATGGAATAGTCCAAGAAAGGGTTCTTGCCAGTTCTACAAAGTACGAGATTGAGTAAGACTCAGTGCCCAGCAACTGATGAAGATAGAGAGCATATGCGCTCCGTCCCCTATGCTTCAGCCATAGGTTCTATCATGTATGCGATGCTGTGCACTAGACCGGATGTTAGCCTGGCCATAAGTATGGCAGATAGGTTCCAGAGTAATCCAGGAGTGGATCACTGGACAGCGGTCAAGAATATCCTGAAGTACCTGAAAAGGACTAAGGAGATGTTTCTCGTGTATGGAGGTGACGAAGAGCTCGCCGTAAAAGGTTACGTCGATGCAAGCTTTGACACAGATCCGGACGACTCTAAATCGCAAACCGGATACGTATTTATTCTTAATGGGGGTGCAGTAAGCTGGTGCAGTTCCAAGCAAAGCGTCGTAGCAGATTCTACATGTGAAGCGGAGTACATGGCTGCCTCGGAGGCGGCTAAGGAGGGTGTCTGGATGAAACAGTTCATGATGGATCTTGGAGTGGTGCCAAGCGCACTGAATCCAATAACCTTGTTCTTTGACAACACTGGTGCCATTGCCTTAGCAAAGGAACCGCGGTTTCACAAGAAGACCAGACACATCAAACGACGCTTCAACCTCATCCACGACTATGTCGAGGGAGAGGACGTGAATATATGCAAAGTGCACACGGGTCTGAATGTAGCAGACCCACTGACTAAACCTCTTCCGCGGCCAAAACATGATCAACACCAGAACTGTATGGGTGTTAGATTTATTACAATGTAATTCACATGGTGATGTGAGGGCTAGACTATTGACTCTAGTGGAAGTGGGAGACTGTTGGAATTATGCCCTAGAGGCAATAATAAATATAGTTATTATTATAATTCCTGTATCAAGATAATCGTTTATTATCCATGCTATAATTGTATTGAATGAAGACTCATTTACATGTGTGGATACATAGACAAAACACCGTCCCTAGCAAGCCTCTAGTTGGCTAGCCAGTTAATCAAAGATAGTCAGTGTCTTCTGATTATGAACAAGGTGTTGTTGCTTGATAACTGGATCACGTCATTAGGAGAATCACGTGATGGACTAGACCCAAACTAATAGACGTAGCATGTTGATCGTGTCATTTTGTTGCTACTGTTTTCTACGTGTCAAGTATTTATTCCTATGACCATGAGATCATATAACTCACTGACACCAGAGGAATGCTTTGTGTGTATCAAACATCGCAACATAACTGGGTGACTATAAAGATGTTGTACAGGTATCTCCGAAGGTGTTAGTTGAGTTAGTATGGATCAAGACTGGGATTTGTCACTCCGTGTGAACGGAGAGGTATCTCGGGGCCCACTTGGTAATACAACATCACACACAAGCCTTGCAAGCAATGTAACTTAGTGTAAGTTGCGGGATCTTGTATTACGGAATGAGTAAAGAGACTTGCCGGTAAACGAGATTGAAATAGGTATACGGATACTAACGATCGAATCTCGGGCAAGTAACATACCGAAGGACAAAGGGAATGACATACGGGATTATATGAATCCTTGGCACCGAGGTTCAAACGATAAGATCTTCGTAGAATATGTAGGATCCAATATGGCCATCCAGGTCCCGCTATTGGATATTGACCGAGGAGTCTCTCGGGTCATGTCTACATAGTTCTCGAACCCGCAGGGTCTGCACACTCAAGGTTCGACGTTGTTTTATGCGTATTTGAGTTATATGGTTGGTTACCGAATGTTGTTCGGAGTCCCGGATAAGATCACGGACGTCACGGGGGTTTCCGGAATGGTCCGGAAATGAAGATTGATATATAGGATGACCTCATTTGATTACCGGAAGGTTTTCGGAGTTACCGGGAATGTACCGGGAATGACGAATGGGTTCCGGGAGTTCACCGGGGGGGCAACCCACCCCGGGGAAGCCCATAGGCCCTGAGGGTGGCACACCGGCCCTTAGTGGGCTGGTGGGACAGCCCAAAAGGGCTCTATGCGCCAAGGAGAGAAAATCAAGAGGAAAAGAAAAAAAAAGGAGGAGGTGGGAAGGAAGGGGGACTCCCTCCCACCAAACCAAGTCCAACTCGGTTTGGGGGGGAGTCCTCCCCCCTTGGACTCGACCGACCCCCTTGGGGCTCCTTGAGCCCCAAGGCAAGGTCCCCCTCTCCCACCTATATATACGGAGGTTTTAGGGCTGATTTGAGACGACTTTTCCACGGCAGCCCGACCACATACCTCCACGGTTTTTCCTCTAGATCGCGTTTCTGCGGAGCTCGGGCGGAGCCCTGCTGAGACAAGGTCATCACCAACCTCCGAAGCGCCGTCACGCTGCCGGAGAACACTTCTACCTCTCCGTCTCTCTTGCTGGATCAAGAAGGCTGAGATCATCGTCGAGCTGTACGTGTGCTGAACGCGGAGGTGCCGTCCGTTCGGTACTAGATCGTGGGACTGATCGCGGGATTGTTCGCGGGGCGGATCGAGGGACGTGAGGACGTTCCACTACATCAACCGCGTTCACTAACGCTTCTGCTGTACGATCTACAAGGGTATGTAGATCACTCATCCCCTCTCGTAGATGGACATCACCATGATAGGTCTTCGTGCGCGTAGGAAAATTTTTGTTTCCCATGCGACGTTCCCCAACAAGTAGTTCCTGGTGTTTATAGTCATGTTGGAGGTCGTGCGTAGCGCTGACCTTAGAGGTGGGCTATAATGTGGTAGGCAGTGGCACGGTGTACCAAGTGGCACCCGGATGGTGGGCTTGGGAACCCTGCGCACATCGTTTGGGGCCGTAGCGGAAACCTCAGCCGGACTTCCGTGCGGGTTACCATCAGATAGGCGATAGACATGGACTAAGTATTAGCATGGTTAACGGTCGTGACCGACTCCCTCGCTGGTCTTCCGCTTGAAGGTTGCCGAGGTGCATGACATGCAAATGGCGATAAGTGGCGAGAGCGTGTGTGAAGAAGTACACGCCTGCAGGGTTATGATCTATTCGAATAGTCGCGTCCGCAGATATGGACTACTTGGAAACATATGTTGTTCATAGATAACTATAATGGCTACTCATAAAATTGTCAAGATAAGTGTGAGTGCCATGGATGGCATTTCTGTAGGGAGACGGAATGATTCCATGATGGAGTATTGTTGTGGTGTTAGTGGACTCGTGTGCGAGAAACATAGTTTTCAAAACTATTTAAAAATGCAAGTTGCTTAGCCAAGAGTCAAATGTTGGCTTCCCGCATGAAACCCCACAACTCCTTGTTGATACATTGCATGAGTAGATAGATTATCCTAAAGTCTTGTTGAGTACTTTTGTAGTCACGTTTGCTTAATAATTTGTTGCAGAGGTTGTTAATGACCCTAATGGAGGGTTCTACCTAGACATTGACGACGACGAGTAGCTGGTATCCCAGCTACGATCTGGCCCTAGGATGGGTCTGTAGTTAGTCAGGCCATGTGCCTTTACCTTTCCATCTGTCTGTACTCAGATAGTTTTAATCTTCCGCTGGTTGTAAGACTTGTTGTATGACTTGTGATGATGGGTCGTGAGACCCTATCTGTGTAATATTATGTGTGTGGCTCGTTTGAGCCCTCTAAATAAAGTGTGTATGTTTATGGTTATGTTGTGATGCCATCGATTTATCTATACATATCGGTATGCCATACGGACGTGTGTTCTACCATATATGTATGGGGTTCGAATAACTAGTCATATGCCTTAGTAGCACTCCTTACGGGGAAATGCCCCTTTGTGATTCCATCGAGCCATGGTAGTTCGCTACTGCTCCGGACACATTGGTTGACCAGCATGTGTCCTTCTTAGCCGATGTGTCTGTCCCTTTGGGAAATGTCATGCGTATGTAATGGAGTCCTTGTAGCTTGCTACAACTCATCTACATCCGTTGATGACCGACACCTGCTTTGCTGGGTCATGTATGTGTGTCCCTGTACGGAATTGCCGCTTGAGTTTATGACTAGACATGTCGATCCAGGTTCTTTGACATTGGATTGCTAGCAACACAATTGCATACGCGAGTCAAAAGGCGCAAACGGTCCCAGCTAAGGTAAGGCTGCAGCCGTGGGGACAACCGTGCGTGAGACCGCAAAGGGATGCGATGTGTTACAGGCTGGATTCCTATGGCTTAGGATCGGCGTCCCGACAGCGTTGGTATCAGAGCCTGACTGACTGTAGGATTACTAAGCCAAACTGGTCGAAGTTGAGTCTAGAATTGCTTTAGTTATATATATGGGAATTCTTTGTGGAAGGGGACGTAAGACTCTTGCTTCTCTTCTCAAGTTGCTCTATTCTGGTCATCCTCGTCTTTTCTGCGGGGATTAAGGACTAGGTTACTTATCTTTCTCTTAGGCTCGTGTTTTTCTGATCGGTAGTTTATAGGACAACGAGTCGAGAGTTACTTCGAGTTTGTGTTATTTCAAGGAAAAGGAAGTAAGTTTTGATGATCGTGGAATTGAACTTCGTAGTTGAGTGGTTACGCTATCCTATCTTTATGGGTTGTCTCAAAGTTGTTTTTGAGCATTTACAGCCGTTATGCTGCCCAATTTTGTCTTCAGAGCTCTAATGCTTTTGCATTACTCTCTATTTTCATATGCCTGGCCGTCCTTCTCGTCAGGTGGTCGGTTTGACTAGGTGCATTGATGTGCCAGGTTGTACGGCCATGCTAGTCAGGATGATGTCAGTAATCGGTTACCGCTGGTAACCAGAGTACACAGTGGAGGAGCAGTACCGGGATTTTAATCAGAGTTAGTACGGGGGGCTACCCACGGCTTTCCATGGCGCAAAAGGGCAAGCGGAATGGGATCTGGGGGTTTGGGAAAGCTAGAAGAGGCTAAGGTTGATCGGGGGGGCTCGGGGTTGCTGGAATTTGAACGGACGTTGGCGGTGGTGATGCGGCCGGAGGTGAGCAGCACGGCTCGCTCCAGTCAAATTAGGGCAGGGGTAGTTGTGGGTCCAGGGAGGAGGATGGGGTGCTCAGAGAGCTCGGGGGTCTCCTGATATAGGTGCTTCACATTGTTTTCGCCGAAGCCCGACGATAAGGTTGACGGCGACAGCCTCTAGCGACGGGAATGGGAGCAGAGCTAGCTAGTGGGATGTAGGGGCTCACGGATGACTGTGTGCTTCTCCAGGGGTGAGCTGGCGAGTGGGGAGGAGCTGGGTAGTGCTGGTCAATGTAGAGGTGGACGCAGATGCCGGCTAGCCACCAATGTTGCCATGGTGGTCGCTCTGAGAATCGCAGGGCACTGGAGAAAAACGACCGGGGCTTGGCTCGATGCAGAGAGGCTCTGCGGCTAGCACAAGGAGAAGGTCACCGGGTTTTGGCAAACACGACGGCTCGGCACAGCGGCATGCAAAACGTGCGCTATGGCCAGGCCCATAGCATGCCCAAGTGCTCGATAGAATGTCTCGCACTGATAAACTTCTCCAATGCTCTTCAAACCTAGCGGAGTTAGGCTAAGGGTTAAAACAAGCCTCCTAGACATGCATGTTAGTCCCCGGGATCAACTCCTTAATGCAGTTTTAAAATCATGTTGAAACTAGGCATGCACCCAGGTGTTTGATGAAATGTCAGAGGCATCAAAAATATTTTTCTAGCACCCAAACTTCAAATGTTGATGTCTCTCTGGACACTAAGAACGATGGTGGGGTTAGATTTGAAAAAGAAAAAACTTCCCAATGAAAGTTTTGGAGAAAAAATGTTCTGGCCAAAAAATGCACGCTGTTAAATCATGCACCTAAATTTGTCCAATGAGGTTAAACTCCTGGACTTAAGGGTTTTCTAGGATGAGCTTCACCCAAGAAAAATTTCATGGCCAAAAGGGCAAGATAAAATAGGGTTGCAATTCAAATTACAAAACTGGACCAGAATAGAAATATGGTTGCTTTGCTCAAATTTTCCAAAGAACCGAAATAGGTTTTTGCATAAAAGTGAGTCACATGCATTCCTTGACATCTCCAAAAAAATGCAGTTTTTAAATGAGTTTATGAAATGGTTGCAGTGCAATAGAGGCTCTTAAAAGGATGAAAATGCCTTTAAAAGATTTAAATTTGCCAATTGTTTTTATATAAATAATTCCCCAATAAATTAATGAAATGGAATAAAATGATTTCAATCCAATACTCGAGTCCATAATGCTTTTCAAAAGTCCACTTGGAGGGAAAAGTTTTAGAAAAGAGGTTCTCAGTTAAGCCAATAAGTAATTCATTTTTCAAAAGTTTTATTTCAGGCAATATTTTAATTAACAAAAATATTGTTAAATTTTTGGGGCATGACACATGTGCCCATATAAAATAGTCTATTTAAAATCTTGTGCCCTGATAGCTTGTGGAGCCCTGATAGCTTGTATTATTACGTGGAAAAATTCATTACATATACTCCTGGGTGTTTTCACCACCACATCGCGAGATTATCCTCTCTTCTTGTTTCGAGATGTTTTTTGGACAGATTTAGATTGCTATGACTCCACCAAGCGCTTCCAAGGACAAGTTCTTCAAGAAGGTCATCGACCCCTACTTGCCGGAGGTGATGAAGCACCCTCAAGCCATTAGATGCATGAGGGGGTGCTTCACATCCAAGACTTTCAAGGCCCCAAGAAGGAGGGAAGCAAGAAGGCCAGGCTTGCAGCAGTGGAACAGGATATTTTCATCCGGGAAAACAAGATGGACACCAAGAACGCAGGGGAGATTCTCTCTAAGCTTCAAGATCGGATCGATCGCCTCCAAGATCAATTATATGAACTCAAGGTCAAAATTGTGAGTATGAATCTAGGTTTCAAAGGATGAGCTTCGCTGCTCATTTCAGGACTCCCATGAAAAAAATTCTCTATGACAGGGAGTCTGCACCCTGGAATACTGAGGACACTCCTTCTACACCACCACCATCACCCGAGGAGGACGCTTCAGTTCTTAGGTATGGGTACCACCCTTGGCCTGTTCCAAGCTTGGGGGAGGTGCCCCGGTATCGTATCACCATCACTTCCATCATTACTATTTATTTTAGCTCGATCCTTCGTTGTTTTGTGATTTTGAGAAATAATTCAGATTTGTTTTTCTTAGAATTTTTGCTTTGAGTTCCATCTATCCTTGTAATCGAGTATGCAAGATGTATAATAAAGATTAGTTTATTTTTGTGGTTTACCCATGGGCACCCATCATCATAGCATGTCAATAAAAAGAAAGATAGAGATCGTATGCTCATCCCATGAGTAGTAATGACATCACATAAAAAGGGGTATAAGTGATAAAAGTTGTTGATAGTAAACAAACATAGTATTTGTCATTGTTGCAGTATAAGTAAGATTATGATTGAGTAGAGGAGACTCACATATAAATACACTATAATGGACATATTTTATGATTGTGGGCCTTCATCTAACATTTTATAATGATCAAGTGTTGATGTTGGATATGGAAGACAACTTAATGGTCATGGTAGTTTATATTCATATAGAAGTTATATGGTCTTGGATCCTTCAACATGTGATGCTTGCCTTAGATCTTTTGTTAGATGAAAAATTCCTCACCAAGTAGAGATACTACTTGTGCATCCATAACGCCCAAACCCGGTTTCTTGCCAAGAGAGTCAACAATACCTACCTATGGATTGAGTAATATCCTTCAAGTAAGTTGTCATCAATGCACCAAGCAATAAAAAAATTGATCCTAAATATGTATGATCTTTCATTGCAAGGGAAAATAAGCTTTGTACGATCTTGTGATGGCAAAGAAATAAAAGCGACATAGTGCATAATAAAGTTTGCTATCATAAGGGGCAATATAAAGTGGTGCTCCCTTCCATTAAGAGTTCACACATCCAACAAATTAAAAGCGCATGACAACCTCTGCTTCCCTCTGTGAAGGGCCAATCTTTTACTTTGAGGAGTTTAACTCTGTGCTTGAGTCGTTAAACTTTGTTCCTTTTCCAACCTAATAATTTTACAATGGCAAACATCATGTGTTGAGGAAAGATTTAGATTTATATATCCAAGTGGTGATCATGATTTATTATTGTTGACATTATCCTTGAGATAAATAAGTTGGGTGGCAAATCATTTAAACCCCTATCTTCCTATGTGTCCTACACAAACATGAGGTCCAAAAATATGTATTGAGTGTGAGCAATCATAGAAGATTAAATGATAGTTGAGTATATAAACTTGCCAAAAATAAAGCTCTTACATAGACTCTGCTATGTATTATGATGAATTATGATTGCCCCAATGACTGAGAACAAAATTTTTTTATTTTCAATAAAGTCTATGCTTCATACTCCAAGACTTGTGAAAGGATTGTTACTTATTTATGAGAGGTTATATGATAACATACTTGGTTCTATGTTAATATTCATGATGCTCTCATGCTCGTATTCTGTTTTTATCGACACCTCTCTCTCAAATCATGTGGTCATTCTTTTCGAGCTCGGCTTTCGCTTGAGGACAAGCGAGGTCTAAACTTGGGGAGTTTATATGCTCATTTAGCATCATGAATTACTATTGATATTTGTCTTGATCATGTCCATTATCCATTATTATCGTACAATTATTATGCATCTTCTCTCTAAATATGCAAGGTACATCACTAAGAGGGAAATATCTGGAAAGTGGAATTCTCGACCGGGAAACCGAGAAAAAGGCCAAAAAATCAACTTGCTCCAAATGACCTAAAATTTTACACATAATTTTTCTGGAATATTTAAGAATTTAGGGGCCAAAAATATACTAGAGAGGGGCCACCAGCTGGGCACAAGCCATCACGGGCCCCTGTAGGATCAAAACTATGTCTAGAGGGGTGATTAGACTACTTGACAAGATAAATTTTTTGCCTTTTCCCAATTTTACTCGAGAGGCAGCTACGGCAGTTATAACAAGTCAAGTACACCCTGCACATGCAGTTCTAATAGTGTAGGAGCGGAAAGTAAACATACAAGTGTAAAGTAGAGGGGTAAGGTAGGGAGATCAAATGCATAAGGTTGACACGGTGATTTTGGCATGGTTCCGATAGGTGGCACTATCGTATGTCCATGTTAGTGGAGACTTAAATCCACGGAGGATAACGGCTGCGAGAGTCCATGGAGGGCTCCACCCACAAGGGGTCCACAAAGAAGCGTCCTTGTCTATTCCACCACAACTTTCGTCCACACAGGACTAGCCTCACTCCCGGTAGATTTTCACGAAGTAGGCGATCTCCTTGCCCTTACAAACATCTTGGTTCAACTCCACAACACGAAGTAGAAGGCTCCCAAGCGACACCTAACCAATCTAGGAGGAACCACCCTCCAAAAGGTAATGGATGTGGTAGATCAATGAACTCCTTGCTCTTGTGCTTCTAAAGATAGTCTCCTCAACAAAAATCACTCTCACAGAATATGCATGGGTAGGAGAGGTTGATTTGGTGGAAAGAAGTTTGGGGAGGCTAGAGATCAAGTTTCAAATGATTGGATTGGAATATCTTGGTCTCAACACATGAGTAGGTGGTTCTCTCTCAGAAAATGGATCTGGAAATGAAGTGTGTGTTCTGAGTGCTTCTCCCATGAATGAGATGTGGGTGAAGAGGTATATATAGGCAGCAGCCAAAATCCAACCGTTACACACAAAAGTGCAAACTCGGTGACACCGAAGTGGAAAACTCGATGGTACCGACTAGTACTGAAGGTGTGAACTTTTGCATCTCGGTGAGACCGATATATAGAACTCGGTGCCACCGAAAAGGTGACTAATGGCCAGATGTCCAAACTCGGTGGCACCGATACTCAAACTCGGAAATTCCGATTTTGTGTTATCTTGGCAACAGAATGTTGGTCACACTGAACTCGGTAGCAGCGATACAGTTTAGGTTGCACCGATTTGGTGGAAATGGTTAGGGTTCTGTATGAGGTTCAAACTCGGTGGGTCCAAAGTGGAAATGTTGGTGACACCGAATTTCTGAATGTGGAACTTGACAGAGTGGATAAGTGGAAAAAATGACTGAGTGTTTTGGTGGCTAACTTTGAGCATTTGAGCAATCAGTTCATTTTACTATCTCACACCCTTTTAATAGTATTGGCTTTCCGATGGACTCAAAAGTGATTTTTCACAAATATAAAATGAAGAGTCTTCTAGCTTGAAGCTTGAGCCAATATTATTCCTTTCTTGCATCAAGGGGTATCTCCACTTAAACCTTAAGCCATAGCATCTTTTGAACTTTCCTGAAATATACTTGGAAAACACATTAGTCCAATGATGCATATGTTGTGATCAATTATCAAAACCACCCTAGGGAGCAATTTTGCTTTCAAGCTCCCGCTTTTTGGTAATTGATGACAACATATAGATCAAAGCTTCAACAAAAGATATAATCAATGATTAGCATCGACGCTTTGAGAAGTATGTGAATAGCAAGAGCTACCCCTAAATTTGTGCATTATTTAAAATTTTCATTTGAATGCAAATGCACAATCAATTAGGATCATGGGTTACTCTTCCATGTCACATACATCTTGGTAGTGCGTAAAAATAATAGCAATGCACATGACACCAACAAGATAAGTGAGTGATCATCACAAGGATAGCTAAAAGATGACATCGTAGCATCACAAAGGACAAAGTGTATGATCAATCACACGGACAGGATAAAGTCATCCAAAAACCATAGTTTTTAAAACAAAGCGAGAGCAAATAAAGTCAAAATCTCTCTCTCACATGAAGTCTATGATCTATACATTTCTCCCCCTTGGCAACAAGTTACCAAAAAGTTCAAAAGTATAGAACTATTCGTCTCTCTGGGCAGCTGATGATGGAGTCGGTAGAACATTGTCGGCAAAGGCCTCTACTGAATGTCCTGGAGCTGGAGGAGTTGATACAGAAGGATCTTGAGCTGGAGCTGGTGCTGAAGGTGTTGAAGCTTGTGCTGGAGGTGTTGAAGATTGTGTTGAAGATGTTTGTCTTGTCTCTTGAGCAGGAACATCAACTAACTGAGGCCTAGTTCTGAACCTAGTGGTAGTGGGAGGACGAGATACATCCTCGTCATCATCATCATCTTCATCTTCATCTTCATCCTCTGAGCGTGGAATCTCCATAGAGTCAACTTCATGTTGAAGCTATCTGACAATGGTGGTCAACTCAGCTACCTTCATATCCATGTTGTGGAATTTTCTCTCCACAACTCCCTCAAGACTCTTCTGATTTTGCATAATCTCTTGGATGTTCTTCTCCATGCCTTGAACAGTGCTCACTAGAAATGCCATTTTCTCACCTTGATTTCTGAGCTATGGAACTGGAGGTGGCCTGTTTCTAGCAGCTTCGGCCTTTGCTGGCTTTGCTGCCATTCTTGTTGCAGCTGGGTTGGGATCATTGTAATCAATCACTACCTCATTATCTTCAAATTCATGCTGAAGGGGTAGATGGGGATGATCAAGTTGATATGTGTGCTTGCCTAGCTTGGCATTGATGAGCATCTGAATATAAGGTGCATATCCACATGATCTCTTCCAATCCGCACCAGTCCTTCGGATAGTCTCAACTATGAAGTCCATCACTCAAATTATGGTATGGGTATCAAGTAGGTGTAGCAGGTTGATTGAATATCCTCTGATCATCTTCTCATCTCCTGACTTAGGCATGAGAGTGTGTTGCGGTATAGTGTTTGTTGTGGGAATGCCAGCTTGCAAAAAATATACTGAACCAAACTTGTGATTGGCCAAGTACTGATGTGGAAAGGTCTTGTGCATGTTGGCCATGGAGTTATGATTCTACTTAGCATGTGCATCTTCGTGCTTGGGAACACCAACAATTGCAGGCAATTCAGCAATTATGGCTTTGTACCTGTGACCATCAGTCATCTAGACTAAAGAGTCATCATACAAATGAACAGTTGCAAAGAATTGCATGATTAGCTCGTCATTCCATGGGGTTATCTCCTTCCCAACAAAATTTTCTATGTCCACTACCTTGAAGTTCTCTTGAACATGTGGAAATAAATTATCATTCTCCTTTATGTATGCCCAGTCGACATACCTCATATCATTGACAACAAGACTCTTGTCATACAAGATAGTCTCATAAAAATCTTGTTGTTCCTTGGTGTCAAACCTTGGATCAATAGTAGTTCTTCTTCCGATAGCATATGAAATAGTAGCTCTCCACTTTCTTAGTCCGACATCCTTCCTCTTTATCATATCTTCTGCTACAGGATGAGCATCATTGTGGAGTGGAAAGAATGGTCTTAGGTTCCTGAGAACTAGAGCATTCTCATCTTCTTCCTCTTCTACAGCATGGGAACTAGATGCAGGGCCTTTGCTCTTAGCAGTTGCAGGTATATCTTTGGTGGTCTTCCTGGAAGCTACAGCCTTCTTTGCTTTAGCAGGCTTAGGAGCATACTTCATTGCATCTCCCATCAGCTTCTTCTTCTTGGGAGGAACTAGGATCTCCTCAGGAGATTCTTCCTCGGCTTCTTCTCGATCTTCAAACATAGAAGCCTTTCTGCCAACAAGATGGATAGTTCTCTTCCGGGGCCTCTTCACACCAGCCTTCTTTGCAGGTGCATCCTTGGCAATTGGTTTGCCCTTCTTGGCATAATCAGGTGCTCTCAGATTAGCAGCACTCGCAGATATCTTCCTGACAACTTTCCTTGGAGGGGCCTTAGGAGGGCCTGAAGTTTCTTCTGGCAAAAATTTTGAGTCTTCCTCATCAGAAACTATCTTCCTCCTTTGTCTGGTGGCTACCTTGGGCAAGCCATGGGAACTGGAAGAACTAGGGTCTGAAGCAGTCTTCTCTGGACTTGCACCTGAGTCCATCTCGACACTCTGCTCTTTGTAGTCATTTTGGCTATCATCTGAACAGCACATACTGACAGACACGCTCAACAGCAAACAGCAGAACCCCTGAAGTGGATATAGGAAACACAGAATGGATGAGCATCACAAAATTCACATGTTTTTGAAAAATTTGAAGTATGAAACTTAGGGTATGATCTTCTCCATGATGTAAATCGGTGGCACCGAGTTGGCATTTTCGGAGTCACCGAGAAGGCTTACTTGCTTAACACACACTTGGCAGTCATTTTTGGTGGCACCGAAAAGAGCTGCTCGGTCTCACCGAGTTGCTTCTCAGAAACCCTAAAACAAGAATCGGTGGAACCGATTTTGCAAACTCGGTCTCACCGAGTTGCATGCTGCGGCAGATCAGATCCAAAATTTCTACTTCTTCTACACTACGATATTTATCTGGTGGAAGGAAGGGTTTGCACAAGGTGGATCGAAGAAAAACTTTCCCAATTCATAAGAATCACACACGGAACGCAAAGGAAACTAGATCCATACCCTAACATGATGGTGGTCCGGCTACGGCGATGACGGTGGAGCAGATTGCACCGACGGCAGCGATTCCCGGAGGCGGCGGCGCTCAGGGAGTCAAGGGCAATGAGGCAGCGAGGGTTTTGGTGAACAACACGTTTTGACGAAGTGATATCAAAGATTCGGTCCGTAGGTATATATACTCGTGCGCTGTCAGTGTCACTAAGATGGCAAAATCGGTGTCACCGAGTACCTCAACTGCAAGCACACAGGGAAATTTGGTGTGACCGAGTTGGCGATTTCGGTGGTACCGATATTGAAAACCTAATCAACTTCGAAAAATCGCTGGCGTCGAGTTTGTGTAGTTGGTCAAACCGAGTTTCTCAAAGAGGTTTTGGAAGGCCGCCTTTGACGATACGGAACTCCGAGTGCACCTTCACACACAGGGATCGACAAGTGCTTGTTCAAGTTTTGTGATGAAGCATGAATAGAACTTGAGATGAGATAGCATAGATAGCTAGAGAAGGGTCCTATGCATTCTTTTCCATCCAATTGGCAAAAGATAAATCAAACACCAAATAATAACAATTGGATGTCCTCGAATGATCAAACACATGCAGACCAACATGCTCACACAATAAGAATGATGAATAAAACATGGTGAACATGCAAACACATCCTAGCACCTATCAAGCACTTGGGCGATGACAAAGTCATTTATATATGAGTATATTGACATAGGAGCCAAGTAAGAATACTTGATAATATGCCATACTCATCGTTAAGCACAAGTGGGGTTACCACTTTTACATAAGCACTAATGTGTGTGTTCATATCCTTAGGAGATGCTTATACTCAAGTCTTAGAGTAAAGCTCCCCCTTGATATGATATCCCCACTAAGAGGGATCAACTAACCTTGGGTTTTGTCGTAGAAGACTTCAAGTAGGTGAAGTAGTGGTGGATGCTCAACATTGATGAAGATCATCTTGAGTTGGGAGCAATCCTCGTTATTTTCATGCTCTTCTAACCTACATGGGTTAGTCCCAAAGCCAAAGGAACATATGCAAGAATATCTATGGACATGGAGTGAAGTACACATGGGACAATGTCCAAAGATGCATTAATTACCTTGCTCCTTACTTACCTTTGAGGGAATGTGTGACTCATTGAACTAATGCATATGGTTGAGGTTGATTGCATATAGTTCTTTCCCAAATGAATAAGAGTGAATTTCATTGGCAGAGTGACCCCTCAAGAACTTCTAGTTCTTCCTCTTGGGAATCCACACCAAATTGATGGGAATCCTTGGAGTTGTGGTAGCACTTGTTGAGGTGGAGCTAGTAGTATCCTTGGGAATCCACTTGACCTTAGCTTGGGGTTCTTCTTCAAATAGGTCAATGTCATCTTGAAGCTTTCCCTTGCATTTGTGGTCTTGTGGTAGAAGGCCATCTTTTGAGCTTGTTCCTTCCGAGGGAGTGGACTTCTCCTCTTGGGGAACAAACTTTGGAGTGGGATATGGACCTTCTTCCCAAACATGTCCGTTGACGTTGAAGTAGCCAACACCTTGTTTCTTCTGATGTCCTCCTTGCTTGCGCACAGTTTCCTCAAATTGCTTACTTCTAGCAAGACTCTTGAAGACACCTCTCTGTATAATCCCTTTCAATATATCATTTTCTTGCTCAAGTGTAACTTGGCTAAGAGAATTGTTAGTGGAATATATAGAGGTACTAGCAACAACATTATTGGATTTAGCTTTAGCATTGTTGTTACTAGATGAAGAAACCTTCTAACCTTTGTTACCAGTGTTCCTAGGTTTAACTTGTGGAACAAATTTAGATAAGAGTAATCGTTTGTCTAGATAAGAAGAACTCTTCTTTTGAAGATCATCATTGATTGCTTTTAAGAACTCATGCTCTTGCTCCAAGTTGCGCTTCTCACAGCGTAGCTTCTCAAGGGTTCTTGCAAGCTCTCTATGATCTTCTAGAGTAGTCTCATGAGCTAACTAAGAGTTTTTAATTCGTGAGTTAGTCGTTCAATTTATTTCTCACCTTCATCATTCGATTTCTCTTGACTAGCATGATAAATAGCAAGTTCATTTTCCGTGCATTCACTAGCTTTATCTAGAAGCAAGTCATCTTCTCCTAACAAGTCATCCTTATCACTATTGAAATCAAGATGCTCAAGATGTGATACCTTGGGGCCTTTACCATGAAGCAGTTTCCGACTCCCTCATTTGTTGAATCAAATAAGTCGTAGGAGTTGGTGGAAACAAGCGCAATCCCGGCAACACCTTCATCTTGACTATAGTCGGAGTTGGAGTGATAGTGTCCCTCGGAGTGGTGATCAGACTCGGAGCCACAGACCCATTCACCAACATCAGCTTGATGTTTTCCTCTTGAACTGCTCTTGGCGTATTTGTCCTTCTTCTCTGATTCCTTGCCTCTCCATGAATGTCTTCGTTGATAGTGATCTTCTCTACTCCTTCTCTCTCTACGAGGTGACTCATATCTTGAGCTTCGTCTTCGAGGTGACTCTTCTCTTCTTTTGTAGGGAGCCGAGCACTCATTTGAGTAGTGTTCAGGCTTCCCACACTTGCAGCAGTTTCGGTCACGACAGGACGAACGCTTCTCATCATGTCTTGAACTTGAGCTTCTATCTTTGCCTCTACTCTTGTAGAACTTGTTGAATTTTCTGACCATGAGGCTTATCTCTTCATCAGTGACAAGATTGTCTTTTGAAGTAGCGGGAGCATCACATGAAGCCTTATAAGCACCACTTGACTTGTTGTGCAACTCATCTTTGTCCTTGACTGACATCTCATGAGCTACAATCCTACTAATGACTTCAGTTGGCTTGAGATCTTTGTAATTTGGCATCATTTGGATCAAAGTGCACACTGTGTCATACTTGCCATCAAGATCTCTAAGTATCTTCTTGATGATGAATTTGTTTGTCATCTCTTCGCTTCCTAAGTTGGCAATCTCATTGGTGGTGAGAGCTAGCCTAGAGTACATTTCAGCGACTCCTTCACCATCCTTTATCTCGAACTTGTCAAGCTGACTTTGAAGCACATCCAACTTAGATTCTCTGACAGAATCAGTACCTTCGTGCATATCAACCAAAGTATCCCAAATTTCTTTTGCATTCTCAAGACGACCGATTTTGTTGAATTCTTCGGGGAAAATGTAGTTGAAGATGATATTGTAGGCTTGAGCATTAAGTTGCAACATCTTCAGTTCATCAGTTGTCTCATCACGATCTGGTTCATGCCCATCTCCAAAGAAGTTACCTTGCACACCAACACAAATAACAGCCGAAACATGAGTATTAAAGCCAAGTACGTGCATTCTCATTTTATGATTCTAACTAGCAAAATCAGTGCCATCGAAGTAACTACCTCTACGATGATAATTTCCCTCACTAGATGCCATCTCTCCTTGGTTGCTAAACCAATGAAATGAATACCAAACCTCTCATACCACTTGTAGGATCGAAAGTATGTCTAGAGGGGGGTGGTTAGACTACTTGACAAGATGAAAATTTTGCATTTTCCCAATTTAACTTGAGAGGCAGCTACGGCACTTATAACAAGTCAGTACACCATGCACATGTTGTTCTAATAGTATAGCAGCGGAAAGTAAACATGCAAGTGTAAAGTAGAGGAGTAAGGTAGGGAGATCAAACGCAAAAGGTTAACACGGCAACTTTTGGCATGGTTCCAACAGGTGGCGCTATCGTACGTCCATGTTAGTGGAGACTTCAACCCACGCAGGGTAACGGATGCGAGAGTCCATGGAGGACTCCACACACAAGGGGTCCGCATAGAAGTGTCCTTGTCTAATCCACCACGGCTTCCGTCCACACAAGACTAGCTTCACTCACGGTAGATCTTCATGAAGTAGGTGATCTCCTTGCCCTTACAAACATCTTGGTTCAACTCCACAATGCAAAGTAGGAGGCGCCCAAGCGACACCTAACCAATCTAGGAGGCACCACCCTCCAAAAGGTACTAGATGTGGTAGATCAATGAACTCCTTGCTCTTGTGCTTCTAAAGATAGTCTCCTCGACATAAATCACTCTCTCACAGAATATGCATGGGTAGGAGAGGTTGATTTGGTGGAAAGCATTTTAGCGAGGCTAGAGATCAAGTTTCAAATGATTGGATTGGGATATCTTTGTCTCAACACATGAGTAGGTGGTTCTCTCTCATAAAATGGATCTGGAAATGAAGTGTGTGTTCTGATTGCTTTCCCACGAATGAGAGGTGAGTTGCCACGCCCAAGATGCGACCCTATCCTCAATTTGGCACGAAGGCCTCGTCAGGGATAGAAGCGCATCTCGTCGTGTCGCAAGAATGGATATCGTTACAAGTACATGTACTGAAAAGATGAGATATATGTTTAGAATTGGCTTACACTCACCACAAGCTACATCAGAGTCACATCAGTACATTACATAAACATCAAGAGTGAGAGCAGGGTCCGACTACGGATGAAAACAAACAAGAAAAATAAGAACGACGTCCATCCTTGCTATCCGAGGCTGCCGGCCTGGAACCCATCCTAGATCGATGAAGAAGAAGAAGCAACTCCAAATGAACAATCAACGCGCTCGCGTCAAGTAACCTTTACATGTACCTGCAACTGGTGTTGTAGTAATCTGTGAGCCACAGGGGACTCAGCAATCTCATTTCCAAAGGTATCAAGACTAGCAAAGCTTATTAGGTGAGGCATGGTTTAAGTGGTGAGGTTGAAGTAGCGGCTAAGCATATATTTGGTGGCTAAACTTCCGAGTACAAGAATAAAGAGGGGGGAGATCTACGCATAATGGACGTGAACTACGAATGATCAAATGAATGATCCTGAACACCTACCTACGTTAGGCATAACCCCACCGTGTCCTCGATCGGAGAAGGAACTCACGAAAGAGACAGTCACGGTTACGCACACAGTTGGCATATTTTAATTAAGTTAACTTCAAGTTATCTAGAACCAGTGTTAAACAAAGTTTCCACGTTGCCACATAACCGCAGGCAAAGCTTTCCGAAAGATTTAACCCTGCAGGGGTGCTCCAACTAGTCCATCACAAATTACCACAAGCCGCATAGAAATCCTCAATCACGAAGCTCGCGATCTCGTCGGATTCCCTAGTGGAAAACCTCAACTCTGAGATTACCCAAAGCATCACCGGAATCCCGATGCACAAGATATCTCGTCAAAGGTAAAACTAATCCGGCAAGGCCGCCCGGCGTGTCGACGATCCCGATAGGAGTCGCGTATCTCGTTCTCAGACACGACGTATAAGCGACACGTACAAGTGCCAAACCTCGAGTTTCTTCGCGGTGGCCCCGCACAGTGCTCTATTTTGGACCAACACTCACGAGGAGCACTGGCCCGGGGGTTGATTAAATTATCCTCGGGGTCCGGAAAGTCCCTATGCAAGTTTATTAGGTGATTAGGCAAATGTAGTACCAATGTTGGGCCTTGCCAGACCAGCTTTAATCTAAAACAAATTATCAAGGGGGTCCCCATAACAACCCCGATCGTGTTAGGAGCGCTCAATTATGGAACATAACACCGGTAGCCGGTAACTAAGGGGCAAAGGTGGAACAAAACACCAGGCTAGAAAGGTCGAGCCTTCCACCTTTTACCAAGTATATAGGTGCATTAAATTAAATAGCATTTAAATATGGTGATATAACAAGGAACCCATGTTTTCACATGGAAGCAACTGCACCTGCAACTAGCAACGCTACACAGGGTTAAGCAAGCAGTAACATAGCCAATCAGTGGTTTGCTAGGTCGAACAGGTTGAAGCCTTCATGGCATTGTTGAGAGGCTGATATTTAACATGTGGTAGGCAACGAGACATAACGATAGAAGCGGTAAAACTAGCATGGCAATGATAGTAATGGTATCTGGGGAAATGGTCATCTTGCCTGAGATCCCGCTTGGAAGAAGAATGACTCCGTGAAGCAGACGAACCGATGTAGTCGAACGGGTCCTCACAATCCGACACGCTTGCGGAACTCTATCGAGACGGGGAAAACCGGAACACAAATCAACACACGGAATTCACCACAAGATGCACAACACATATGATGCGTGAGCAGCTGATTACATGCAAGTCACGGCATGACAAATCACACAATCAAACACTACACATTAAGTGAAGTTCAATATGCAACGAGTTGCATATTGACGAAACTCCACGTGAATTATTTAGCTCTATCCCGATTAGATACACAACAATATTAAATGTTGTTAACATGGCAAGGGGTGAAGCGGTGATAATACATGTCATCCTAGTCGGTTAACACGTGGACCATAGAACGGAGCTACGTTCAAGAGACACGCACAACAGGAAGCACTAACTAAAATGATGCATGGATGCTCAAACCCTAACTATGCACTTACACCAACCCACGAGGTCAACAAGTGCCACCTCATCACAAAGTGACACTTTTGCATAATTGCTCACAACTGGAGTCCGGCGCCACCATTGGATTCATTGTGTTCTTCTACCCCAAATCCATATATAACACTGCTATAAATGCGTGCAGAAAAACACCAAAAACAGCAAAGGAAAAACTACACAGGATCAAACTACGCTAATAACAAGAACATAGGGTTGTTATTGATATGCCAGATTTGGCAACAATATGCACAGGAAAAAAATAACATGGAAGAAGGGGGACTCGAACCCACTTCCTACTTCCAACACAACAGGACAATCACCACTGAGCTAGGCTCAATTCACTACCCTAACAGGAGAAATAACCTACTTATCCCACCTATGCAGGCAACGCAACCACATGAGAACAAAATAGCAAAACAAATCGGGTTGCGTGGGGTTCGATCCCAGCACCTCTCGGTTGCAATTTGATGAGCTAACCAGCCGTGCTACTGTAGCGCTATGATAACAAAAGGATCCTTACTTTACTTAAATCTTACCAGATGCTAACTGACGAAACTGAAAAAAAGACAAAAATAAAATGAGGCTGGAATGGGATTCGATCCCAGGCCCTCTCGGTTTGGAGCACGCCGCGGTAACCAATTCAGCTAACAGGCTAACTGAGTATCAACACAGCGGAACGGCTAGGTATTATGGAAGTACCAGAACGGATCTAAGCCAAATAAAAAGGCTTTCGCCATGGACCTGTGCTCCTCACCGGTGACGAACTCGAAGGCGGAGGCGATGCCGTCGGGTGGCGCGGCCGGGAAGAGGGGGATCCACCACATCTGGAGGCACGGGACCCATTCCTAGAGGTGGGGAGCTCCGATTTGAGGCAGGGGAACAAGCTCTGCTTGGACTCGAGGCAACCATGGCGGGGCATGGGACTTGGGGATGGCACAGAGCGACGGCTCTGGTCCACGGAAGCGCTGCAACAAAGCCAAGGGCGATCATCGCGCCAGGTCCGCACCTGAACGAGCATCGGGGCCATGGCTAGAGCACCATGGGTGGCAGGCTACCGAACTGAACCTGTCACAGAGAAACGAAAGAGAGAGGAAAAATTAGAGGAGGAAGGGGAGCAAGAAGGAGATGGGGAGGGGAGAGGATCTGGCCTGGGAGGACGGGCTCGGTCGGCTGCTGTGTTCGACCGGAGGTGGCTTGCATTCCTGCTGGAACCAGGCGCTGATGTGGTCGGCATCGGGTCCCGCTTCGGCTGGAAACTCCATGTGCTGCTGCTGCTTCTAACTACAGAGAGCACACAGAGAGAGTTACGGGAGAGGAAGAGAGATACACAGGAGAGGGAGAAGAAGATGGCGCTTGGCTCGAGCACGGGAAGATCTCCTCTTGCTGCTTCTGACCCTCTGGATCGAGACATGGGAGGCCGGCGTGGGGACAAGACTTGGGGATCGAAGGGAGATCTGACGCGGCTGTGGTTAGCCTGATGCGCATGGAAGTTTTGGCAGGGTGGCGGCGCGGCACGGAAACGGAGGGAGGATCCCTAGGTTTTGGTCTGATTGGACTGGATGGACCTATATATAGCAAGTGGATTAGCTTTAGGGGCATCTCGACCCTTCGATTTAGATCGGGTGGTCGAGATAAATAGGTTAGGAAGTCCACTGGACAAACCAAAGACGATTTGCGGTAAAACGGGGTTGATCCGGACCTAACGGTTACGACCGTGTGTTCCGGGTACCGGGAGATTTTCGGACTGGGCTATGAGCAGGTTGGTGCACTGTGAGAGAGGCTAGGCGGAGATGAGAGGGAAAACGGGCAGCGCGGCAACGCGATTTTAAACACCGACAAACATCCAACGGTAGACCGAATACGGTGCCACTACGGTCGACCGTTCGGGTACCAGACGAACTCTGATCGCGAGGAAATTTGACAGGCGGCCTAGCTATATTAAAATAACACCGCACGTCAAATCTTAACCCGTTCAGAGAAAGTTTTACGCACACTTTTAAAACAGGGTTCGAACGATGCCGCGGGCGCGTGCGAGTGCGGTCGGGCTCAGAACGGACAACGACGAGAACCGGCAACTACTAAAGGATGCAAGTTTGAAAACTGGCGGCAACGGAGATGCCGATGCAATGCTGATGATGTGCATGATGCGATGATGTTGCGACAAATGTAAATACCCACACGACAAAAATGGAAAGAAAGGGGAATCTTCTGGAACGTCGGCATCGGGCTGTCACAAGTCTCCTACACTACAAGAGGATCTCGCCCCGAGATCCAAGAATGAAAGGGGGAGAGGATGAGAAAGAACCAGAGGTAAAAACATAGCCGCTTCTTTGACAAACGAGTGAAACCAACGATCCTTGAAGGTTGCAAATAGATGAGGAATGATATGAGAAAGAAGCAAGAATTCACGGAAAATTTCGGCAGCACTTCGGTAGGAAAATAGGACAAAAAAATTCGAAAAGGTAGGAGAAATAGACAATAATCACAACAAACAAGTAAATAGAGCAAGGGAACACATGATCTTGATAGAACAAGAAGCTAGACCCAAAAGAGAAACATCACAATGCCTCCGGAACAATAGAATAGGAACTAGCTCATACGGAAGAAGAGAATGAAGAAAGAAATGACAACTATCATCATGATAGAATTGATGAGCCTCCGGATAGAAGAATAGACGGAGTAGTTGGAAAACCAACAACGAAAAGAACAAGATAGTAGTGGGCTTATGAAAATCGTCTCAACAAATATGAGGTGACAAACAACCACTAAAAGAACCAAGGATAGATTGGGAGCAACAAGAATCAAAACTTCTTACACCAAGAGGGTGCATGAGAACTGGAATTAATGACAAGAACCATGATAGAAACAATCCATAGGAAAGCTTTAGGTGAAATCCAAACCAAGATAGCTCAATGAAGAAATCATGGGTTGAAAATATCTCATGACCAAAGAATTGGTGGGTTTAATTATCTCATTCTTGAAAGGAAGTCTCTTCGAGGATCCTACACTAACACGGAGGCTATAAAACCACCTCAAGGATAAAGGAAGAACAAATGCACTTGTAAATGCAAGAGAAGAAAAACTTGAGGTACTCCAACAAGAATCTTGAAGAACACTTTGAGGAAAAATCACATGCTTGAAGAACCACCATGACGAGCCTCCGTATTAAAAGGATGATGCAAAGATAAGGAGGTAGAAAAGAATAAGATTGAAGCCTTGCAAAGACTTAGATGAAGCTTCACAAGGAGATACTTGAGAAAACTTGGAACTTCGAAAAAGAAAGATAAGCACTTGAGAAAATAATTGATATCATGAGCCACTCCGGAAGAAGAATTGAAATCTCTTGGAAGAAGGAAGAACAAGAATAAGAATTATGTTATGCTCAGCCTTCATCAAATTAAATTGATGACAAGCAACAGATCTAGCATACAACTTATTCTTCTGAAAAGATTGAGGAGAGATATGAGCACAAACTAGAAGAATTCTTGAAGGAGACACCGGTGAGAATTGAAATAATGAGGCAACCATGAATGAATGGAGATACATGAGAATGAAGAGATCATGAGCCAGTTGAGGGAAAAACTAGAACAAGGCACCGGTATAATTGAGAGACGAACGAAGAGACAACAATTGAGAAGAATTAGAGAACGAAAGCTGAAAGCTGAGAACGAATAAGTCTTCTGAAATGATGGCCTTCGGAGGAACGAGAAATAAAAACAAATCAGAAATGCACCGGATAGGAAGAAATATATTAGTCCTGATTGGAACAAATAAGATGACGACACCAAGCTGAACTGATGAATCTCCTAGCTAACGAACCAAGATTTGAGAGAAACACCCCTTCGGTCTTCAAAGGAGAGAATGATGAGAAGAACACCACCAAGAATAACTAAGACACTCCGGAATAATGAAGAATGCAAGGTTGAGCCAAATAAGAGAATTAATTCTAATTGATCCAGAAGAAGGAATATGAGTGATGAAATTCATACTTACGTCATAGTTGAAAGGAATTAATGATCTCCGGAAAAGATTAAAAGAGCCAGGAAAGATCCTGGGAAAGAACCTGTAGGTTATGGGCCCACTCAAAAGAACCACCGTTGAAAAGATTGCTTAGAAGAGAGATATTGCATCGGTATGAAGAGAACTAGATGAGGTTAGCACGTCGAAATAATTAAAAGAATTGAGAACAAGAATTCTGAGATAACTTCAACGCTCTGGATAGAATAGAGAGAAACGACAACAAGAAGATAGACTGATAAAAATTTCCAACATAGGAAAGAATTACAAGGATGAAAAGGATATGATAACACGGACAACTGAATGAAATTCACCGGTAAGGATGACAAGAATGAGCAAATATGACACGAATCTCCTGAGAATCTTCACAATGAATCACCGGATAAGAGGAAAAAGAACAAGCAGCGGGAGCACAATGAAAAGAAAACTCTTGGATGAAAATTGAATCATTAAATAAAAGGGTGGGAGGGCGGGGAAAAACAAAGACAACTTGGGACAAATGAGACAAACTCCGGTAAGAATTGAGACAATGATCTGCCAAAATTTGAGAGGATTGAATTCACTGAAGAGAAGCACACCGGTTGAATGGAATTGATACGATGACTCCGGTTGAAAAAATTGGTGAGACATTTGATTGAGCAAAAAGGATTAGCACCTTCATATAAATATGAGAACACTACTTAGAAAATATCTGAAATCACCACTTGACATCAAAGCAACACAAATTACCATATTCCAACAAAACAAAGGGTGAGGCTTATGAAACAATCCAGAACAAACTCATGAGAAAGATTTCGTCCGATATTTTCGTGGACAGGAATCCACTAGATGTCGAACCCCAACCTAACATCATGCATTTGTTGGAAGATTGTCCTATAAGCAACTACTTGAATTCCCACCTATGAATTCCCGAAATATCTGGTCATGCAATCTGGTACACGGATACAAGGAGTAATATCACACAACTCCTATACTAACCCGTCACCTGTATCACATCCGTCAACACACGACCAGAATCTTGGACCTTCATCTACAACAGACCCTCGTGATCACAACGATACAAAGTATGGCAGTACTCCCGAACAATCTGCACCAGTACTGGGGACATCGGGGTTATCACGCCACTACCAGTATTGAAGCAATTACGAACATCCTTCGTTCTGAGATACTAAGAAACCTGAATGATAACGATGTGCTCAAGAATCCCCTGGAGCTCAACTCCCCTGAGACTTAGAGCAGATAGGAGGCACCAAGACAGAACTCCGTCACATCGGCGTCATATAGATTCCAAAAATATCTGCGTGATCCTAAAAAACAATTTGAGTGGTCAGAGGAGTAGAGTAAATTATTACGTCAAGATTCCTCACCAGAGCATAGAAGAGGAAAAAAAAGAATCCTACTCTCCGATATATAACTAGACTCAAAGCAGTTTTTATCTAGACTCGACTCGGCCAAGTTCGATCAATCAAGGTGGCTCCTAGGTCGGTACTGCTCTGATACCAACTTGTCACGTCCAAGATGCGACCCTATCCTCAATTTGGCACGAAGGCCTCGTCAGGGATAGAAGCGCATCTCTTCGTGTCACAAGAATGGATATCGTTACAAGTACATGTACTGAAAAGATGAGATATATATTTAGAATTGGCTTACACTCGCCACAAGCTACATCAGAGTCACATCAGTACATTACATAAACATCAAGAGTGAGAGCAGCGTCCGACTACGGACGAAAACAAACGAGAAAAATAAGAACGACGTCCATCCTTGCTATCCGAGGCTGCCGGCCTGGAACCCATCCTAGATGGATGAAGAAGAAGAAGAAGAAGCAACTCCAAATGAACAATCAATGCACTCGCGTCAAGTAACCTTTACCTGTACCTGCAACTGGTGTTGTAGTAATCTGTGAGCCACAGGGGACTCAGCAATCTCAATTCCAAAGGTATCAAGACTAGCAAAGCTTATTAGGTGACGCATGGTTTAAGTGGTGAGGTTGCAGCAGCGGCTAAGCATATATTTGGTGGCTAAACTTACGAGTACAAGAATAAAGAGGGGGGCGATCTACGCATAACGGACGTGAACTACGAATGATCAAATGAATGATCCTGAACACCTACCTACGTCAGGCATAACCCCACCGTGTCCTCGATCGGAGAAGGAACTCACAAAAGAGACAGTCACGGTTACGCACACAGTTGGCATATTTTAATTAAGTTAACTTCAAGTTATCTAGAACCAGTGTTAAACAAAGTTTCCACATTGCCACATAACCGCGGGCACGGCTTTCCGAAAGATTTAACCCTGCAGGGGTGCTCCAACTAGTCCATCACAAATTACCACAAGCCGCATAGAAATCCTCAATCACGAAGCTCGCGATCTCGTTGGATTCCCTAGTGGAAAACCTCAACTCTGAGATTACACAAAGCATCACCGGAATCCCGATGCACAAGATATCTCGTCAAAGGTAAAACTAATCCGTCAAGGCCGCCCGGCGTGTCGACGATCCCGATAGGAGACACGTATCTCGTTCTCACGACACGACGGATAAGCGACGCGTACAAGTGCCAAACCTCGAGTTTCCTCGCGGTGGCCCCGCACAGTGCTTTGTTTTGGACAAACACTCATGAGGAGCACTGGCCCGGGGGTTGATTAAATTATCCTCGGGGTCCGGAAAGTCCCTATGCAACTTTATTAGGTGATTAGGCAAATGTAGTACCAATGTTGGGCCTTACCACACCAGCTTTAATCTAAAACGAATTATCAAGGGGGTCCCCATAACAACCCCGACCGTGTTAGGAGCGCTCAATTATGGAACATAACACCGGTAGCCGGTAACTAAGGGGCAAAGGTGGAACAAAACACCAGGCTAGAAAGGCCGAGCCTTCCACCTTTTACCAAGTATATAGGTGCATTAAATTAAATAGCATTTAAATATGGTGATATAACAAGGAACCCATGTTTTCACATGGAAGCAACTGCACCTGCAACTAGCAACGCTACACAGGGTTAAGCAAGCAGTAACATAGCCAATCAGTGGTTTGCTAGGTCGAACAGGTTGAAGGCTTCATGGCATTGTTGAGAGGCTGATATTTAACATGTGGTAGGCAACGAGACATAACGATAGAAGCGGTAAAACTAGCATGGCAATGATAGTAATGGTATCTGGGAAATGGTCATCTTGGCTGAGATCCCGCTTGGAAGAAGAATGACTCCGTGAAGCAGACGAACCGATGTAGTCGAACGGGTCCTCACAATCCGACACGCTTGTGGAACTCAATCGAGACGGGGAAAACCGGAACACAAATCAACACACGGAATTCACCACAAGATGCACAACACATATGATGCATGAGCAGCTGATTACATGCAAGTCACGGCATGACAAATCACACAATCAAACACTACACCTTAAGTGAAGTTCAATATGCAACGAGTTGCATATTGACGAAACTCCACGTGAATTTTTTAGCTCAATCCCGATTAGATACACAGCAATATTAAATGTTTTTAACATGGCAAGGGGTGAAGCGGTGATTCTACATGTCATCCTAGTCGGTTAACACGTGGACTATAGAACGGAGCTACGTTCAAGAGACACGCACAACAGGAAGCACTAACTAAAATGATGCATGGATGCTCAAACCCTAACTATGCACTTACACCAAGCCACGAGGTCAACAAGTGCCACCTCATCACAAAGTGACACTTTTGCATAACTGCTCACAACTGGAGTCCGGTGCCACCATTGGATTCATTGGGTTCTTCTACCCCAAATCCATATATAACACTGCTATAAATGCGTGCAGAAAAACACCAGAAACAGCAAAGGAAAAACTACACAGGATCAAACTACGGTAATAACAAGAACATGGGTTGTTCTTGATATGCCAGATTTGGCAACAATATGCACAGGAAAAAAATAATATGGAAGAAGGCGGACTCGAACCCACTTCCTACTTGCAACACAACAGGACAATCACCACTGAGCTAGGCTCAATTCACTACCCTAACAGGAGAAATAACCTACTTATCCCACCTATGGAGGCAACGCAACCACATGAGAACAAAATAGCAAAACAAATCGGGTTGCCTAGGGTTCGATCCCAGCACCTCTCGGTTGCAATTCGATGAGCTAACCAGCCGGGCTACTATAGCGCTATGATAACAAAAGGATCCTTACTTTACTTAAATCTTACCAGACGCTAACTAACGAAACTGAAAACAAAGACAAAAATAAAATGAGGCTGGAATGGGATTCGATCCCACGCCCTCTCGGTTTGGAGCACGCCGCAGTAACCAATTCAGTTAACATGCTAACTGAGTATCAACACAGCGGAATGGCTAGGTATTATGGAAGTACCAGAACGGATCTGAGCCAAATAAAAAGGCTTTCGCCATGGACCTGTGTTCCTCACCGGTGACAAACTCGAAGGCGGAGGCGATGCCGTCGGGTGGCGCGGCCGGGAAGAGGGGGATCCACCACATCTAGAGGCCGGGGACCCATTCCTAGAGGTGGGGAGCTCCGGTTTGAGGCAGGGGAACGAGCTCTGCTCGGACTCGAGGCAACCATGGCGGGGCATGGGACTTGGGGATGGCACAGTGCGGCGGCTCTGGTCCACGGAAGCACTGCAACAAAGCCAGGGGCGATCATCGCGTCAGGTCCGCACCTGAACGAGCATCGGGGCCATGGCTAGAGCACCATGGGTGGCAGGCTACCGAACTGAACCTGTCACAGAGAAACGAAAGAGAGAGGAAAAATTAGAGGAGGAAGGGGAGCAAGAAGGAGATGGGGAGGGGAGAGGATCTGGCCTGGGAGGACGGGCTCGGTCGGGTCTTGTGTTCGACCGGAGGTGGCTTGCGTTCCTGCTAGAACCAGGGGCTGATGTGGTCGGCATAGGGTCCCGCTTCGGTTGGAAACTCCATGTGCTGCTGTTGCTTCAAACTACAGAGAGCACACAGAGAGAGTTACGGGAGAGGAAGAGAGATACACAGGAGAGGGAGAAGAAGATGGCGCGGGGCTCGAGCACGGGAAGATCTCCTCTTGCTGCTTCTGACCCTCTGGATCGGGACATGGGAGGCCGGCGGAGGGACAAGGCTTGGGGATCGAAGGGAGATCTGACGCGGCTGTGGTTAGCCTGATGCGCGTGGAAGTTTGGGCAGGGTGGCGGCGCGGCACGGAAACGGAGGGAGGATCCCTAGGTTTTGGTCTGATTGGACTGGATGGACCTATATATAGCAAGTGGATTAGCTTTAGGGGCATCTCGACCCTCCGATTTAGATCGGGTGGTCGAGATAAATAGGTTAGGAAGTCCACTGGACAAACCAAAGACGGTTTGCAGTAAAACGGGGTTGATCCGGACCTAACGCTTACGACCTTGTGTTCCGGGTACCGGGAGATTTTCGGACTGGGCTGTGAGCAGGTTGGTGCACTGTGAGAGAGGCTAGGCGGAGATGAGAGGGAAAACGGGCAGCGCGGCAACGCGATTTGAAACACCGACAAACGTTCGACGGTAGACCGAATACGGTGCCGCTACGGTCGACCGTTCGGGTACCAGACGAACTCCGATCGCGACGAAATTTGACAGGCGGCCTAGCGATATTAAAATAAGACCGCACGTCAAATCTTAACCTGTTCAGAGAAAGTTTTACGCACACTTTTATAACAGGGTTCGAACGATGCCGCGGGCGCGTGCGAGTGCGGTCGGGCTTAGAACGGACAACGACGAGAACCGGCAACTACTAACGGATGCAACTCTGAAAACTCGTGGAAACGGAGATGTCGATGCAATGCTGATGATGCGCATGATGCGATGATGTTGCGACAAATGTAAATACCCACACGACGAAAACGGAAAGAAAGTGGAATCTTCTGGAACGTCGGCATCGGGCTGTCACATGAGTGAAGGGGTATATATAGGCAGCAGCCAAAATCCAACTCTTACGCACAAAAGTGCAAACTCGGTGACACCAAAGTGGACACTCGGTGGTACCGACTAGTACCAAAGGTGTGAACTTTTCAATCTTGGTGAGACCGATATATAGAACTCGGTGGCACCGAAAAGGTGACTAACGGTCAGATGACCAAACTCGGTGGCACTAATACTCAAACTCGCAAATTCCGAATTTGTGTTATCTTGGCAACAGAATGTTGGTCAAACTGAACTCGGTAGCACCGATGTTGTTTCGGTTGCACCGATTTGGAGGAAATGGCTAGGGTTTCGTGTGAGGTTCAAACTCGGTGGGTCCGAAGTGGAAATGTTGGTGACACCAAATTTGTGAGTGTAGAACTTGACAGAGTGGATATGTGGGAAAAATGACTGAGTGTTTGGGTGGCTAACTTTGAGCATTTGAGCAATCAGCTCATTTTACTACCTCACCCCCTTTTAATAGTATTGGCTTTCCTATGGACTCAAAATTGATTTCTCACAAATATAAAATGAAGAGTCTTCTAGGTTGAAGCTTGCGCCAATATTATTCCTTTCTTGCATCAAGGGGTGTCTCCACATAAACCTTAAGCCATAGCATCTTTTGTACTTTTCTAAAATATACTTGGAAAACACATTAGTCCAATGATGCATATGTTGTGATCAATTATGAAAACCACCCTAGGGAGCATTTGTGATCCCCCCCCTGGTTCTGCCCTCATAGCTTGTGGGTCCCCAGCTGGCCTTCTAGCGACCATCTTCTCCTATATGTTGTGTTTTACCCTCGAAGTAATCATAAGTTATATTTCGGGATGAAGCGAAGCCGTGTTGAGGCGGAAACCTAGCCAGAGGCCCTTTTGCTCTCCGCTAGAGAGATTCTGCTGGGGAAATCCCCTCCAGGATGGGGAAATTGAAGCCATTGTCATCGCCAACGCTTCGTCATTCGTGGGAGGCCCAATCTTCATCAACATCGTCACCAGCACCATATCATCTCCAACCCTAGTTCATCACGTGTATTCAATATTTGTCTCAAAACCTCATATTGGTACCTGTGGGTTGCTAGTAGTGTTGATTAGATCTTGTAGTTGATGCTTGTTGGATTACTAGGTGGAAGAAATTATGTTCAAATCCTTGATTATTATTATTACACCTCTAATCTTGAACATGTTGATGTCGTGTGAGTACTAATTATTGTTCCTAACAACATGGGAGAAGTCTTGTCATAAGTAATCATGCAAAGTTGGTATTCGTTCGATATTTTAATGATATGGATGTTGTTACTTCTCTTAGTGGTGTCATGTGAACATCGACTACATGAGACTTTACCATGTAATGGGCCTAAGGGAAGTCATTTTGGAGTAACAAATAGATGATGGGTTGCAAGAGCGATAGAAGCTTAAACCCTAGTTTATGTGTTGCTTCATAAGGGGCTGATTTGGATCCATATGTTTCATGCTATGGTTAGATTATTCTTAATTATTATTTTGTAGTTGTGGATGCTTGCGAGTGGGGGTAATTATAAGTATGTTATAAGTTCAAGTAACAACAGCACCTAAGCACTGGTCCACTCACATATCAAATTATCAAAGTAGTGAAGGCGAATCAACTAAATACGATGAACATGACTAGACAGAAATTCCCATGTGTCCTCGGGAGCGCTTGCTTCATATAAAAAACTTTCAGGCCTGTCCTTTGCTATAAATAGGATTGGGCTATATTGTTTCACCTTCGCTACTTTTGCTACTTTTCACTTGTTATGAATTATCTTGCTACAAAACTTTCTATCACTGTTACTTACAACACTTGAAGAGAATTCCTTCCTGCAAACTACTTATCATTTCCTTCTGCTCCACGTTGGGTTCGACATTCTTACTTATTGAAAGGACTACTATTGATCCTTTATACTTGTGGGTCATCACACGTTTCTCATGAATTTGGAGTCATCCCCTTTGTTTTCTAGCCTAATTTTGTGTGTTTAGTCCCAATTGAAAAACAGTCATACTAAAAAATTGTGATTTGTTCGCTTTATGAGATTTCGTTGATTTCGATCCATGGAATTCGTGTTTTCCGGGAAGATCTAGCTTTCCCACCACCAAATCCACCGCAATTTTTCCCCATCAATTCTGACCCCAAGATCGAAAATTTCCGCCCTAAATCGAGTTCTCGAGACCAAATCGCGATGTGACCATCAGCCCCGGACATCTCGGCCATTGGGTCGGACATCCGGGCGAGCTTCTGGCTTTCGAGCCATGGATATCCGGCCTAACCGCCGGATGTCCGACCCGTGGGATTTCAACCTCCCGTATTTCACCGTTTTGTCCATAACTAATTCATTCGGAGTCTGATTTTGACGTTCCTTAGCTAGTTGGATAGCTATTAAAATCCTCCATCCCACAAAATTAGTTCCATCATCATTTGACTCCATCATATATTTTCAAATTTTGGCAAGTTTGCCTAGGCCTCCATCATAACTTCCGCATAGTTGTCCTGCCATACTCTTCCGCCAACATAACCCAATTTTGTTTGAGATTTTGAGATGCGGTTTCCATTTCTTATGGTTTTTAGGATAATTAGGGACGGTTCTAAATCAAAGACGATGCCAATCATCATTGCCTCGGCCTCGACATCAACACCGGCCACTTTGCCTTTTGGCACCCCAACCGTAAGTAAGGACGGTAACCTCGATGACCTCATTGTCTATTTCCTTCTCTTTGCACTGATCGCTTCGAGCCTATTTTGTACCTTACCCATTGAGAATAGTGAGTCTTCTGCATCATAGAATTACTCTTATGAAGCATATCTACTTTTAGCGTGCAAATATCTTGTTATCTACATTGTGCCATAAGTCTCTCCCGTGCATATCCATCATACTTGTCTCATATATTGGTTCGAGCATCAAGCATTGCCTATTAGAAAAAGAGCAAAAGATTTTAAGCAAAAGAGGAGATACAAAACAGCTTATAACAATAGCAATAGCATCACCAAATTAGATATCATATCATCGGTATCATATCATATCATACTTGATCATCTGGGATCATACGTACATAGCATACTTGGGATCGAAGATGGCACATTTACTCTCATAGGTTGGTGCACAAGCGCGTATCTAGCCCATTTCAGCAATCGAGCTATTGTCCCTCGATTATCCGTGCAACAAGAGCTTTTCCGTGGTATCACACATTTTGTGCTCATTCCTTGGTTGCGCGGATCCCACTTATCTATCTGTATGTGTGTTCGTAGAGCCACCATAGCTATTGATCCAGTTGCTTTGCATTGCAATTTTGTGAATCTTCCTCAACATTTTTGATATCTTGGCTAACATTTTGCTTGAATTTTGTGCCACTTGTCCTAACCGAGTCACTCGATAAGATTTACTTGTAGGTGTGTGTGAACAAGTGTGGTACTAATTCCACTATTTTCTCCTTTCACATTGAGTGAAACGGGATACATCCTCAACTTTGGGAAATAGTATTGGTATTGTTTATCTCAGTTCCCACTCACCTTTGCTCGAGTGTTTTGATGGATAGGAAAAGCACATCGTCTCTGGTCTTCAACGACAATGATGGCGTGAACAACTACATCAACCAAAAACTTGAGCGGCTCGCCATCGACATATGACACTCCGAATCTTGGAAAAGAGACTACATCGAGAACAAGTTGGATGCATAGATGGAGCAACTTCAACATGTGTTGGCCAACTACAGGTCTTCTTCCCCTTCGTCATCTTCAAGGTGGAGACGCTCAAGTTGCACATCTTCGGAGCGCCCATCCGATGCAAGCATAAGTCAGCCACGCCCTCATCTTCGAGACGTCCGCCATGACAACCATCACGATCGTGATCTTCATCATCGCGAAGGGCAAGCAACCTCCATGAAGCACGCACATGAAGTCAGAGAATGCCATCAACTAGAATCTCTACATCACACTACTTCTGGTCGTCATGAGCTCAAGAGAAGACCGTGCGATGAAAACCGCCAAGGACAAGCTTCGATGCCAACATCAAGGCGATCGACTACACGCATGGATGACACTTACATCTATGGAAGCATCCCAAGGAAGATGGCCAAGCATGGGAATTTCGTTCGTTCATGGAGGAGAGTGATAATGCGCCATCTTTGGCACTCATCCATGATGACGGCGACTAGAAAGTCTAGCATGGGAGTTTCCCTTCGACCACGACGACGAGCACGGCCCTCTTCAACAACATGAAGACAGCGCCCACATGGGACTCATACTTCGAGTCAAGCACTGAGGCCGAGCTTGGGATGTTCCCTTCGGTCCTGGAGGAGATTTATGTTTGGCCACATCCTACGACATTCATCTTTGGAGGCGTTATGGATGAGGAGCTTGAGCATGGGACTATCTCTTCAACAAAGGTGGCGATAGGAGTTGAGTATGGATTCATTTGCACCTACATCTCTATAACACCCACATACGACAAGATGCCCCAATTTCCATGTCAGGAGAGACACTACCACATGAGCGACATGAGTGCCTTCACCATATGTGACACTGAGTGCATTTCCTATGAGAGGATGAGTGTGACCACTACTAGCCCCATACACGATAATATGCCAAACATCCTATGTGAGGTTGAGAGCCATCAACACACTTTGAGTGACTCAACCAACCATATGAGTATGAGCAACCTTGAGGGAGTGAGTGAGCCACGATACTTAGTGAGTGAGATAGTTGATATGGCACATGAGACCACTATGATTTCTAACAACTTAACCTCTACCTCTAGTGTGGTTTTTTGGTGCAAGGTCTTATACATGACAACATGCTTTCCCTCGATGAGTCCATCCCTCCAATGGGAATGACGATGGCCCCGAAGATGCACCCCCCACATGGTTCCATCATGATGACGATGACCACGAATAGGTCTTTGCCACCTCACCTACACCACATGAGTGGAACGAAAGAGGTAAATGGGTGAAGGCGATGCTATTGTCCCACTAGTGGACTATCTTGATATCAATTAATTGCATGATGTTGATCACCTTACGGATACTTCACATGCTATGTCTCCTTCATGCTTGGATGTACCGCCTATTTATGATGCATATGATGATGAGCATGTCGAATTAGCTAGTTGTGATGCTATACTCCATAGTATATCTTGTGATAATTCTATTGTTCACATCATGTTTGCTAATCCGCTTGACTTGTCATATGCTATGCATGAGATCACCCATATTGTATCTTTGAAATCTCATCATAGTAACTATGCATATCCCATAAAAATTAATCCAATTTGCACATATGTCATAGATGAAAATCCCATGGTTAGTGGCATTTGTTTTTCTTGTGATAATATTTCCATGCTCCCTTTGCATATCTTCCGCAATTGTTCACATATGCCATGCCATGACCTCCATGCTTTGGAAATGAATAGCTATGGATGTTCTTCATATTATCCGAATTATGCTTCCGCTATAGAACATGAGGAGACCCCCATAGTTTCCTCATACATGGTAGGAGATTGTGAACCATCCCACCAATTGCATAATTCCATACATTGTTTGCATCAACCCATGCTTAAAACTGCTCCATATGATTATGTCGATGCATCTCATATGCCATGCAATGACAATAGTTCTCAATCACATGATTGCATCTTTTCTGTGCACCATCCACGTAGCATGTATAACAATGCTCTAAATTCAAGTGATGTACTACATAATCCTAGTCTCTACTAAGTTCGACATAATAACAAATCCTTCATGATGGATGACATGTTCCTATATCATGCTTCTCATTTATTTGAACATTGGAAATTTTGTGGTAATGAACACAAACACATGCACATCCTAACAGATAATGTGTACATATACCAAGCGCAAACAATTTTTCATTTGTATTTGTTGTATGTAGGTACTCATGAGCACTCATCAACCTCACAATCCCATGAGTTGACGAAAAGTTCTCTTGAGAGAAATGACTCTTTGGGATTAATTGTAATGTGCCTCCAACCATTCCACTCGCACAAGGACTACGCACATCTCTTCTACTTGGCTCTCACATGACTATGGGCTATTTACCCCTTGTCTTATTATGCCCATTTTCTTCTGTTCACATCACATGTTATGCTTCATACTATGCTTTTGTCATGCGATTGTGACAATTGGTTGCAATTACCCATGATTCAAAATTCACCTACTACTATGTCTATTTGCATGCTTGGTGGATATCCTAGTTGTTATTGTCATGTTCACCACTTTTGCTATCTATTATTTCTTCTTGTATTGGTAGAGTCATTATGTTCAATTGATATTTACTTAGGAATTCTTGTCAATACAAAGATGATAATTTGCTCATATCTCATTTTTCATGCTTCTGATATGTCATGTGCATTATGTATCGCCACTATTTGCACACATGACATGATTGCCATGATTACATCTAGTATGTTGCATCTTTGCACTACTAGTTTACATGCCTTGATTTCCATGATTTCTTGCCTTGTTGCATCACCCATGCTACGTAATTGCTCATTTCATTGGGTTGATGACATAAATGCTCCTACCTCTCACATGATCCATGTTGCTCATTGTCTCTTTTCTCCTTTACTTGGATCTTGTAGTGAGTGCAACTATGTTATGATTATTGATGATCTTGGAGACTTGGGCATACTACATGTGACACATGCTACTTGGAATGAGCTTCATATCTTTGGTTGTGCTAGCATCATATGCATGAATGCCATGCCGCATTATCTTCTCCCTTATTATGATAAGAATGATAATGAAACTTGTTGAGTATTCCACCACACAAATGATAGGTTTTGCATTCATGCTAACCTCATTTGTTTTTCCAAGTCTTTGGTATGTTCTTTTGTGTTGAAGGATTTACAAGGTGGTGCCTTCATGAGACATATTGGTTATGTGAAGTCATACAAGATGAGCGACAAAAACATCTTCGGGACCTTCCTACGGTGCGCTCGTTCCCTTTGGATGATTCTCCCATGCACTTATTGAATGGTTCACATCTCCATTGTTGGTTCCTCCTTGTTTACATGATACATCTCATGGATGGAGAAGCAACATATCATGTGCATACGATTAGCCTTGGGTACATTCACATGCATTTGGACATTTATTCCAACACTTTCACATTTGTTGCCCAACATGCTAAATGGAAACATATTTTCCACAACAAAATTTCTCATTATGAATGGATTAACTCGCATTTTGAATGGCTTCATGAATCTTTTATTTCAATCTCATCCTTGATAGATGAGCTTGTGCACTTTCTTAGCAAATTTGGTGTGATCTACCTTGATGGACTATTCATATGCTCACATTGTTCACCATCAATTGGACGATGACACAACCATTTTGTGCCAGATTTGTCATGATCATGCTTTTGATAGAACTTCTCACTATGACATCATGCTACATAAGGGTAGAATTTTCCACTTCATGCACAATGAACTTGATCACATGAATGCTTTGCATACCATTCTATATCATTCTATTAATCTTCATGATACTTTTAACGCACAATGTTGTTGGATGAACTCGTTCTTAATTGATGGACACCTTGGGTGCAATAACCATCATATTTACAAGTCGAAAGAGTGTTATATCGACTAGATGGGGGTGAATAGGCAATTTCTATAAATACGTCACTCGGGAAATTCCTAGTAAGGAAAGTCCTAAGTCACGAACTCAGTGCAGCAAAATAAGTACTCAAACAGATGTGCAAAAACATCGATAGCTTAATTGTCAGAGTAAAATGAATCGTTCAGGTTGCACAGGTAGCGTGGTCAGGATAAGCAGGCGACGAATAACTTAATTGAACAATATTAGGTGAGGAATTTGAGAAAGTATTCATTCAAATTCTTCAAATAGTAAAGATCAAAGTCATCAACATACAATTGAGAAAATGAAAGGGTCGAGAAATTAGAACCCGGTGCTCGATGCAGATAATGATTTGATGACCCAAGTACAATAGTTGTGACAGTCGTACGTCTGATTTGGAATGGCTTGGTATTTAAACCAAAGGACACATAGTCGCAGGACACTAAGTCCTTACTGTATTCTCCTTGAGCTAAGGACATACAGTCCTCACCCAACACTCGTGGTACTTCTTCAGGGCAGATTTCCAAACCCTCACAAACTTGGTCACCCGATGATCCACAATTCACTACTGGATGCTCTAGACCATGACGCCTAACCGTCTGGAAGATTCACAGTCCTCAAAGGTAACAAGTGTTGATTCCACACAGGAACAATCTCTTCAGTGATGCTCAATCACTTTGCGTTTTGGATTTTGGTCTGGATGTTTGGGGTTTTTCCTCACTGATGATTTTCTATCAAATTCTTCGAGGATTGGGTTGCTCTCAAATGACAAGTGTTAGTTTCTCTCGCGGAGCAGCCAACCAACTAGTGGTTATGTGGGCGGCTATTTATAGTCGGGGAGTAATCCCGACATGAATTGACATTAATGTCCTAATGATTTGACCATTACGTGGATAAGGTTGGGGATAGCTGGCGCGAGGCACAGCAACGATCGGAACCTTTCAAATGTGAAAGTCCTCGTGACACTTATGTTCCTCACATGTAGGTGATTCGCACTAGAGAAGACCTAACTCCTCATCTAGAGAAAATTCCTCAGAGACCAGAAGATCTTCGTCTGTGTCAGTGAAGAATTTGACTAAGCTGTTGAAGATTTCCAAAGGCTTCATCCGAAGGGTTTGTATGTGAAGGCTTTGACATGAGCATCACTTGGAAACTTTTCCTTAGCTTTATCTCGACCCCCTTTAACAGTATTGTGGTCCTATGACACAAAATACAGAAAATGGAACTATGAAAACAAAAGTATTCATGCTTTAGAGTCTTCACATTGGTTCCTTCACAGACACACCAATTTCCTCACATTCCAAGTCTTCAGAGGAAATATGAAAGTCTTCAGCCGAAGACGTACATTTTTAGGGGTTGATCTTCTTCAAATAACTCAAACTCCTTAGTGACTTATAGAGCATGTGTACACTAACAAACATATCAGTCTCTTAACCTATAAGTCTTCAATGCACCAAAATCACTAAGAGGCACAAGATGCACTTACAATCTCCCCCTTTTTGGTGATTGATGACAAATAGGTTAAGTTTTCAATGGGGATAAAATATGAAGTGTAAGTAGAAAGTTTGAGGAATTTGAATGCAAGATATAGAGAAACTCCCCGTGAAGATGTGCATATTTGAGGAATTTACTTTGGTTTGCAAATGCACATTGAGTATTTATACCATGGAGATCTCTCCCTATATCTTGTAATCCATGCACACATTTGACATATATCTTCAGGAAATTGAAATGCATGATGGAAAGTGGAGTTTGACGAATTTCAGCATGCATGCATTAATTAACATGAGGAATAAGCATGTAGGAAAAATGGTTCAAAAGTGTCAGACCACCACCGGGCATAAGTTTACAACTCATACAACCAAACACTTCAGAAGAATTTTAGTTGTAACTTAAAGAAAATATAGTTCAAAAACCCATAAAATAATAAAATAGGCCCGCTTGAAGAATAACTCAGATTTCTCCCCCTTTGTCATCAATTGACAAAAAGGGACGAAACTGAGGACTAACGCCCTTGAAGAATATCACTTCATTGGTGGAGGTGGAGCGTTGGGGTCGTTCGTCACAGTAGTGTTGTCAAGGTCTTCAGCCTCATCACTTGTGCGCGTTGAAGAGAATGAGATGGCCACTAGTTGAGGAACTGGAATCTTCTTGAACTTCTTCTTTGGCGGCCAAGACCAGTCGAAATCTTGTTGGAAATCCATTTTAGCAAGTTCCTCAAAAGTCTTGAGGTCAGATAGAATGGCCCATGTTCGGTCGAAGATCTCATGAAGATAATAGTTATTTTTCTTAACTGTATTCTGAATTGAGGTCTTTCACAATGGCATCAAACTGACGCTTTACCCATTTTTAGTTGCGATCAACCTTCTAATGAAGACTTAGAAAGAGCTCACAGTCAGTCATCACACGTGGTATAGTTAGACTAGGGGCTTTGCCTCTAGCAGCTGAGTCTTGTGAGGCAGTGTCGTCATTGGTGGAGTATGACGCAGCTTTGCGAAATTGGCCATCGAGGCCGAGTTCCTTCATCGAGCACAGATTTTCCTTTGCCTTCAATTATGTTGAAAGAACTCTTGATAACTTCAAGTGGAGGCAAGTAGGAGAGGTGATTTAGAATATCTGCCTTGTAAGGAATTCTAGATCTGGTCCTGATAAATCGCATGGTACATGCCGCATAAGGCTTCAGATAAAAAGGTGACACAGTTGTGTGGGACAGAGTCCTCATGAAGAAATAATGAAGCTTAATTGGAATTCCATGGATGATATTGAAGAGAAAATTATTCATGATGCCCACTATTTCTTCATCATTGGAGTCATGACCCTTGATTGGACTGAAGGTTTTGGACAAAATGTGGTACACAGTCCTGGGGATATAGATCAATTCCTTCACGAGGAATTTGGTCCTTGGCGGCTTGCCAGAAGCCAAAGGCTTCATGAGAACTTGCATCAAGTGATTTCGCAGATTAGTTTCTTCAAAGCCGCATTTGGCTCCTTCTCAGGGAAGTGGAACTCAAAGTGCCCGAAGTAATTTTGTGGCAGGAGCTGTGTAGTTAGTATGTTGAGTCATCTAGTCCAGAACCCAAGTGTTGACATCTGAGACATCTCCTGATATGTGCAATGTAGCATAGAATTGAAGAATGATTTTTTCATTCCAGTCATAGTTGCCAGCATAGAATTGCAATAGTCCAGCTTCTTGAAGAACTTGAAGAACTAGAGTGTAGCAAGGAGTATCCTCCATATCTACATGAGGAATTTGCGTGTGAGGAAAAACCTTGTCCTTGTTGAAGAGTACTGCGCCATAGTAGTTCAACTGACTAAGGGTCCAGAATCTGTTGTGCCTGATCCTTGGAGAGTCAAAAGGATTTTCATCGATGAAATAGTGATGTTCATCAAAGAATTGGGCCCTCTCAAACTTTGGCCTTTTTGTTCCTTTGAAGGGCTGAATACTCTTCGGTTGAATATTTGGCTTGAAGCGGCCCACAAGTCTTCAAAGATCCTCAGTTTGAGGAATTTCAGTCACGACTACTGCCAACTGAGGATTATCAACATGAGGTTCAAAGGCAGTGTCTTCAGTCTGAGGAACATGTTCTCCAGCGGCACTCTTCTTAGTTTGAGGAATATGTTGTGCAGATTCATCAACTTCTGGCGCAGTAGTTTCCTCGGGTGCAGTTTGATTGGTAGTGTCTTCAACTGATGCAACTGATTTAGTTTCCGGGATAGACTTCACCGGAGTGCTCTTTTTTGCAAACGTTGTCTGGATTTCGGTTGCTGCAGGGGACAGAGGCACCTGAGGAAATGGAGTGGTCAATGGCGAGTTCGGATGAGCCTGTTCCCAGAAGTCCTCATGGATCACTAGTGTTGTGCTGCCAATGTCGATGTCTTCATCCTTGTTTTCATCACCCACAACAGTGTTCTCCTATGGTAGAGGAGTTGACGTTTGAGGAATTGAAGGTTTTGGATCATCTTCAATTTCCTCATCAATTGGTCTGGAAGCAGTAGAGCAAGTGTCTTCCATTTCTTCATCCCCTTCTTGGATGACGTGTTCAGCATCAAATGGCACCATCACATAGGAGGGTGCAATGTTGATAGGGGTGGCATCAATTGGAGCAGCTGAAGAAGTTTTCAAGGTCCTCAAGCGTTTTGCTTCTGAGGACTTTGAGCTCGTTGATGCCTTTCTTTTCTTTGCTGCTTCCTTTTCAGCAGCCTTAGTTTTCTTTACTTCTGTTGCAAAAGGAAGCTTCACTTTATTCACTTGTGAAGATTTTGAAGCAGGATGGGCATTTTCTTCACGTACGGCTGATGCAGTCGTCCTGGCTGGAACAGTTTCTTCAGCCGCAGCTATTTCTTCAGCTGCCCTGGCTGGTTTGTCTGGTAGAGGATTTTCATCACCAGAGTCGTCAGGAAGCTCAACTATGTATTTCACCTAAAGAGTTTTCAGCTGAGTCTTGTCAGCAAACTGCTTGTTGTGTTCAGTCATGACTCTATTGGCAACATTGATGAATCTAGCTTTTGGACCCTTCTAGTCAGCATTGAAGCAACTGTATTCTTCACTCAGGTTTTTGATCTTAGTTTGAGCGTTGAGGAGTTGATCAGGGACCATAGTCGGAATGTTGTTCTTCAGAAAGCTCTCTTTCTGAGTCTGAGCCTTTCGGGCTTGCTTGGCCTTCTGCACCTTCCACTTTTCTTCATTGATGAAGGTTGTCAACATGTGGCTTGGTCCAAGTGGAAGCTTGAAGTCATCAATTGGTGTTTGAGGATTATCATACCAAAGGTCGATGAAGTCTAGTATCACCTTTGGGTCAACCATAAGGGGAATGGTGGTGCCTTTGGCTTGTGCGACCCTTTCTTGCTTGTTTCTGGTGATGGCTTCAAGTACTTCATCATCATCTTCATCGTCTTCTTTTGATGTAGAAGGGACATTGAGGCCTTTGCTCGGGTTGGGCTTTCTTCCTCACTGAGCGGTCATTTTGTTCTTCACATTAGCACTCGAAGAAGTATGTGCAGAACCTGAAACAGATGGCCGTGAGGGATTCTGAGTGGTCATCAGCTTCAATGGCGATGAAGACTTTGTGGCAGAAGTTGAGGACTTTGCTGACACCTTAGCAGTTGTTTGAGGATTTTGCGGTGAAGTTTGAGCTATTGAGGACTTTGGTTTGATAGCAGACTTCTTCAGAATGGTTCTCTTTGGAGCAGTTTCAATGCGAGAAACCTTAGCAGTAGAGGAGGAGGTAGCAACAGCTGCTGTAGCAGAATCCTCACTGAATTTCTTCACGCCCAGGTATGCAACTTTCTATAGTTTAGACTTGTGCTTGGCATATTCTTTGGAAAGTCTTGAATGGTTGCAAGACTTGTTGGATTAGCAACCTGTTGAGTGCCCAGAGGAGCCCTTTTGCACAGAGGCTTCAGGGCGAATTCCTACATGTATTTGGGAGTCACATACCTATACTCCCTCCATTCTTTGGCCCATCTCCTCTCAATTTTCTACAAGCACGTTTTGTGCTTTTCCTTTGTTTCCATTCCATAGACAGCTTCATCAGGTGTGCAATATTCATCATAAATGTCATCACGAATATCAAAGGAAGTGTTGAGTTTTTCCTTCTTTCCACCCTTCTGTTTCTTCTCATCACCCATTTTCTTCACTCGAGGAATATGAAATTTTTAGGACTTTCATGAGGTATGCGAATTTTCTTCAAGAAACACCGCAAATGAATTAAGTAGATGAGAACCTAGAGATTCGTGAGCACACATTTTGTACCAGTGAATAGAGTATAGGTGCGAAGAATTTGAAGAGGTCATATGCGTTCTCCGAAGACTTTCAAAAATGACTCAAGTTGGGGAAATTGACCAATGCTGATTTTGAGGAATTTCGCTAAGTGCCCTTGACTTGGGTTCCAGAGTTGTGCAGATCTGAAAATTTACACAATTTAGGAATCTCTTGAGGAATTGAGTGACTTGGTGAAATTTTTCAAGTGTTCTTACCCATGGAAGTGTCATCTCATGAATTTGCTGAGGAATAACACTTCTCAAAGATTTAATGGAAACATAAAGATAAACAGGGCCAATAAAATTAGATTTTAAATACCCTCGACGAAGAACACGAACGACACGACAAATTGTAGATGGTGAAAAGAGAAGCTCGTCGGCTCAGACCTTCACCACCCTAACTCGGCGGCTGAGGACAGCTACGGCGGTGGCGGAGGAAGAAGAACCGTGGCCAGTGTGACTACGACGACGATGAGGTCAAGGCAGTGAAGCTTTTCCTCACCGCTGGCGCTGATTTCCAGCGGCGGCGCTAGATCTCGCTTCGAGCGCTAAGAAGTGTGAACGAGAGGAATAAATGACCTTCGGGTGAGAATGGGGTATTATAGCCTAGTTGAGAAACGGGCCGGCCCAAAACTTATGGACCATAATACCCCTGGCCCTTCCACTCCACTCGACAGGTGGCACACATGTACTAAGTGGTGGAGTTAGTGGAGACTGCTTATCCAATCGTTGGTAGTGGGTGCAGTATGAGCGGTAACGGGTGGAAAATTCTTGAAATAAATTTTTGAGGACTTTGTTTGCAAATTCTTCAGCTGGCAAGGATTCAATGAAGACTTTGAACGAGTTTCAAACAGAACGCATATGAAGAATTTGAGAATAGATTAGGTTGAGCTTAGCATGGAGGGGGATATGGTCCGATCACATTCACTTAGAAGAAAAACACATCGTGAAGACTTAGCTATGATGTTGAGGACTATGAAAGCTCATAACTTAGTATATAGTCAATGTAGAACATATTTGAAAAGTTTGAAGAATTTGAACTTTTGAGGAATTTGCAATCTTGAGGATTTTCAAAATCCGAAGACTTTGAATATTTGAAGAATTTCCAAAAATCTCAACTTTGAAGAATTTCTACTTGAGTAAATTCAAATTGGGTTGGTGGCGTGATCCATCGTATAAGAATAATGATTTCACGCACTGCGTACAATTGTCGTAGGGTGCTTAGAATCAAATTATTCATTAATATTTTCACGCTTAGAGTGTTATTCTTCATTGATTGAAGAAAAATGTTACTTCGTGTGTTGCACATCTAAGTCATCAATTTTGCATAAGTGTTAGGATGTGTTCCTTTTTCACAGAACATTTGAAGAATCTAAGATATTTAGCTCGCACCACAACTTGTAAAATCTCTTTTTATCCAAGGGCTTATTGCAGATATCTGCTAGTTGGTCTTTAGTCTTCACGTTGTCGATGACAATGTTGCCCTTGATTACATTATCACTAAGAAAATGATGACGAATCTGGATGTGCTTGGACTTTGAGTGTTGTACTAGGTTGTAAGCAATCTTGATTGCACTCTCATTGTCGCAATAGAGTGGCATGTTATTCATGTTGATGTCGTGGTCCTTGAGGGTTTTCTTCATCCACATCAGTTGGCAACATCAACGACGAGCAGCAATGCACTCAGCTTTAGCAGCAGAAAGTTCTGCTTCTTTGAGGACCAACACACTAAGAATCGTCCGAGGAAATGGCAGGTGCCTGATGTTGACTTGCGACCGACATGGTCACCAGTATAATCAAAGTCAGAATATCCAACGAGGTGAAGATTTGAGACCTTGGGGTACCATAATCCAAGCGTTGGTGTGTGAGCTAGATATCGAAGAATATCTTTCACGACCTTATGGTGTGATTCCTTCGGTGTTGCTTGGAAATGGGAACACATGCAAACACTAAGCATAATGTTTGGCCTAGATGCACATAGGTACAATAAAGAGCCAATCATAGAGCGATATACCTGTTGATCGAAATCTTTACAATTTTCGTCATTGTAGAGGTGGTTGTTGGTAGGCATGGGAATTTTGACACCTTCGCATTAATGCATGCCGAATTTATTCAGGACATCCTTGAGGTATTTCTCTTGAAAAATGAAGATGTTGTTGCATTTATCATGAATTTGAAGCCCTAGGAAGAATTTCAGCTCCCCCATCATGGACATTTGATATTCTTCACCCATCATGTAGGCAAATTCGTCACTTTAATGTTTGTTAGTACAACCAAAGATGATATCATCCACATATATTTGGCATACAAATAGTCCATTATCATAGGATTTGTGAAAATAGTAGGGTCGAGTGAACCGGGTTTGAAGCCTTTCTTCACTAGGATTTATTTCAATGTAGCATACCACACCCGAGGGGCTTGCTTGAGGCCATAGAGTGCTTGGTTGAGTCTAAAGACTTTGTCAGGATGCTTCGGGTCTTCAAAACCTGGGGGTTGAGCAAAATATACTTCTTCCTCAAGCTTAACATTGAGTAATGCACTTTTCATATCCATTTCATACAATCTTATATTGTGATGGTTAGCATAAGCAAGCACTATGCGAATAGCTTCAAGTCTAGCAACAGGTGCAAAAGTTTCATCAAAGTCAATTCTTTCAACCTGTGTGTAGCCTTGGGCTACAATTTGTGCCTTGTTCCTCGGTACCTGACCATCCTCATCTTGCTTGTTCCAGTACATCTAATTAGTATCGATGACGTTGTGCTTGCGAGGATTAGGCTGCTTGATGAGTTCCCGTACGTTGTTAAGCTTGAATTGATGAAGTTCATCTTGCATAACTTGAATCCACTCATGTTCCATGAATACTTCCATGAGGGTTCTGTGATAGACACAAAGGAAGAATGCCCACAAAATTTAATCAGGTTTAAAGCTTTTGAGCGAGTGAGGGGACTTGGCGCATTGATTTCGTCGAGGATTTTGTTAATTTCCACTTCATTTGCAATCCTCGGATGCACGGGTTGAAGACTTTGGTTGGGTTGAGGAATTTGATGTGGAGCAATTTCCTCATGTGCACCAGCTTGTATTTCTTCATTGTTTGGGATGACTTCTTCAACAGGAGGTTGTTCCTCAGTAGGAATGATATCTTCAGTAGCCTTGAGCTTTATAGCTTCCTCATGAGGCAATTTATCTGGCACAGGAGGCAGGTGCTCTCTTTCCGAGCCATTAGTTTCATCGAACTGCACATATACAGTTTCAACAACCTTGTTGTGGTAGTTGTTGAAGACTTTGTAGGTGTGCGAGTCCTATCCATAACCAAGCATAAATCTCTCATGCGCTTTCGGTGCAAATTTTGAACTATGGTGAGGATCTCTAATCTAGCATCTTGCATCGAAGACTTTGAAATAACTTACATTGGGTTTCTTGTCAGTGGGGAGTTCGTATGAAGTCTTCTTGAGGAATTTGTGAAGATATACCCTGTTGATGATGTGGCAGGCAGTATTAATTTCCTCGGGCCAGAAGAGACAAGGAGTCTGATATTCTTCAAGCATAGTCCATGCCATCTCAACCTGAGTCTTGTTGTTGCTCTCAATGATGCCATTCTGTCGAGGAGTATAAGGAGTAGACAATTCATGAGTAATACCAAGTTCATCAAGATAGTCATCAAGACCGGTGTTCTTGAATTAGGTCCCGTTGTCACCCCAGATGTGCTTGATCTTGATGCCGAAGTTCGTCGAGGCCCTTGAGGAAAATCGTTTGAAGTCTTCCTGCACTTTAGTTTTGTAAAGAATGATATGCACCCAAGTATAACAAGAATAGTCGTCAACATGACAAAGCCATATAGAGATGTTGCATTGGTTAGGGTAGCATAATGAGTAGGTCCAAAGAGATCCATGTGAAACAATTTAAAAGGACGAGTTGTGGTCATGATAGTCTTTGAAGGGTGCTTGGACCTGGTCATCTTTCCAGACTCACATGCCCCACAGAGATGATCCTAGAGGAATTTGACGCTTTTGATATCAATGACATGCTTCTTCTTCGTCGGCGTGTGCAAATTCCTCATGTCGGCATGACCAAGTCACCGATGCCATAGCCAGTCCTCTGAGGCTTCTGCAAGAATACACGTGGCTCGCTGAGGACCTGTGGAGAAATCAAAAATGTACAAGTCTCCTCTCCTAAAGCCTTCTAAGACTTTGGATTTTAAGATTCCATGATGACTACGCATCGATATTTGCCAAAGATGACAATCATATCAAGATCACAAAGCATTGATCCTGACATGAGGTTAAACTCAAGGGATTCGACAAGCATGACTTTGTCCATGTGTCGGTCCTTAGAAATAGCCACCTTACCAAGTCCCAATACCTTGCTTTTACCTTTGTCTGCGTAGGCGATATGCTTCAGTGGTGATGGAGTGAGTGGCATATTCATCAATAATCTTTTGTCACCAGTCATGTGATTTGTACATCCACTGTCAAGAACCCACTCTATGGTTTTGGGTTTGTCATCCTGTAGATGAATTAGTATTGCTTACAATCTCATATGCTTCACAGTGAAAAATATGATATCAAATTCATCAGACGTGAATTTCATCCCATAAAGTATATTCGAAACATAATAAGGACGAGTGAAATGATAAGTCAGTTTATTAAGATTAGCTTGCGTGCTATAAAGAAATTTCCTCGGGTCTGCAGTAAATTCTTCAGATGATGACTTTCATCTGGAGACCTGACCTGCGGAAGTGATTAGTTCAATTTCTTCACCACCCACATCTAGAGGGGTGGCAAAGAGTTTATCATCGTGCGAGCACCATAAGAGAATTGAGGCATTGAAGCTAATCCACTTTGTTTCACACGAGGGGGTTAGAGTACTCAAATGAATAAGCAGAGAAATTCTTTGGGGACTTATGGACCTAGTGATTTGAGGAATAATGCACATATTCATGTCCCTTGTAGTTTCCTTGCATATCAGAAGCATTAGTGCGAGTACGAGCATAGTTTTAACCATATGAGGTATTTGTTCCTTGTGAAGACTTTGGTCCACTTGAGGAATTTGATCCGGGGTTCGTGTTCTTCACTGGTGGTGTCATGAGGACATTAATGTGAAGACTTTCCAAGCTTCTTTGGCGAACACAGATTTTCCTCAAGGGTGATCCATTCCTGCAGTTAGTTCCAATATATCTAGCAAATACTTCATCATCCTGATTTTTGAACAGTTTATAGTTTGAGTCAAATGACTCATTAGAGGAATATGGAGTTTCACATGCAAAGCATGTTAGAGTATATGGATCACCATGAGGTCCTTTTGCACCAACCCATGACGTTCTGGGATACTACTCAGGTATCCAATATGACCCATCAACATTCGATTTCCTCTCAAAGGCAATAACTTGTTTCTTAGGGTTTCTGTTCAGTATGTGCTTTTTGAGCACATCACAAAGGGTTTGATGGCCTTTGAGACTTTTGTATATGCATGTCACATACAATTCCTTCAACCCTGCATTTTTGTTAGTGATATTTGTGGTTTCCTCAAGTGCGGAATTTATAACCACATATACAGTTGAAGAATTTATAGCAATAGAAGGATTTGAAGTTTCAGGTGAAGAATTAGCAGATTTGCGTTCGATGCATTTCAAGCATGGTGGAATTAATTCTTCCCCAGAGGTAGTGATCTGTTGAGCAAGCAAAGAATCATTTTCAATTCAAAGATCATAATGAGACATTCTTAGTTTCTCAATATCTTGCTTTCTTTGAAGAAATTCATAAGAAAGCTTCTCATGATCAAACAAGAGTGTGCCGGGACGTTCCTAAATACTATCAAACCTAGACTGTAGACTTCGAACATCATCAGTGAGGGTTTGAGTATGATTCATTTCCCCACTCAACAGGTCATCGCTTTTGTCTAGCAGTTTCTGAAGCTTTTCAATAGTGGTTTGTTGCTTAGTGGCAATATTAGCAAGCTTATAGTAACTGGATTTTTGATAGTCATCAGGTTCACACACAATAGAATCAGAAGAGGAAGTCTGGCTTGGTACCTTTGAACCTTTTTCCATGAAGCAATAGGTGGGAGCAAAGTCATCGTCAGAGTCATCGGGGTTGTTGACGTTGTCATTTTCTTCGAGATCGAAGATGGCTTGCTGACGAATGTGGTAGCAAGGGCTAGGCTTGCCATACCAAACTCTCACTCCTCTTTAGAACCTTCCTCTTCATCACATTCTTCAGATTCTTCTTCGAAATCCATTTCTTTGCCAATAAGTGCATGAGACTTTTGGAAATTGGTCTTCTTGTGCGATGAGGACTTTGACAATGAGTACTTTGAAGATTTCTTCTTTTCTTCAAGTCATCAGAATTGTCATCCTTATACTTCTTCTTCTTTGATTCCTTCACCCAGCGAGGACAATCAGGAATATAGTGATCAGATTTTTTGCATTTATGGCAAGACCTTTTCTTGTAGTCCTCGGATGAAGATTTTGATTTTCTCATATCTCTCCTTGAAGACTTTCCGAACTGGCCTCATCTTGAGAACTTCTGGAATTTCCTCACGAGCATAGCAAGTTCCTGACCAAGTTCTTCAGGATCACCAAGACTGCAATCAAAGTCTTCTTCATATGAGGAAACAGCCTTTGCCTTGAAAGCACGAGGTCTTCCATAGCCTGGTCCATAAAGGTCTCTCTTCTTAGCTTATTGGAACTCATGAGTATTGAGTATCTCAAGTATATCAACAGGATCAAGTAGCTTGTAGTCTCTTCGTTCTTGAATCATCAAAACCAGTGTATCGAATGAAGAATCAAGAGATTGTATCAGTTTCTCCACCACTTCATGGTGAGTGATGTCTGTGGCTCCAAGTGCCTCAAGCTCATTGGAAATGTCAGTGAGGTGATCGAAGGTTTCTTGGCAGCTTTTCAGTATCAAGTCTCTTGAAGCGGTTTAAGAGATTGTGAAGGACATCAACACAAGAGTCACGTTGTGTAGATACTCCTTTATTAACTTCGGACAGCCTTTCCGAGATAAGCTTTGCAGAGCCCAAGGCACTCACTCTGCCATACTGAAGTTTGCTCAGATGGACACACATGATATTCTTTGCTTGACAGTCGAGTTGCTTGAATCTCTTCACATTAGAGGCAGTGATAGTTGCACTGGAAGACGGAACACCATTTTCCACAACATACCAGAGATCGTTGTCAATTCCTTCAAGGTGCATGTGCATCTTGTTCTTCCAGTAGGGGAAGTCCTTTCCTTCAAAGGTAGGATAACCCGTAGTGACCTTTTTCATACTTGTGGTTAACATAACTAAAATTCCAGGTGGTTAAACCAAAATCACATAGAACAAGGGAGTACCTTGCTCTGATACCAATTAAAAGTGTGTTATATCGACTAGAGGGCGGTGAACAGGCAATTTTTACAAATTCGTCACTGAGGAAATTCCTAGTGAGGAAAGTCGTCGGTCATGAAATGAGTGCAAAGGAACAAGTACTCAAACAGATGTGCAAAAAACAGTGATAGATTAATTGTCAGAGTAAAATGAAACATTCAGGTTGCATAGGTAGCGTGATCAGGATAAGCACGTGACGAATAACTTAAGTGAAGAATTTGAGGTGGGGAATTTGAGAAAGTCTTCAGTCAAATTCTTCAAATAGTATAGATCAAAGTCATGAACATACAATTGAGGAAATGAAAGGGTTGAGAAATTAGAACCCGGTGCTCGATGAAGACAAAGATTTCATGACCCAGTTCCAACAGATGTGACACTCGTACGTCTCGTTTCGAGCGGCTTGGTATTTAAACCAAAGGACACACAGTACCAGGACACTAAGTCCTTACCGTATTCTCCTTGAGCTAAGGACACACAGTCCTCGCCTAACACTCATGGTAAGTCTTTAGGGAAGACTTCCAAACACTCACAAACTTGGTCAACCGGCGATCCACAATTCACTGTTGGATGCTCTAGACCATGACGCATAACTGTGTGGAGGATGCACAGTCCTCAAAGGTAACTGAAAGGATGTGGATGTCGCCTAGAGGGCCGTGAATAGGTGCTTTAAAATAATTACGGTTTAGGCTTGAACAAAAGCGGAATGAAACTAATGTTTAATATGTCAAGCACAAAACCTATAACAACTAGGCTCACTTATGTGCACCAACAACTTATGCTAAGCAAGATAAACAACTAAGTGATAGCAAGATATATGACAAGAAACAATATGGCTATCACAAAGTAAAGTGCATAAGTGAAGGGTTCGGATAAGAGATAACCGAGGCACGCGGAGACGATGATGTATCCCGAAGTGCACACCCTTGCGGATACTAATCTCCGTTGGAGCGGTGTGGAGGCACAATGCTCCCCAAGATGCCATTAAGGCCACCGTAATCTCCTCACGCCCTCGCACAATGCAAGATGCCGTGATTCCACTAAGGGACCCTTGATGGCGGTCACCGAACCCGTACAAATGGCAAACATTGGGGGCGGTCACCGGTACCCGTACAGATTGCTGAGGGCAATCTCCACAACCTAATTGGAGACCCCCGACGCTTGCCCGGAGCTTTACACCACAATGATTGAGCTCCGAGACACCACCAACTTCTAGGACGCCAAAGCATCCACGAAGAACAATATCTAGGGTACTAAGTACCAAAGGTAATAAGCTTCTCAAACTTCACTTCCACGTATCACCGTGGACAACTCAAACCAATGCAACTAATGCAATGGCAAGAACACACGAAGTGGACAAGTCCCTCACACTCAAATCCCTCCACAACAACAAAAGCTATGGAGAAATATAAGAGGAAAAACAAGGAGCTCACAAAGAACTCCAAGATCTAGATCCAAGGGGTTCCCCTCACATAGAGGAGAAAGTCATTGGTGGAGATGTGGATCTAGATCTCCTCTCTCTTTTCCCTCAATAACAAGCAAGAATCATTGGAGGGATTGAGAGTAAGCAAGCTCTAAGAAGGTCAACAATGGGGGTAGAACATGAGCTCAACGGATCAGTTAGTCCAAGGGGGAAGAAGGCCCCTTTATATAGTGGGGGAAAAAATCAGACCGTTACCCCCACTTACAGCCCGAGCACATCGGTACTACCTCTAGCCCTGGCGGTACTATCGCTGGACCCTGGCGGTACTACCTCTAGCCCTGGCGGTACTACCTCTAGAGAAAGTCTTCGCAAAAACTCCGACAAAGAACAACCGCTCACAGAGAGGTACTACCGTCCTGAAGCGGTACTACCGCCCATCCGGAGCGGTACTACCGCTCCTAGAGCGGTACTACCTCTAGGTAGCGATAGTAAAAAATTACTACCGCTCCGCTGGCGGTACTGCCGCTACACGAGTGGTACTACCGTTGGATACTGAATCTGCTCTAACTTTCGCATACGGACTCCGATTTCAGCAAAACCAAGTTTGTTGGAAAGCTAACGACATGGGATAACACAATCTTGGTAGAAATATCAATAAGAAGCAAGTGAGAAAAGTCCCATCAGAAAATGGTGAGCACCCTTCTTCGAATAAGACTGGTAAAAACTCCCAACATCGAAAACATCATAGAAGATGCATATGGACTCCGTTTTCGATGAACTCGAGCTTGTCATGAAGATGACCATAAGCTCTAAAATTTACAAAGAGAAACAACAAACAAGAACCAAGAAGTATGATGCAAGGATGCAAATGGTTTGAGCTCTCAACGAACGATACGATCAAGCTACTCACTTGAGAGCCCCCTTGACAGTACAGCAATCTATCCTAAAACAAAAAACCTATCAAGGGCAAACCTATACCTTGCCCCTCGTCCTCTTGAGCTAGATGATGATGATCTTGGCTTCCTCGTGATGGACCACCTTTCTTGATTGCGTTGGCTTTATGAAGACTAGTTGATTGCTCCCCCATACTCTTCAGCATATCTTCACAACTCCATTGCCACCACAATGGACGGCAAGCTTCAAGCATGATATATTCATGCTGATCCACTAGAACTTGCACACCGCAATCTTGATGACGATCACCACTTGACGTCATCCTTCATGGGTTGTATGAGATCTTCCTTTTGATGCAAGCCCATGGAAACACACCTAACCCCCACATAGAACTCTCATGAAGACCATGGGTTAGTACACAAAACACGTAATGGACAATGTTTAACATACCATGGGATCACTTGATCCCTCTCGGTACATCTTGTACACTTTGTGTGTTGATCATCTTGATTTAATCTTTGTCTGACGATCTTGATCAACCTTGTGTCTCTATGACCATTCTTTGGATAATACCTTGAATACCATCTTGGTCATCATATAAACTCCTTGAACCCAACAGATGGACTTCAAGAAGTGCATATGGACAAATCCTATAAATATAACTTAAGGCAACCATTAGTCCACAGGAATTGTCATCAATTACCAAACCCACATATGGAGAAATATGCTTTAACAATCTCCCCCATTTTGGTAACTGATGACAACCACTTAAAGAGAGTTTATATAAGGAAATAAGCATAACCAAGCACACACATGCAAAGCAATAATGCATGCGTACAAGATGTAAATGATTATGCAATAAAATCAAAACCCTCTAAGCATAACCAAACTAAACTCTCTAAACTTCTCACCCATTGGCATCGATTGCCAAAATGGACAAAGAGTTTAGAAAGCCAATATAGTAGGTGGTCCTCCAAAAAGTGTGTACTTCTCAACAAATGAGTGCAGAGAAATACACATATACAATGATAAGAAGTTGGAGGAAAACGAACTATATCGAGGACCCAAAGATTGCAAATAAAAGGATCATATGCCAAGAGGACATACAAAAATAGAGGCAAGAAATCAAAAGATACCAGATGGAACAAACAATCATATGGTCCTTCGAACCATATGAATAAAAGATATTATGATAAAGGCAACGGAGTGTTTTATCAAAACTAGAGAAGCTCCCCATGATTTGTGCACTAATAAGAGATTTTGTATTTGATACAAGTGCACAAAATAGGATCATTGCTCCCCCAAAATTAATAAAAACACACAACGAGTGCAAGAAGACAGATGAGACAATAAGCATATCACTTGCACAAAACAAATGGTTGAGCAACATGTAAAAGAAGCAACTTAAGAATAGGATCAACCAAGATAATGTGTGTGAGTCATGGCAAAGCACTTGAGAAGACTAAGATAAGGATGAGCATTACTCATCAACATAGTCTTGATGAAATGAGAAACAAAGTGCAAGACATATCATTCCCACACACACACTAGAAAATGGGTTCACAAGCTTACTAATAAACAAAATAAGAACCAATGCTTGTGACAACCCATGGTGAAGAAAGGAAATAAGAACCTTGTCAAGAGGAGGGATACCAATCGAAATGGCAAAACCCTTATCAAGACAAGCATGAGGAAAAATAATCTTCACGGCAAAGGAGTGCATCAAGATGTAGGAATATAAGATACGCACTCAAGACAAATCCTTTCATGAAGCCACCAAAAACTGAAAAAGGAAATGCAATGGTGGACGTGAAAGAAAAGAGGATGTCAATTAGAGATGTAACTTCTCTCATGTGTAAAAGATTCTAAGTAGAAGACAATCATGATTATATATATCCACAAAGAAGGATGTACACACGAGATGGTTACAAGAAGGAACAAACAAGATATCCAAAAGGAAGTCATAAATATATCAATAAGATCTTTGCTTGGAAGCATAGCACATGGCGTAATATTTTCTTATTGTACAATATGAACTTCCAACATACGAACATCAAAGACATCCCAACTAGCAATAAGACATCATCATTCGTATGCTTTGATAAAGGAAATAAGAACTACAAGAACGAATCAAGAGATTCATGCCATGATGAAACCTGGCCAAGAAAAGACAGGTTTGGGCCTTTGCAAGAAATGAATGCATGAAATAGATATTTGTTACCGAGACAACATTGGATTGATGTAGTAGATAGTTGTTCGTTGATCATCCTAACTTGGCTCTAATAATCACATGGTCTCAACACCTTCCTTGTAGGTGAGCCGAGCATCCAACGCATCTCCAATTGTTCCTGGAACAACAAAACAAACAAAATGGTGCCCAAGATCATTGGGACCAAAGAGTTAGAAAACCAACAATACATAGGACAATCTCCACATACATATGTGCACATAGATATGAATTTGAATTTCATGCACACTTTAGCCAATTTATGACAAGGTGGAGTTTCCCCTATATATTGGGTCAAAAAAAGCAAGCAAGCAAAAGAAGTTATATATAGTAAATACGCATGCTCAAGGATTTCAAGAATCAACTCGACACAAAGTTGATAATACACCAAAAGACAAGGTATCAAGTGATAATAAGATACCAAACGAAAAACCATCACGTGAAGGATATCAATTAAAAGATACCTCAAGGAATGAGATATCCATTGACACATGCCAAATAAAAGTAAACAAGATACCAATTGAAGGAAAACAAACACGAGGTATCTAGTTTCCAAAAGAGAGCTAGGTTCCAACAAACCAAACCCTCCACAAATTTTCATGATAGCACAAAGCATCATAAAGAGCAAAACTTGCCTCCCATCAACACACACTTGATGGGGATCAAAAGATTTTATGATGGGCGAGTAAAGAGAGTGTTCTAAAGAAAATAGGATAGCTCCCCCAAGAGATGTGCATTATATAGAATTTGCATTTAAATACAAAATGCAAAAGATGGGATCGTCACTTTCTCTATATCTATAAAAACACTAGACATGTTAAAATAGACCCACAAGAGGCAAGGAATACAAACAAAACACAAAATCCAATGTAAAGATGATTAGCAATTCCTACCACATGATGGGAATACCAGTTGTCAAGGACAAGAAGTATTTTGGAAATAATACTCACTGGTAGATCGCAAATATATCCAACATCATCTTTACCCATAAAACGCAAGCAAATGACACTTGTAGAGCTAACATGCCACCTAGGAACAAGATAATTTACAATATCAACACTAAGTGGCAATACCTGAAATATACACATTTTCTCGGCTTGTAATATGCACATAGCATATTACTCCCCCATAATGTGATAACCCAACAATATTAACAAGTGGCAAATTAAAACCAACAAGAGATAATTAATGGACCATATAGAATTTGAATTTCTCATGAGTAAGACATACCACATAGAAACTAGATAATCTTGAAACATCAATACTAAGTGGTATTCCCCATGTATACACATTTATAGGATTGTGAGGTGTGCAAAGCACATCACTCCCCCGCAATGGGATAATCCACTAATCTCTCACAAGAGCAAACAAAGATACAAACAAGATGCAATAAGGCTCAATACAAGACTCACATGTACATGATGTGCAAACCAACATACACACACTCGATTACCCAAGATAAGCAAATTGGACGCACAACATATACAAACACATGCAAGGTACGAAACGACAACATGCAAAGGGGCAAGTAACTAACAATGTAAACAGTTTAAGTACAAGTTACCATAAGGAGGCACATTGGATATAAGATAGAAACTCGATAATCCAAATGATTTGGCTTGACATAATATGAATGATGAAGACCCCTTAATTCTTCATTATGTATCAAAGTCTCCAATGTCCTCCACAATCACCTATTGATAAAGTTTGAGCTTGTTGGTCCCCAACCACGTTGGGCCTAAGACGTTAGTCACAATAGGCTTGCCAATCCAAATGGTACTTTTCTTGACACCACTTTGAGTACCAACAAACTTGGCAAACACATTGTCAACCTTATCCTTCCCAAGAGAATAGATATCATAAATAATGATTGGGTTGGATAAATTACCTCTCGTGCAAGAAGAAGCGAAGTGACCCTTCTGACGACATAAGTAGCAACATCTACCCTTTAATTTCTTCCCTATTGATTACTCAACATGAGGAGTGTTGGCTTGGGTCTTCTTGGGAAGAGGCCTTTCTTCAACTTGTAGTTGAGTATGTGATTGAACTTGTGGCCGCTTCCCTTGTTGCTTGTGACTTTGGGACTTCTTCGTTAGTGAGCAAGATCTAACATGGTCCCCTTCAATTTTGCACTTGAAGCAAATAATCTTGGCCGAATCCTTGACTTGTTCTTGGCCCTTCTTCTTTAAGTGTTTGGACTTCTTATTCTTGTTGGAGTTGAATCCAAGTCCATCTTTTTCATTCGGGGATTTTTGCCCACACAAGACATTGTTGAGTGCGGACATCCCTTCATGACTCTTTTCCAAGTCTTTCTTCAAAGAAGTGACTTGGGACTTGAGCTCTTCTATTTCCTCTACATGGTTAGTATCGACACAAGTACTAGAGGAAGTATAAGCTTCATTGTTAGAGAAACAAGGCGAGGAAAGTAATTCATCACAAGAGGTAGCAACATTATGAGTAGAAGACTTACGAGGACTAGCACATGGCAATATAGCATTTTGACTAGAAGTAGTGCCATTGTCCACATGAGGCTCACTTGATGTTACCTTGGTAGTAACAGCCTCACGAGCTAATTTTAGCGCATTATGGGATGCTAGAAGATCATCATGAGAGCTTTTGAGGATTACATTACTTTCTTGCAATTTCCCATAATTGCTAGATAACAACTCAAGTTGAGCCCTTAGATCAACATTCTCCTTTAAAATGGATGCTTCACGAGAATTAGAGTTAGTAGCACAAGCATCATCATTAGCAATAAGAGGAGAAGGCACCTTGGCAAGCTCTTTAGCATATGAAGCTTCAAGTTGAGCATGAGACTCGGTGAGTTCGATGAGCGAACTCTTAATAGCCCTTGAGCCATTTTCAGGTGCTCATAGTCCTCAAGGAGTTTAGCATGTGCAACTTCAAGCTTATCATTTTTAGTTCTAAAATCATTAGCCACCTCGAGAGCTCTATCACGGGATTCCTTTAATCTAGATAATTCTAGAGCAAAGGTTTCCTCAAGAGATTCCTTGGTGGTTTGTTCATTTTCAAGAGCTTGAGATAGCTCTGCGATCTCATTAGCGTAATCACGCTCATGACCTTCCATTGTCTCAATGGTGGCCTCATGCTCCTCAAGATGAGCTTCCAACTCCTCAATGTATTTCTTGCCCTCAGTGGCAATAGACATGATTTCCAAGAAGTTGGAACAAGAAAGTTTATTCTTATAAAGAGATTTAAAAACTATTTCACCCTTAATTTTGAAGGATCCAATATCATCACTCTCTTCATCATTATTGTCCTGGGTATAAGTCTGACAGTAGATGTGTAGGGTACGAAAGGATGGGCAGAGCCTTAGCTACGGCGAGGTTGTATGAGTTCAGGCCCCTCTACGGTGGAGGTAAAAGCCCTACGTCACAGAGCTCTTGGGAGCTTGTTGTCGAGTGTAATATGGATTACAGTGAATTGCTAACCCCTGCACCAGTGGGGAAGTGCGGCTTATATAGAGTGCGCTGCCCTTCACAATGGTTCGGTGCACAGGGGTGGAGTAGTGGCGAATAAATGCCTACGTTACAGGTAACGTGTGTCTTAAATGCTAATAAAGGTACATGGAAACGTATGACCGTTGCCCTCTAGGGGGGTTACGATGTACAGAGTGGAATCCAGTCGGTAAGTTTGATACGCTCTGAATGCTCATCTCCGACTGGATGATGGAGGAATCATCACCGGCTGGATGATGGGAAGTCCTTAATTCAGTCGGAACTGACTAAGGGCCTTATCCCTTATGAAGGGTAGTCCTTGGGTAGGACCCATAGGGCAGGCCTATGACCCTACCCTAGGACTATAACCCCATCAATTATCCTCATCCCCATTATCATCAACATCATCATCATGAGATATATTGGGATTCAAAGTAGGAGATACCTTTGAAGCCTTAGCCATAAGGCAAAAGTGAGTAACAATAAATGATGATGTAGGATCCCTTGAAGCATCATTCAAGGCCACATATTGTTCCATGGAGTGATGAATTTCCTCTACATTGTTAGCACAATAACTCGAGTAAATCAATACATTTTTATCATGACAACAAGATATAGGAAGCATATCATCATGAGATTTAGTCAAGCAGTTTTTACATGATATGCAAGGACTATCAACACAAGCATGTAAAACATTTAGAGTGCTCGAAGTGTTAACGCCCAAAGATGAAGCATTGCAATAATATACTGATGAAGGATCATCAACAATAAGCCCACTATCATCATTGCAATGATCTCCACTACTCACCATATCATTACCTTGTGGCAATCCACATGTAGGTGAAGTAGATAAAGTTGAGAAGACCACACGACCGGAGGTGGAGGGAGAACCATCATTCCCACAAATCTTGGACATACCATATTTATGTTGAAGCTTTGTCCACAACTCGTGAGCATCCCGGAATGGCATGAGTTGAAATATAACTACATTGCTCAAAGCATCAAAAAGCACATTAGAAGCTTGAGCATTGAGATAAGAGTTTTTCTCATCCTCTAAAGATATATATTGAGAATCCTTTGGAGGATAAAAAACCCATATCTACAATTCGCTCTAAATTTGGGTCCAAGACCCGGAAGTGATTAAGCATGCGAATTAACCAAACATCAAAATTTGTGCCATCGAAACTAAGAGTGTCAGTGAATCCTAAACCCCTAGTCAACATCCTTACTCTCTAGGTGGTTAAACCTAATAAAGAGATACCTAGCTCTGGTACCAATTGAAAGGACGTGGATGTCGCCTAGAGGGGGGGTGAATAGGCGCTTTAAAATAATTACGGTTTAGGCTTGAACAAATGCGGAATAAAACTAACGTTTAATATGTCAAGCACAAAACCTATAACAACTAGGCTCACCTATGTGCACCAACAACTTATGCTAGGCAAGATAAACAACTAAGTGATAGCAAGATATGTGACAAGAAACAATATGGCTATCACAAAGTAAAGTGCATAAGTAAAGGGTTCGGATAAGAGATAACCAAGGCACGCGGCGACGATGATGTATCCCTAAGTTCACACCCTTGCGGATGCTAATCTCCGTTGGAGCAGTGTGGAGGCACAATGCTCCCCAAGATGCCACTAAGGCCACCGTAATCTCCTCACGCCCTCGCACAATGCAAGATGTCGTGATTCCACTAAGGGACCCTTGAGGGCGGTCACCGAACCAGTACAAATGGCAAACCTTGGGGGCGGTCACCGGTACGCGTACAAATTGCTCGGGATAATCTCCACATCCTAATTGGAGACCCTGATGCTTGCCCGGAGCTTTACACCACAATGATTGATCTCTGAGACACCACCAAGCTTCTAGGATGCCAAAGCATCCACGAAGAACAATATCTAGGGTACTAAGTACCAAAGGTAATAAGCTTCTCAAACTTCACTCCCACGTATCACCGTGCAGAACTCAAACCGATGCAACTAATGCAATGGCAAGAACACACGAAGTGGACAAGTCCCTCACACTCAAATCCCTCCACAACAATAAAAGCTATGAGAAACATAAGAGGAAGAACAAGGAGCTCACAAAGAACTCCAAGATCTAGATCCAAGGGGTTCCCCTCACATAGAGGAGAAAGTGATTTGTGGAGACGTGGATCTAGATCTCCTCTCTCTTTTCCCTCAAGAACAAGAAAGAATCATTGGAGGAATTGAGAGTAAGCAAGCTCTAAGAAGGTCAACAATGGGGGTAGAACATGAGCTCAACGGATCAGTTAATCCATGGGGGAAGAAGACCCTCATACGTCTCCATCATATCTAATTTTCCAAACTCTTTTGCCCTTGTTTTGGACTCTAATTTGCATGATTTGAATGGAACTAACCCGGACTGACGCTGTTTTCAGCATAACTGTCATGGTGTTGTTTTTGCGCAGAAATAAAAGTTCTCGGAATGGGCTGCAAATTTACGAGGTTTTTTGTGGAATATATAAGAAATACTGGCGGAAGAATTACCTGGAGGGACGGAGCCAGGAGCCCCACCCCCCCCCCCCCCCCCGAGCCGCGCCTCGCAGGCTTGTGAGGACCTCGTGGCTCCGCCGCCTCCAACTCCAGCTCTATGTAGTCTCTCTCGCCTAGAAAAAATTGAGAGAAGAGTTCATCGCATTTTATGATACGGAGCCGCCGCCACCACCTGTTCTTCCTCTGAATGGCAGATCTGGAGCCCGTTCTGGGCTCCGGAGAGGGGAAAACGTCGCCGTCGTCATCACCAACCATCCTTCATCGCCAATTCCATGATGCTCTTCACCGTTCGTGAGTAATCTCATCATAGGCTTGCTGGACGGTGATGGGTTCGATGAGATCTATCATGTAATCGAGTTAGTTTTGATGGGGTTTGATCCCTAGTATCCACTATGTTCTAAGATTGATGTTGCTACTACTTTGCTATGCTTAATGCTTTGCACTAGGACCCGAGTGCCATGATTTCATATATGAACCTATTATGTTTTCATAAATATATGTGTGTTCTTGATCCTATCTTGCAAGTTGTAGTCACCTACTATGTGTTATGACCCGGCAACCCCGGAGTGACAATAGCCGGTACCACTCCCGGAGATGACCATAGTATGAGGAGTTCATGTATTCACTATGCGCTAATGCTTTGTTCCGGTTCTCTATTAACAGGAGACCTTAATATCCCTTAGTTTCCATTAGGACCCCGCTGCCACAGGAGGGATGGACAATAGATGTCATGCAAGTTCTTTTCCATAAGCACGTATGACTATATACGGAATACATGCCCACATTACATTGTCGAACTGGAGCTAGCTACAAATCACCCCATGTTATAACTATTACATGATGAATGTCATCCGACATAATTATCCATCAACGATCCAATGCCTACGAGCTTTGCCTACTGGTCCTTGCTAAGTTACTGTACCGCTACTGTTGTCACTACTGCTACTGTTACCACTGCTACCGTTACTATCACGCTACTTTGCTACTGAAACTTTGCTGCAGAGACTAAATCTTTCAGGTGTGGTTGAATTGACAACCCAACTACTAATACTCAAGAATATTCTTTGGCTTCCCCTTGTGTCGAATCAACAAATTTGGGTTGAATACTCTATCCTGGAAAATTGTTGCGATCCCCTATACTTGTGGGTTATCAAGACTATTTTCTGGCGCCGTTGCCGGGGAGGCCTAGCTCTATTCTCTGAGACACTTGGGATTTACGTCTGTTGATCACTATGAGGAATCCGAGATATCCAAAAACTATAGTCTTTCCCTCAACTACGAGGACAGGTAAGGAACTGCCATCTAACTCTGCACTTGATTCACCTTTAGTTATGAGTTAGTTTGCGACACCACCACCTACTAGAAATTATGATATGTCGCATGTGCTTGATGATGCTACTTCTACTATCCATGATGCTTATAATGATGCTTTGTTTTATACTGCTTTGCCACTAGGTGCATTTCTTGATGCACAAATTGCTAGAGTTACTGCTGAATGTGATGATACTTCTGAAACTGATGAAAATATTGATGTAGAACATGTTGTTTCACCTGTTAGACCTAGCTCTCCTAGTTATGAATTGCCTGATATACATGAGGGTTATGTTATGGAGGGAGAGGTATCTGAAGACTTTGTTTCTTGTAAGGATAGCTATAATCTTGAGAATTTATTGCACAAGTGGAAAGAAAAATCTCTGAATGCTAGAATGAAATACGATCCTAAGTTTGCTAGTTCACCCATCTTTGTGACTGATAAGGATTGTGAATTCTCTGTTGATCCTGAGTTGATCACTTTGGTTGAATCTAATCCTTTTCATGGTTATGAGTCTAAAACGGTTGTAGCACATCTTACTAAGCTGAATGATATAGCCACCCTATTCACGAATGAGGAAAAAAATTCGCCATTACTATATCCTTAAGGTGTTTCCTTTCTCACGAAAGGGTGATGCTAAGACTTGGTTTACTTCTCTTGCTCCTGGTTGTGTGCGTAGTCCCCAGGATATGATATACTATTTATCTGAGAAATATTTTCCTGTCCATAAGAAACAAACTGCCTTGCAGGATATATATAACTTTGTGCAAGTTGAAGAAGAGAGTCTCCCACAAGCTTGGGGGAGGCTTGTCCAGTTACTGAATGCTTTTCCTGATCACCCTCTTGAGAAAAATGGAATACTTGATATCTTTTACAATGGACTAACCGATGCTTCTAGGGACCACCTAGATAGTTGTGTTGGTTGTGTTTTCAGGGAAAGAACTATGGAACAAGCTAAAATTCTATTGAATAATATCTTGAGCAATGATAATGCTTGGACTTTTCCCGAACTACCTCCGAAGCCAACTCCGAAGAAAAGAGGTATTCTATTCCTCAGTCCTGAAGATATGCAAGAAGCCAAGAAATCTATGCAAGAGAAAGGTATTAAATCTGAAGATGTTAAGAATCTACCACCTATCGAAGAAATACATGGTCTGGATAACCCGACACGGGTAGTATAGGTAAATTCTCTTCGTAGATTCAATGAGAGTGATATTCCTTATGATAAACCTGCTAGCTTATGCTTTGATGAATTTGATAACTTCGTTGCCAAACAACAAAGTTTCAATGATTATGTTAGCAGACAATTGGAACAAAATGCTTGCATGATTAATCATATAAGTGCTTGTGTGGATAGAAGTGTCAATGATCTTAAGCTTTTGAGTAAACATGCCTCTATGGTCACTACTCAAGTAGAACATGTACTTAAGGCTCAAAATGACTTGCTCAATGAGTTGAATGACAATTATGTTAGAGCTGTCACTAGAGGTGGTAGAATGACTCAGGAACCTTTGTATCCCGAGGGCCATCCTAAGAGAATTGAACAAGATTCGCAAGGAGTTAGCACTGATGCACCTAGTCATCTTGGTAATAGGAAGAAAAAGAAAGATGATAGGAACTTGCATGCTAGCAAACTTGTTGCTGTTACACCTGAGAATCCAAATGATGTCTCTGTTTCTGATGCCGAAACACAATCTGGTGATGAACATGAGCCTATTGATAATATTGATAGTGGTGTTCATGTTGATGCTCAACCTAGTAATGATAAGGATGTGGAGATTGAACCTGTTGTTGATCTTGATAACCCACAACCTAAGAAAAGGAGATATGATAAGAACGACTTTATTGCTAGGAAGCATGGTCAAGAAAGAGAACCATGGGTTCGGAAACCCATGCCCTTTCCTCCCAAACCATCCAAGAAAAAGGATGATGAGGATTTTGAGCGCTTTGTTGAAATGATTAGACCTGTCTTTCTGCAAATGCGTTTGACAGATATGCTCAAAATGTCTCCTTATGCTAAGTACATGAAAGATATTGTGACTAATAAAAGGAAGATACCTGAGGTTGAGATTTCCACCATGCTTGCTAATTACACCTTCAAGGGTGGAACTCCTAAGAAACTAGGTGATCCCGGAGTGCCCACTATACGTTGCTCCATTGAAGGGAATTATGTTAGAACTGCTTTATGCGATTTTGGAGCTGGTGTTAGTGTTATGCGTCTTTCTCTTTATCATAGACTTGAATTGGTTAAGTTGACACCCACTGAAATGTCTTTGCAAATGGCCGACAAATCAACTGCTTTTCCTATCGGCATTTGCGAGGATGTGCCTGTTGTGGTTGCTAACGTTACTATCTTAACGGACTTTGTTATTTTAGATATTCCCGAGGATGATGCCATGGCGGTCATCCTTGGAAGACCCTTTTTAAACACTGCACGGGCTGTTATTGATTGCAACAAAGGCAATGTCACTTTCCATGTTAATGGTAATGAGCACACGATGCACTTTTCGAAGAAACAATATCGAGTACATTGCATCAATGCTATTGAAAAAACTTCATCAATTCTTATTGGAAGCTTTGAATGCCCTATACCTACTATCAAGATGAAGTATGATGTACTTGTTGGGGATATGCACATCCCCATTGAGGTAACCTAGTGATTATTCGAAAATTCTCCGGTTTTACGTGATTCGAAAAAAGTTTGTCAAGAAGACTTGATCAACCTCATTGACAGATTTCTTTTGATGACCATGAGATGGATGAATCTAGGAGTCAAAACCTTCTGTTCCGAACTTTTAATTTTTGTTGTTTATAAGAAAAATGATAAATTTAGCTTTTTTCCTGTCTTCTGCCTTTTCCGTCCCTTAGAAAAGTGTCCCGAAAATAAAAGTTCTTCAAATGCCCTGAAAATCAGGTATGATTTTTTCTAGAATTTTGGAAAAATTGTGAGATAGAGAGCTAGTCACGGGGATGCACCAGTGGGCCACAAGCCCAGGAGGCGCGGGCACCCCCCTGGTCGCGCCTGGCAGGCTTGTGGGCCCCACGTGGCCCCCCTCCACTTATTCCAGCTCCCATCTCCTTCTCCTACCTCCATAAAAAATCATTCCACAGCTCAAACCCGTGTTATTGCTCTTCTTGCTGCATTTTTCGATCTCCTTGTGCAAAGCCCCATTTACCAAACTGTTTTGGGGGAATTATTCCTTGATATGTAACTCCTCCATTGGTCCAATTAGTTTTTGCTATAGTGCTTTATTCGTTGCATATTTTTGCTGCCTTGGTGACCCTGTTCTTGAGCTTTGCTTGTTAATTTTAGTTGGTCCCAAGTAGTTTTGATGCATGATATGGCCTCTAGGCACTTGTAGGAGTAGTTGCTATGAGTTTTGTTGAGACTTGTTCACTTTTATTTTGAGTCACTAAAAATGTCACAAAAAGAAGATGTTCAGGAGAAACTATCATGGTGGTTCCTCAAGCAAAAGGGGTCCTCGTCTCTCGATTCGGGAGCCCGATCATTATCAGCCGAGGAACGCATAGGTACAACCATGTGAATGGCCTTCCGATGAATTCATGATTGATGCAGGTTTCAAGGACGAGTTTGATACATTTGTTCACAACACCGGGCTCGAAGAATTCATCTCCAACAAATGCGAACAGTATACTACACTCACTGCCTCTTTTGTTCGTAGATTCATATTTTTAGTTGGCCGTGACACATCCATACTGTTTGATCTTTATGACAAATCATATACCATGGATTTAGAGGATTTTAATAGAATTTGCAAGATACCTGATTGGGGTAGTCTCAATGATCCTCCTAAGTCTTCGTTTAGAGATTTTATCTCTAGTATAACTGTTGGAGAAACTAGAGATATTACGCACGCTACCATGGGGAGCATTCATTTTCCTGCCTTGCATTACTTTGCCCTCTTCATAGGTAGATGCATTAACGGCAAGATTGAGAATTGTCACCTCTGCACACCTGACCCTAGTATTCTTAAGAGCGCAGTAACGGGTGATAGAAATTTCAACATGGGAGCTATAATCGCGAGGAGGCTAAATAATAATGCTAATGAAGGGATTTCTTTGTTGGGATCTATGCCACTCGCATAGCAAATTTTCTTGGAGTACCCATTCGCGAAGGAGACCCCCCGCTCCATACAACTTTCCTTGATCGCGCCGCTATGACACGTTATCAGTTCCTTGAGAGGGATAATGAATCCCTCCTATACCGGTTAATATTTAACCGACAGCGTGTTTTCCATATTACCCTTCCTGCTCCTGCCTTCTTTGACTTTCAGGTAAAACGGAGATATTACATAACCAGAGGAGAGGCAGAGGAGTATGAGAGGGAGGTAAAGGATTCTCTCCTCCGCGACGCAGCTATTCAGGCGGTAGCTGTCGCGTTCCCCTACAACCCCCATTATGATTTTGGATATCGACCGGACCAGCCGTGGGAGTAGACCAACTTAGGCCAAAAGCCTAAGCTTGGGGAAGTACGTGTTTCTCACCGACTTTATACTCATTCTCACACTTTCACTTTGATAGTCGGTGTTCACACCTTGCCATTGTATCATCCATGCTAGTTTATTTATTTTTTCTCGCTTCCTTCTCGTGTGTTTGTTTAAATTGAGAAAAACAAAAAAATTAGTTGCAAGTTTACTTTCGAGCTTGCTTAGTGGTGTTTAAAAAAACCCAAAAAGATTTCACGTTCTTCTTTTGCTTGTCGGGAACTTTCCCGTGTCAATAGTTTTCTTTTTCTTTGGGTCAAGGTAGAAGATCATGGTTAAAATGTTTAGTGGCTCTCGAATGCATATCTGTTTATCCGTCAAAGAGCCATATTACTTTGTCTTCTCTTTCGAGTTTGCTTGCAGATTCCAGCTTAGTCCAATGCACGAACACTCTCATTATTATTCACATCATTCGGTCGTGCAAGTGAAAGGCAATAATGACGATATATGATGAAGTGACTGAGCCTAGAAAAGCTGGTATGAACTCGACCTATTTTGTTTTTCTAAATACGACTAGCTCATCGTTCCTAATTCAGCTTTGTTATGAGAGAAACATGTTTGCAATGACAACTTGGAGATCATAGTTTCTGATGCCATGCTTAATTAGCTAGGAGCTTATAATGGTTTGTCTTGGATGCCAACATGAATTTCAAGATGATTATGAGGTAGTATGATAGGATGG